>NW_024609880.1:62229829-62822060 GCF_016920785.2 Ixodes scapularis | reverse complement strand
GATTGCGTGAGGACCTACTCCAGGGCGATAGCTGATGTGGTTGAGGGCCACACGTGCCAGCACACGATGGACGAGTTGGAGGCAGAGGACTCAAATCAAGTCTCTCCAGCGTCGGCACAGACGCCAACTTCAACGGCCGCTTTCGGGGAAAGCGGAAAGTCTGAAAGCCGACAAGAACCCACAGCCAAGTACGAGTGAGCTTGTCGCGACTGCAACATTTGACCAGGCAACCAAGACGCGGCTGAAGAAGAACGTAGGGACAAGATAAATCAAGAAAGCGGCGAACCGAACTGAGAAGAGGATGATGGTATGGACGTGATCAGCCAATCAAGCGAGCGAGGCCTCGACGGGGATCCGGGCCCTGCGAGCGGCGCAACCAAGAAAGAAGGGCCGAAAGAGGAAGCCATCAAACGCGGCCGTTACGCTCCGAGAACGCATCGGACGGATGGTCGAAAAATCCTGGACACTGTCGAACTTCGCAAGACTTAGGTTTGTCCCTCCGTAGCGTTACCATGTGTCTTTTCAATGTCACGGATAGAGCCGCAAGTCAGAATACGTACAGGCAAGTCGGAGCATTGTCACACTTTAGAATAAAACACCATTAGAAAGACAGGGGAACTTCACAGAAACAGTTGCTATTGGAACGCTGAATATCAGAGGTCTCAGCTCGCCAAAGGAACAGTACAAGCTAAAGCGTTTAGTTTGAGGAGCATGTAGCTATTCTTGGAAGTGGAGGAAACCAAAAATATCCGACGGAGAAAGTGTAACACGGGCGCTACAGACGTTCCTTTGTTTGCACAAAGTTTGTGTATCGCACGCGATTGAACATTCAGCAGGGTATCTTCTGTTCTTGAAGAAAAGTGTTAACATTTCTAACTTATCAGTTACCGCGAATTTGGGGCTGTCTGTTCGACTATAGGGCTCTGTACGTCGAAATGAAGTTTTGGGTTGTATTATATGGGACAGAGGGTGTACCGATACGCCCTTTTACACCCTTTTTTCTAGAGTGTGAAAGAACTGGTTTTTGTCGAGGACTAAGAAGGTTTTTGGACTGTGATAGTGTAATTGTTTTGCTACGGTAATTTAACTGTGTTTGTGACGCATCCGATAGAAGCCCCGCATATAGAAGACATGACAAGAGCACCAAGCGTCTTAACAAAGTAATGGAAGAATTTAATCTAAGCGATGCCGGAAAATTGTGTCAAGAAGAGAAACAGATGCGATTTACACATTTTCAGTCATCTTCGCACGCGCGCCTTGACAGTGTGTACTTTTCAGATGTCATAATAGATGAGCTTTTAATATTCAACGTAAAGCCTTTATTTTTAGTGACCATTGTCTTCTAGCGGTCACGTTGGGAGGACGCCGGGAGGTACAATAAAAGTGTCTCAATTGTAGTTGCCTTGACCAGACAGTCTGTGAAGCCATATGCGCGGCACTAAATTAGGATAAATGCCGCGGTCTATGGCATGACGCTTGGGCCACAACACCCTCAGAGTTTAAGGGCGTTAGCTAGAGTTGTGTACCGGTCAAATGTCCTGAAGTGGACTTTAAGCACTTTCAAAACAGTAAGGCGTACTGGTCGGATGCTGCTGCCGACCTGGACAGGCGTGCCTCTCGGTGGAAGCACCGCGAGCTGTCCATTTTCGCAAAGGCCACAGTGGGCAATAATTTTCTTAGTTCAAAACTGTGGAATGCGCTCCAGGTCATTTCATGCACGCGTATCAACCTGCAGAACATTAATCTCATTTTTGCTATCTTTATTTGGGGATCCTTGTGGGAGCCCATGCGGAAAGACAACCTCCTTCGTCGAGTCAGCCAAGGAGGAGTCGGGTTATTCCATTTGATTGTAAGACAGATTGTATCGCTCTATTTCTTTTACAGATATCAAGAACACCCTTTTATTCGCTCAATAATACAAGATAGGTTGCCACCCCGTCTGCCAAATTTTTTTGGTTTCTTCCGCAATTTTTGAAAAAACGCGAGACCTAAGCGTTTCGAAGGAAGTTGCAATTAGTTGCAATTTTTAAGTGTTACATTTTCACTGAACACTTAACATAATTACGCCCTTGAGGATGTAAATGGCTTGTCCTATAACTAGCGCACTTATTAGTGTAACAAAACGCCCCAAGAAAAGGGCGTTATTCCTAACACCCCCTAAAAAAGGCGTTATTCTCAACATTTTTCAGTTAAGGTGTGGTTCCACTGTACACCTGTTTATTAGGGTGTTACCTCCTCTACATTTTGCTATAGCACCTCGGTAACAATTTGGCTACGTTTTCGGCCAGGTTTTAGGACTTATTAGCCAGGTACAAGGTTTGCATACAACAAACATGTGAGACCATATATAACGTATATACTCTCTAAATAAAAGTTAGGGTACGTTAATAGTACAAATATTGTATGACCCTTTTTTTCTTTCAAGAGGATTGGTGGTACTGCGCAAACTAGTTTTAGCATACAGAAACAAAGCTACATGTTTTTATATGCTGACACAGGTGAACTCATCTTTCCATACTTTTTACTAAAGATATGAACCACCTATAACTACATTGCGGTACTAAATTACATCGCAATCCGTTAAGAAACCGATTCAAGCGTTCCCTTGAAAGGGCGCGCCATTGGGGTTGCCGTGTATCATAATTAAGATTGCTTACTCGCGGTCTATAAAAGAGCGAATACAAACTGCCCGAGTGCCGTCAGGTCTCCAACCAAGCAATCGCGACTCCAACAAAACGGACGCGAACAAGCGGGAAAACCGGGAACCACCCGGAACAGGTCGCTTTGCGCCCCTCTGCGTCTCTGGTGGCTTTCGCGGACACGTGTTGTCGGCGCGGTGGCGAACAATGTAATTTTAACGAAGGTCCGAACATTTTTTTAAGTTTGCTTGAGTGTTCATTAGTGTGGTGAAGCCTCCATTGATTGTTTCCTTCCATCACGTGTTTGAAAGACCGTTTACTCCACAACACATGGTCGCGTGCTTTCGATTTCTTGGATGGGGAGGAATCACGGAAAAACGTTTTGATTTCTTGTCTGTCTCGAATCACATTCAAAGTGACGACTATTTGGTAACTGATAAGTGGTTTCTTTATAAGGATGTAGAACACTAGACTTAGAATGACAGATGAGGTGTTTCACTGAAGGGAACACCAATGTTGCGGTCAAGTGAATGGAAA
The DNA here is from genome assembly GCF_016920785.2 of Ixodes scapularis. Taxonomy (NCBI): domain Eukaryota; kingdom Metazoa; phylum Arthropoda; class Arachnida; order Ixodida; family Ixodidae; genus Ixodes; species Ixodes scapularis. The sequence continues at coordinate 62,818,884 of NW_024609880.1, read as the reverse complement.
GGTTCGATAGCTGCTTTTCTTGAGTTTGGTTGAGTTCGATTAGCTTCAAATTTGAGCCACCCACGCCGGTCGGTGCATTGGCTATTCATATAGGCTGCTTTTCGCCGAAAAAGCCTCTGGACCATACCGAAGGAGTTTGGCTGATCTCGCAATTACTTGATTCCATAAAACCTGCTCGCTGCATACAAATAATGAGGGAGATGCTCTGCTTTCAAAAGGTGGGGGACGCGTCTCGCAAAGTTAGAAGCCGTCACGGCATTATGATCTATCGCGCCTCCAATATTTATATTATACCCCCGTCGAAGCCAGCAGCAATATACGTCTACATTGCTCAGGTTGACCGGCCACAAAAAATACTTATTTTCTCCGTTCAGAATTCGAAGTCAAGTTCAATGCAGAGAGGTTCTGCGTGAATCTCCGACGAAGACTCTCTTCAGTTTGTCCGCATTCGTCTCCGTGCTACCGGCTAAAACCATTTGGCTGAGCTTAAGTAGTATCTCTCTGTCTGTAAAATATACTTTTATTCAGCAGTTCACTTAATAGCTAGTCAACTAAGCTCATATTTCAACCAGAAGAATATACTAATATCGTTTTAGTAACCCCCCCCCCCCCCCCCCCCAAATAGCACGTAATATAATACATAACCCGCTCGTCAAAATGACTTCTCGATTGCTACTAAAACCTGAATTGAAATACGAGTATCAGCTGCTTAGTGGGGCGCCAGCGCGTTAACATGCTCCTTGGTTCAAGAAAGGCTTGCTTAATTTTCGTAATTTTCCTGCAGCCTGTGTTGCTGACCGAGCAGACGACTGGAGTTGTTTCTTTAACGCGGATACGCACAAAAACTCGATGGGGGGCAGAAAAATCGCATGGTCGAGGCATGCGAGTTAGCTGAAAATTACTCTTGGTAGAACAATTCTGTTGTCATCGCCGCTTTCCTTAGCTGATCAAAACTGATTAGAGTTCATAACCGCCTCTCTGGAGCCCATAGTTTCGGTTTTGAACGAAATTTGCGAAACGAAAGTTTGACATGAAAACAACAAAAGAAAAAAACACCGGGAAAACAGAACTATGCTCTTCAAGTTGATGTGCACCGGCTACACTTAGCGCTCTCAGTTAAATTACCTATAAAACTGGGCATTAAACAAAAGAAAATCTGTTAAATTGAATGCGCCACCCGTTCAGGCGGCCCGGCCGGGCCGACGCGACTTGGACCCAGCCGCCATATTTCTTTGATGGTGGCACCCCCTATAAGTCGCTGGAGTCGCGTATAGCTTTACGTCGGGGAAAAAAAAAACAACAAAAAAAAAACGCCAATTTTAGGTAAAGCGGCCTGTCTGCGTGTTTCTTGGTCCTGGTCCTACTCCTTTTTTGCGCTGTTCCCACCAAACAGTATGTACCCCCAACTAGCCCAGCTACATGCCTTGTTTAGGTATAGGCATGTTTCTGCTGGCCGCAGGGAGGCAAGAGTGCTTCCACAAGACCTACAAGACGTGATCGTGTAATGCTTGCATAAAGCGGTGCTGTAGCACTCTACGGTCTATGCATGCGTTTGTGAGCGTCTGTTTATGTGCGCTAGCAGAGCATTTCAAAGAACAAAAATAAGTTAAAACTCAACAAAATACAGTTGTTGCTAGGCAACTGTATTTATAACCAGAACGCCGAAATGATTTATTTTCGTTTTTTTTTTGTATTCTCTCTTATATTTATATTGATTAATGTAGTCGCTCGTGATAGCTTAGCGTTCATGACCAACGTGAATGAGCGCGACGATGCAAAACCGAAACGCCATTTAAATATTTGATAGTGCACGAAACTTAAAGGGCTCAAAACTTAAAGGTCCTAACCAACATTTTAATAGCGAAAATACAGCAATTAAAAAAAAAAAAAAAAGAACGCCGTTATGCGTTACGACAACGCCAAATGTGTTGCAACGCTTAATGCTTACTTTGAAAAATAATGAACAATCGATAACCTTTACCTCAAAGCAAGCATGTTGTGGAGAGATGCTCTGAAGTGCGCACATCTGAAGCTTTCATTTCCGGATTTATACTTTTGCTTTTCTATTTCTTAAGAAGCTGGTTGGTGGGGAATTTTGCAATTAATACAACACAATATCGTTTGGTATGTTACCAAATTCTTTTCATCCAAATATGAAGAGAACACAAAAAGTGGCAAAAATAACAGCGCTGAACGGGAGCAAAACGCAGTATCGCAATGCGACTCCATGTCTCCCTTCCCGACAGTTCATTCTGAAAAGCTAGACTACATGGCCAATTCCGGCACTTGGGGTGTTTATCATGGACGTCACATCGCACGGTTAAAGAGGCTATCGAAGCTAAATTAGGCCTAAAATAGGGGTAGTTTACAAATCTAGGTGGCACTGTGGGTGTTGCCTTCTTACCCGTTCCGACTGCGCTAGCCGCGAAAAAGTTCCTTCTTGCAAAAAAACAAACAAACAAACAAAAAATTTTGTCTTTTGCTCAGTTCATCTTTGGACGCTCCACCTAGAAACAATGGGGCTGGGTTTGGGGGGGGGGGGGGGGGGGGGGTTGTGCGCCTTCGACTGTTCCGTCTGTTTCGTGAGCTTGGGCTGATACGTGGAAACAGAAATGTTGTCTTAGAGGTTTAGATTGCACTCTGCCCATACGTCCACAGAACGTATTTCTTTCTCGCAAAGATCATACTTGAAAGTCAAATATAGCCGAAATTCATTTGATATTACCCAAAGTACACGATGTATGGAAATACAAAAAGCCAAAAAGATATGTCTTGACTGTTAAAGTATAATATATATATATAGAAGACAAACAAGAACAGTCTTAGTTCCGTCACCTAAATTATATCATAGGGCAGATATATTTTATTTTATTTGCACGTTCGACCAAGCAGCACATGATACCACAACGCGGTCCACAGCTAATCGCTGTTGCCGCAATACACTGGCTTTGAGCGCTGATTGAGGCCATCTTCTCTTCCATAGAACCAGGGGGCGTAAGCCAATAATAAATTCACCCATGCGCACCATAACTAAAGTCCGATTCCAATGGAAAAACAAAAAGACACAGAAAAACTTCCTGACAAACGGGATTATAAGTGTAAGTATTCCTTTTCTTTGTGTTGGTGGTGGGCTGTTTGTGGGCTATATAAGGAGGAGGACTAAATAAACCTGGTAGCTGAGTTTGAGACGTCGTCCTGTCCCTTTCTGTTTCTTCGACTTTTATGTCCTTTTCTACCCCAGTCTCAGGTATATTCAACATGGTTAACATCCACTAGCTCGCCTGCACCCTTACCATTTTATCTTTTTTTCTATGAGTGTACAACGTTTGCTTGGTATTGGGGTTGAGTTGAGTTTGCGATTTGCCCTCCGCTCTCATTCTTCATTCAGTTCAGCAATGTCGCGAAACGATGTTTTGAATGCTGAATTTTTGCAATTATATTTTCCGTCTTCTGGAGACTGAAGCGCTTTGTGCATGCTTTATTTTATCGTTTGCCGGTCTCCGCGTGAAGCAATGTCGCCTGTATATAATGATCGCGGCTGCCGCGCCTTAAATAAATTATATTTTTCTAATTTAAAAAATGGTCATAATGCATGCGGGGCCTTTTGAAACTCACTGCATGTTTTCATACACACGCTGACGGAAATTAAGAACTTTAACCGTACACACTAACGAATCAGGACCAGGTCGGTTTACGCTTGTCTCCCGGAAAGAACTCGCCTCGTTTAAATATTCGTATATACAAAAATAAATAAATAATATATATATATATAATCATACATGGGCAAATTACTTTCAAAATCTAATTTAATTACAATTACAATTACTACTACGTAAAAAGTAATTAATTACGATTACAAATTACTTTTAAAAAGGAATGAAATTACTTTACAGTTGCTTATTTCAAAGCGACCCTACTTGGGCCATATAACTTTAAGCGAATTGTATAGAATGCGACGTATTTGTTCATTCCTTGCTCCAATCTTTGAGGAGGCTTAAAGGGGCTCTGACACTCCAAAGTTCGTATTTTTTATTGTCTAAACGATGCACGTTGTAGACATAGACAGACAAAAAAAAAAAAGAAACAACAAAAAACCGCATCGTGAAAAAAATGTTTCCACGTGCCCGTGCGCCTTTTTTTATTTTTGGCGTTCTCCTCTCCCGCTTTTAGCCTCCTCGCTTCTTTTGATTCGTGACGTCAAGAATCATGAAATTTAGAAGCTTTGTAGGCGAAATGTCTATAATATTTATTGACGGCAATTGTAAAACGTGTTGCGAACGCACTATGGCCCTTCTTTTTGACATACCAAAAATCGGAGTCCCTTGCGATGTCGCCTTTCTGGATTCTTATCCTTCCTCGGAAAACATGGCGGCGCTCGACGCATGTAGCAGAGGGTGATCGGTGAATCGGGGAATCAGACAAAGTGGTCTTTTTTAGGTGCCCGACGACCTTTTAAACTTCGAAAACGAAATCGTCAAACGGTCAAAACAACTGGGTTTGGTGTCTGTGTATCGTAGTTCCGGTTGTGACACTGCCGGGGCACCGTCGTCTGCTCGAAGCACTGAGATCTATGTCTATTTGCTGGGTCGTGTTTGACCAGCTCCGCCTATGGACGGGAATGCGGCCACGGTCGGCCATCCTTTTGGTAGAGTTATAATAAAATGGCGGACAGCGCAATGGCGGCAGGCTGCAATAACATAGCCGTGGATCTAGTACACTGTACCGTGGGTGATATTTCGTGCTTGATTGAAGTTGTTCGACGAAGCAGATTCTTGAAACCCGGCGTGAGCGGTAGCCTTATCTTTGAGGACCCTGCGAAAGTTTTACGAAAGCGCAGCACCGGGGAAAAGCAGCGCAGCTCGCATCGAAAGCAGACTCCGTACCGGCTATGCTTTCGATGCTTCTTTCTATGCGACTTTCGATGCGTGCTGTGCTGCTTTTCCCTGATGCTGCGATTTCTTTAAACCTTCACCGGCTCACCAAAGATCGGGCTACCATTCACCCCGGGTTTAAAAAAACATGTTTCGTCAAACAATTTCAGTCAAGCACGAAGTATCACCCACGCTATTTTGATGGCAGCCTGCCACCGCAAATGCCACAACGCTGTCTGCCATGGATGGGGGAGGAGGAGGAGGAGGAGGAGGAGGAGGACACAAATTTATTTATAGTCTATTGGATTTGTAGGGTCAAGCCGATACATGGAGAGACGGCCACGTGTTGTCCAGGGCCCATCCCATGTCCTCCTCTACGATGAAGCAGAAGAGGGGGAGGGCAGCAAACCCCAGACCGCGGCGGCTTCCTCGGCCCAGTAGCAGATTTCCTTCTGGACGTCCACTTCTGAGCTGTGCATCAGCGCGTTCCACTGCTCCGCATCATTGCTTGCGAATGACATCCTGTCCTTAAAGGGGGAATTCGGACACTCCCATATAATGTGGGATAGTGTAGCTCGCTAGGAGCAGAATTTGCATACTTCCGAGTGTAGGTCCGGCAACCAGCGCGAATAAAAGGCAGGATTTGGATACGTGTTTGTTTGGAGTCGTCGCCAGGTCCATTCCTGGCTCTTGGTTAGCGATTTGTGTCCCGCAGGAAGGGTCCTGCGTGCTAATCTATATGATTGCGTAATTTCTTGGTACGAGGTCAGTGTGTCTCTGTGACTGACCGGCTCGTTACCTGTTCCCGGCATTGCCCCCCGTGCCTGGTATGCTAGCTCTCGGGCGGTGGTATGGGCGGCTTTGTTTCCGGGGAGGGAGGTATGAGCCGGGGCCCAGATTAGACTGACCATGTCGTTAGGAATTTTGGAGGTGCGTGTTAGAACTCTGAGGGTAGCCTCAGAAACCCTGCCCCTCGCGAAGTTAAGAATTGCGCGCTTAGAGTCCGATATGATTGTTTGAGTGTTGGGGACAAGGAGGGCTATGGCAAGAGCGACCTCTTCCGCTGTTTCCGAATTGGTTGTTCGGATCGAGCCCCCGGAAAGGGGGCCCCATGGCCGTCGGTGGCGACCATGGTCATGGCCTTTGGGTGGGGATAGTCTGCAGCGTCTGTGTACACGACGCCCTCAAGCTAGCCGTATCGTGTGTGGAGTGCCGCGCTTCGAGCTTTCTTGCGCTCTCGGTGGTGTTCGGGATGCATGTTTTTGGGAAGCGGAGGAATGTCGAGATTGGCTCTGACGGCATGTGGAAGCGTGTGTTTCGGGCTTGATGAGCTCTCGTGGTGAATGCCTAGTTTCTGTAGAATGGCTCTACCTGTATGTGTGGTAGTGAGACGTGTGTATTGAGAGATGTCCATCGATCATCTCTTCTACCGTGTTGTGTAATCCTAGGGCTAGCAACTTATCGGTAGGGGTGGTGGGGGGGAGGCCTAACGCCGTTTTGTAAGCGCCCCCTGATGATGCGATTGAGTTTATCGCGTTCAAGTTTCAGTGATCTCATGTATGGAGCCGCATACGTCACTCTGCTAATGACGAAGGCTTGGATCAGCCAAAGCAAATCCGCTTCCCCCATTCCAGAGTGACGGTTGGCTATGCATGCGGCGTATGAGACGCGATGTCTGCTGAGTGGCTAATTCTAGCCTTCTAATGTGCTCAGTGTTGTGACCGTTGGATTGAAAGGTCATTCCTAATATGCGGATGTTATCTCTCGCTGGAAGGGTTTCCCCCTCAAGCGAGAGCTCCATCCTGTATGGTTGGGGTTTTGTCGTGTTCTTGCGAAGTCCGCTGGGCCGCACGATCATGTATTCCGACTTTTCCTGGGAGCACGCGAGGCCAAATGTCTTGACCGCTCCGTTAACCATAGCTATTCCTTGCTGGAGGACGACCTCCGGCTCCTCCTCGGACACCACATCCGCTCAAAGCGTGATGTCGTCCGCGTAAAGGCTGTGGGATAAGCCCGGGACGGTGGTTGGTTTGTTTGGGAGTGTGAGGAGGGCGAAATTGGAGAGGAACGGGGATAGCACAGAGCCTTGTGGTGTTCCCCTTCCTCCCAGTGCGATGGGTGGTGACTGTATGTCTCCTATGTTAAGAGTTGATGTTTTGTCTGTGAGGAACGCTCGTACGTAATTGTATGTCTTGGTGCCTACACTCTAAGAAAAAATAGAGGAAAAAAGTAGCAACGGCGCGTCTTCCTCCTAGGGAGCCTCAAGTGAGGGTGGGTGCAACTCCTCGATCGGGAATCACGGGACATGGACGCCATTTAATTGTTAAATTTTGCTGGGAGTGTATGGGGCAAAGGGTCGTTTTCTAACTCAGGCCATAGAGGCCCATTAAGGGGCTTGAATAATTTACACAAGGTATAAATGATTACTTTTCCATAGCCACCAGTTTTGTTGCGATAGGTTAAGCATTTTTGTAACGCGAAAAATGGTAAATTCCGCCATTTTGGACGTTGCTGCTTGTCTGGCAACCCTGCTTTCTCCTCTCGACGTTTGCAATTCTCGGAGCGAGAAGGAAGCAAGAGAGGCTGCGCCAAGGCGTTCGTTGTTTGCAATGCGAGGAGAGAGGAGGAAAGGCGCATGGAGCAACAGAGCCTTTTAATTTCAGTAGTTGCCTGACCGGCGGGTAGAGGGCGCTGGCGCACTCGGCGCCATTAGGTTGCTTCAATTTGGTCGGTTTCGGTTTCAACGTACACGCGATTGTGATGCTGTTTTATGCCACTTTCGATTAATTTTGCGATATGAATTTCTTTCTTGTAGCACACAGCGAATGAAACAATAGTATTGAGCCACTTGGCAAACCGCGAAGTGGTTTCGAGCCTAAATTGCGACCTTTTTTTACTAACACTATATGCGTCTGATTCCGTCCATCATTAATTTCGGCCAGGTTCGGCGGTGAAACAACTGCGCTGATGCACAGGGAAAAGTACCATTGTCCACGGCCGTACCTGCGGACACTAATTTCAAGAAGGAAAAAAGAAATAAAGAGCAGGACAAGCTCCTCCTGCAGCGTGCGTTCGTTGTCTGCCACCGTGCTTTGGCTGTGCGTGCACCGAGCGGTACGGAAGTAGATAGCTCGCGCTCAAGTCAGATATTGAACTGATCATCTTATATTGCAACAGACTATAGACGATTGCAAGCTGGGCGACTGGCCGCCGCCATGTCTCTGCTCGAGCAGGCACGCCCGTGCGATTACGAGCTTGCCAAAGCTACGTTCACCCGCGCGTTGCACGCGCTTGCACGCATGGGGCACCACTTGTGGCGCCATGCTTGCAATTGTCTATATTGCACGAGTGCTTAGTGAAAAATCAGGTCGACAACATGATTAACAATCTGCTGAATCACCAAGAACAGATGAACTGACGAGTTTACTGTTCGATGTTTGGTTTCCGTACACCAACCTTTTCTAACTTCAAGACTGGAAACGTCTTTTATAATGACTAGAAAACTTTAACATAATCACGTAGATAATATAAAAAAGTGTTATTGTCTCGGCCTGTTTTATTTAAAGAAATTAACGCTCGAGAAATATTTTGATAGACCAGCCTAGGCTGATTAGAAAATTTATTTAACTAAAGTACTCATTTACAGCATTTCAAAATATTGGCCTTATGAAATAAACTTTTTGTTATATGGACATTTGCTCACGACGTTCTCAAGGTATGAGAATGGTACGATAAGTGAATTCCAGGCTTCAAATAAAGTCTGATAGTCATCTTCCGTAAAATTTGCCGAATAAAATTGAAGATCGCAAAAGAAATTATCTCCGATAAGTTTGGCTGAAGTCGAACACCAGGCGCCACCCAATGGACCTTTGTAGAAAGCTGTTCACTGATTTGAAACGATGCGCTTTGCACATTTTGACGTCGCCATCTACTGAAAGTAACTCCCTACTCGAAGCCGACAACCGGCTACACTCGGGTGATTTTCATGCAGAATTCTTTTCGGCGTCACATTTTGTGAATTATAGGCGCTATCAAGCTGTCTGTGGCAGTTTCTTACGCGGGGAGTTCAAATATTTGTGTTGAAATAAATTAATTGAAACTGCATGGTTATATCAAAAAATGACTTAAGCAACTGAAAGACTATGGACATGGGACCAAGCAATATATACAATTCCGTAGAATTCATAAGTAAACCGATAAAGCGAATGCTTATATCACACACGCGATTAAGAACGTAAAACAGATATAGGTGTGATATTGCGAACAAACAACTTGCCCAATGTTAAGGTACCATTATTTCTAGCATTAAAAATAATTCAAACTAAATGTTTGTTCCCGCGCATTGTCCACTAGTTCCTTGGTGTAATCAAAAGAAACTGTTTTCGATCTGTTGGAACTACAAAACACCATGTTTTCAGGAAAAACACGTGGCTAATTACGCTGAGTGGTTTTGTTTTCTTCCTTGACACCAATGCGCACTCATATATATAGACCTTTTCATTTTAGTAGTTGCCTCACCGGCGGATAGAGGGCGCTGATGCACTCGGCGCCATTAGGTTGCTTCAATTTGGTTGGTTTCGGTTTCAACGTGAACGCGGCTATGTTGCTATTTTACGTTCTTTTTGCGTAATTTTGTGATACGATTACTTTCCTTTTTGGGGACGACGAGGTGTATTTAAGCCTAAATCGCGGGCTTCTTTTTTTTTTTTTTTTAACTCTTTTGATGTATCTGATTATGGTCGGTTGCGAAACACCTGACTGATGTACAGGGAAGATCACCATCGTCTACGGCCGTGCCCGATGACCACCAGTTTCCAGTAAAACAAACCAATGAAGAGACTAACACGTGAATTTAAAGAAGCATATCGACAGCTTGATTAGCAATCTGCTGAATGAGCCAGAACAGATGAACTAGCGAGTTAAATACTCTATGTTTGGTTTTTGTGGGCACCCAACCTTTAGTGAACTTTGCAAACTAAAAACGTATCGTGTAATGACACAGATAATTGATATAAACAAGTAGTGTCATCTCGACCTCTTTTTTTTTTTAATTCAGTACTTCAGCATGTTTTGACAGGCCGAGTAGGAATATATTATCAACCCTGCTAAAGTACTCACAAGCAGCATTTCGCTTTATTTATCCTTTGAAATAAATTATTTTTATATGAACATTTGCTTACTCAAGATAAGATATAAGTGACAGGCCCATCAAATTAAATCTGACATTTGTCTCCGTAAAATCAGCCAAATAAAATTAAAGGCTGCAGGAGGAGAAATACCTCGGAAAGTTTGGCTGAATCCTAGCGCGAGGCAACACTTCACAGACCTGTGTGAACAAATATTTATTTGTTTGTGAACAGATTGGCTTTGTAAATTTCGGCGTCGCCAGCCACCAAAAGTAAAGCTCTATTCGCCATCGACAATCCTGGACTCAAGTAATTGTTATGCAAACGGCTTTTTCTTTTTTGGGTTAAATATTGCGGATTTTAGGTACTCGCAAAAATTAAAACAGCGTACGCAAAAAAAAAAAAAAAAAAAGCGTCGTCATTATTGCGCATATTCCGAACTCAAACCGCGTTTTGGATTAGCAAATAGAAACGACGTTATTTCTTTGTGCACGCTATTCCAAATCTCGCTACTGTTGTCGTGGCAGTTTCTTACGCGGGAAGTCCCAACTGGTTATCTAAATAAAATTAATCAATCACTTAAATAACTGTCGAAATGGAAGCGAGTACGGTATACATCTTCCTAAACTTCATAAGTAAACCGACCAACCGAACGACTACGTACAGATATTTAGGTGTGTTATTATGAACAAACAAATCGCCTGATGTTGACGTAGCAGTACTTCTAGCCTCAGATAAAATACAAGTTAAACGTTCGTTGTCTATCTCCTCCGCGAGTTTCCTCAGACAATCAAAAGAAACAGATATCGATATGTTATGAATACAAAGAACGATACTTTCAGGAAATGCAGATAGTCTCCTTGCGCTGACTATCTTGACGCCTTCCGATCCTAAATACACGATATAAATATGCGCGCTTCTTACTGAGAATGTTCCAGCACTATTAGTTGACAAACATCAGTTGTCATAAGGACCTTTGAACCCTCGTGATGTCTTAGTCAGTAGACGTAGCGGGCTAGAGTTTCCGAAGTCAGGCCAGAAAGCGCGGCGAAACGCGAATAAAAACACGATTACAACAAACAACGCATCCGCCAAGGCGCGGAGGGGAGAGCGGAGCAGCAACTTGAAGCAACCTAATGGCTGCCGCGTCACGTGATTCCAAGATGGCAGCGCCCATGCGGAGGAGGATGAAAAGGTCTATATAATAACATTGGGCTTCCTATTGCAAATGGTCCGCCCTTATTAGTAGTCAAACCTCAGTTCTCATAAGTTATTCGTATTTGAACCCTCGAGGCTCTCTTCAAGTCATATATGTATTCAATGTGCGCAAGTGCTAACGCTGATTCCTGTTCCTATAAAACCTTTTCACACGTATCTCGCACGCCGACGGTAAAAAATATTCAAAACGTGTTACAAAATCAACTACAGAAGTTGCGCGCATAATGATGTAATGCAATTGCATGGTAAGTATAAGTATCGGACGACACTTTACGGAGCAAGGCAAGAGACGCGGTGAAACGCGACGAAAAACACGAATTCAACGCATCCGCCAAGGCGCGGACGGGAGAGCGGAGCAACAAGTTGAAGCAACCTAATGGCGGCCGCATCACGTGATTCCAAGATGGCAGCGCCCATGCGGCGGAGGGTGAAAAGGTCTATAGGGCGGGCGCCTGCTCTCGTGCAGGCAACATTGGAGCATATCCTTTCTCGAATCCTCTCCCTCAGGCGTCGCCATTAAATTGCAAACGCTCTCCAGGTTTTGAGTTGCGCCCACCCTCACTAGAGCCTCCCTACTTCCTCCCTTCTACTGACGCGCCTCCAAGCGGCGCGTCAGAGGCCGAAAACAACTCGCTGTTCAGAGGCTATTCCGCTTTCTGTGCGAAATCCGGGTCTAACAGGGCAGCGACGTACGACTGATCATAAATAGGGTTCAGTGTTTTCGGCAAATACTAATTAACCTCAAAAAAGAACAAAACAGAAAAAAAAAACGAGTCGGTTTATTGAACCCGGAGAAAACCGAAAATCCCGAAGCTAGCTGTCCGTGAGTGAGAAACACCCAAGTTTCATTGGAAGAAATCGAACTACAGCTTTATGTTTTGTTGACAAGCTCAACTGAACTTTCTGCGAGGCTGCTGGTTCCTTTTGGGAACCAAGTTTCTCATCACGTGTCTTTCTTTCGGTACCGGGACGTTTTCTAAGTCTTCGGGTCGCGGGTATGTGCCCCAGAGGATATAAAACTCCTACGCTCGTCTCCTGATTTTTTTTTTTTTTTTTCAGCTTACGCTTTGGTACGTTTTGATTTTGTCTAACACCAAAAACTGACTCTTTCCAGATGTTAATAAGAAAACAAGTAATTGTGTTGTGTGTAGAAGGTGAGCCAGTCAGAACCAGCCACTGTTGTAGGCGTTACCGAAGAAAAGGAACACATAACCGCCCTATGTTACATCAAAATAAAAGAAACGCGTTACTGTTAAAAGTAAAAGTACGTCACTTCTGCGTTACCTTTATAATTATGAATTAAGACGTTTCGCTTTTTGACGCTATAGGTATGCATAAACACCATATTAAAAAAAAATTCTTTCCATTCAGAAATTGAACCTACCTACATTATCGTTTTTATCGTTCCACCTAAATGCTCACGCCTAGAAACACAAAAAAAGATGTCTTGGGAAGAATATGTAACGAGCAACGTAACTACACTGCACGTATACTCGAAGTAAGTACGTTACCCGTTACGGTTTTGAAAATGTACCGAGTACGTTACTACGTCACCGGAAAAAGGAACGCCGTTACATGTAACGCGTTACCGCCAACTCCGGAACCAGCACATTTGGCACGCCTTGCAAAATTCGAATTTCAAACGTACACACCTGAAAGGTCGCGCGAACGTCGTTTCGCGGGAAGTTTTATTTCTAAGTTTTTTTTAGAGCTCAACTCATAAGTTGTGAAATATACAAAATAAAGCAAGAACGGCGATCGTGTATTTTTTATCGTCGTCTGCTCACAACACGCGGCCCTGACGTCACGTAGCTGTGGTGGCGCTGTCGACGGCACGGCGCATGAGCAGGCGTTTCCCTTTACGCGAATTTTGGTCTCTGCGCATGCGCAATGCCCACACCTGGTGTGGGCAAACGCGGGCTTGTTTGTAAACAGCGTGTCGGTCTATACTCCGGCCGTTTTACGCTAACGTTGGCGAACCGTGGAGGCTGCGGCCATGGTGACCCAACGAGAGCGTCGGAGCAAGGCGCCTGAAAACAACCCCGGGTTCAGGCCAAGGAGGCCTCGTCCAGGTATGCCTTGTCACGCTCCCGCGGCGTATACTATCACGTGGCGCGCACAGAGACCTCCAATGTTGCTTGATGAGCATCCATGAAGCAACATTGGCGGTCGCCATTACTGATCGCCCGAACCAAGCCGTCAAAATCCAATCCAAGCAAGAAGCGTGTGATTGGATACGAGCCCTCGCCGAACCCTGACGCAGCACTCGTGTCCAAGACGTGCTGGAGTATATGTGCCCGAACAATTGCGCAACAGCAACTCGATGGCGTTCGGTTTTTTTTTTTTTTTTTTAAGTATATTGACACTGAAAAGCACCGAATCTCTGGGCGAAAATAAATTCCAAAGAAAAAACCCCCAGATTTGAAGGAAAGGAAGACCTCGGCATAGAGCTATGCTTACGTGCCACTGCTTGCATTACGTCTGACTTCGCAGCCCCAGATGTTCAAACTGTGGTGAATGTGTTCGGTTAAAAAATGGTATCGGCTTTGATCTAGACTTCTATTTCAAAATAAAAAAAAGTCATATATATATTTATATATTTTTACAGGATTAATCTGTGTTGTCCGCACAGTTTCTAATGATCGGTGCTGTTCTCAAAGACATATTTGGTTGAAAATGCGTAGATTGAAACGATGGAATCACGTGGGGGAGTTAGAGTGCTAATGTCAGTGATTCATCCGTCTGTTTCGATCAAAGGGCGAACACTATTCCGTGGTATGATACACGAACATCGGAGCTAGAAATGGTAGACCAAACCGACGAGCCCAACCAAAGGTTATTTCACGACCTTCGCTTATTTTTCTTAGCTTTATTTTTCAGGTTATGTAAACGAAAATAAATAAAAAAAAAACACTTGATAAAAAAAAAAAAAAGAAGAGAAAAACTTGAGGTGTGCGAACGGTGCAATTTTTACTAGAATCGAACTCGAATCAAACAATGGCTAAAAAGTCAAATGTCGAATCGAATATGAATACCAAAAATTGTACTCGCAATACTCACAAGACTAAAAAAAACATGGGTTAGAAAGAAGCCCTACGTGTTAATTCTGCGGCCGAAGGGCGCGCGGGAGCAAACAAAGCGAATAAAGGGGTTGTTCAAGTGGCCGCTGCAACGATGTTTGTACTTTCCGCAAATAACGCTTAGAACGGATCTGCGACGTCAATGACCTCTGAAACACCCTTTCGTTTTTCATCACAAGCAATAAAAGTCGCCGAAAAAACTATAACAAAAATGAGCAGCGTTTACCCCCTTTAACTTGCAGTCAGAACAAGCGGCCACGTCATCTAGAGCCGATTCTAAACGCTTTCAGGCAGCTGTGCATGAGCGTTGCCATAACCGACCTTCAGTTTTTGTTTCCTCTTATTCCATCCACTTCACTTCATCATTACCATAACAGGCCAGGTTATGACCATCGTAGATTCTATTGTGTCCTGTTCCCCACCATCGGCCCGTCTGTCTGTGTTTCGTGAGCTTGGGCTGATACGTGGAAACAGAAATGTTGTCGTAGAGGTTTAGATTGCACTGTGCCCCAATGTCCGCGGAACGTATTTCTTTCTCGCAAGGATCATACTTCAAAGTCAAATATAGCCGAAATTCATTTGATATTACCCAAATTACATGATGTATGAAAAAACAAAAAGCCAAAAAGATATGTCTTGACTGTTAAAGTATAATATATATATATAGAAGACAAACAAGAACAGTCTTAGTTCCGTCACCTAAAATATTTCATAGGGCACAGATCTTTTATTTTATTTGCACGTTCGACCAAGGAGCACATGATACCACAACGCGGTCCACAGCTAATCGCTGTTGCCGCAATACACAATAAATTGAGGCCACCTTCTTTTCCGTGCAACCAGGGGGCGTAAACTAATGATAAATTCAACCATGCGCAGCCATAACTAAAGTCCGATTCCAATGGGAAAACAAAAAGATACAGAAAAACTTCCGGACATACGGGATTATAAGTGTGAGTACTTCTTTCTATGAGAGTACAACGTTTGCTTGGTATTGGGGTTTAGTTGAGTTTGCGATTTGCCCTCCGCTCTCATTCTTCATTCAGTTCAGTAATATCGCGACAGGATGTTTTGAATGTTGAATTTTCGCAATTATATTTTCCGTATTCTGGACACGGAAGCGCTTTGTGCATGCTTTATTTTATCGTTTGCCGGTTTCCGCGTGAAGCAGTGTCACCTGTATATGATGATCGCTGCAGCCGCGCCTTAAATAAATTAGATTTTTCTAGCTAAAAAAATAATCATAATCAGGGATGGGCAGTATTTCAAATACAAGTATTTCAAATACGTTTTTTAAATACTTTTTGTATTTTGCCTTTGTATTTAATTACAAATTGGGTAATGTATTTGACGTGTGTATTTAAATACTAAACGTGGGTATTTCAAAGACAATTGTAATTAAATACAATTTTGTGGGCGAAAATACATCTTGTTTTTATGCATGTGGTTGTAAGATATAGTCTCCATCCCTTATTCGGCCATGGGGCTTTTTAATTTTTCTCCTCCAGCTTTATTTTAAAGGCACTCTCTAGAGCAGGAAGAAAACTACGTTCTGCACCGAATGCAGTGTCTCTCAATCAAGCAGAAGTGTTTAATGACTTTGTGCTTACGGTACTAGTCCAGGGCAAGAATAGTGACGAAATCGACGTTCACAGGCAGACTGGCTAAATAAGTGCCTGTGACAACTTGTGATGCTTTCCAGCCTGATTTCCATCCATATTTTTGCCTGAAACATTCTAAATGCGCGGGTCGTCCAGATTTTCGTAACTGGTGCGAGTTGCAACAATAAAAAATTCTCTAGCTAGTGCTGGGCGTCTTGGTCGTCTCGGTTCTTTGTTGGTCTATACCAAAATGTAATCGACAAAAAAAGCGGCTAGAAGCTCTTTACTTTTTTCACCTATTACGTCCAAGCTGATTCCATTTTTTTGTGATTATATTTCTATTACGTTACTATAGTCGGTTACAGGTTAAGAAGGTAGCGGCAAATGCCCCTCAAAGAAAATCATATATCCCTCCGCCACCTCCGCAAACAATAGCGTCCCATCGTTTCCGTGACGTCGCAACCAACGCGCGAGGAGGGTCTTGCCTTTCTGTACATATTTGCATCATCTTTCGACTTTGACTTAGCATTGTGAAAGTCACGAGAGGGAGATTTGGGTTTTCCCCCTCCCATGAAAACAAACACGACTTTCGGGGATTAGCTTCCCCCTCCGATGGATACAAAGGCTGCTTTCAGGGGCTCGGTTCCCCCTCCAATGAATACAAAGGCCGCTTTCTAAAAAAAAAGTGGGATCGGAGACAAGTTGGAATCCATTGAAGCGGAACAAGGAGCGTTTCCAGTGAATTCTTTCGACTGCGGAGAGATTTGAAACGGGCGCATCACGCTTGTGGGAGGAGCTTCTCCTTCCTTCTTGACGTGTAACCGACTATAGAGCCTCGCACACTAACTCCCGAGTGTGCGATGCAAAATTAATATGACATACCCAAAAACCCGTTGCAGGTGCCCTGAAGCCGCTGACGCAAATTTTGAGGAATCTATTTGGAAAAGTATTTGGAGGAGACCAAATACATTGGGTTGTAGTTGTATCTTGTACTTAAATGCTTTTTTGGAAATGTAATTAGATTTGTAATTAAATACATTTTTGACGAAGTATTTTGTATTTGTATTTCGATACATATTTGCATGTATTTTGCCCATCCCTGGTCATAATGAATGCGGGGCCTTTTGAAGCTCATTGCATGTTTTCATACACACATTGACGGAAATTAAGATTTCTAACCGTACACACTAACGAATCGGGACCAGGTCGGTTTACGCTTGACTCCCGGAAAGAACTCGCCTCGTTTAAATACTCGTATATACAAAAATAATTAAATAAATAAACTTATATATATATATATATATATATATATATATATATATATATATATATATATGCATATATATATATATATATATATATTGTGTTGGAAAAGAAGAGGACGACGGGCTCGTGCAGCAAGAGGCGAACGAGAGGGCTCGAGGATTTTGAGCGTGGTGACCCCAACCGCCGATTTACAAACCGCATTGTAAATCTCATCCAGCATTAAATCATCGTTTTCCAACATCTTAACAAGTGGTGGAGGTGAAAGGGTTGAGCAACCAATAGGTTGCACAAGGTCGCCGTTTCCCATGCGTAAGAAGGTTCCTGAAGGGGGAGTGAGCACTTTGTGCAAGCGACGGCGAAGTTTATCCGACAGACATGATTTTGCGGCCCCAGTATCGACCAGGGCAGTAAACAGCTGATTTCCAATTGTAACAGTGACTGTAGTGGGTCCGAGAGAGGGAGGCTTTGGAATGGTTCGGGGCTGCGCAGCCTGACCTCCAGTGTCAAGACAGGCTGCCTTCTTTAGTTTGACGGTTGGCTGGCGGCGGGGCCATTGTTAAGTGGAGAGACGGAACGGGGGCGTCGAGGATACGGCGATGGTGAGCGGCCACGGCGGGTGTCATACGCAGAGTAGGAGCCCACGGACCGGCGATTGTCGAAAGAGGGGCGGTCCTCGGCGTTGGCGGCGGGGCAACGGTTGTTTGAGAAACGGTTGTAACTGCTATCATCGATGCGGCGGTGACAATAACGGGCTATGTGTCCTGGTATATTGCAATAAAAACAAACCGGGCGGTCATCGGGTGTTCTTTAGGCATCCGTCCTTCGGAGTGGTCCGTTTCTCTGTGGACGGTATGAAGTTGTGTCCGGTGGCGTGCTTGAGTAGCAGCGAGTAGTGTCTGGCTGCATAGAGCAAATCGGAGTAGGGGTGTGCGGTGCCGGCGTGTAGACGGATGGAGTCGGGGGGATTGTATGGAGTGCAGCACGGAGTTCGTCTTGCACAGATTTTCGAATATGCTGGAGCTCGGTGTTAAGAGATGAGCCATCAGCAGGCGAGTGAAGAGACCGGAAGAATTCACGGAGCTCATCGCGAATAATGTCTCGAATGAGTCCCGGAAGATCAGCAGTCGTACAGGCATTCATTAATGATACCTCAGGAAGCCGTTGAAATAGCGTCGTAGATATGCGACCACTCCGAAGTTCTTCGTATTTTCGGCATTCTTTGATGAGGGTTTGGACTGTTGGTGGCGACTTAGGAGCAACGATGGAGAATAGCTCTTGTGACAAACCTTTAAATATGTGACGTATTTTGTCTTGTTCGGTCATGGCAGGATCAGCACGGCTGCAGAGGCGAATGACGTCTTCGATGTATCCAGTTGAAGATTCGGAGACCGCTTGGTAGCGGCGAGCAAGCTTGTCTTGTGCTCGCTGGCGGCGGCTCTCAAGCTTTCCAAAAACCTCTGAAAACGCTGCTTTGAAGCCATCCCACGAGAGGAAGTCTGCTTCGTGGTTGTCGTACCACTGATAAGCGGTATCCGTCAAAAAGAAAACGACGTTGGCTAGCTTTAGGGTATCATCCCAACGGTTGTGGTCGCTGACGCGATCATAAGTCTTCAACCAGTCGTGCACATCTGCGTCATGTGCGCCTGAGAAGTTGGGGGGGGGGGGGGGGGGGGGTCTCGTTGGCGTGTTTTGACCGGTCGATTGATAGTGCTGGCGTTTCCCGTTTCGTCAGGCATGGGGCGAGAGGTAGAGCGTCCACTGCGCAATTCCAGGGCAGCAGACGGAGTTGTGAGGTAGGAGAAAGCTTGCTTACCTCCACCACTTGTTAAGATGTTGGAAAACGATGATTTAATGCTGGATGAGATTTAAAATGCGGTTTGTAAATCGGCGGTTGGGGTCAGCACGCTCAAAATCCTCGAGCCCTCTCGTTCGCCTCTTGCTGCACGAGCCCGTCGTCCTCTTCTTTTCCTAACAATATATATATATATATATATATATATATATATATATATATATATATATATATATGGGTAAATTACTTTCAAAATGTAATTTAATTACAATTACAAATTACTTTTCAAAAGGAATGAAATTACTTTACATTTACTTATTTCTGAAAGCGACCCTACTTGGGCCATATAACTTTAAACGAATTGTATAGAATGCAACTTATTTGTTCATTCCTTGCTCCAATGTTTGAGGAGGCTTAAAGTGGCACTTACATTCCAAAGTTCGTATTTTCTTTAGTGTCTAAAACGGTGCACGTTGTAGTCATAGACACGCAAAAAAAAAAAAACGCATCGCGAAAAAAAAAATTTCCCACGCGCGCGCGCGCCTTTTTCTTTTTCACGTTTTCCTCTCCCGCTCCTCGCCTCCTCGCTTCTTTTCATTTGTGACGTCAAGAATTATGAAATTTAGAAGCTTTGTAGGCGACATTTTTTTTACCATTTAATAACGGCAATCGTAATACATGTTTTTTAACGCAATTGCGAACGCACTATGGCCCTTCTTTTTGAAATACCAAATATCGGAGTCTCTTGCGAAGTCGCCTTCTGGATTTTTATCCTTCCTCGGAAAACATGGCGGCGCTTGACGCATGTAGCAGAGCGTGATCGGTGAATCGGGGAGTCGGACAAAGTGGTCTTTTTTAGGTGCCCGACAACCTCTGAAACTTCGAAAAGGAAATCGTCAAACGGTCAGGACAACTGGGTTTGGTGTCTGTGTATCGTAGTTTCGGTTGTGACACCGCCCATCACCGTCGTCTGCTCGAAGCACTGATCTCTATGTCTATTTGCTGGATCGCGTTTGACCAGCTCCGCCTATGGACGGGAATGCGGCCACGGTCGGCCATCTTTTTGGCAGAGTTATATCCTCTCTAGCCATCATAATAATATGGCGGACAGCGCAATGGCGGCAGGCTGCCATAAAATAGCCGTGGATCTAGTACACTGTACCGTGGGTGATATTTCGTGCTTGATTGAAGTTGTTCTACGAAGCAGATTCTTGAAACCCGGCGTGAGCGGTAGCCTCATCTTTGAGGACCCTGCAAAAGTTCTACGAAAGCGCAGCACCGGGGGAAAGCAGCGCAGCTCGCATCGAAAGCAGACTCCGTTCCGGCTTCTGCTTTCGATGCTTCTTTCTATGCGACTTTCGATGCGTGCTGTGCTGCTTTTCCCTGGTGCTGCGATTTCTTTAAACCTTCACCGGCTCCTCAAAGATCAGGCTACCGGTCACCCCGGGTTTCAAAAAACATGTTTCGTCAAACAATTTCCATCAAGCACGAAGTATCTATTTTGATGGCAGCTTGCCACCGCAACTGCCGCAACACTGTCTGCCATGGATGGAGGAGCAGGAGGAAGAGGAGGAGGGGGAGGAGGACACAACTTTATTTACAATCTATTGGATTTCTAGGGTCAAGCCGATACGTGGAGAGACGGCCACGTGTTGTCCAGGGCCCATCCCATGTCCTCCTCTACGATGAAGCAGAAGAGGGGGAGGGTAGCAAACCCCAGACCACGGCGGCTTCCTCGGTCCATTAGCAGATTTCCTTCAGGACGTCCACTTCTGAGCTGTGCATCAGCGCGTTCCACTGCTCCGCATCATTGCATGCAAATGACATCCTGTCCTTAAAGGGGGAATTTGGACACTCCCACATAATATGTGACAGTGTAGCTCGCGAGGAGCAGAATTTGCATACTTCCGAGTGTAGGTCCAGCAACCAGTGCGAATTAAGGGCAGGATTTAGATACGTGTTTGTTTGGAGTCGTCGCCAGGTCCCTTCCTGGCTCTTGGTTAGCGATTTGTGTCCCGCAGGAAGGGTCCTGAGTAATAATCTATATGATTGCGTAATTTCTTGGTACGAGGTCAGTGTGTCTCTGTGACTGACCGGCTCGTTACCTGTTCCCGGCATTGCCCCCCGTGCCTGGTATGCTAGCTCTCGGGCGGTGGTATGGGCGGCTTTGTTTCCGGGGAGGGAGGTATGAGCCGGGGCCCAGATTAGACTGACCATGTCGTTAGGAATTTTGGAGGTGCGTGTTAGAACTCTGAGGGTAGCCTCAGAAACCCTGCCCCTCGCGAAGTTAAGAATTGCGCGCTTAGAGTCCGATATGATTGTTTGAGTGTTGGGGACAAGGAGGGCTATGGCAAGAGCGACCTCTTCCGCTGTTTCCGAATTGGTTGTTCGGATCGAGCCCCCGGAAAGGGGGCCCCATGGCCGTCGGTGGCGACCATGGTCATGGCCTTTGGGTGGGGATAGTCTGCAGCGTCTGTGTACACGACGCCCTCAAGCTATCCGTATCGTGTGTGGAGTGCCGCACTTCGAGCTTTCTTGCGCTCTCGGTGGTGTTCGGGATGCATGTTTTTGGGAAGCGGAGGAATGTCGAGATTGGCTCTGACGGCATGTGGAAGCGTGTGTTTCGGGCTTGATGAGCTCTCGTGGTGAATGCCTGGTTTCTGTAGAATGGCTCTACCTGTATGTGTGGTAGTGAGACGTGTGTATTGCGAGATGTCCATCGATCATCTCTTCTACCGTGTTGTGTAATCCTAGGGCTAGCAACTTATCGGTAGGGGTGGTGGGGGGGAGGCCTAACGCCGTTTTGTAAGCGCCCCCTGATGATGCGATTGAGTTTATCGCGTTCAAGTTTCAGTGATCTCATGTATGGAGCCGCATACGTCACTCTGCTAATGACGAAGGCTTGGATCAGCCAAAGCAAATCCGCTTCCCCCATTCCAGAGTGACGGTTGGCTATGCATGCGGCGTATGAGACGCGATGTCTGCTGAGTGGCTAATTCTAGCCTTCTAATGTGCTCGGTGTTGTGACCGTTGGATTGAAAGGTCATTCCTAATATGCGGATGTTATCTCTCGCTGGAAGGGTTTCCCCCTCAAGTGAGAGCTCCATCCTGTATGGTTGGGGTTTTGTCGTGTTCTTGCGAAGTCCGCTGGGCCGCACGATCATGTATTCCGACTTTTCCTGGGAGCACGCGAGGCCAAATGTCTTGACCACTCCGTTAACCATAGCTATTCCTTGCTGGAGGACGACCTCCAGCTCCTCCTCGGACACCACATCCGCTCAAAGCGTGATGTCGTCCGCGTAAAGGCTGTGGGATAAGCCCGGGACGGTGGTTGGTTTGTTTGGGAGTGTGAGGAGGGCGAGATTGGAGAGGAACGGGGATAGCACAGAGCCTTGTGGTGTTCCTCTTCCTCCCAGTGCGATGGGTGGTGACTGTATGTCTCCTATGTTAAGAGTTGATGTTTTGTCTGTGAGGAACGCTCGTACGTAATTGTATGTCTTGGTGCCTACACTCTAAGAAAAAATAGAGGAAAAAAGTAGCAACGGCGCGTCTTCCTCCTAGGGAGCCTCAAGTGAGGGTGGGTGCAACTCCTCGATCGGGAATCACGGGACATGGACGCCATTTAATTGTTAAATTTTGCTGGGAGTGTATGGGGCAAAGGGTCGTTTTCTTTCCTAACTCAGGCCATAGAAGCCCATTAAGGGGCTTGAATAATTTACACAAGGTATAAATGATTACTTTTCCATAGCCACCAGTTTTGTTGCGATAGGTTAAGTATTTTTGTAACGCGAAAAATGGTAAATTCCGCCATCTTGGACGTTGCTGCTTGTCTGGCAACCCTGCTTTCTCCTCTCGACGTTTGCAATTCTCGGAGCGAGAAGGAAGCAAGAGAGGCTGCGCCAAGGCGTTCGTTGCTTGCAATGCGAGGAGAGAGGAGGAAAGGCGCATGGAGCAACAGAGTTGCAATAGGGCGGGCGCCTGCTCTCATGCAGGCAACATTGGAGCATATCCTTTCTCGAATCCTCTCCCTCAGGCGTCGCCATTAAATTGCAAACGCTCTCCAGGTTTTGAGTTGCGCCCACCCTCACTAGAGCCTCCCTACTTCCTCCCTTCTACTGACGCGCCTCCAAGCGGCGCGTCAGTGGCCGAAAACAACTCACTGTTCAGAGGCTATTCCGCTTTCTGTGCGAAATCCGGGTCTAACAGGGCAGCGACGTACGACTGATCATAAATAGGGTTCAGTGTTTTCGGCAAATACTAATTAACCTCAAAAAAGAACAAAACAGAAAAAAAAAACGAGTCGGTTTATTGAACCCGGAGAAAACCGAAAATCCCGAAGCTAGCTGTCCGTGAGTGAGAAACACCCAAGCTTCATTGGAAGAAATCGAACTACAGCTTTATGTTTTGTTGACAAGCTCAACTGAACTTTCTGCGAGGCTGCTGGTTCCTTTGGGAACCAAGTTTCTCATCACGTGTCTTTCTTTCGGTACCGGGACGTTTTCTAATGGTGAATTCCGCTCGCAGATCTCGAGCGCTCCAAAAGCGCTCCATTTGGAGCGCGCATATTCCGCTCGCAGATCTGGCTCAAGTTGGTCATCTTCAGCTCGTAGATCTCTGGCAGCGCCCGCTCCACCGAGCGCCCCAAACTCCGCCGAACTTGCTCTGCGGGGTTTCACGGATCTCTCCGGAAGCTGACAGAGCGGCCCACGTGACTTCCGTCTAAATCGGCGGTGCGCATGCGCGGCGAGGTTGGAGAGATCGGCGGGCCGGTCGGGTCGTGGAGTTGGATCTGTTCGGGTACGTCGGTTGTTTACTCTGGATTGTGACTGCTCGAACGCTTCTACCTCGCGTAGATCAGGGATAAAAAGCCGGGAATGTGGAGCGTGGCAAATCGTAAGCGCTGACGTCTGTGATCGTGAGAGGAAGAACGAGAAAAAGAACGACAGAAAAGTCGGAGGCAGACGCAAGGTTAGGCCTATTCATTCTGCAGCCAGTGATTGTTTACCTTTTTACACTGCATTCCGTCGGCGTTTTTCCGTGAAATAAAGCAAGAAGTGGTTAGGCAACGACCGCGCAAGTGATGGTTTGTTACCTCTGTGTTTATTAAAGTCGTACTACAAATCTGAACTCCACGCTGGCAATCGCTGTCCGTGCCCCGCCGCTTCGAGGCGGCCGAAAGGTATGTGACGGTGCCGAACGCGGACGTCTTCGTTATTTGTGACATGGGCGCCGCGGTACGTATAATTTCGCCCGGCCTGTGTCGCGTGTTACTTCTGCAGCTAAGCAGTGACAGTCGTAACTGGTCGTTGGAAAGATCAGCCGGCTGAGGCGTTGGTGGGCTGGTCAAGTTCAAGCAGCGGCCATTTTGTACGGCGGAGGGAGAAGGGGTGGGGAGGGGTGTGGGGGAGGTCGCTCTAAAAATGCAAGTTTATCTTCCCCTCGTCGATTCGGAGCGGGTCCCACGGAGCGGAATTTTGCCTCCCTCGCGGATTTTGGAAAGCGCTCCAGATCTACGAGTGGAATTCATCATAAGTCTTCGGGTCGCGCGTATGTGCCCCAGAGGATATAAAACTCCTACGCTCGTCTCCTGATCTTTTTTTTTTTTTCAGCTTACGCTTTGGTACGTTTTGATTTTGTCTAACACCAAAAACTGACTCTTTCCAAATGTTAATAAGAAAACAAGTAATTGTGTTGTGTGTAGAAGGTGAGCCAGTAAGAACCAGCCACTGTTGTAGGCGTTACCGAAGAAAAGGAACACATAACCGCCCTATGTTACATCAAAATAAAAGGAACGCGTTACTGTTAAAAGTAAAAGTACGTCACTTCTGCGTTACCTTTATAATTATGAATTAAGACGTTTCGCTTTTTGACGCTATAGGTATGCATAAACACCATATTAAAAAAAAATTCTTTCCATTCAGAAATTGAACCTACCTACATTATCGTTTTTATCATTCCACCTAAATGCTCACGCCTAGAAACACAAAAAAAGATGTCTTGGGAAGAATATGTAACGAGCAACGTAACTACACTGCACGTATACTCGAAGTAAGTACGTTACCCGTTACGGTTTTGAAAATGTACCGAGTACGTTACTACGTCACCGGAAAAAGGAACGCCGTTACATGTAACGCGTTACCGCCAACTCCGGAACCAGCACATTTGGCACGCCTTGCAAAATTCGAATTTCAAACGTACACACCTGAAAGGTCGCGCGAACGTCGTTTCGCGGGAAGTTTTATTTCCAAGTTTTTTTTAGAGCTCAACTCATAAGTTGTGAAATATACAAAATAAAGCAAGAACGGCGATCGTGTATTTTTTATCGTCGTCTGCTCACAACACGCGGCCCTGACGTCACGTAGCTGTGGTGGCGCTGTCGACGGCACGGCGCATGAGCAGGCGTTTCCCTTTACGCGAATTTTGGTCTCTGCGCATGCGCAATGCCCACACCTGGTGTGGGCAAACGCGGGCTTGTTTGTAAACAGCGTGTCGGTCTATACTCCGGCCGTTTTACGCTAACGTTGGCGAACCGTGGAGGCTGCGGCCATGGTGACCCAATGAGAGCGTGGGAGCAAGGCGCCTGAAAACAACCCCGGGTTCAGGCCAAGGAGGCCTCGTCCAGGTATGCCTTGTCACGCTCCCGCGGCGTATACTATCACGTGGCGCGCACAGAGACCTCCAATGTTGCTTGATGAGCATCCATGAAGCAACATTGGCGGTCGCCATTACTGATCGCCCGAACCAAGCCGTCAAAATCCAATACAAGCAAGAAGCGTGTGATTGGATACGAGCCCTCGCCGAACCCTGACGCAGCACTCGTGTCCAAGACGTGCTGGAGTATATGTGCCCGAACAATTGCGCAACAGCGACTCGATGGCGTTCGGTTTTTTTTTTTTTTTTTTTAAGTATATTGACACTGAAAAGCACCGAATCTCTGGGCGAAAATAAATTCCAAAGAAAAAACCCCCAGATTTGAAGGAAAGGAAGACCTCGGCATAGAGCTATGCTTACGTGCCACTGCTTGCATTACGTCTGACTTCGCAGCCCCAGATGTTCAAACTGTGGTGAATGTGTTCGGTTAAAAAATGGTATCGGCTTTGATCTAGACTTCTATTTCAAAATAAAAAAAAGTCATATAT
This sequence comes from Ixodes scapularis, assembly GCF_016920785.2. Taxonomy (NCBI): domain Eukaryota; kingdom Metazoa; phylum Arthropoda; class Arachnida; order Ixodida; family Ixodidae; genus Ixodes; species Ixodes scapularis. The sequence continues at coordinate 62,792,791 of NW_024609880.1, read as the reverse complement.
ATATTTATATATTTTTACAGGATTAATCTGTGTTGTCCGCACAGTTTCTAATGATCGGTGCTGTTCTCAAAGACATATTTGGTTGAAAATGCGTAGATTGAAACGGTGGAATCACGTGGGGGAGTTAGAGTGCTAATGTCAGTGATTCATCCGTCTGTTTCGATCAAAGGGCGAACACTATTCCGTGGTATGATACACGAACATCGGAGCTAGAAATGGTAGACCAAACCGACGAGCCCAACCAAAGGTTATTTCACGACCTTCGCTTATTTTTCTTAGCTTTATTTTTTCAGGTTATGTAAACGAAAATAAATCTAAAAAAACACTTGATAAAAAAAAAAAAAGAAGAGAAAAACTTGAGGTGTGCGAACGGTGCAATTTTTACTAGAATCGAACTCGAATCAAACAATGGCTAAAAAGTCAAATGTCGAATCGAATATGAATACCAAAAATTGTACTCGCAATACTCACAAGACTAAAAAAAACATGGGTTAGAAAGAAGCCCTACGTGTTAATTCTGCGGCCGAAGGGCGCGCGGGAGCAAACAAAGCGAATAAAGGGGTTGTTCAAGTGGCCGCTGCAACGATGTTTGTACTTTCCGCAAATAACGCTTAGAACGGATCTGTGACGTCAATGACCTGTGAAACACCCTTTCGTTTTTCATCACAAGCAATAAAAGTCGCCAAAAAAACTATAACAAAAATGAGCAGCGTTTACCCCCTTTAACTTGCAGCCAGAACAAGCGGCCACGTCATCTAGAGCCGATTCTAAACGCTTTCAGGCAGCTGTGCATGAGCGTTGCCATAACCGACCTTCAGTTTTTGTTTCCTCTTATTCCATTCACTTCACTTCATCATTACCAGAACAGGCCGGGTTATGACCATCGTAGATTCTATTGTGTCCTGCTCCCCACCATCGGCCCCGTTTGAGTGGCTTGGTATCTTGGCAAGACAAGAGAAGGTCACAGCAATGGCGGCTGGAATCTGGCGCGAGTGCAAAGCGTGTATATGCCGCCCATCTTGACCACAGTCATGCGCCAGGGATGGCAGAGCACAGGACACGCGCCGAGTTCCAGGCATTGGTAGGGTTCGGCTATTGTCGTCACGGCAGCGACTGGGCACGAGCCGCTGCCCGAATGCTTGTCGAGCTATTGATTTTCGCGAGCCCAAATTGAGTGCTCACGCAATGCTCGCGTCACCATTTCAGGAGTCGGATCGAAATGTAGGCGACATAAAGTCCCTTGATACGTGTTTTACAAGTAACGACAACCAATGCAAATGAGAAAGCACATTCCGCTGGAACAAAATGGCGTCATTCAGTTGTCTTCTGCTGTGCGGCGTCGCCATTCGTTTCCTAAAACCTGCACCGTCACACCAGCCGGCGCTTCAAAGGATGTCGCTGCTTGTAGGAAGCTCTTATCTGGGGACTTTATGCCGACACTGCGACCCCAGATCTACGTCATCAAGTTTTTCCAAAAATATTTAAAAAAAAAAAAAAAAAAAAAAAACGCTTGCTTTCCTCTGCGATTACATTGAAACAAAAAAGTTTCGCGGTAAGCGGCGTTGTGTTCGAGTATGCTTAAATCCCACTAGCGCCAATAAACTCGTGTAAACTAAAATAAAAATAAAAAATTTACATTTTAATTTAATATTGTTGTACCGTCCTTCTAATCGCCACATTTAAAGCGCAATGTAAACATTTTTATACTTTCAATAAATACAGCTTATAATTGTTCCTGGACATTAATAACATATGAATCACACGTTGTTTTTCTTCTCCCCGCTTTGGAAAACACACACACACACACACATGCATACACACACACACACACACACACACACAAAAGAAAGCCCGAAAACAACATAATAAAAGGGTTGAAATTTTTGCTGCCGCTTTGGCGATTCTCGAAGGAAATTTCGCGCAGCGGTTAGTTATTGGCCTCGAGATCGATCTAGAGGTGAAGCTACGGTCGCGCTATCATCATCATCAAAGCGGGGATAGGAGAACGGCCGCCCCATAGGCTCTCCACGTTCGTGCGCGAAGACGGCGTAGATTCTTGCGTTTATTTTGTCGCATACTATCGGTGGGAGAACAATTATAGCGGAAAAGGATGCTGCACTGTTCGGTGCTTCAGTGAAGATCGAATCGTGTTGCCAGCGTGCGGCCTAAATTTATATAATCGCTTCTGCGGGTGCGTCGTCTGCTTTATAGGCAGACGTTGGAAAGCATGGATCACCACGACTGATGCCTGTCTCCAGCTGAACTGGAATATTTACGCTAAATATTTGTTTCTTTTAAAATGGATGTATCGGTTCATCAACGTGGGAATTAAAAAAAAAAAAAAACAAAAAAAAAACAATGAATTTTAACCCAGATAACATAATACTGGTACTGTGAAATCGCAGCTTCTATGCTTTTTTTTTAAACTTCTAGCTTTTGCAGTAATATAAATATTTAGAATGAAGATAAGTTAGCGCTGTATTGGAAATTACCATGGTATTGAGTTCCTCTGCCGTTTTACTGTGCCATAGCGTAGGTAAGTTTTTTGGAGTCTGAACAAATCTACTGCGTTGCGATGAGGAGAGTGTGTCTCTTCCAGTTAAGGTCTGCAAACTGCACGGTTGGCAGGACAACTGAAACAAGTGAAACAAACCTTTCTAACATATCTGCCGTGACTGTAATAAACGAGTGTAACCGAGCAGCGCAGCAATGTTCCTGTTATTAAATGCTTTTCTCGGTAGTGTGGGTTCACCCGCTTCAATTTTCTTGGTGAGGACCGCGGATGTCAAGAGGCTAATACACTATAAATTCCTGGCTAAATAATCTTCTATTCAAACACAGTAGACCCTGCAACCCCAACAAACGACGCGCACCACGACACAGGCGGCATCGGCCGCAGTGATACTCTTTTACTGATGAAGGCTAGCGACCTTCACGAGACTTTCCGATCACCCTCCGCCCTCCCCGAACGTATATCGGGACTGGGCAGCTCATCGATTAACCTTCAGATAATTCAAGTGATGCTTTAATTGCGATTTTTTTTTTCCTGTTAATTGGAGTCTTGTGCTGGAGAAAGTCAACAAGGAGTAAAAAATGCCTGCTTTATTATTTTCCACGTCTTAAAAAAAAAAAAAAAAAAAACGCTTCAGCGTGCTTGTCATTTCACCGAGGGCGATTATACTGTTTAGATAATAACTTAAAAAATAATTCATTTTGAAAGGCTTCCCGTGTTCATATTTATGTAGGACTCACAACGTGAAGTTCAGAATGGGAATCCATTTATGACAAAGTAAAACCAGTAAAAACATGTGGTTTTAACGTCTTTCACGCAATATGACCGGCGAAAAATCAACATACGAATTTATTAATTGATTAGTCTATTAAAGGGATAGCGATCAGTCGGGTTAATTTTCTAATCAAACCACAGGCCCACTCAACATTCAATGCTTTATGAAAGCCGCGGTTTGTGCGAGATAACACAAATACGTGGGACCAGCGATTGTATACAAACCAACACACTAAGATTATGGAAGCTTCCAACTTAATAGTAATCGCTTTGCTGAATTTCTACGCATGGGAAACGATACAACACAACCTTTAGTAAGAAGAAACGGCAACAAAAACATAAAACATTTAATAAGGAATGCCAAGCTCAGCCTGAAACGGGCTTGCGTCGTCGAGATCCATGCTTCTGCAGCGTGCGCCCGTAGCAAACGACGCACGGCGGTATCCCCGCTTTCGCGCGTTTCCGATTTCGGCCGCACGGTGGCGACACGGTTCGATAACGACGCATGGTGAATGCAGCCTCTTGGCACTTTTCGGCGGAGTGAACGTTCCCGAAACCCCTCTTGTCCCTGGCGCAAGCAGATTAGGTCACTAGCGTGGCGCGCATGAAGGACAGCGGCCACACATGACTGTATGAACAGCGTTCTTGCATAAGCCCGAATTTTTGCAAACAGTACTAATATTGGACCAGTGGAATTATTTGAAAACTCGAATACAAAGAATACGGAAGTTTCATCGAATTATTTTGACATTCATTATTTGATTCGAATTTGAAACTCGAATATTCGCCCATCCCTACACATTTCACTGTGAATCCCCGCCTTGAGCTCAGGAATGGTTCGTTGTCTGTTAGCACATAGACGCGATTTGCAAACTCCAAAAAAAAAAAAAAGGAATTCTTATACAGTAACGGAATCACATGACCTCAATGGCAGATCTTGGTCGCCACTGCATGATATTACACAGCCAAGAAACATTATTTGCAGGAGAAAGATTGTGCATTGTGACAGCAGAGTTGTGGAGGACACTTTTCGTAAATTACGTTCTACAGTTCATAAAAATATGTATACTTTATATTGAAAAAAAAAAAAAAAAAGGATCGCCACTTTTGAATAAAAAATGTGTTTTATTACAACATTCACTCTTGCGCTTTTGTTGGGACATCTATGCACGTTTCACAAAGGTCAGTGGTGCATTCCACCGTAATATAGTTTTCACACCATAGCTTTCATACTGTACAACGTTATATAGCATTTTATACTAACAATTAACAAAAAAATAAATAATTGCTTTTCTGTTAACAAATTTTCTCAGCATACCAAAAAACGTTTTAGTGATTTTCAAAAATAATTTGTCAATTAACGACTTTTTATAATCCTGCAAATAAAAAAATACCAATCTACATGGCAGCTTACAGAGATAAAAAAAAATGGCAGTGGACTTTTCTGAGAGCAGTTTCGTTTGTATAGAAAACATTAAATAGTCGTTTCGGGAGTGAAGAACATATCTTTTTATCGTTTCTCCGCTAAATTTAGAAGGGAAACTGAATTGATGTATAGGTCACTGGACGGCAGTTTCCCTGCTACGTTTATACTAAGAAAATGAATTGGAGTACGTGACCTCTGCACCAATTATTATTTTTTCTTGTTGCTGCTATTAAAGAAAATAAAAGAAAGAATCGGTGTACAGGTCAGGTAACGTCCACTCAAATTTCCCCGCTAAATTTAGTAGAGAAACTGAATCGGTGTTTAAACCAAGTGAGGTACCGGCTTTTTGTATAAGTCACGTGACATAGATTGTCTCGGTAAATTTAGCAGGGAAGCTGAGTTGGTGTTTTCGTGGACTGACATAAATTTTCCCGCTAAATTTAGTAGGTAGACTACTTCCCCGCTAAATTTTGCGCGAAAGTGCACGGACTGACGGATGAACGGACGGACCAGATTTTTGGATGGGGTTTTTTTATTAAGAAAAGAAAACGTTTCATGCTTTAAAAACATGTTTTATAGTCATTATGGCGGATGGAAATTATTCGGAAGTGCAGCTGATTTCCCAAAACTCTGTAAAATTGCACGTGGATAAACTCTATAGACTTTATTTTGTCTTTGTACAACCATTGAAGTATTCAATAAAGTGTACGAGTATTTTCATACACGCCGAACCAGTGTCGCCATGCCTGCGAGGTATGGCGACAGTGGTTGGCGCTATAGGGGAGACATTTGTAATTATTTCAGTGCAATTACTATCCTTGGCAAATTCGGAAGGAGCAAACGCCTCGGAGCCTGTCTGTGTCTTGAGCGAAAAAGAAAAAAAGGTTCTAGATTGCTTGTCGAGCGTTTCAGCTGTACGACATTAAAAAACAAAAAAAAAATCCGGTCAGCTTAAATAATGTTGTTTTAGTGCAAAGGTGCTTTTTGGTGATGAATGTCCGTCGGAATCGCCGATATCTACGTTATTTTGTGAAAGTGCTCCTGGTTTATCGAGAATTTTGTGCGTGATCTCCGTACGTCGAAATCAATAAGTAAACATAGTGTGGTCCGATAGAGCTTTATACATGAGCACTACGAATTCTGGAGCGAACGGTCTCCCGCAGAGCGCTCGGGAGAATCAATCGCTGTAACATGCGGAGGAAGCTCTGTGAGTGACGAGGCGGATAATATGTTTAGACTTAAAAATAAAAATGATTGTGCGCAAATTGGCAAGGCTCACGACGTTGCACCGTGTGCAAATTCTCCCAAATTCTTTGCGAAAGATAGTTGCTCCTTATATTCCTAACGAGCGTGTTGGTACGATGTACTAGATAACAGAAAGTATAAAACAGAGAGAGAGTTTTATACTTTCTGTTATCTAGTTGCTCCAGATTATTGTTTTTTGTTAGAGCGAAGCGCGTTAGTATCAGAAGTAACATTGTACACAAAACTAAATAAAGTGAACCTACGAAATGAACTGGTGAATATGGTGAAAAGTAACCGATGCTGGAAAAATAACCGCGACTGGGGTGACCCATGTTCTCCTCTGATCGTTAACCTCGCTCTAGGATACTTCTCAGCATGTTGAAAGTAGGGCTGGGTATCGATTCAACATTTTAAGCCGATTAATCGGCACCATTTAATGGAATAATTAATCGAATAATCGGTCTCCTTAATTAATATGCATAGTATTTTTAAAAGTCGAAATTCTATTTTTATGTTTTTTATTATAATATGATAGGCGACGCAATATACAATGTAGATTACGAATCAACCTCGATGTGTAGTTGAGACAGGTGCAAAGAGATTCACACTCACAGATGTTTACTTCAGCTGCATGAGGCAACGAAGTTCGTTGATAATCTCTGGCAAGAGCAACGTTCTTTTATGTTCACAACAGCCTCCGCTGCGCTGAACGGACGCTCGCACGGTGTTGAAGTGGCCGGGGTACGCGTGTAATCCCCAGCAGTTGTCTGGAGTTATATATCTTGTCCCTACAGTTTACAGGATAAAATTTCATTTAAACTTTGAACTTCATAAGGTGTTCTCGTCGACGTCTGCGTGATAAAAGCATTTCATTTGTACTTTATATTGGTTCGTCAATGTTTTACCGAATAACCGGTTAAACAAATTTATCGCGATTAAAGCATCAATTGATTAATCGGTTGATTAATCGACTATTTGCTCAGTTCTCGTTTAAAGTGAGCCTCGGTTTCATTCTCTTGAACACGCGTGTGTGGGGTTAGCTCCTGTAGTGATATTTCGTAAGGGTAAATGTAAAACAAAAACGCCGCTGCTCGGCTTTTTTTTTTTTGAAAATTGTGTGTGTGTGTGTGTGTGTGTGTGTGTGTGTGTGTTTATTGTCATGGACCAGAAGGGAAAGGAGATATGTGAAGAAATACCATTTTCTACTGCCGCTGGTTTGGTCGACTATACTCCTTAACATTTGATGCGTGGTGAGCAATTAAGCATTGTAGAATATTGCACACTTGTTTTCGAGAAGTTCGCAACGTGAGAAAACGGCTTGGTTTAGAATTCTTGGAGGTTTTAAAACGCACATAGACACATGGAACAAGCACAAAACACGGCAGGGAGAGGGAGACACCTTTCCTATCTACGGTGTTTTACGTTTGTTTCTTCTTTTTATTCCCAGTTCAAAAATTTCAAGCCTTCGATATTAGCTGCGGATATCAGTTCTTTGGCCCCGTTCACCTTACAGATTCATATAACAACTGAAACACAATTTGGGAAAGTCTTCGTACGTATTCAGAGCGACGACCTTTGGCCTCCAATTAACTATAAATCGAGACAAAGATCAACCTCCTCCGATATTCACAACAAACAACATTTAGCTGTTTTTCTTCTATATGACTATCGGGTTTACCAGACTCAACTCTATAAAAGTAAAGCGCTATCCAAAGACACAACTCAGACGCCGTCAATCCGGTCTTTCAACAGTCGTGTTCATTGAAGTACGCCCCGAAAACGTAAAACGACGCGATACGCTCGATTGGCTGAGATGGCTCGTGGCGTCTGCTGTGGTCCATTTCTTACGATAACGGAGTATAGGTGGCGCTAATTGAATACTTTCAGTTATGCGCAGCGTACGGTCATCCGCTTCTTTTGCACGGGTTGTGGTGACGTCAGAACGCCAAACTTTGATTGGCTCTGATTGAAGGATAGGGGGTAGACCTTGAAGGAAGCTGCCTCGAGTTTTACCCGCTGTCCTTCCATTGGCGACGAGGTGTTTTGGTGGTACCACCTCGCCTGCTGCTGACGCAGCTGGTAGGATGCGAGCAGACGACGTGCTATGTGAAAGCACGTAGTGGCTATGTTAGTTTGCAACTATGCCGTTCAAAACCGGTTTATTTATTAAAGAAACGCACCAAACGTTTTTATGAATGATATTTTGAATGAATAACAAACAGCACCTCGAAGTTGCTTTTTGAATTAGAAAAAAATCTTTAAAATGTTCACAAACAAGACTGGAGCCTCACATTTCAGCTTGCGCGGCGTGCGTCAGAGCTATTCACAGTTTCTTTGACTTGTTTTTTTTTTCTGATCTGTGGAGGCTGCTGCATAGAAGAGGGGTTTGCATTCACCACAGTAAATAACGTGCTGTCTTCTTATTTGTGCACGCGCACACAGTTGCGTTTTAAAGCGCTTCACACTTGTTTTAGCTACATTGAGCTTGCCGATATCAAGGCTTGTATCCAAGTGTGACTCAACATCTGCTGCCGAGCAAAAGCTCGTCAGCAACTGACGCTTAACTCCTGCCGAATCGAATACGCGGCAAAAAAAAGTTTGCACATTGCGACGTCTGCTCGAAAGAAAAGCTGAAATTTTCATAAATTCTTGAACTGTTGGCCATGGCCCGGCAAATTCAGGCGATTGATTAATTTGTTCTATCCTGTTTTTACTAAGAATTGTTTACAAATTTAAAGTCGCTCGCTGGGGAGCGCATCACGCATTATGAGCATTTGGGTCCGCAAAAATTAAACTTATAAAGGGTAGCAATTTGTAGCAGGTGCATTCCTCAGTTTCTAGGACGCTGAAGTGTCACCGACCTACTAGATTACTTCGATCGCGACAGGGGTCTCCCACGTTTCGGGTCGGCCGGATGAATAAGCAGGGATTTAGTCGAAGCCGCTCCGGGAGCCAGCCTCCGTTTCTTCCTGCCAATTATTTTGTGGAAATGTTCTCTTAATAGTTTACAAAAAAAAGGGGGGGGGGGGGGGGGGACAGGTATAAATTCGAAACTAATAAGAGACCAGTACTCACAGAACACATTAAAACCAACGTGTTCTCTCTCTCTCTCTATATATATATATGTGTATATCTATATATATATATCTATATATATATATATATATATATATATATATATACGCGAGAGATTCTCGCATTTCGCTTTCCTACTTTCAATTTGATGAGACCTTCCTTTCTTAGTTATATTTTGTCCGACTCACCGACTCATAATAAAAAAATACACCCTTTGCGCCGTGGTAGACGTTGTAGTGAGATAAAGCGCTTGATAATCTACTTTCATCATTCAGCCATTTTGTACGGAGTAGAGAACAGAATAACACCATCCGAGCGCTTCGACACCTCAGTGCCAAAAATGTTTGTTAGCACGACTACGCGTGCCACGGTTTTAAGCTTTGGCAAAATGCCCTACTATACAAATATCTGTTCACCAAATAAACACAACGCATGAAACAGGCTTTGCCGCGCGTTACCCGAACTGCGCATGAAGCGAGCTGACGAGCCGAGGGATCCGAGATCTGCGCGTTCTGTCCCAGTCTGTCCTACCCGTGACGTCACAAACGATGATGATGATAGCTCGAGAAGCGCCCCCCTGTAGTTCGCACGCGCCGCCAATAGGGAGTTTTCGTAGACCGCGTTTCCCCCTCCGCTAAGCCTCCCGGAACGAAGAAGTCGCTACTGTGCCTGCGTGCTGGCCTTAGCTGTACGATTTCGGGTATCGTAGCGAGTTGCGGAGAACGTTGCGGGACGGCGAAAATGACCCACGAAAACTCCCTAATCAGAGCCAGTTAGAGCTCGGTGTTGAGACGTCACCACATCCCCTGGAAAAGAAGCAGACGAACTTGCACTCGGCATAGCCAGTGTCAATTTAAGAAACGCAGGGCGTGTCGTGTCGCCAGCATCTTATTTTCTCTCCGCAAGCGGTATGATTGCGCCTGCAGATAAGTACTTCGAAGAAAGAATAAAAAAAAAAGTACACGTGAGCGTATTTTACATTCTGCGTTTCTCACGTTCTCAATGACTAAAGCAAAGATTGGAGACAGTGGCTATATTGTTCAATCATATAAAAAAATTAGCGCGTACAATTACGTCATTGCACATCGCAACGTCTATTCACCGAGGAATTTGTTCAAGGAAAAACAGGAAGGTGCGCGGATCCTCGCAAGCACGCGTGCCTCCTCTTTTTCCCGCGTATACTTTTCTGGCATATACAAAACTGTTCAACGCTAAAACGACGGGTATAGTTTAGCGTCCTGTTCCGCCCATGCATCCAAAGTGGTCATGAAGTCGCAAACAATTACCTCACAAAAGTCGGAGTGTCACGATGTCGGATGTCGTGATCCTGGCGGTTGGGCGTATGCGGAGAGAAAGTCGTCTGCTTCGTGAACAGGAGTTGCGGTGACGTCAGGACGACGCCGAGCTCCGATTGGCTTTAATTGAAAGGAGAGTGATTAGACCTCAAATAATAGACGCCTTGAGGTCTACCCACTATTTTTTTTTTCTTTTAAATCAGACAATAAGAGTTCGACGTTCTGACAGCATCGCAACCCCTGCAAAGAAGCAGACGAACTTACGCACCGCTTAAAAAATCACGACAAAAAAAAAAAAAAAGCAAGAGTTGCTGTTGTCGTGGCGTCCCAACTCCTGGCTGCCGAAGCTACTGTATCCTGTCAAGCTGGAGAGCGACCCGCAGCAGAACAGGCGTCCGCCGCTTCCATTACCGCTACTGTGACGCCACCAGGATCGCGGCCGGCGACAGCGTGACGCTTCTATGACGTCATCGGGCAGAAATTGCGGGACAACTTTTTAGTACGCGATAAATTGTGCTGCATGCGTAATTTTTTTTTTTTTTTAATTTGTGGATGTTTATTGTTTGTAACAAAAGGAGCTGATGAGGCTTCGGTGGTTAACGTTGTCGATTTTTTGTTGAATGTTTTTAAGCGTCACCCTGGGGGATAGAAGTTCTACATATGGAACGCCAGAATGGCATGCTTTAGCAGTTCCTCGACCTGATGCTGAAGTTCACTAAGAATCACGTTTATGAGGCCTATCATATACCCCCATAGGGCCCTTTGCCGTATGATTTATCTGATTCCAAGCTGGTCAAGATCCAGGGCATTGCGTCATCATGCCTGCAAGCAGCCCTAGAAAAGTCTCGTCACCATGCATCGCTTCAAGAGAGCTTTGGGTGGCAGGTAGAGTGGCTTGGCACGGCGGGATACCCAGTGTAAGTTTTTGCTCTCTGTGGGCGAAAAGCTACTTGGAAATATTAAGATAGGACACCAACAACGTAGGGAGTGAGCAAACAAGAGACCCCTGGTAATGTACCTCATTTACTTACGTTTTCTCGTAATACGGAAAAGATAGCGGGGTAGTACGACGTGCCGGTCGTCCTCTCGGCGCCTTGCAAGAATGTCGCAACTATGCTCCAGGGTTGCTGATAGGGGGGAGAAAATAAACAAATGTACAATCAACCACAGAACAAGGGTATACGTTGAGTGCAAGGTAGGGGGGGGGGGGGGGCTGTATCTAATGCTGTCTAGTTGTGGTCGAGCAATGCATACATCGGACAAACGGCCGGGACGTTGTGTCAACGACCGAGCGCGCGAGCACGCGTTGTCGCTGAGAGCTACTGTGGGAGGGCGCCTTTTTTTTTTTTATTGTGTGACTGCCATGTGTAAGTCAAGCTCTAACTGCAATATGATTCTGAAAAACAAAAAAAAGATTAATAAAATTGCGAGGGAACTGCTGGAAGCGTTTGAGACTGGAGAGGAAGGCGCAACATGCGATAGTTAAACTTCGGTTGCTTTGTATGAGAATGAGGTAACCTTTTTGAAGCACTTGTCGACGCGATAGTTAGTTTGATGGTTTGATGCTTTTTTTTTCTTTTATTAAATAATCAGTTGATCTGTAGCGTTTATCCCGTCAATACCTTCATCGTCTATGTTATTTGTGCCTGTTTCCAGCTGTGTATCATGGACCAACTCGCCTGCATCGTCACTTTAAATATGCCAATCGGAGGCGCATGCCAGGCGCTATAATGAAACGCGTACTAAAAGCTAAAAGCGGCTGAAAGACGTGATTCCCGACGACTACGCACTCGTGTTTGTGCAGATAGGCTTTAACACATCTTTGCGCCGGGAAATCGTAGCTTGCACTTCAGGTTTATTGGACTCGCTTTTGCCACGAAATATACACCCGCTACCGTTGCAAGCGCTCACAAATTACAACAGAAGTCAAGAGCTCTGCTTTAAGATATCGGGAGCGTTTACTTTCCAGCAAAGAACGTGGAGGAGTCATTCGCTGCAGTTTATAGAAGGAGCTGGGCGAATGGCGGTGCTAAAATTTGTCTAGATAAAAAAAAAAAGAACAAAACAATCAGTTTATGTTGTGAGATTAAGCATTATGCCGCAGAATGTAGCGATAGGTTCTCTCAAATACTCTGCGGAAAAGTGGACGCTCCAGATTTCTAAGCGTAGAGATTATCATGACCTTATAGGCGCTTTAAAATTTCGCAAACATTGATGTTGCGGAAAATAAACAACAACGTTTAATTTCCTGATACGATTGTTTTCTCTTTATTCTTATTATTTAGTTCCGCCTGCATTTCTTTAGTTACTTTCACACGTAGCTTACGCCATGGAGAGCAGGAAACAACAAGTCCGCGTGTACGACTGTTGACCTTTCGCCGAAGAGTCTTTCTTACGTTTCTTTAGCGCGCGCACAACAGCCACGACAACGTTATTCTTTTTCGTAATTACACGTAACAGCTTATACTGGACGTATAACCTTTAAGGGATCATCTGCGCTTTAACATTAGAAAGGACATTTATGTGTATCTTTGTATTTTTTGTTATAGATATAAGTCTGTTCGTTCGCTTCAACATTGCTCGAGCTTACACCTCGCAGAAAAGATGATCGCGTTGCTTTGTGTGGTTGCGACTGCTCTCGCCTGTTGCGGTTCGCATGTCGAAGCAGGACCTACAGGTCAAACATATTCGTTGCTTTCCAGGCAAGACGAACCTGTTGATATGGCTAAACCAAAGAACAATTCAGGGAAAGTAAGTGCTTTGTTTTGTTGAAGTCTGTATAATTAGATAACGCGTGATAAAATCCGAGGAAACATTTAAAGGTTCCGATCGCAGAAGATAGGCGAACTTAACCGATGTAAAGAATATTTCTATGATTCTTCGAGGCAGCGGTTAACGTTTACGCAAGGTGTCGGGGAATCTGTTCGATAAGTTTATTTTTATTCATATATTTATTTCTATCTTTATATATACCTCGAGTACCCGTCTTTGAGCATTGAGTATAAACAGCGTGTATGCGATTTGGTGAGCGACGAGACAAGCAACGGCGACGCGCTTCGCTGTCGCTCGGTCAGTCGCGCGACTTGGCAAGCCGCATGAAAGCGACGGGAGCAAGCGACCAAGGCGATGACCGATGTTTTCTACAAATGCAAAAACCAAGAGACACGATGAACGACAGTGAGAAATCTCCGTCGCTCGTCACTGACTCTCGTCGCTGTCGCCGTCGCTTGTCTCGTCGCTCGCTAAATCGCTTGCATGCGGTCCAGCCTTTATACACAAGAGAAGTCTAAATACAGTTCCAAGAATTCCGTTGAAACATAACAGAAATAGCTAAAACAAAGCACGTGCAGGCACAGAATTGAGAAAAAATAACAAAATTACCGTTCTTATTACAACTCCTACCTTTATTTACATTGCATTATTCCAATTATGATGACGGCGACCGAGCACGAAACCTGCCGTGCAGTCTACGCATGGCCAGCCACGTATACTCCGATTCACATTAGGCCCCAGCGCAGCTCCAACGCCACGAATCAACCAATCAAGCAGTGCCAAAACTGCGTCGTCATGGCGCTCATCGCCTTTGGGGAATTGTAGGGAACCGTTTTCGCCCATACGATACGGTACGATGGGCCCTCCGGTACGAACTGCGCATGCGCAGAAGACTCGCGCATGCGCAGTTCGTACTGAAGAGTCCATCGTATACCGTAGGGGGTGTGCCCAAGAACGTTTCCCTAAAACTTTCTTTTGTGCGTTCGCTATCAACGTTAAACCACTCACGCACGCGTTGTGATCCTGTTTATTTTTTTTTTCTGTGTGCGTGATTGGTTTAATTGCGGTGATAGGAATCGCACAGCGACGACAATCGCGCCACGACGATTCTTTATTTTGTTTTGCGCTGTTTGGTTCATTGGCTTTATATTAGATCGTAAATCGTAGCGTTGAGTGCGCTTGGACTTGATCTGGAATGGAATATAGCTTCAGCCTTCCGAGCATTATACAGCCAGGTAAGATGGCCCATCGAGAACAACCTCAGCTGTGGACGCGTTCGCGGAGCAGGAAAACGCAATCCCTCGGAAAACGTCGTGGAGGTCGTTTGAGAGAAGGCGTCGACAAGAACTACGTCTGTATCCTCTTGTGCTCTCCACTGGCGTAATTACCCAGAACTAACTGTGAAGACTGCGACAGTGGTCAACGGACTAAAGGTTTTATTGCCCTTTTGGGGTCATATATCTAGTGCTCCCTTACAAAATTGATCAATGAGTTTCAATTGACTTTCTACTTACTGTGTTCCTATAGAGTCAATCGAAACTCAATATGAACTCAATGTCTAAGGAGTTTGATCATTAGAAACTCAATTTTGATCCTGTTGAATTTACTCATTAGGAATGCCATTGAGACTGATCATAAGAAACTCAATATCGATTCTATTGACTTTATCCACTAAGAATGCAATTGAGTTTGATCATTAGAAACTCAATATCAATTCTAATGATTTTACTCATTAGGGATGCCATAGAGTTTTATCATAAGAAAGTCAATATCGATTGTATTGAATTTACTCGTTAGGAATGCAATTGAGTTTGGCCATTAAGAACTCAATATCGATTCAATTGAATTTACTCATTAGGAAGGCAATTGAGTTTCGTCATAAGAAACTCAATATTGATTCTATAAAATGTACTCATTAGGAATGCAATTGAGTTTGGTCGTTTGTGGATTACTGCACCCGTGTGCACGGAACGATTATTGCTTGTACCAATGTTTTTCTATTAAGGGATAGAGTCCAATGACGTCGAAACACTGTTTATCATTTATGAGACTTCCAAGGAGGAAATAGCAAACTGGGAACCTTAGTAGATGCTGAGGTGGTCACCGGCCAAATGAATACCTTTCTTATGTGGGGTATATAAGGCGATGGGGTAGTCAAGGGGAGTACGATTAGTGGGTTGTGATTGCTTAGTTACAATGTTTGTGTTCGTTTCCTCTATGTGCTTTGTTTCCTTCGTGTTGCATGCTTTAAAGAATTATGAAAAATTCTCAACCAGAGCAATTTTTTTAAACGCAGTTGCTATAAATTCTATTGAAGCACGTTGCAAAAATTCAATTGAAAGTCAATTGAAATATTTTTATTAAAACTCAATAGCAAAAGTTCTATTGAAACACTATTGCCAAAATTCCATTGAAATGCAATTGCTGAAAATTCAATTAAGACTCAGTGGCCAATACCCTGGGACGGATCAATAGCGACTCAATAGAAAAAGTCAATTAAGTTTCATATGAGACTGAGCGCGGTCTATTGAGTGAGTCCTTTACACTTTCAATTGAAAGTCAATTTATTTTTTTGTAAGGGCTTCGGCGGCAAGAAAAAAAAAATGCGCGAAACGTTTGGCTCAAGGAACTCCTTTCTTGGCTTGATTGGACTGAACAAAGCATCGATGCTGAGCAGTGTACTTTACCTCCCACATCGAATGACAACATTATTTTTAGAGCGCAGCTTTTAGGCGCCCGTTTCCAGCTTTAGCGGCGTCGCCGTCGGCGTAACCGCGCGGTGCATTATGGGACGCGTGACGTCACTGGTGACGTCATCGGCATCGGCATCGTCACTGATGACGTCATCAGTGACGTCACTGCTCTCTACTTCGGCGTTAGAGAGAGTTGTAAACGGCTTTCATTTTTTTTTTTTTTTTTATCGGACGACAGGAGGTGTAAATATATCTGCCGGTAGAATCTGAAGAGTTCGCTGTCCAAAAGCCAACGGCCATTCCCTCTCTGCGAAGGCCAGATATTTTCTCGTTCAACGTTTAGTTTTGGAAACCGATCGTCCGTCAACCTACGGCGTGATGAAAGCGTAGCTGAAAGGAAAGGATGCACCCTCTTAAATGACACCAAAGATAATACCCTCCCGTGCAAACGAGAAGTAGTTATTTTCGCAAAGAAAAATAATTAAACATTAATTACTGGTAAGGATCTGCCTTCGTACGCCGGCGATCGACATTTTGAAAATTGCAGAATGATGACGCAGAGCTAGGGGACAGATGCTGAATGAACTTTCACATTTCTACGTGTGTTTCCTCCCTCCCCCCCCCCCCCCCCCCCCCCTTCCCCCGCTCCTTTTTTTTTCTTTTTTTTTTTTTTGCGGATGTTAGAGATGAACGGCCTCTGCCTTTGCGAAATGAATCGTGCACTTGAATATGATCCTAGTTCTGAGCCTCCGCTCTTGAATGATCTGTGCACTTTTGGCCAGCGCCTCGGTAGACGGCATCTGCAACACTTACGCTCGGTCGGCATCCCGTGCCATGACCACGGTGTAACTGTGAAGCTCTTTCTACAGTCAATGGCAGGAGGAGGACGGAAGGGAGGTCTTTCAGTTATTCCGCCTCCAATGCGGGCTTCCTACCTTCGATAATGCTTAGGCGTCTCGTGAGCCTCGAGCGTGCGCCTGCATCCGAAGCACGACGGAAAGCAACGAGCCCTTGCTGAAGGTCGTGTTTCATAAGCCGTTAGAATGTATTTGAATCATTAAAACTATAAATCCCATCATCCGAATTTTTTTTTTTTTTTTTTCAGTTAACGAGTTTTTAGTTCCGCTGAGCTGACCGAAGGCTTGTTCCGCTATTTGCGTTTTAGCACGACCGACTTTGTTTCGACCGCAATTGACTGCTCATGACGAGGTGGCTGCTACGGCAACGGCGAGGTCTGCGCAACGCGTCTTAGTGCATGGACCGTAAGGAGCGGTAACGCGGTCGGTCGCTCTGTTCTTAAGCCTAAATAGCTGAACCTGCCTTGAGAGTTTGAATATCGGCGCTTAAGTGTAAATATATATATTTTTTTAAGTTTGCTTTTATAATCTCATTGTTTCATTGCAGCTGTGGCTTAAACACGAGAAGTTTTATCTCCTGTATCGTTCTGAAAAAAATGATACTGAATTTGGAGGAGAAGCAAAATGTGTTCAAATGAAAGCCTTAAGATTTGAGCTACCGAGGAAGGAGTACCAGTGGAACACACCCGTTAAGGAACTGAAGGTCTGGAGTAGCGTTGGTTACCGAAATAACCGAACAGGTCAAATGTACGTATTCGTTTTTTTGTATCAGGTCTTAGAACAGATCTGTAGCGGTCGAAAGAAACTAAAACCTGGCGGCGCTTTCGTTTTGTGACACACAGATTTCACATTCCATCCATTTCGAAGTTCATGAATTTTCGTATGAATCTTCGATTTTCCTTCTGAGGATTTTATATAATCATAATGACGCAAAATATCAATAAATGAAGATTAAAATATAAATGATTCATTTATGAAAGATGTCCTTGATAAGTTTTTACGAAACCTTTCATAGATTGACCTTCGCACCACTAAAATAAAACGTAATAAAAAAAAAATCCCGCTTTTATTGACCTTTATCCTACATTTACTTCATTTATTCTCTCCCAGTCAAAGTAATGATTGAGTACTTTGAAGTAAAAGCTAGGTTTACAACATTAAGTTAGACCCGTTCGTGTTCCCTTTCCTGTTTTCTGGTAAGGCGCCGTTCAAAGTCTGCTACTTGTAAAGGTTTCAACCTATTTGTTAATATAAAATCCAGAGTATTCGCTCAGCTAGGAGAAATATTGCAAAACGTTCAATTATTTGAAGATTACCTCAGAAAGGTCATTTAATCAATTTTCGACCTTCGGAAACGGGTGAAAACAAAACTCATGAAGTAGAAGAAAGAAAACGTTGCTTTGAATTTAGTCAGCGCTGCGAGGTGAATAGCAGACTGCTCATCCAGTAACGGCAGTAAGTACGTCAGGAATTATTATGACGTCGCCTCCATAGATACGAACACGACTTGTAAAATGGTGTGTTATGTATTTTTAAGCAGGGTTCCACATATAAGATTTGTTTGCATACTTCCAGGGAAGTATTTACTGTCATGATCACCACGAAGAAATCGAACGAAAGCCTAAAATACGATGACATGTTTTCAATCGGAGAGGAGACTTATACACGTAAGCACATGTTGCGAACAACGAGCTCCCGTGTAAAGATGAAAGAACAAGCGTTATTCGCTAGCTAGTTATATAAGATGTTATTTTTTTAAGCTTAACAGGTTGTTTAAAAAAAACAAAAACCGTAAAAGCTACACTGATTCAACTTGTACGAGTAAGTTTTTTTTTTCTTTTTTCTTTTTTTAAGTAGACCGTACTCTGAGCTACGCTTTGCTAGCGGGGAGCTCGTGCCGTCACTTTGAAGCATGGATTGAGTACGCACCCGCTGAGCCCGCTCTCTGCAGCGTACGATCTGCTAAAACTCTTACATAGGGGGCTAATCGTAACGATCAGTCGGCTAGTTTCGTAAAATGTGGTAATTGACTTTTTAATCAGTGAAAATAGACATATGGTTTCAATGAGAAACATGCCGAGCATCGTCGAAAACCACTAGATCAGTAATTTATATAGAGACTTTGAGCGCATGAGAAGTGCAGTAGAGCGCTAAGGATACCACATGTGCAGCAAAAGCAAGGCTACCGGTGCGATAAGGCGCCCGCGCGATTTTTCCGTCTCTTATCATAGCCTCCAGCCTTGTAACTGTTGCACCAATGGCACCTTTGGCTACTACGCTTCTCACCCATCCAAAGTATTTCTAGAAATGATTAGAAATGATTGATCTAGAGGCTTTCGATGACGCTCGGCAAGTTTCTAATTAGAACCATATGTCTATTCTCAGAAATAAAAAAAAAAGTTAGGTAATTATTTGACTTACCGTCACGATCAGCCCCCTATATTGTGTGATCCCTTGGCCGTATAACTCACCTTCACCAACCGCATTAGTTTAGCTTTCGCGAATTTTATCAACACATTTTTTTTCCAACAAATTTCAACACCCTGCGTAAAACAATTGTACTGCGGACTGACAAAGCCTTTTCTTGATCGGGATCGAAACTGCATGCGATAGAAAGAGAAGTGAAAATACGTGTATATTCGTTATAAAGGGTAGAACTCATACCTTTCTAAAAAAAAAAAACAAAAAAACACAGACACAAAAATTAAAATTAAAGAAATTAATAGCCTGTAGTAAATCAAATCGATGTTACGCAATAAAAATGCCGTAACTAACGAATGAAGGCAAGTCTGCCCTTGTTTTTTCATGCGCGAAAAGATAACTTTTATGTTGGGTTGGCTAGGACAAAATACTAAACGAAGTAACTTGACATATTGCTGTTCAACTTAATACCTGACTTCTTCCAATTTAAATCATTTTAACAACTTATTTCAGATTATCTATATAAAGATTATGAGCTGCTTTTTACTGACTATAAAACGTGTTTCACCATATGGAGGCCTAGTGATGATGGTAAGCATAAATTCTCTTTTTAATATTTTTTTTAATTTTTTCATAAGTTAATTCTTTTAGTAGTTTTATTTTACAATTCTCACACATATATTATTAGTTGAGTGTTTTATTTTTTTTTGTCGTCTCGCTTGAATGAAAAGTGCCGAATAAATTTTAAATGCAATACGTAGAATTGAACGACGAACAAAAACCGACTGTTTGACGTACCTATCAGAATGTGGACGCTCTGTTGTTACTTGTTGTCGAGCATGACGTTGGACAGCCTGATTGAATGTTACATAATTCGACACGATACCCTAGTTCGTATCGAATCCCTAATTTATTTGCTGCAACTAGGTGTGCCTAGATTTGAGAGTGTTTCAAACTGCTAGACGGTAATCTTGTAAAGC
This sequence comes from Ixodes scapularis, assembly GCF_016920785.2. Taxonomy (NCBI): domain Eukaryota; kingdom Metazoa; phylum Arthropoda; class Arachnida; order Ixodida; family Ixodidae; genus Ixodes; species Ixodes scapularis. Next base: position 62,772,741 of record NW_024609880.1, on the reverse strand, counting down.
ATAGGCCGCATTTGCAATACCAGGTGCGAGGAGGTGACGAGATCATTGTTCATCGACAAGCATCTTTGCCTTTTCGCCCGCTGTCCATTTCTCGACGCGACAAAGCACGCATGCGCACATGTGACTAACTTGCGCGGGAAGCGTCCGTGATTAAACTGCAAGCACTCTCCATACCTTGACTTGCTGCCTCTTTTAAACTTAGGCTCTCCGGTTTGCCATCGCCCTTGGTAAAAAAGCGATACAGTAAAATTATACTTTGCAGTCTAAAAATATACATTTAATAGGAGAGCATACTGAAAGTTAACTCTAAGTAAACAGAGAGTGTGCAGAAAGTGTACTTGTGGGCAGTACCGAAATTACTTTGCAAATACAAAACTAGTGCATGTATTTCGGCATACTTGATCCGTATCAAATCTGTACTATAAATTCACAAAAAATGAACTATACTAGATATATTAATTTTACCGTAAGTTTATTTAAACTGTACGTAATATGTAACAAGAAGCTTCAGTAAGCTACTTTACAATTAATACAATACATATTGCGTCAAAAAGAAAATGCAAATCCTGTATTGGTGTTTTTTCTTTTGTTGAGCGGAAAAAAAGAATAGCTGGGCGAGGTGTGGGACGTCCCTAAGTATATCGAAAGTACTTAAGTGATTTTAGTCTTTTTTTGTAAAAAATGCAGTAGCGAAATATCACTTATTTAGCATAAACCATTATTTACTCAACATGCCCGTCTAGCATTTTGTTAGGACACCTGAAACTGGTTGAAGACACTTCACCCAGTGTATCAATATCCACCCATGGTCTCCGGTGTTATAATATAATGGTAATCCCATACACGTTTGCAAGTACGGCCTCAGGACTCCGCCATCTTGCACAATGGGGTGCGCTTGGGCGTGTCTTAATTCGATTAGAAATCATGGTGTAAGGTGCAAAAAACAACGGACACAAGAGAGAAATCAGACATACAAGCGCCGTAATCGGCGCCCTGAGGGCGTATACTGGCAAGCAGGGTGTCGAACCGGAACCGAACCGAACCGAAAACCGGAACAAAACCGTTATTTTAGCCGAACCGGAACTGAACCGAACCGAAATCTTCGCAGCCATCTTGGAACTGAACCGGAACCGAACCGAAAAAAAATTTCGGTTCGACACTCTGCTTGCAAGCGTGTATTCACCAGGTCGCCTGCACCATCACTGCATTACCTAGCGGCCTTTGGGGAAAAAATGCGCGCTCATGGCCTTCCGTTAAAGACAGCGATGGGGATATTACATCACTGAGACGATTGAAGGTTGGTGACTTAACAACATTGTCGCAGATTTTGTAAACGAAAACAGAAGGCAAAATGCACCGTGATTTAAATAAGTACTATACAGGTTTTTCGTGTTCCTGTATGATTAACATTAAAGACAGGATTCAAACACTCTTTTAGTGTGAAGTAAACTGTACACATGAACGGTGGGTCGCGCGTAATCGCACTTTCAAACGCTGTACCGGGCCTTCTTCACACAAAGATGACACCAAGCGGAGGAAGTTCGAAGTGCGATTGGCATCCGGATGATCAGCTGCGCTACCCCTCTCTTGCCTCTCCGCGACTCAAATTGATGAGTCACGGAGGAGAAAAGAGAAATACCGCGACTCCCCTTCCGGACGCCAACCCCACCTCGAGCTTTCGCCGCTGCACGAGGACTTGCGTTATACGCAGAACTCTTGAAAAGAAAAGTCCATAACTTGCTGTCGGCAACGGATAAAAAAAAAAAAGTGGGTTTACGTTAAGACTAAGATCACTGAGGCTTTCTTGTCGATATTGTCGACACCTCTAAACATTAGCTGTTCTTTTTTTTTTTTTTTTTTACCAATGATTGTGTGATTTGTTTACTGGTGCCCCCGGCACGCGTACTAAAGCTTTCTTTGGCAGTTTCCAGGCGGTTGTCTCCGTGTTAAGACCGAATTTAATTAATCTTGCTGCCTTTGAATGTAGCGACTTGTGATTTACTTTATAGGGAAGAGCTGACAGGGTGGAGTATAGAATCGTCGACCTCGGGCCTTTAAAGTACAGAACGCGACACTGTTAACGCGAACAATCGCGATTGCCATTTTATGCAGAATGTGTTCTATGGGTCATTTTCTATGAGATAACCGTCATGAAGGAGTGACACGATGGAAGGATTTTACAATCCAGTTTCCCTGCTAAATTTAGCAAGGAAATTTTGACGTCGCGACGACGTCCAACGTAAACTAAACGCCAGTTTCCCCCCCAAATTTAGCTGGAGAAATCAACGTCACGTGACCAATAAAATAATCATGCTTCTTCGCTATGCTGAACGAAAAAAAAATAAAAATAAGAATAATATTTTTAGAGGGGGAAAAATAATGAAGCTGTGGTTTGTGCGGGACACATTCTGTGGTCCCCGCAGTCTTCGTCAACATGTACGAACCTCTGTCATTTTTTTTTGTCTCTTATAAATGAAAGATTTTTATAAAGACGCACTGGTGTGGTTCAAAGTGTTCGTCGAAGGCACTGACCTAAGCGGTAAAATTTGACGCCCGCCATTTGACGTAAAAATGCCGAAGAGCGAAGCCGTCATATTCGTTCTATTAGTATCGCACAGAGTGCATCATGCGGTAGCGATTATTACCTAGATGCGCACCGATGCATAGGCCGTCCATATCGGAATTTACGGGACAGGGATTGGAAGTTCCAACCCTGCAGCGCGATGTTTCCCAAGATGTGCTTACAGAGCTGCGGTACTTTAACACACACGGCCGCCACCACGAGGGGCATTAGGTTAAGGAGGTGCGTTACCGTCGCTGGGACTTGGGAACACCCTGAGACTTAGTTAACGCACTTTCGACTTTGGTGGCGGGAGAGTAATTCCGCATACAGTCTAGCTTTACGCAGTTTCGGTACTACTTGACGGATGGCGCCAGTGGGCAAGTGTGTTCTATTGTCGTAAGAGATCACAGGCGGTCGCAGCGCACTAGGTCAGACTCAAACGCAAGTTCGTAAGACAGCCTTAAGCCGACAGATCGAAAAGTCATCTGAAAAACTGAGTAGGAGATAGTTTACTTTTTATTTTATTTTTTTTAAACGGGTTCATTCAGTGATGTGCACGTGATTAGTCTCCTGGTACCATCACTAATTACATAACAAATTTGTTTCAGTGTACATGGTGTGGATGATTGATAGGCGTAATATTACAGATATAAACCCACAGTGCGAAACTGCCTACCACGGCCCTGTCAATGAGTATGGCTGCACTGTGGTGAAACCCAAATATTATGTATACGATGAGAAGATATGCAGTTAAAAAGCCTGTCTTTTATATCTGCTTTTATGTTGAAATATACGGGTTTGCAACAAACGTCACATTGTGCCTGTATCAATAAATTCCATGAAAGCTTTACAGTAATAAAATAGCGAGTGTGCAATTCCTTCATCACGTCACTTACAAAAAAAAAAAAAGGCAAAACATTTTTGAGTTCTTTTTTTGCCTTGGAATATTTTTAGGGAGTGACCTCTTGTTGTTTTTTTTTTTTTCATATAAAATTCACTAGATTAAAAACTTAGGGTGTTTGCTCTTTGATAAAGTTCAACTGTGGTGTACAAATATATAAAATCTGGAATAAATACCATCACAAAAAAGCTGTCGTGTCCGTCTTGAATCAGCTTTAACTAAAACATGCGAAATACCACTATCCAGCTCTTTTAACTTATTTTTATTGGGATGCAACCAGTTGATTTGAATACTTTCTCTCTATACCAATTTTTAATAAAAATATCACAATGGCGGTGCTTACATGACAGTTTCTATGGGTCGACAATCGGCGAATGTGTTTGGCTTTTTAAGAATAATTATGTTCTTTTATTTTATGAATACTCTTTACAATAGCGATATTCGTTTTGTCTGACGACTCTATAGTGTGTCCCATGAAAGAGTATAAACGGACGATGAGAGGAAACATGAAAAGAAAAACACTACAAGACTGCATGCTTCAGACGAGAAACGGCAGGACGCGTACGCTTTATTTAAGCGATGTATTCCTTTTTCAAATGAGAATATCGCATGGCAAGAAACGTTTGTAACTTCTTTGGAAGCAGGCGAATAATGAAATGATATAAAAAGATTTATTTTGAGCGTGTCCGCTTAGCCTGACGGTACTTACCATAAAGGTTGTCGCACTGCCGTTGTTTCTTGGATGGCTGTGCAGATGCCATAGTTTCTTATTAAAGGTTGGATATTATAAAATTGGGAATTCGCTGCTACTCCTTCTCTTAACAATCCTTAAGTAGCTTTCATCCGACCGCCTCGTTACAACTGGAAACACGATTAGAACCCCAGCAGCCTTTATGATTTTCTTCTTCTGTTTTGAAACTTCCGAAACTAAGCGGCGAATCGAGGTGAGGTTTCTGATGGGAATGGCGTATCGTGTCTGGTCGCATGTGTGTAACCCATATGGGCTCTGGGTGGATATTCGGGTCCAGGACGGGGTGCTGGTGGAAATTCCATCATTAGCGTCGTTGGCGCTGCAACTGGGCAGCACGAAGGTATCGGGCCCCCCTCCCCCCCCCCCCCCCCCCCCACACACACACACACACACCAAATTTAAAAAAACACTTTCTGCGTTAACAGGACACCGTGTCATAAAGAATTTTTGTGTTGTGTGCTCCTTGTGACACCGGGAGCACCACAAGTTACAATTTCTTTAGATGTGGAGGCGTCATTGCAGCGCTGCACTAAGGTGATGCTTCTGGTAAAACTCCCTTTAGGGCTCGGTGGGCTTGACCACTGCCAACGTTACTAGAACACTCAGTTGGGAAGCTCGCCGTCGAAACTTGAGCCGCTGGCGTCCACCGAGACCGAGCTAAATGCGACAACAGCGCCACTCTTTGTCATTTGTCTGTACTGTGGTCACCTTGAGCTTTTAGAAAGCATGTTTTTGCGTAAAAACAAACGGAAAAGACTCTTTTTGTATGAAATTTATTGGAGTTTAGTACAAAATGATAGGCGCGTGATGTTTTTCAAATCTTTAGGTTGCAGGGTTTTGCGGAACAATTAATATTGTCTTTATACAACCATGCCTTTGCGGTGCTTTCAGGTAGCACGTCCCGACCTAGGTGCATTTTGACTTCGGTATATAGTAAGTCGCGGCGCGTCCGCTGGGGAGGCGGGGTGGCACCCCTGTAACCACTTCCGCTGTATCTGTTTCGGCTCCAAAATGGCCGATTAAAGCCAAAATAGAAGTAACGTACAGTTCCTCGAGTGGCCGCTGCGGGAGAAATGGCGGCGTTGTGTTCGTCATTAGCTCGGTTCTCGAGGACAGATCAGGGCCACTTTTTCCGATAAGTCTCTATGGCAGTATCCCAACCGAGTGTTTTAGTGACGCTGACCAATGCCAAGTAAGGAAGGACGCGCTGACTTGTACACAGCCCAGAACTTTAAAGTGTACTTTTTAGAGCACCCCGAGTATGCGTCACACTGCTAAACAAACAACAAATAAAAAGGCCAGTTTATGGAGAAAAGACGAATGGAACATGTTCCGTCTTTCGGTTTTACGTCAAATGCACTGCTTTCGTCCACAAACGGGAACTGTACTGTAAAAACGCAAATTAGCTATTTAGGTAACGAGCGTTAATTTCCCCCACTGTTGGAGCTAACACCGTTACAAGTTACGACCTTACTGATAACGCGTTCGTTTTTTTTTTTTTTTTTGCTAGCTTACTAAGGTACTCGTTAGAATCCCAAATGACTAACGAGTAGAGTAATGTCGTTATTATTTTACGGTATCTCCTTTCAAATTACGTTACCCTTACTAGAATGGAAAGTTGGGCGAGTTGGTATGAATCCATTTTGAAAAACAGCACGAATAACACAAGGACTCTTGTCTGTGTTATTCGAGCTGTTTTTCAAAATGGTTACGTTACCCGTTACACTATCAGAAAAAAAAAAAAGGATATATTCTGACACCCCTTGACCCATATAGGACACCCCAAAACTTCAGTTCGACGTACACTGCTGACGTCGAACTGTTTCACGAGCGGCTTGATAGCCGAGTGGTTCAACTTATTATAATAGCTAATGTACGGGTTTTGACTACAAAAAAAAAAAAAAAAAAGTACTTGGGGTTTTTTTGGTCCTACTGCAAAGCCTCCAGTGTTTTTTTTTCTTTCCTTTCTGTAGTTTTTGGTGCGTACTTTATCTGTTTAATGAGGTATATATCACCGTTCTCAAGCCCCTCGTTAACGTAGGGGCCGTCTCTTTGACGTCAGTGCGCTGTCCGTCGAACTGAAATTTCGGGGTGTCGTATGACAAGGGGTGTGAGAATATCCCCTTTTATCTGAGAGTGTACTCCTTACATTTGATTAAAAATGGCCGCATGATTGTTTGAAAACAAAATATTGTTTATCCTTTACACTACGTATAAGCGGCAAAGATACCCAAATAAAACCATGTATAAGCGGCGTCACTTCAAACTCAATCTAGACGCTCTAAGCATCCCAACAAACCCGGAATCAGAATAGTGCGTAGCTTGTTTCCTCGTTAAAAGCGTGTTCAAAGATCGCGACATGCCCCTTCTGGGAAGAAATTTCTTTCGAGTGAAGTGGTCGACGAAAGGCGCTTGTCGGCGAGTTGCAAGCGATGGCTTCGCCCGCGGAGAAAAAGAGGAGTCTTACCCGAATGTGTACTTATCAAACTCTCTTCGAAACAAGTTATAATAAAACCATTCGGAATCTGCCTATGTTGTAGGGCTTTCGTTGGTGCACACAATGTAGTCCGCGAGAAAAAAGAATCCACATATTTTTCTATTGCTCTGAGATGAATAGGTGGTTTTGAATTATAGGACTTGGTATATGTGGGAACTAACGCATTTTAAACAATATAAGATCAAAAACGATCTTTTTCAAAAATGACTTCTGCCTCTTTAAGCATTTTGTTTAGTTGTGAATGCGAAAGCATGAATGATGTTGTCCCGCCCCCTTAGTGTACTGGACTGGACGGCCACGTTTCACTACTGCCGAGGTTGCGTCCACCGACGATATTGATGCCTCAGGCGCCCGGCGCCCCCATGTTCCTCGGCGCTAGAAGAGCAGAAGCGGCCGATGCAATTGAAAACGGCGTCTGGACATTACCCTTGCAGTTCAGTTGTTTTAGACGAACCTTTACTTAAAAGTTTAAACGTCAAAGTTATATTTAAAGCTGGTATGGCAACTGCAGATGCTGATGTGCAAGCACACGATGAAGCATGCGTGTACACGTGTGTCCCATTAAAATATGTTATTTATGTGATTTAACGCATGCTGCACATTTACTGGCTGTGATTGCGCTTTCCTATATACGAGTCCAGGCGCATATAGATGAATTGTAAAAATTGTGGGTGTCCAGGGTGGGCATAGCTTCGCAGAATATTGCGGATGATGGGGGAATTTCGCTATGTAATACTGCCATAGCTTTCCCAGACCCAGAGCGCGGTCGTGCATGTCTCAAGTTAAGTGAATGCTTATGCTGAAATTTGTACCGCGCATGCTAGCTAGAGGGAGAGCTCATCAGCGAGCATACCGTTGACTGATGTGCCAAGAGGCACGCTTAGACATGTTCTAATGGATTTGTTCATTTCTGCCTGGACACTCTTTATATTGGTTGCTAAGATAGAATGCGAAACAGGAATAGTATACCCAAGTAGACTATTGATTAAGGCACTTCGTTACTTGAGCATAGATGTGCATGACTTGCCCCACTTTCTCCCAGTTAGACAATAGAAAACATTGCAGGGAGAACCAAGCATTTTTTTTAGACGTTTAATATGTGTTGTCTACGTTAAATGTTTGTCAATACATACCTTAGAAATTTGATCGCAGGCACATATGGTATAAGAATCCCTGCAAGGATTAATTGAAAACGCTTGACTAACATTCGTATCGAAGCCATTGCGATTGTCTTTTCTTGTGATACACACATGCCATGGTTTCACAGACAATGACTTATTTCATCTGGTGCTCTCTAGAGTTCCCTCTGACTGAAGGTCTGTTCACACGATGCATCTTTTAGGCGCGCAACAGTTTCGCGACACTCAAGTTTCGCGAAATGTGCTCGTTCACACGTACCGCTTCACGTGCAACAACAACACACACCGATGCACCGTTTTGAGTGAGCTCCGAATCAGATCGCTATTTATCCGGGGACCTGCTTTGCGCATTTTATGCAGTCAATTCACTTTATTTTTTTTTTTCTCACATACTGCACTACTTAGAGCGATCTCGCGTGGGTACGTGCAGGACATGTGCCGGCGCCAAGCCCGTACGCAACCAATTCATTGCCAAAGCTCCTATCAATGCACATGGTATTCATAGAAACGCTACGTGCCCAATCTGGTTACTTCTCGGCGCCCATGTCTGCCCCGAGTTTACTGTACCAACTGTTTCAGAGAGCGCACATGGTTTCACGTTCGCTTGTAAACAAAGCAAACTTGGTTTCAGTTTACTCGATGGTCTCTTATCCAGCGGTATCGTCGCGACAACAACGTTATGAGCACTATTCTAATCTCGCCAACTCCCGCTAATTGTCTTCGTCCATCGCTGGATTTTTTTTCCGATATGCTACTCACTTTTCCTTCAGTGGTGCTTGACGTACTTGCGGAAGCGCCGGCAGTATCCATCGTTCGTGGTTTCGGTTTTTTTCGGATTTGGCTCGGCTACAACACCGGCAGTGAAGTGGTCTTCTCAAACAGCTCGCTCCCCCCTCAAAGGCCACGTGAGAGCGTTTCTGAGCGGCCATTGGCGGCGCCCTCAGAGTGATTGACAGGACTCGGCAAAGTTTCAGCAAAAGCTCGCTCTAGAAGCGAGGTGTGCGCGCAACTTTTTTTAGATGCGCGCGTCCTTTTCGGACTCGTTCAGACGGCGCAACCATTTCGCGAAACTACATTTCGCGACACTAGATGCGCGAGAAAAATGCATCGTGTGAACGGGCCTTGACGAAGCGGCTAGCGGTGGTCGACCATGTACAAACATCGTCTGCATTTATAAAGATCGGAATTTTTCTCGTAAGTTTTGTTTAGGTAGTGATAGAGCCACAATAAAGGGAGTGAGGCTTAACCACGGTGGGCTTAACACACCTCCCTGTGGGACTCCTCGTTCAAGGGTCCGCTCATTTGTGTTTGCTTCAACAGTTGTCACATAGACAATACGGAAAGTAAGGTAATCGTTTACCTATTAGTTGAAACTTTTGCCACCAATGGCGTGTTCAGCCATTGAGGCCATTACGGGTTTTTCGATGTATAAGAATATGGCCATGGTCATTTTCGTATCAGCAAAACCTTGTTAAACTGTGCTAACGAGGTCAATCACACTATTCATGGCAGTTCGTCAAACCCTGAAACCCGACTTCTCGTGTGGATACAACTTTGCTTTCTAGAGATGCCATGTTATCGTTCTAGAATCATGCGTTCCATAATTTTGCATACACAACTTGTCAAAACAATAGATCAGAAAGATCCAATATCAAGTGGTGAATAACTAGGTTTCCGAATTGGGGTTACCTTGCCTTGTTTCCACCCACGCGGAAGCGCGTCAAAGTTTAATGAGTTATTGTAATGCTCTAAAAGTCTGAGTCTCGAGTGGTCGCTGAAGCTTGAAAGTACGTTATACGTTACGGCATCTGGACCAGGCGGGGATTTTCTCTTTGAATTCTGCATGGCGTGGCTCAGTTCCTCAAGAGTGAACGGCAAGTGTAAGGATGATCATTTTGACTTTGGAGAATTCGGGTTTTTTGATAATTTATATGGCATGACGTGTTGACAATAAGTCGGCAAAAGGACTCGGCGACCTCAGTGTATGAGATACCTGGACGTAAAGAAAGCGCTTTGAACCGAAAAAGCTGCTGAGCCGGAGTTCGAATTCCACGCACTGCTCTCCAGAGCTGAGTGAGGTTTTTTTTTTTTTTTTTCCAGCGATGCAGGGCCGGATTAAGGTACGGGCTAAGGGGGCTGCAGCCCCGGGCCCCATGTTGTCAGGGGACCCTGTGCTGGTCCCTAAAAATTGAAAAAAATGTTAGTCGTTTTCCATTTAGGACAGCTCAGAACAAGACCAGAAGGAACACTCAAAAGCGTCACTGGCGCATTGAGCTTCTCATTTCTTTCCTATTTTTTCAACGTGAAGATGGGGATGCCATAAAGTTGCCGTCTCTAGACGAGCTGGAGTTTGTGAGCGCGTTGTAAAAGAGCATGCCAAAGCAAGTTCGCGGTCCTGTTGAAGTGTCTGAATTGAAGCTCGATGGAGGGACGGCCATAGATTTCTCTTTTGTGCTGGGAACCCTTTGGCGTGCTTTACGCACAATGGTGGGCCGAAAGTTAAGCAAATGCTGCCTGAGACTACTCGAGCAGCACACATGGTAGACTTTTGTTTTCAACATTTTAGTGAAGATCTATGTTAAATTTACTCCCGAACGACACGTTTGAACCAAGCAGAAAGAGGCTGGTAAACATTCCAGTCCCCGAATCCATAACCACCTAGAGGCATTCAAAGTACATGGTTCTTGAGACACCGCACAAAACGTTTTGATGGGCAATGACTGCAAGAAACTGCTCTGAAGTCGGTGTCGGGTCTGCCAGTGCGAGTCACACACTTCCTTCCCCCGACTAACACGAGTACTGCAGTAGTTCCACCAACCTGTAAGTATAACCTTTTATTCTTGAACTTTGCGTCACACATTCAAATGACCGCTAACTTCTAAAGTATTGCACTTAGAAGGAATGAGGTTACGACTAAAACTGATCAAAATGTTTTCCCTTTTCAAATATACATGTTGATACGCAAATAGAAAAATTTTAAAAATAAATTTTTATGAGACTGTTTTAATGTAAATATGTTCGAACGACAGTGGCCAATGTATTTGAATCGCATGCCGTTTCTCAATGTTTAGATGAAGAAGTCCGTGTTTGCTTCTGACACAAGAGTTCAGTTATTAGAAGAGCGAGGACAAAGTGGCTTGATCCCATGAAGACTTCCTTAACCACCGAAATTTCTTATTTGCCTGTGTTACTCCTTCCTCTGTCCACGTCAGTAAATATTTATATAAAAGGATAGTTAGACCGCTTCTAATCATTCAAAAAAGGGAAGCGCTTTAGTTTCTTTATCAAGCTGCTAGATCCGAATGAAACATCTGAATATTATCTTTCATATTTCTTGTTGATTTGAGTTTAATACCCAGAAAATTACGCTGAAAACTGCGTGCTAGAGGGGTTGAATATTTGAGAAGCAGTTTCTAATTTACAATCAATTCCGCCTCATTGCCAGCAAGGGAACTTTAACTCCATTGAATCTACGAATCTAGGAAAGGTACGCAGAAATTACAAAAAAAAAAAAATATCTAGACCTCGGATGATGGTCAAATTTACATACTGGCACCATCGTCGTTACCTGCACCACCACCATCGTCACCGCGGTCATTACTAGGGAGTTTTAGGGAACCGTGTTTGCACCTCCAATACGGTACGATGAAACCCTCCGGTGCGAACTGCGCATGCGCTATTGCAGAAGACTAGCACATGCGCAGTTCGTACCGGAGGGCCCATCGTATACCGTATCGGATGGGCAAACACTGTTCCCTAAACTCCCTAATATATCATCAGCCGACAAGGGAAACTTAAACTCCATTGAATCTACTAATCTACGAATCCATTGAATTTAACAGCCTTATGGCGAATTCCACTGGGCGTTTTGGAGCGCGCCGGATCAGTTGACCATATCCGGAATGGAGCACACGATCCGAACGGGGTCGCGCCGCCTACGGATCCCCAGTGGAACATAACCACTGCTCCGGGATCGGCGAATGACTTCCCGTCATTCACCTGCCCGGGAATCCCCTTTCCGCGGCCGCCGCGGTCGTTTCGAAGACGTTTTCCCAATCGCGGCGCTAACACATGTTCGACGCACGAGCGGCAGGAATGGCTCAGGAGCTTCTAGCAAAGATTGCCAGAATGCCCGTAGCGAGGCATTCTGGAATACGAACCGGCAGTCGAGCCAAGGGGTAAGCAGACGGCCATTACGAATTCTTCTGAGGCGAGATGGGCGAGATCAGGCGAGATGCCCCGCGAGAAAGGAAGTCACGTGTGTGCGCCGAGGGCTTGCCCGCCTGGCTTCCGGTTGAATCCCCTGAAATCGTCGGAGCGACTTTTCTCGGATCCAGATTGAGATCTGGAGCGGGAGCTAATACTAAACGACCAGTGGAATACGTCGGTCTCCATCCCGATCGCCCAGTGAAGTAGGCTCGCTCCAGAAAAGTCGATCCCGGCGCGCTCCAAAACGACCAGTTAAATTCGCCATTAGCCACAGGGTTTAGAAATGCCTTAATCCCGCGCTGGAGCTATGAGCAAAGTTCTCTCCATCGACGCTGGCTAAAAGTGTTAAAATGCTTACGCGCCTGTTTTTCTTTTTGCGCTCTAAGTGCATTTTCAACATCAGCACGCCTTTTCGTACGCCTATATTTTCTTTCCGCTCGCCTTCCAATCGGTCGTAGCCTCTTATATTCCACATCAATGTATGTGGGATTAAAAAGCAAGCGCACCTTTCTCGAAGCTTGTGCCACAAGATGAAAGGTACTAACTCTTTAGTGCTCGTTGCGGATGTAATTAGGCTTTTGAAAGTTCCGAAGACATGTCCCAATCAGTGACCGGAACTGTTCGTGGCTTCCTATCACTATCAAAACCACGTACAAATGTCAGGACGGGGATGTTGTCACTCCCTCATGCTTCGAGGTCAGTTGACCGCGCAACAAATTTTACGTAGTCTGCTGAAACAAATGTCAGGTCTAAAACACTACTCACAGTTTCTCCTCTATAAAAAGTTGGAGCACCATATTTCATCAGGATCAAATTTAGGCTCTCTGCGATGTCATTAATTTTCCGCCCACTTTTTTCGTCACGTGAACTACCCAAGAATTCATGATTTCATGATGGACGTTGAAGTCACCACATAATATATGCGGAGACGGGGCGCTCTGTACAATAGTTTCGAGCCGGCGAGAATCAAACGGTGTCTTCGTTTGTATATGCACGCAGAAATGACAGTAAAACTACGCGATCTGATTTTTATACTAGCATAGACGTATTCAGTTCTGTCATTTGGAGTCACATGACATTCGGTGCAAGTGAGATTTTTTCGTATTCCAAATAAAACTGTACTGCTTCAAGACGTTCTCTTAGATGTGATGAACGAGTAGCCGGAAAGTTTAATGTCCGTTTTGTCGTTAATACTAACTTCGGAAATTGCCCAGATGGGAAAACGATACTTCCAGAATAGTTGACTAATATCTAAGTTTTGCTCGAAGGCGTTGGCGCTCCACTGAAAGACTGTTGTGTAATTCTAAGTGTCTTCAAAGAATTCTACTTTATCCAGGCAAAAAGGGAAGGAGTAAAAAAATCAAGACCTTTTTTTACTTTTGTCGCCAATTTTTACGTCTGACTCTTAAGAAAACTGCTTATCATGGCAATCACAAATAGCAGTGTCGAGCTTCAAAAAGACTCGCTGTCTTTAGCATATGTTGGCTCAGGGGCATCTGTTTTTTTTTTTTTTTTTCTCTTTAGTATCGCTACGTACTTGTGAATGCTTTTAAGGAGATGTTTCTTTTTACACTTCTTTGCTAATAGATGGTGGAGAGTTTGAATTATTGACATCGTCCTTTAATGCAGACGTTAGACCGTGGATTCGTTTTTTTCAACGAGTATGTGCGCTTTTTAATAATGAGGCGTGACTGGTCCGAGCCAGTTTGTTTTTCTATTCCGCTAGAAACTGGTCTGAGCTTATAAAAGCCATCAGAGTTCAGCATTCGTGGTTCCTGAAACTGCTGAGGGGCATCATGTAGGACATCAGTTTGTGTATTATTGTGTATTATTGAAAACTGTGGTGTAGCCATGATTGTGAACTAGGGAATCATGGCAGCTGCCACAGTCGAAGCATTTCGGCTAGCTTGATTTTCAGCTATTCCGGTCGTGTTTTCTGCCACTCTGACTGCACGTTTTTTTTCTCAGAAGCATGCAACAGTTTTGTGGCCATAGCGACCACAATTCGCACACCGCAAGGGAGCGTCTTCGAATTGGGAGATTTAATAGCGGACACATAAAAGAAGAGCATACTGTGGCAGCTGTGTGGATGCGAACTGTATATTAAGAATAGTGAATCTGCCAAATCTGCGAGCATGTAATATTGGTGTCTGTTCAGCGCTCATTTCATTTTGCAGTGGTGTGTATGTGATCTCTTGATTTACGCCCTTTGTGACACCGAAAGCTGCTGAGCGCGGATCGGGCTCGTAAGCTATATCGTCCACTTGACAAGTTGAAGTAAACTTCCGCAAGGTTCTTGTAGCGTGGTCGTGGCATGTTGCCTCTAATGCCTGAAAGGGCTTCAGACTGCTTATCTCTGAAACAATTGCTGAATTAGCTGGTACAAAAATGACAGTCAAACCTGTCTGATGAAGCGGAGCTGTTATAAGGCCAGTTTCCTGTGCAGTACCGTTGTTTTTGTGTTGACACTTGCGCTTCCGTGTAAAGATTGCAGTCTTCGTCGTCGATGTTTTGAGGAATCTTCCATAGCTTCGACATTGCCTTCTGGCTCATGCTGTGCGGGAGTGATGTCAGCTAGTTATGAGCACTGTTGGTGCCAGATCAGGTAGCTTCTTCTTTTAGGTGCTTGGTTCCGTCGAGTATGAATGGTCGTTGACTTGTTCCGGTGAGACTGGAGCCGCGTGGTCGTTCTTGTGGTCTTGTTACACTGCGAGCGGCTTCGTAGTCCTTGGTGTCTGGACCGGGAGCACAAATGTCCCTTCTTACTTTAGAAATTCTCAAACTTATATGGAGGGATTCGCAATTCAAGAATGAGATCGCTGGAATGTCTTGAGTACTCCTTCGTCGTCGTTTTTTATGTCTTTTGTAACTGTGATGCCAGATCTTTCTTTCTTTTTTGAACCTCTGGCAGTATTCGAGGATATGGTTAATATCTTTGGTAACACCGCATACGTTACCGGTTTGTATCACGTTTCTTCCAGCGGTAGAGTAATTTTCCTATACGTGCTCTACCTGCACGTTGACGGAAGAGATGCGTGGCCTTTGCTCGTCGACGACTTTCTGTTAGGCACGGCTGGAGAGTAAAAGAGTGCTTTGGATAGGTCACATATGTGGTCATTTATAATTTTGTAATATCTCCTAGGATCATTTTGAGGTAACGGGCAGGTGTCCGTTATTGAGGAGGTCGCCGTCACTGATCGTTGGTCGGCATTCGAGGGCCGACGAAAACGAAGACCAGCTCGCCTGCACGTTGACAATGAACCTTTTGGCGAATATGTGCTGCCACCTATGGGACGAACGTGAGGCGCACTGGGTTGGAGAGTATTTGTAGAGAAAACAACGTCCACGTTAGGCTTCTTGTGTGCTACCGGTTCGTTTTCTTTTTGCTGCCCTTAGTTTTCTTTCGCTCCTCGCATTTGTACATCGGCCAAACTGGCCGATGTATAAATGATAGAGCAAGGGAGCACGCAACCTCGGTGAGAAGCACATCAGCAGGACATTTGTCAGCTCATTGCCGGAACTGTGGATGCGATGCCGAGCTCACCAGCATAACCGTTCTTCATAGGAACAAGAACTCCTTCGCGCGTGAAGTGCTGGAGGCGTTGGCCATCGAAAAAAAAGGAGAAGATTGCGGTCTGCCACACCCGGTTGAATACTAGGCTAAAAGGTTTTTATAAGTGTTTATTCTGCCGTTAGACGAAGAAAGGAAAAAAAGGGCCTAAGCCGGGAAGAAGACAAAGTAAAATCCAGTTGATAGTCAGCGTTGTCTTCGTCCAGTTCTTTCCTTCGTGTCCTTGTTTCTTCGTGTTCAGCTGACCTGATTGCCAACAAAAGGGGCTCACCTTGGGTTGATGATCTGGAGGACCAGCGTTGAAACCGACCGAGGGCTGACGGCCGTGGACGCGAGTAGCTAAACAGTGTAGGGACATGGTCCGGGTGTGCCTTGTCTAACGCCGGCTGTGATCATCGCCGCACTTCGCAAAGCTCTATCGCTTGCAAAAATTACAAGTCAACTTACCTGTAATAAAATACATAGTCTGGACAGCTGACTCGGCTTCCAGTTCTTCGAGCGGTCGGACTTGTCAACTCTCCTGACGGCACGAATCCAGGCTGCCCGCTTAACGGGATGAAGCTTAGCACACGGGAAGCGAAAAAAAGCTAGTTCCACAACCCGGGCGATAATAGTTCCGACAGCCGAAGGCTACACAGTTCACCGGCATGATTGCGGTGCACGTCGTAATCTAGAACGGGCGTCGTCAGTACGATGACTCGTGTTCACCTTGTTCGCAACATCAAAACTTGAGTCTCGATGGTCTCCAAGGCGCGCAAAGGCGAGAAAAGCAAGATGGCGGATTGTTTAGAACTAGATACTCTCGAACCCAGGCGCATCAAATGCTCCGCGCATGGGCACCGCGTATTTCTACAAAAGGTCCATTGTTTCACGAAGGTCCCATCCGCCATAATTCGTCATCGCCATGGAGCTCTCGGCGTCAAAGATACGCTATATCGCCATGGTGCTACTGGCCTTGAACACCGTCGCCGTCCTCGAAGTAGTACTTGTCAGCGCTATACCCATGAGGGAAGACCGGAACCAGCCGAGGCCCTTTCTGCTGTCGCTCTACTTCCTAAAGGGGACCGAGGGCTGCTTCAACTGCTTTTCGGACATCGTCCTGTACTTCGGCATCAGCAGCTTCGTCCTGGCGCCCTTTCAGATCTTCCTGGCCTGGAACGTGGTCTCGACCGCCATCGCCCTGCCAGTCACCGTCGGCATCTTCGTCATTCGGCTCACCGACCATAGACTTACGTTCGACAGCTACGCCAATTCGGGCGTCAACAAATACGATTTTGTCACCCTCGCGAAAAGAGCGTCGGACTGGATGCCTGACAGCTACCTCGGCTTCAGGATAATCTTGGCGCTCGTGTTTAGCGTGGTCAAGGCGCTCCTGTTGTACCAGGATAGCTAGGTTCGACATTGTACATGTACCTTTTTTTAGTACACGGAAGTGACGTCATCACGTCTGATTGGTTGGAAACAAAAGTGACGTAATTTCCCTAGAAAAATGTGGGCGGAGTCGGCAAAACTGGGCGGAGTCGGCTACCGGACGTGACAACAAAATGACGTTTCGTTTTGTACCGAGTACGTTTCAAAAGGTACTTGCTCGGAACTAGGTGTCATTGGCGCCATGTTTTCGGCGGCGAGGCGTCGCCGTCTCGTTAATTCGACTTTTTCTGTAATAGAGCTTTTTTTTTCGCCCGAAAGGCTGTATCGGGAATACCGCGATGCATTCGAGCTCCCGGAGGAGATCTTTCGGAAGCAATACCGCCTGCCCAAGATCGTGGTGCGGTGGTTGTGCGACGAACTTCGCGAGGAACCGGAGGTGAGGAGAGTGCGTACCTCGTGGACGGTCATGACTGTGGAGCTTCAAGTGTTGTGTGCACTGCGCTTCTACGGCACGGGGAGCTTCCAAGGCATGGTGGCGAGCGACGAACACGTAGCGCGGGACCAAAAAACAGTCAGCGTTGCGGTCCGCGCCGTGTCCGTCGCTATCGTGCGTCGTCTCGGGGTCCAGCGTGGCTGGATCCACTTCCCCGAGACGCCGAGCGAGAGGTTCGACGCGGAGAAGGGCTTCAGGCTGCTCGGCAGGATACCCGGCGTCATCGGTTGCGTGGACGGGACCATGGTCTCCATCGTCGGCCCGTCCAAGAACGACCCCACCGTCACGAAGGCGGCGTACTGGTGCCGCAAGTACTTCTACGCCCTCAACGTGATGGTGGTAAGTACACTCATGTTACGTTGTCAAAACGCGCCCCAAATCTGTAGAAAAAAAAACGTATTCCCGATACGGTTTAAGTATGCCGTTTTATGACTGCTGGCTGTGGGGTCTCACGACTGCGCGAGCGTGTGCTCTACGTAGCATGTGAGCCGTGAGACTCTTCTCCCAAAAATAATACTTGTCTGTTAAAGCTTCCGTAAAAAACAAAACAAAAAAAAAAACATTATTTTTGTTTCAAGGTACCTTGCATCCAGGAAGGTGTGTTGACATGCATGTGTCAGACAAAATAACTTAAAAGGTTCTGAAATTGCGACTGCTTTGTGAACCATAAGTACAATCTACGACTTGTGGATTCAGGTAATTACATGTCAATATCTCTCTCACTTTCAGGTGTGTGACGCCGACTGCCGGATAATGTGCATCGACCCACGGTATCCCGGGTCGGTGCACGACTCCTTCGTGTGGCAATTCTCCTGGCTCCGAAACCAACTCGAGCAAGGGCAGCTGCCACACGACGGCCGGTTCCTGCTTGGTGAGCATACTAAATTCATTCCTTACGCACACGGTGGCTCCCACTGCTTGAAAGCCACAGTACCACACGTACTGTGCTTGTTGTGAGGCACACAGACACAGTTGCTGCAACTCCTTGAAGTGAGACAACACCCCAAGTTTGGCCATTAACCTCTGTTTATGTCCACATAACTCTCACACTCTGCAGGCTACGAAAGCCACACTACACCAATCTCACGACAGTGATAGACCGCGCAAGGCATGCAACCGCAGTGCGAGTCGCTGTCCAGTTCGGCCCACTCACTGTTACTGTCTGCCTGTACCCTCTTGCTGGTTGGTTTTTGCATGAAGTTGGAGCTCTTTCGCCGATCCCTGGGGGCTCGCCTGGTCGCTTTGAGTCAGTTTGTACGGAATGGGATCAATTCCTCCTTGGCCACTTGGGGCTCGCCAAATCTGTCCTCGGGTCGTCTCTGTCCCACACACTGGATTCTTTTCCCCGACCCTTCTTCGGTCTGCCTATATAGCTCCTCCTATTAGACCCTCCGTGTCCCAACAGGACCCGACTCCTTTCCAATCTAACCACCCCCTCTCTTTTCCCCATCTCCAACTCCACCGAGGATTAGGAAAGAGGTTCGTCGAACTGGCGCCTTATCCCCTTGCTTGGCAAAGACAAGGCCAGCGTGTTCTGCTCTGCCCGTGCCTAAGGTCACGGCCACACTCCCAAAAGCAACAGAGCTTTTATCTGTCGGATGCAAGGGCCTAATAATGCACTTGCATACAACACAGCACCCCTAAGGAATCGTGCACACATCCCATACAACCCACCAGGAAAACACATAGTTACATGTAATAACAGGGAGTTTGCAGGCAAGCTGGTGCTAATTAATTATAATGTAAACTGATACTGTAGTGCAGAAATATTAACACCCTTTTAAGTCACACTTAGGTTACATTATAATTGACATAGTTGCACACAGCTGTTTTCTTGCCTTTTATTTTAAAACGTAAAGAATGCAATATGTTCCATCCTCTACATGTGCAGGTGACAGCGGCTACCCCTTGGAGCCTTGGCTCATCACCCCTGTCCCCGGGAACCACGCGACCTCCACCGCTTGCGGCCGGTTTAATAAGGCACATTCCTCGATCAGGTCTGTTGTGGAGCGCTGCATCGGGCTGTTGAAAAACAGATTCCGGTGTCTGCAAAGGCACCGGGCTCTGTATTACCACCCTTCAACAGCCACCGCCATTATTTCGGCATGTGCAGTGCTCCACAACATCTGCCTTGCATCGAGCGAGCCAGAACCGGAGTCAGACTCCGACCCTGAAGAGTCAGAGTTGGAGTCTGAGCCGAGCTCGGACGGTTCTGAGCCGAGCTCGGAGAGGTCAGCGTCGGCTCCCGAGAGGCTGGCTCCTGCCGGCCCTCCGGTCGGCCTTCCGGTCGGCCTCTCGGACAGGGGGAAGGCTCTGAGGCAGCGCCTGGTCGCCCGGTTCGGAACCCGCCGCAGACGTGCCCGTGCGGAGCGCCACACGCAAGGAGTCCGCCGCCACGACGGTAGTCCCGACCACCAGGGACACCGTCGGGAAGCCCCTCAGCGCCCTCGCCGCGGTGGTGCCCAGCATGGACGCCGCCAGCGACAGGGAACCTCTCGCCACCACGACTGAGGTCCTGACCACCAAGGACCCCGTCACATCCTTGCCCTCAGTGAAGCCCTCCCCGTGGAAGCCGTAAAGTGCACACTTCGCTTCCTGCTCCACAGTCATGGCCGTCCACAAGCTACATACTCTCTTCAGCTCCTTCACCTTGTGAAGTTCGTCGCACAGCCAGCGTGCTGCCTCCGGATATGTGTCGAGTGCATCGCGGTGATATCGATACAGCCTTTTTTTTTACTTTTTATGAGCAGAAGGCACGAGACGCAGTCGACGGTGACAGAAAAGGTTCGCAGGTCTAGTTGCCAAACCAACAGGTCATCTGATTGCCCCTGCAAAGAACTGAGAATTAATTTAGATTACCTCTAGAAAGAAATGCTTGCTTTAGCAGAGGTTGCTTTCTTAGTTGCTGATTGAACCAGGGATATTGTTGTCGTGGACATTGTTTCATATTACAAATGCTTCAAAGCGTCCTGCCTTCTGCTCCATTTCATTATCTCTTTTATGGCACTTCATCAAAGTTAGGTGATTGTGTTATCTTAACAGTGCACAGGTAGTTTGTTTTGAAAATTGCTTTATTTCTTAAAGAAAAACCAACGGAGCCCTGGACTAAGGGCCCCGACCGGGACTCGTCAGTCTCGTAACCTTTTTAAAAATAAAGTTATACCACCACCACCACCCCCTGAGACTTCATGATTGAAAGTGTGACAACATGGAATGTAATATTTCAATCATGGAAGTAAAACTGAACATTGACTGGAACTTTGTAAACAATTGGGCAATCTGAAGTATATATCACAGATATCTTATGAACACTCTTGTCTTATTTGAGCACAATAGTTAAATCTCGAAAGGAAAAACAATATATATATTCTCTGACTAGCATACCACCATATAAACACTGGACCACTCTGAAAGAATTATCACAGATGTTGCTCCAAACATTCTTATTTGAGCTTTTGCAATGGCAAGTTCTCGAAAAATACAAAACTTATTTCTGACTAGAGATGCACCATATAAACAGTGGGTCATTCTGAAGAAATATATCAGATGTTTTAAGGACACTATGAAGCACATTGTCTCTAGATTGCATATTGTCAGACATATGACAATGCTACATATAAAAAGCATAAAGACCAAGTTCAATGCTTAGGTAAGACAAAATGAATGTAGCTGCTATTGCAACCCATGACTAGACTGCAGGCCTCTTAAGTTTTCAATAAAAAATTTCTCGACAATGGAAGAACACTTCCTACAGTTAGCGACGGGTTAAGAATTAAACGGAGGCTCCTCCCACCTCTTCCTACTTCAGCAGAGCAAAGGCTGGAGAGGAGCTTGCTTCCTCTCTACTGTTCGCTCTGCTAAAGTGCAAAGAGGTGGGAGGAGCTTCCACTTCACTGTTAACCTGTTGCCGAGTATAGCTGCCGGTGTTCGTCAAACACAAGACATGGCTTGCTTGGGCATAAATCCGTTGTTGCCCAGCCAATATTTTCTACTTCCTTCACGGGTCATAGCCAAGGAAAAAGGACTAACCGAGCTCTTGGCAATTGCTGTAATCTGACTATTGCGCCAATCTCGGGCTGCAAAATTAAATGGCCGGCTTGGCCATTTGGATTAAATGAAATAAATAAATAAATAAATAAATCTAATGTTCACTTTCAGGGGGTGGCGGGGGTTGTGAAAATGTGGCCAGGGCTGCGGCCAGGGCTTCGGCCAGGGCTGCGGCCAGGGCTGCGGCCGGAGCAGCGGCCGGAGCAGCGGGGTGAGCCGGGGCTGCGGGAGGGGCCGGGGCTGCGGGAGGGGCCGGGGCTGCGGGAGGGGCCGGGGCTGCGGGAGGGGCCGGGGCTGCGGGAGGGGCCGGGGCTGCGGGGGGGGCCGGGGCTGCAGGGGGGGCCGGGGCTGCAGGGGGGGCCGGGGCTGCAGGGGGGGCTGGGGCTGCGGGCTGCTCCAGCGCCCTGCTGGCCAGCAGGAGGAGCACTTGGACCAGGGTGCTGTGGGTGTTTTCTTGTCCCGAGGCCGCCCTGTCAAGGTTTGCGGAGATCCGCTCCAGGACCTCCAGGAGCTGAAATGGCAAAGGAGTTTCATTAACATTGGGCAGCATATTTCCCTACACCCACAGTCTGCCAAGACCTTGCTCATGCCACAACTGTGTCATTCTGCACCATTGTGGACATGCATTGCTTTCTGTGGCCTCGTGGCAGCACCTTGGTCCTAACCTTGTTAGTTGTAAGTGCGTGTAAGGTTAAGTTTGAGCCTGTACCCGGCCTCGGAACTCCCTCTCCTCAGCCGCCTGGTCCACGTTCTGCTGCAGCAGCAGGGCCTGTTGCTCCACGGCCTGGATGGCAGCCACGTCGTGCCGCTCCTGCCTCGACTGCCGGGGGGGGGCGCGAGGCACGGTGGGCCGCACCCACGGCCCCCAGCTTGTCGTTGTGTCTGCCAAGAAACCGAGTATGGGTTATGATGGTGCTCATACCTGCACCACTGATGATAGGTCCCAGATGCCCTAGCAAGAGAGCTTACCTCGTGAGGTGGAGGGCACCGGCTCAGCTGCCATCTGGCGCCTGCTGCTGCTTGGCCTCTCCTGGAAGGGGAATTTATAACAACTCGTGAGAACACGCAGCCTTGTCTGTGCTTCCCATTTGTTGACCAAACATTTTGACGAGCATGCATTCTACTCGGAGGAGAACATTTAGAGAATGCCACCTCAGAGGCACTCTCACTTTCTTTTTTTGACAACGTTTCCATTGAGTACCGGGATATATGTCTAGTGCTAGCACATCATCTTCCCAAAAATTACAAGCAAGACACCATAGGGATTTATTGCAACAGCCAGGGGTGAGGTGGCAAATATGACGCATGTCCCTGTTTGGGTGTCAAACATTAGATTTCGCACTACATGGACAGATTCAATGTCTTCCGCTAGTGCTCCTAATATTTGCAAAAGGTCAACGTGTTTCTTAAATGCACCCTCATTGATATTCCGCGGTGCAGCGCATTGGTGACCGCTGCCCTGCACTCTTTGTTAACATGATGTTAATTGTTGAAGTACGTACCTGCTGGTCGCCCGGTTCACCGGGGACCCGCACCCCAGGGGCCCCGAGTGCCGAATCTGTGCCCACTAGCGTCAGGATCCTGGCCAGGGACTGCGCTAGTGGGCGCACGGTGGAGCTCCCGCCCCCGGTCCTTCTGTTGATAACGAAAACGACTGAATAAATTTCATTGCACTATCAGCAGACTACAAAGATTACCTTGCGGTCTCGTTGAGCTGTGCAGCTCGCTTCCGCGCCTTCATCACGCGCCGGGACCAATGCTCCTTCCATTGCTTGTAGCTCTTGGTTGGAGGCCCCAGCGCGTTCAGACGCAGAGCGAGCTGCTCCCAGAGACGCCGCTTGTCGTCCCGCGTAAGGGCGGCGGAGAGGTCGGTGGCGTTGCGCGCGAGCGACGGGTGCTCACACATGAAGGAGAGTTGCTCCTCCTTCTGAGCAGCCGTCACTCGCGCGCTCCTCGTTGGTCCCACCGACCTCTCCGCTGCCCCCGGCACCCCCGGCTCCTCGTGGTCCTCCGACCCGTCCGACATTTTGGTTTGAAGAAGGCGCGTGGCGCACATCCCGCATAATATTGGAACAACTTTCTCTCCAATTAATTGTTAAATGTATTGCAAAAGGATACAAAAAAGCGGTTTGTTTTAACAACGCCCAAAAGGTTTTGATTGTTTTTCAATACTTTTACCTGTAGTAGAACAGATGCGACGGCCAGCGACGCACAGGATTGGTTGCCGTTCCTTCGCTAAACGCAGGAACTGCTCCCCGCGTCGTAGTAAATCCTACCCCGTATCCCGCGCGTAGGGACGCCTCAGGGAATGCGTAGCTACTTCCGCTCGTCGGTGGTTGGCTCCGGACGTCGCTGAAACGGGTGACGGGTGTCAAGTTTGCGATGACGTAGGAGCGTCAAAGTGGGCAGAGCCGCCACGTGAGTGTTGCTAGGATACGCTCCTCCTTTGCATTACGTCACTTCCATGTACCTTTTCTCAAATGTCCAACCTAGCGATCCAGATGTTCCAGGATAGCTAGGTTCGACATTGTACATGTACCTTTTTTTAGTACACGGAAGTGACGTCATCACGTCTGATTGGTTGGAAACAAAAGTGACGTAATTTCCCTAGAAAAATGTGGGCGGAGTCGGCAAAACTGGGCGGAGTCGGCTACCGGACGTGACAACAAAATGACGTTTCGTTTTGTACCGAGTACGTTTCAAAAGGTACTTGCTCGGAACTAGGTGTCATTGGCAGCATGTGTTCGGCGGCGAGGCGTCGCCGTCTCGTCAATTCGTCTTTTTCTTTAATAGAGCTCTTTTTTTCGCCAGAAAGGCTGTATTGGGAACACCGCGATGCATTCGAGCTCGCGGAGGAGATCTTTTGGAAGCAATACCGCCTGCCCAAGATCGTGGTGCGGTGGTTGTGCGACGAAGTTCGCGAGGAACGGGAGGTGGGGAGAGTGCGTACCTCGTGTACGGTCATGACTGTGGAGCTTCAAGTGTTGTGTGCACTGCGCTTCTACGGCACGGGGAGCTTCCAAGGCATGGTGGCGAGCGACGAACACGTAGCGCGGGACCAAACGACAGTCAGCGTTGCGGTCCGCGCCGTGTCCGTCGCTATCGTGCGTCGTCTCGGGGTCCAGCGTGGCTGGATCCACTTCCCCGAGACGCCGAGCGAGAGGTTCGACGCGGAGAAGGGCTTCAGGCTGTTCGGCAGGATACCCGGCGTCATCAGTTGCGTGGACGGGACCATGGTCTCCATCGTCGGCCCGTCCAAGAACGACCCCACCGTCACGAAGGCGGCGTACTGGTGCCGCAAGTACTTCTACGCCCTCAACGTGATGGTGGTAAGTACACTCATGTTACGTTGTCAAAACGCGCCCCAAATCTCTAGAAAAAAAAAAAAAACATATTGCCGATACGGTTTAAGTATGCCGTTTTATGACTGCGGGCTGTGGGGTCTCACGACTGCGCGAGCGTGTGCTCTATGTAGCATGTGAGCTTCCGTAAAAAAAACAAAAAAAAAACATTATTTTTGTTTTAAGGTAGTTAGTTGTACCCTGCATCCAGGAAGGTGTGTTGACATGCATGTGTCAGACAAACTAACTTAAAAGGTTCTGAAATTGCGACTGCTTTGTGAACCATAAGTACAATCTACTACTTGTGGATTCAGGTAATTACATGTCAATATCTCTCTCACTTTCAGGTGTGTGACGCCGACTGCCGGATAATGTGCATCGACCCACGGTATCCCGGGTCGGTGCACGACTCCTTCGTGTGGCAATTTTTCTGGCTCCGAAACCAACTCGAGCAAGGGCAGGTGCCACGCGACGGCCGGTTCCTGCTTGGTGAGCATATTATTTTTAATTCCTTACGCACACGGTGGCTCCCACTGCTTGAAAGCCACAGTACCACACGTACTGTGCTTGTTGTGAGGCACACAGACACAGTTGCAGGAACTCCTTGAAGTGAGACAACACCCAAAGTTTGGCCATTAATCTCTGTTTATGTCCACATAACTCTCACACTCTGCAGGCTACGAAAGCCACACTACACCAATCTCACGACAGTGATAGACTATGCAAGGCATGCGACCGCAGTGCGAGTCGCTGTCCGGTTCGGCCCACTCGCTGTTACTGTCTGCCTGTACCCTCTTGCTGGTTGGTTTTTGCATGAAGTTGGAGCTCTTTCACTGATACCTGGGGGCTCGCCTGGTCGCTTTGACGGTCGTCAGTTTGTACGGAATGGCATCAATTCCTCCTTGGCCACTTGGGCTCGCCAAATCTGTCCTCGGGTCGTCTCTGTCCCACACACTGGATTCTTTTCCCTGACCCTTCTTCTTCGGTCTGCTTATATAGCTCCTCCTATTAGACCCTCCGTGTCCCAACAGGACCTGACTCCTTTCCAATCTAACCACCCTCTCTGTTTTCCCCATCTCCAACTCCACCGAGGATTAGGAAAGAGGTTCGTCGAACTGGCGCCTTATCCCCTTGCTTGCCAAAGACAAGGCCAGCGTGTTCTGCTCTGCCCGTGCCTAAGGTCACGGCCACACTCCCAAAAGCAACAGAGCTTTTATCTGTCGGATGCAAGGGCCTAATAATGCACTTGCATACAACACAGCACCCCTAAGGAATCGTGCACACATCCCATACAACCCACCAGGAAAACACATAGTTACATGAAATAACAGGGGGTTTGCAGGCAAGCTGGTGCTAATTAATCATAATGTAAACTGGTACTGCAGTGCAGAAATATTAACACACTTTTAAGTCCCACTTAAGTTACATTATAATTGACATAGTTGCACACAGCTGTTTTCTTGCCTTTCATTTTAAAAAGTAAAGAATGTAATGTGTTCCATCCTCTACATGTGCAGGTGACAGCGGCTACCCCTTGGAGCCTTGGCTCATCACCCCTGTCCCCGGGAACCACGCGACCTCCACCGCTTGCGACCGGTTTAATAAGGCGCATTCCTCGATCAGGTCTGTTGTGGAGCGCTGCATCGGGCTGTTGAAAAACAGATTCCGGTGTCTGCAAAGGCACCGGGCTCTGTATTACCACCCTTCGACAGCCACCGCCATTATTTCGGCATGTGCAGTGCTCCACAACATCTGCCTTGCATCGAGCGAGCCAGAACCGGAGTCAGACTCCGACCCTGAAGAGTCAGAGTTGGAGTCTGAGCCGAGCTCGGACGGTTCTGAGCCGAGCTCGGAGAGGTCAGCGTCGGCTCCCGAGAGGCTGGCTCCTGCCGGCCCTCCGGTCAACCTTCCGGTCAGCCTCTCGGACAGGGGGAAGGCTCTGAGGCAGCGCCTTGTCGCCCGGTTTGGAACCCGCCGCAGACGTGCCCGTGCGGAGCGCCACACGCAAGGGGTCCGCCGCCACGACGGTAGTCCCGACCACCAGGGACACCGTCGGGAAGCCCCTCAGCGCCCTCGCTGCGGTGGTGCCCAGCACGGACGCCGCCAGCGACAGGGAACCTCTCGCCACCACGACTGAGGTCCTGACCACCAAGGACCCCGTCACATCCTTGCCCTCAGTGAAGCCCTACACGTGGAAGCCGTAAAGTGCACACTTCGCTTCCTGCTCCACAGTCATGGCCGTCCACAAGCTACATACTCTCTTCAGCTCCTACACCTTGTGAAGTTCGTCGCACAGCCGGCGTGCTGCCTCCGGATACGTGTCGAGTGCATCGCGGTGAAATCGATACAGCCTTTTTTTTATTCTTATGAGCAGAAGGCACGAGACGCAGTCGACAGTGACAGAAAAGGTTCGGAGGTTTAGTTGCCAGACCAACAAATCATCTGGATTGCCCCTGCAAAGAACTCAGAAGTAATTTAGACTACCTCTAGAAAGAAATGCTTGCTTTTGCAGAGATTGCTTTCTTAGTTGCTGATTGAACCAGGGATATTGTTGTCATGGACATTGTTTCATTTTACAAATGCTTCAAAGCGTCTTGCCTTCTGCTCCATTTTATTATCTCTTTTATGGTACTTCATCAAAGTTAGGTGATTGTGTTATCTCAAGACAGTGCACATGTAGTTTGTTTTGAAAATTGCTTTATTTCTTAAAGAAAAACCTGTGACTTCATGAATAAAAGTGTGATAACATGGAATCTAATATTTCATTCTTGGAAGTAAAACTGAGCATCGACTGGAACCATGTAAGCAATTGGGCAATCTTAAGTATATATCACAGATATCTTGTTGAACACTCTGGTCTTATTTGAGCACAATAGTTAAATTTCGAAAGGAAAAAAAAATATATATTCTCTGACTAGCATACCACCATATAAACACTGGACCACTTTGAAAGAATTATCACAGATGTTGCGCCAAACATTCTTATTTGAGCACGGCAATAGCAAGTTCTCGAAAGATAAAAAAATTGTTTCTGACTAAAGCAGCCGTCATTCGCGCGCTCCCCGTTGGTTCCGCCGACCCCTCCGCTGCCCCCGGCACACCCGGCTCCTCGTGGTTCGACATTTTGGTATGAAGAAGGCGCGTAGCGCACATCCCGCATAATATTGGAACAACTTTCTCTCCAATTAATTCTTAAATGTATTGCAAAAGGGTACAAAAAAGCGGTTTGTTTTAACAACGCCCAAAAGGTTTTGATCGTTTTTCAATACTTTTACCTGTACTAGAACGACTAGAACAGATGCGACGGCCAGCGACGCACAGGATTGGTTGCCGTTCCTTCGCTAAACGCAGGAACTGCTCCCCGCGTCGTATAATTCTACCCCGTATCCCGCGCGTAGGGACGCCTCAGGGAATGCGTAGCTACTTCCGCTCGTCGGTGGTTGGCTCCGGACGTCGCTGAAACGGGTGACGGGTGTCAAGTTTGCGATGACGTAGCGGCGTCAAAGTGGGCAGAGCCGCCACGTGAGTGTTGCTAGGATACGCTCCTCCTTTGCATTACGTCACTTCCATGTACCTTTTCTCAAATGTCCAACCTAGCGATCCAGTACTACAAGCAGCTCCGAAGGCAGAAGATCGCCAGGATAGCTAGGTTCGACATTGTACATGTTCCTTTTTTTAGTACACGGAAGTGACGTCATCACGTCTGATTGGTTGGAAGCAAAAGTGACGTAATTTCCCTAGAAAAATGTGGGCGGAGTCGGCAAAACTGGGCGGAGTCGGCTACCGGACGTGACAACAAAATGACGTTTCGTTTTGTACCGAGTACGTTTCAAAAGGTACTTGCTCGGAACTAGGTGTCATTGGCAGCATGTTTTCAGCGGCGAGGCGTCGCCGTCTCGTCACTTCGACTTTTTCTTTAACAGAGCTTTTTTTTTTTCGCCAGAAAGGCTGTATCGGGAACACCGCGATGCATTCGAGCTCCCGGAGGAGATCTTTCGGAAGCAATACCGCCTGCCCAAGATCGTGGTGCGGTGGTTGTGCGACGAACTTCGCGAGGAACCGGAGGTGAGGAGAGTGCGTACCACGTCATGACTGTGGAGCTTCAAGTGTTGTGTGCACTGCGCTTCTACGGCACGGGGAGGTACAAGGCATGGTGGCGAGCGACGAACACGTAGCGCGGGACCAAAAGACAGTCAGCGTTGCGGTCCGCGCCGTGTCCGTCGCTATCGTGCGTCGTCTCGGGGTCCAGCGTGGCTGGATCCACTTCCCCGAGACGCCGAGCGAGAGGTTCGACGCGGAGAAGGGCTTCAGGCTGCTCGGCAGGATACCCGGCGTCATCGGTTGCGTGGACGGGACCATGGTCTCCATCGTCGGCCCGCCTAAGAACGACCCCACCGTCACGAAGGCGGCGTACTGGTGTCGCAAGTACTTCTACGCCCTCAACGTGATGGTGGTAAGTACACTCATGTTACGTTGTCAAAACGCGCCCCAAATCTGTAGAAAAATAAACGTATTGCCGATGCGGTTTAAGTATGCCGTTTTATGACTGCGGGCTGTGGGGTCTCACGACTGCGCGAGCGTGTGCTCTACGTAGCATGTAAGCCGTAAGACTCTTCTCCCAAAAATAATACTTGTCTGTTAAAACGTGCAAGCTTCCGTAAAAAAAAACAAAAAAAAAACAAAAAAAAAAACAGATTATTTTTGTTTCAAGGTAGTTAGTTAGTTGTACCTTGCATCCAGGAAGCTGTGTTGACATGCATGTGTCAGACAAAATGACTTAAAAGGTTCTGAAATTGCGACTGCTTTGTGAACCATAAGTACAATCTACTACTTGTGGATTCAGGTAATTACATGTCAATATCTCTCTCACTTTCAGGTGTGTGACGCCGACTGCCGGATAATGTGCATCGACCCACGGTGACTCCTTCGTGTGGCAATTTTCCTGGCTCCGAAACCAACTCGAGCAAGGGCAGGTGCCACGCGACGGCCGGTTCCTGCTTGGTGAGCATACTAAATTCATTCCTTACGCACGCGGTGGCTCCCACTGCTTGAACGCCACAGTACCACAGTTGTGAGGCACACAGACACAGTTGCTGGAACTCCTTGAAGTGAGACAACACCCAAAGTTTGGCCATTAATCTCTGTTTATGTTCACATAACTCTCACACTCTGCAGGCTACGAAAGCCACACTACACCAATCTCACGACAGTGATAGACTGCGCAAGGCATGCGACCGCAGTGCGAGTCGCTGTCCGGTTCGGCCCACTCACTGTTACTGTCTGCCTGTAACCTCTTGCTGGTTGGTCTTTGCATGAAGTTGGAGCTCTTTCACTGATACCTGGGGGCTCGCCTGGTCGCTTTGACGGTCGTCAGTTTGTACGGAATGGGATCAATTCCTCCTTGGCCACTTGGGGCTCGCCAAATCTGTCCTCGGGTCGTCTCTGTCCCACACACTTGACTCTTTTCCCTGACCCTTCTTCTTCGGTTTGCCTATATAGCTCCTCCTATTAGACCCTCCGTGTCCCAACAGGACGTGACTCCTTTCCAATCTAACCACCCCCTCTCTTTTCCCCATCTCCAACTCCGCCGAGGATTAGGAAAGAGGTTCGTCGAACTGGCGCCTTATCCCCTTGCTTGCCAAAGACAAGGCCAGCGTGTTCTGCTCTGCCCGTGCCTAAGGTCACGGCCACACTCTCAAAAGCAACAGAGCTTTTATCTGTCGGATGCAAGGACCTAATAATGCACTTGCATACAACACAGCACCCCTAAGGAATCGTGCACACATCCCATACAACCCACCAGGAAAACACATAGTTACACGAAATAACAGGGAGTTTGCAGGCAAGCTGGTGCTAATTAATCATAATGTAAACTGATACTGTAGTGCAGAAATATTAACACACTTTTAAGTCACACTTAAGTTACATTATAATTGACATAGTTGCACACAGCTGTTTTCTTGCCTTTTATTTTAAAAAGTAAAGAATGTAATATGTTCCATCCTCTACATGTGCAGGTGACAGCGGCTACCCCTTGGAGCCTTGGCTCATCACCCCTGTCCCCGGGAACCGCGCGACCTCCACCGCTTGCGGCCGGTTTAATAAGGCGCATTCCTCGATCAGGTCTGTTGTGGAGCGCTGCATCGGGCTGTTGAAAAACAGATTCCGGTGTCTGCAAAGGCACCGGGCTCTGTATTACCACCCTTCAACAGCCACCGCCATTATTTCGGCATGTGCAGTGCTCCACAACATCTGCCTTGCATCGAGCGAGCCAGAACCGGAGTCAGACTCCGACCCTGAAGACTCAGAGTTGGAGTCTGAGCCGAGCTCGGAGAGGTCAGTGTCGGCTCCCGAGAGGCTGGCTCCTGCCGGCCCTCCGGTCGGCCTTCCGGTCGGCCTCTCGGACAGGGAGAAGGCTCTGAGGCAGCGCCTTGTCGCCCGGTTCGGAACGCGCCGCAGACGTGCCCGTGCGGAGCGCCACACGCAAGGGGTTCGCCGCCACGACGGCAGTCCCGACCACCAGGGACGCCGTCGGGAAGCCTCGCTGCGGTGGTGCCCAGCACGGACGCCGCCAGCGACAAGGAACCTCTCGCCACCACGACTGAGGTCCTGACCACCAAGGACCCCGTCACATCCTTGCCCTCAGTGAAGCCCTCCCCGTGGAAGCCGTAAAGTGCACACTTCGCTTCCTGCTCCACAGTCATGGCCGTCCACAAGCTACATACTCTCTTCAGCTCCTACACCTTGTGAAGTTCGTCGCACAGCCAGCGTGCTGCCTCCGGATACGTGTCGAGTGCATCGCAGTGAAATCGATACAGCCTTTTTTTTATTTTTATGAGCAGAAGGCACGAGACGCAGTCGACAGTGACAGAAAAGGTTCGGAGGTTTAGTTGCCAGACCAACAGGTCATCTGGATTGCCCCTGCAAAGAGCTCAGAAGTAATTTAGACTACCTCTAGAAAGAAATGCTTGCTTTTGCAGAGATTGCTTTCTTAGTTGCTGATTGAACCAGGGATATTGTTGTCATGGACATTGTTTCATTTTACAAATGCTTCAAAGCGTCTTGCCTTCTGCTACATTTTATTATCTCTTTTATGGTACTTCATCAAAGTTAGGTGATTGTGTTATCTCAAGACAGTGCACAAGTAGTTTGTTTTGAAAATCGCTTTACTTCTTAAAGAAAAACCTGTGACTTCATGAATAAAAGTGTGATAACATGGAATGTAATATTTCATTCTTGGAAGTAAAACTGAGCATCGACTGGAACCATGTAAGCAATTGGGCAATCTTAAGTATATATCACAGATATATCTTGTTGAACACTGTGGTCTTATTTGAGCACAATAGTTAAATTTCGAAAGGAAAAAATTTATATATATATTCTCTGACTAGCATACCACCATATAAACACTGGACCACTTTGAAAGCATTATTACAGATGTTGCGCCAAACATTCTTATTTGAGCACAGCAATAGCAAGTTCTCGGAAGATAAAAAAATTGTTTCTGACTAAAGCAGCCGTCACTCGCGCGCTCCCCGTTGGTTCCGTCGACCCCTCCGCTGCCCCCGGCACACCCGGCTCCTCGTGGTTCGACATTTTGGTTTGAAGAAGGCGCGTAGCGCACATCCCGCATAATATTGGAACAACTTTCTCTCCAATTAATTCTTAAATGTATTGCAAAAGGGTACAAAAAAGCGGTTTGTTTTAACAACGCCCAAAAGGTTTTGATTGTTTTTCAATACTTTTACCTGTACTAGAACAGATGCGACGGCCAGCGACGCAGAGGATTGGTTGCCGTTCCTTCGCTAAACGCAGGAACTGCTCCCCGCGTCGTAGTAAATCCTACCCCGTATCCCGCGCGTAGGGACGCCTCAGGGAATGCGTAGCTACTTCCGCTCGTCGGTGGTTGGCTCCGCACGTCGCTGAAACGGGTGACGGGTGTCAAGTTTGCGATGACGTAGCGGCGTCAAAGTGGGCAGAGCCGCCACGTGAGTGTTGCTAGGATACGCTCCTCCTTTGCATTACGTCACTTCCATGTACCTTTTCTCAAATGTCCAACCTAGCGATCCTGGATCGCTAGGTTGGACATTTGAGAAAAGGTACATGGAAGTGACGTAATGCAAAGGAGGAGCGTATCCTAGCAACACTCACGTGGCGGCTCTGCCCACTTTGACGCCGCTACGTCATCGCAAACTTGACACCCGTCACCCGTTTCAGCGACGTCCGGAGCCAACCACCGACGAGCGGAAGTAGCTACGCATTCCCTGAGGCGTCCCTACGCGCGGGATACGGGGTAGAATTATACGACGCGGGGAGCAGTTCCTGCGTTTAGCGAAGGAACGGCAACCAATCCTGTGCGTCGCTGGCCGTCGCATCTGTTCTAGTACAGGTAAAAGTATTGAAAAACAATCAAAACCTTTTGGGCGTTGTTAAAACAAACCGCTTTTTTGTACCCTTTTGCAGTACATTTAAGAATTAATTGGAGAGAAAGTTGTTCCAATATTATGCGGGATGTGCGCTACGTGCCTTCTTCAAACCAAAATGTCGAACCACGAGGAGCCGGGTGTGCCGGGGGCAGCGGAGGGGTCGGCGGAACCAACGGGGAGCGCGCGAGTGACGGCTGCTTTAGTCAGAAACAATTTTTTTATCTTTCGAGAACTTGCCATTGCTGTGCTCAAATAAGAATGTTTGGCGCAACATCTGTGATAATTCTTTCAAAGTGGTCCAGTGTTTATATGGTGGTATGCTAGTCAGAGAATATATATATTTTTTTTCCTTTCGAAATTTAACTATTGTGCTCAAATAAGACCAGAGTGTTCAACAAGATATCTGTGATATATACTTAAGATTGCCCAATTGCTTACATGGTTCCAGTCGATGCTCAGTTTTACTTCCAAGAATGAAATATTACATTCCATGTTATCACACTTTTATTCATGAAGTCACAGGTTTTTCTTTAAGAAATAAAGCAATTTTCAAAACAAACTACATGTG
Organism: Ixodes scapularis; assembly: GCF_016920785.2. Taxonomy (NCBI): domain Eukaryota; kingdom Metazoa; phylum Arthropoda; class Arachnida; order Ixodida; family Ixodidae; genus Ixodes; species Ixodes scapularis. Next base: position 62,738,864 of record NW_024609880.1, on the reverse strand, counting down.
CACTGTCTTGAGATAACACAATCACCTAACTTTGATGAAGTACCATAAAAGAGATAATAAAATGGAGCAGAAGGCAAGACGCTTTGAAGCTTTTGTAAAATGAAACAATGTCCATGACAGCAATATCCCTGGTTCAATCAGCAACTAAGAAAGCAATCTCTGCAAAAGCAAGCATTTCTTTCTAGAGGTAGTCTAAATTACTTCTGAGTTCTTTGCAGGGGCAATCCAGATGACCTGTTGGTCTGGCAACTAAACCTCCGAACCTTTTCTGTCACTGTCGACTGCGTCTCGTGCCTTCTGCTCATAAAAAAAAAAAAAAAAAGGCTGTATCGATTTCACCGCGATGCACTCGACACGTATCCGGAGGCAGCACGCTGGCTGTGCGACGAACTTCACAAGGTGTAGGAGCTGAAGAGAGTATGTAGCTTGTGGACGGCCATGACTGTGGAGCAGGAAGCGAAGTGTGCACTTTACGGCTTCCACGGGGAGGGCTTCACTGAGGGCAAGGATGTGACGGGGTCCTTGGTGGTCAGGACCTCAGTCATGGTGGCGAGAGGTTCCCTGTCGCTGGCGGCGTCCGTGCTGGGCACCACCGCAGCGAGGGCGCTGAGGGGCTTCCCGACGGTGTCCCTGGTGGTCGGGACTACCGTCGTGGCGGCGGACCCCTTGCGTGTGGCGCTCCGCACGGGCACGTCTGCGGCGGGTTCCGAACCGGGCGACAAGGCGCTGCCTCAGAGCCTTCCCCCTGTCCGAGAGGCCGACCGGAAGGCCGACCGGAGGGCCGGAAGGAGCCAGCCTCTCGGGAGCCGACGCTGACCTCTCCGAGCTCGGCTCAGAACCGTCCGAGCTCGGCTCATACTCCAACTCTGACTCTTCAGGGTCGGAGTCTGACTCCGGTTCTGGCTCGCTCGATGCAAGGCAGATGTTGTGGAGCACTGCACATGCCGAAATAATGGCGGTGGCTGTTGAAGGGTGGTAATACAGAGCCCGGTGCCTTTGCAGACACCGGAATCTGTTTTGAACAGCCCGATGCAGCGCTCCACAACAGACCTGATCGAGGAATGCGCCTTATTAAACCGGCCGCAAGCGGTGGAGGTCGCGTGGTTCCCGGGGACAGGGGTGATGAGCCAAGGCTCCAAGGGGTAGCCGCTGTCACCTGCACATGTAGAGGATGGAACATATTACATTCTTTACTTTTTAAAATAAAAGGCAAGAAAACAGCTGTGTGCAAATATGTCAATTATAATGTAACTTAAAAGTGTGTTAATATTTCTGCACTACAGTATCAGTTTACATTATGATTAATTAGCACCAGCTTGCCTGCAAACTCCCTGTTATTTCATGTAACTATGTGTTCTCCTGGTGGGTTGTATGGGATGTGTGCACGATTCCTTAGGGGTGCTGTGTTGTATGCAAGTGCATTATTAGGCCCTTGCATCCGACAGATAAAAGCTCTGTTGCTTTTGGAAGTGTGGCCGTGACCTTAGGCACGGGCAGAGCAGAACACGCTGGCCTTGTCTTTGGCAAGCAAGGGGATAAGGCGCCAGTTCGACGAACCTCTTTCCTAATCCTCGGTGGAGTTGGAGATGGGGAAAAGAGAGGGGGTGGTTAGATTGGAAAGGAGTCAGGTCCTGTTGGGACACGGAGGGTCTAATAGGAGGAGCTATATAGGCAGACCGAAGAAGAAGGGTCAGGGAAAAGAATCCAGTGTGTGGGACAGAGACGACCCGAGGACAGATTTGGCGAGCCCCAAGTGGCCAAGGAGGAATTGATCCCATTCCGTACAAACTGACGACCATCAAAGCGACCAGGCGAGCCGCCAGGTATCAGTGAAAGAGATCCAACTTCATGCAAAAACCAGCCAGCAAGAGGGTACAGGCAGACAGTAACAGTGAGTGGGCCGAACCGGACAGCGACTTGCACTGCGGTCGCATGCCTTGCATAGTCTATCACTATCGTGAGATTGGTGTAGTGTGGCTTTCGTAGCCTGCAGAGTGTGAGAGTTATGTGGACATAAACAGAGATTAATGGCCAAACTTTGGGTGTTGTCTCACTTCAAGGAGTTCCAGCAAATGTGTCTGTGTGCCTCACAACAAGCACAGTACGTGTGGTACTGTGGCTTTCAAGCAGTGAGAGCCACCGTGTGCGTAAGTAATGAATTTAGTATGCTCACCAAGCAGGAACCGGCCGTCGCGTGGCACCTGCCCTTGCTCGAGTTGGTTTCGGAGCCAGGAAAATTGCGACACGAAGGAGTCGTGCACCGACCCGGGATACCGTGGGTCGATGCACATTATCCGGCAGTCGGCGTCACACACCTGAAAGTGAGAGAGATATTGACATGTAATTACCTGAATCCACAAGTAGTAGATTGTACTTATGGTTCACAAAGCAGTCGCAATTTCAGAACCTTTTAAGTTATTTTGTCTGTCACATGCATGTCAACACACCTTCCTGGATGCAAGGTACAACTAACTACCTTGAAACAAAAAGAATGTTTTTTTTTGTTTTGTTTTTTTACGGAACCTTGCACGTTTTAACAGACAAGTATTATTTTTGGGAGAAGAGTCTCACGGCTCACATGCTACGTAGAGCACACGCTCACGCAGTCGTGAGACCCCACAGCCCGCAGTCATAAAACGGCATACTTAAACCGTATCGGCAATACGTTTTTTTTTTTCTACAGATTTGGGGCGCGTTTTGACAACGTAACATGAGTGTACTTACCACCATCACGTTGAGGGCGTAGAAGTACTTGCGGCACCAGTACGCCGCCTTCGTGACGGTGGGGTCGTTCTTGGACGGGCCGACGATGGAGACCATGGTCCCGTCCACGCAACCGATGACGCCGGGTATCCTGCCGAGCAGCCTGAAGCCCTTCTCCGCGTCGAACCTCTCGCTCGGCGTCTCGGGGAAGTGGATCCAGCCACGCTGGACCCCGAGACGACGCACGATAGCGACGGACACGGCGCGGACCGCAACGCTGACTGTCTTTTGGTCCCGCGCTACGTGTTCGTCGCTCGCCACCATGCCTTGGAAGTTCCCCGTGCCGTAGAAGCGCAGTGCACACAACACTTGAAGCTCCACAGTCATGACCGGCCACGAGGTACGCACTCTCCTCACCTCCGGTTCCTCGCGAAGTTCGTCGCACAACCACCGCACCAGGATCTTGGGCAGGCGGTATTGCTTCCGAAAGATCTCCTCCGGGAGCTCGAATGCATCGCGGTGTTCCCGATACAGCCTTTCGGGCGAAAAAAAAAGCTCTATTAAAGAAAAAGTCGAATTGACGAGACGACGACACCTCGCCGCCGAAAACATGCTGCCAATGACACCTAGTTCCGAGCAAGTACCTTTTGAAACGTACTCGGTACAAAACGAAACGTCATTTTGTTGTCACGTCCGGTAGCCGACTCCGCCCAGTTTTGCCGACTCCGCCCACATTTTTCTAGGGAAATTACGTCACTTTTGTTTCCAACCAATCAGACGTGATGACGTCACTTCCGTGTACTAAAAAAAGGTACATGTACAATGTCGAACCTAGCTATCAGGTCTCTAGCGTCGAGTCCCGCGAATGTGAAATCCTCGTGAGATAGACTGCCACCGCAATAATAAACAATCATAAAGTAAACAAAAAAGATTTGTCATTGTGATTGATAATTAATTGCTTTTTTTTCTTTCTTTTTTTCTTTTTTGCTCTGGCAGTCCTTGGTTCAGATCTTATTTTGGGGAACATAGGTTTTCTATTGCTCTGCTTAAAATTTATGTGTTAGCATTACGGTACAATCGTATATCTAAACCGTATTGCACCTTCAAACATTTTTAATTATTATTTATGGCTCCTTTGCACCTGCAGGCATTGACGGTGGCAAACATAAAAAAAGGAAGAGGCAAATCGGAGAGGACCGAGCTACAGTGTTACCGAGCGCTGGCTCGGAACCAAAGCCTTTTCACTCAAAGAAAATGAGAAAGAAAAACACACGTTGCTCCATGCAATAATTGCACGCGCACATTTCACCCATGGAAGCTGACTACGGCCCGCACTGGACCCTCATTGTCAACTTCAGGAATTCCAGCTCCTTGCCAGACAACACCACACAGTTAATTTCTGTTGCATCGGGCCCTTTCCTTGTCAGCTCCAGTGTTCCTTTTTCTAATCCTTGCGTCCTCGTTAACCTAAGAGCCCAGTGTGTGTGTAGTGCAAGGGTTTCTTCTGGCACAATTGACGTGGTACGTGTCCTGTGAAACTGAAAGGAATTCTCGGCCTGCTAGCTCCGTTGGAAGGACACACAAAAAGGGTGTGTCGTGTTTTACGATCTGAACACTGTCGCCAGGAGTGATTCTTCCGAGACTGCCTGAAAGTAGCCTGTGCCTCTGCGAAGGGAAACCCTGACCATCAACGGAGGTTGTACCGTGAGATAAGCCAGAGAGCGAAGGACGCCACGGAGTTCCTGTGGCCGCGAATCCGGCCGCAAATTTCAAAGAAGAAAGACCTGATGAATCTGTCGACGGGCGGATACACAACACTGGGAGATGCCGAGATTCCTCCAGAAATTGGCAAGCCGTTAGAGCTGGGTCCCAAGTTCTCCTTCGAGCCGGTCCTAAGCCCTCCCGAGTTGGTGACACTGGCCAAGAACGTTGCGGAAAAGGCAGCGGAAGGGGACAAGCCAAGCTGCATCTTCGAGTGTGTGGACGTCCTTCAACCTCCAAGAACGGGACAGGTTTCTCCAATTACCACTTTGGTGGATTTTATAGTAAATAATGAACTACGTGTCATGTTATCAGACAAAGAGGGACAATTTGTTGTGTTACGAAAGTGCATGTTCAATGATAAGGCAAATGCGGTCATCGATAAAAATTTCAGACCAGTCAATCTGGCGGGGAGAGCAGGAAAGACGAATACTGTACATCTGCCAGTGTTTTTCAGCTTCAAAACGCATAAAGGAGGGTGCCCTTTTCGAGCTATTTTCACGGAAAAGGGATTGTGTCAAAGGCAATCAGCCTCCTACATACAAAAACAGTGGTCATCATTGAATATCAAGGGCCCTTTTAGGGTTTTCAATTCTTTGGAGCTTGTGGAGTACCTTTAGGCAGGGGGTCCGGAGATGAGGGACGCTTGCAGAATAGGCAACCTGCAATGCAGTTTGGCGCTACACGTTGCGCCATCTAGCGGCTGCAAAATAATGAAACTGGGTAGGCCAGGACTACGCGGGTCGCGAAGCTGCGGGCGGGCGCATCCAGAAACCACTTGTGAACGTTGCATTTCGGATCGGCGTGAGCTTTTTATGGAAATGTTTTTCGTAAAAGTAAGTTACAACTTCACGTCTCTATAACCTCAGCGGGTTCCTGTGACATTGCGCTACCCCTAGAGCTCCCCCAAAAAATAAACTCTGCTACTGCTGCCTGAAAAACGGCCACAGTCGCGAAGGTGAATCAAGCGTCGAACTTCACCGCTTCCCCAGCTTTCCTTCGAGAGCTTGGGAAGTGACATGGGGACAGAAGTGGATTACTGCAGTGCGACGCAACAAGTAAGTGAATTTTACAGAAACTGTTGGGAAAGGGGGGGGGGGGGGAGTGAACGAAAATCTATGTACAGGCTAGGAAAGTGGCCGGACGAACTCATTTTGCAGACTACTCGGCAAAATAACATATTCATACAAGTTGTATTACGAATCGCTTTGACAGCCACATAGGGAAATACGATAGGAACAGTCGGGCCGATTGTTGCTTCGCTGTGACGTCAAGAATCAGGCGATCAGGTCTTCAAGCGAAAGACCTGTCGGCCCGTTCCGGCACTCCTAACGCCGTTCGGCACGCGTGGTCGCAACCAAAACCTTCCAAACCTGCGAGTTTTCAAAAAGTGAATTTTCGTAGTACAAAGTTTTGTTTGTTTCAGCAACCAAAATTAATGCTAAATCTGGTAACTAAAGTTACGGCGTGCAGAAAGCAGAATGCTAAAGTTTTTCTTTAGAAAAATCTCATGCGAAGCGTAAATATCCTTCTTACACGTACACTTTGTTGCCTGTCGCCATTCTACACCAGGCTTTGCAATGTGCGTACGGTTCTGTAGCATGCAGAGTTTTGTTCTAATTACCCAAATATTATTCTAGTGTGTGTGGGCGTCGGGAGGAGAGGATGGCGAGCGAGGCGCGAGCGGGGTCCAGCTGGCGAGGAAAGAGGAAGAGCGTGCTGCACGAGGCTGGGGCCGGGCAGGAACGATAGAGCCGTTCTGGCTGGTTTGGCCCATGGCGATTGCCGAGAGCATTCCACCAGCGAAGTTCGAATCAAGATCGTCGGAAGCGGCAAACCCTGACCATACGGGCCTAGTCCATGACGATCCCGGAGTGGTTTCGCAGCGAGACTCTGGCTGTGATAGCCCGGAACAGCTAGCCTACGCAGCACTGGCGTGGGAAGGGCGCTCCGCAGGCCTGGACACGGGCTCCGACTGTGAGCTCTGAACGACGGGCGACAACTAGGGTCAGCGGGTCCGGACTGCCGGCTCTCGAAGCCGGGCAACCGGGATGTACAATAAACCCGTTCGCTGCCTTCTCGTTGTGCTGTGTCACTTCCTCGGAGACGAGCGAAGCACAGACCGATCGGGCGGTCACAAGTAGTGAAGACAACTCAAACTGGTGTCCAAATGACGACTCTAGAATATTCCCTCAACACTTGGACCTATCAAGGCTCCCGATAGTCTTAAAAAACCGCATAAAAAAAACCAGGCACATGGCACGCAGGTGCACACGGGGACTGCTGAAATCGGGGTCGCAGCCGCTCGCAACGGCCCGACGGGCAAACTGGCCGCCCTATTAACAGAGACGCCTCCGCTTGTGGCGCTGAACGCAGTACTCTCGTGGCGCCGCCTGGCCATTGCCGGCTGCCTATAGATCGTTTTTACTCCTTACCGCACGACAGTCTGCTGGAATAAGTGAAAGGGTGCATTGAGACTAATAGAGCTGGCTTTCAGTAGTTCCAGTTTAGTATCCCTGGAAAGCTTTTTGGAATTGTTGTTATTCTATCTGCAGTCAATGGTAGTCGGATGGCCGGAAGCGTGCTACCGGCAAAAGTTCGGTATGGGTATTGGCTCAGGCGTAGCCCCCGTTGTAAGTGACACTTACGTAGGTGAAGTGGACTGTGCCATTGAAAGAGAGCTACACTCAAAGAGAAAATGGGGGGGAAAAGGTAGCAACGGCGCATTTTCCTCCCTCCTACTGACGCGCCCCCGAGCGGACACGAGAAGAAGGGAGGAACGAGACGTTTTTCTCCTTCTCCTGGCAGACGGGAAAAAGCTTCCACCCTCCCGACTCATCTTCTTTCGGTTTCGTTTTTCGAGCACGTCACACACATTGTTTAATGAGTGTTGTTGAGTGTTTAAGCTTCAGCGGCAACAAAGGCCGCCTGTAATTCCGTCTCCCAGTCCAGACGTGCAGAAAATTCGGTTGCATTGACGTTTTTACCGCTAATTTTATCAAATGAGCCAATGAAGCCGCTAGAAACAGCGAAGTTCCGGAGCAGGGCCAGCAGAGCTGCATGGGTACACTGGGTTAAGATGGCCATCTCCGGTTTGCGGAACTCACACGCAACCATGCGGACCACGCGGAACGACGTGTCCACAGTGGATGTGTCCACGTTGATGACCTAATGGAAATCGCGGAAATTGCGTCCAAAACAGGCAGGTTTGGCTGCCGGGTGCCTGGGTGCCTTCTGTGCTGAGTTCGGTCCTGTTCTCCGATGCCGGGTGCCAACCGGCATTCAACGTGGCACTATGGTTCAGTATTTCTGCGTTTCAGCAACGCAGCAGCAACATCGCGATGGCAGTGTTGTGCGATGTCAACAGAAGACTGGAATTATCGCCGGTGTGACCGTGTGTTCGCGTATCAGTGGTGTAACAACAAGATGAGCTGTCGGATATTGATGCCGCTGGTCGGGCCGTGATCGGAGGGGTGCGGGGCGTCGCAGGTTGACATTCCGCTTTACATTAGAGAGTTTAAGACTACTTGAGGGATTAGGTGCAATCGATCGACGTGCGGATAGTCATGTTGGAACGCTGGTCTGAACCGTAGCTCTTATCGTACAGTGGCCAATGTGACTGTCGGTTGTTTGCTCCCCCAGATCGATTGCGCTTTGGGGAAAGTTTCTGAACAACGAGGAAATATGACAGGAAGTACGTATATTTACAGATTTGAATTTTAGAATTAGAAAAAAGGGTAGGTAAAATCGAAAAAAATCTATACTTTATTTTCCTGTTTAAATATACTACGGTTCCTGGAAAAACTGCCCTCCAAGTGGCGCGCTGGGATGAGCGCTAGAAGTTTTCGAGCTCGCCACGGCGTAGCTCCGTGCACTAACACCTGCCGCAAGTCGCGGCTTTTTTCTATATTAAAGTTGATCGAAAAGCGATTTCTCTGCCCGCGAAGCATGACTTCAAGCTAAGTGAATATCCGCTCTACAGAGATTAATTCAAGGCGACAATTGCAGCCGTGCGTGAACAGCATAAATATAAAAACAAAGACTACAATAGAAATACTGGCTACGTCGTGCCGTGCGGGGGAACAAACACATGGCTTGGAACCGCATTGGAGCGGTTTGATTTCTTGGCTTTTAGATAACTACGGAATGATCGTCTACTTTTTACTACGAGATTCATCCCTTGAGCCGTTCAAAATACTCTCAGAGGTATGACATTGCTAGATAGAAAAAAATCAGCATGGTGGGAATCTTTTTTTATAGCTTAGGCGGTCACCGAGAAATTCCACACGTTCAAAACGACGAGTATAAAAAAATGGAAACGCAGAGCTCGGAAGTAGTGATCGGGTTAGTGCGCTGTTGTATTGATGTTTGTATCTGCCGTGTATGCGCTCAATGTATATGTGCAGCTGATGCTTGTAGTAGCGTAATGTGTCTAAATGTGTGCCTAATAAAGGTTCCCGAAGACCCTGGGTGTCGGTCGTCTCCGTTTAAAAACATCGCAGTGCTGACGATGAGAAGACTGAGTAACTGCTTTTGAAACGCAAGTTTCTTTACCTGCGAGGGGAAGCTGTCTTCTGAAATAAACACAGTTCGCGGAAAGCTCGTGTTGCGCTTTTATCCTCTCGTTCCGTACAAGAGACGTAGCGTCGTCGTTAAGTTTTATTGAGCTCGATTTGCTCGATTCGGGGCCGCCATAATGAGATGCAGGAGCCGGAGGAACTCTGCTCCCCTGCTTCAGGGACGAAAGCTTCTCTCTTTATGGAGGAACATAGTTTACAATACCGATCCTTTCGTTAGGAAGGACTATAGATACCCTTTTTTTTAAAGATTATGTTGTCGATAAGTCAACAGAAATACGTGCGCGTGTCACTCTGTCTTGCTACAGCAGATATGACAAACGGCGAACTCGGGTGGCGAACGCCAGATTTCCTCGTCTAAAGTAGCGTTTGTCATGAAAAAAGTGATGAATCTTTTGCTTTAACGCATCTCAGGCGCCTGTTTAGTGCCACAATGATGACTGCGGAGAAGCAAGGAACTGGCTCATGTCTGAGAATACCTGAAAACTCCTATGCCTTCGCAGCTGATATTGTAAGCGTCTTTCTGCTGCTCTGAACTCTACGTGTTTATCTCCAACTTAAAATGTTTATCATAGAAAAAAAATAAAAGAGAAAAAATGCGCTTCTGCTCTTTAGGTGGTATTACGCCTGGAAACCAAGACGACCGATTGATCGTTTCATTTATAAATTAAAGGTTGGCTTAAAATTTAGTTAAAACATTTATTCGATGCCCAGCCCAAGTTCAAAGCAGACGCAAGATTGGTCTAAGTCAGGCACGCAGCCAGGAGGTATGGGGGGGGGGGGGGGGGGGGGGGAAGGCTTGTGGGGCCCGGGCTCCTTCCCCCCCCCCCCCCCCCCCCCCCCCCCCCGAAATCTTCTCCTCTCCCCCCTTCCCCTTGAGAAGCAACTGTTGTTAAGTTCGAACAATGGACTTTGTTGGATTGAAACATGTGAGGTTGTTGTAAAACGCTCGTGCAATGTGGGGTAACAGTATACATTTGGCTGGTCTGAATCACCCACCACAGACATGAATATGGTTAAAAGCTGAGATTTTTAAAGGGAAATATATCAACAAATGAAACCCTGTTCCGCTTGTTTTTTTCTCCTAGTGCCTTTCCATCATGGCATTTAAATTCGTATGCTCTCATTTGATGGGATAGATAAAGAAAACTTTCCTCGATATAACTAAACATGGTAATCAGCAAAATACTAATGTAATGTATGTGTAACGACACGTTCTATATTTTTTAACTGCAATAGGAACGAATCTCTTTTTTAGATATGGAACTGGTAACGGAAACGCGTTCCAAAAATCAGAAGGAACGACGGACGATCTTACGTTCCTTTTTTTTGAGGACCGTGTACAACACTGGTCTTGTGGAAGCACTCGTGCCGCCCTGCACGACAGAAACATGCCTATACCTAAAGTTGACGTTTTCTGGACGTGAAGCTATATGGCGGCTGTGAGACGCTGTTTGCTAGGAGACCTGATGGCACTCGGTATTCCTTCATATGTCGAATGTTTTTGGCTCCTTGGTGGACCGCGAGCAAGGAATCTTAATTGTGATATAGAACCACCCCGATGGCGCGCCTTTTGAAGGGAACACTTAAATCGGTTTCTTAACGAATTTCGATGTAATTTAGAACAGCGTCGTAATTAGGTTGTTCATTTATTTAGCAAAAATATAAAAAATGGGTTCAGCTGTATAGGAATATAAGAATATGTAGCTTTGTTTTTATATGCTAAAACAAGTTCACGCAGAACAAAACAAAAAAGAACGTTTACACGATATTTTTCCAATAAACGTAACATTACTTTTTTCTGGAGTATGTGGGCTATGTAATCGAATGTTCTCGTATGTTGTTTAAATACAAACCATGTACTTGGCTAATAAGTCCTACGATCTGTTCAGAAACGCAACCGAAGTGTTACCGAGGGGCTAGCGAAAGGTCGAGATGGCGGCTGACTTCTTGAAGTGGGCGAAAGCTTTTACGTGCTAGAAATAAAATAATTGTTATAGTTACCTTGTGCTGATGCAACCGTTATCAAAATGAAGCCCCTGGGAATATCAAGGAGCTGCGTGATATAGAAATTCTCCTTCTTTATTATTATTTTTTGCGAAACCAGATGAAAAGCTCCTGAAGAAAGTAAAATGTCGTTTTATTTGTTGGTAAAGCCCAAAACCACGACGAAAATCCAAATATGCTGAATTATACATGGTGGCTTGTTTCAGTGAAGCTTCCATTGAAGGTTGAAAATTCGTTGACAGTTCTTATATAGTTCTAAATTCATTGTTGGTTCAAAAGTACACACACACACACACAGATATATAAATACATATATATATATATATATATATATATATATATATAAAGGTAGGGTTGCTATTTTTTACCGCATATTGTTTGATTGTAGATATAATATTTCGGCGTCTCCGTAGAGTCATCAGCCGTATTCACGTTTTCGTTGTAAGTAGAATGGCAAGTTTCGTTTATATTTGTTTCATCCGTCGATCCAATCATCCACACCTGCAAAGCTGAAACAAGTGTTTTGGCGTCAATGTACACACATAGGAAGTTCTAGAATAACGCACTAAATTTCAGCACACGTTTAATAACGCGTGCAAAAAAACAAAAAAAACTTCTACGCTAACATCGGCGCAGACTAGAGCTTTCAAATAGTTATCTAAACACCGCCCTTTAAAAAAAGAAAAAAAGCTTGAGCATTTTAACGGCATCAAGACACCAGACAGTAGTCACAGCTTTTATTGTGCATGCGAAATGCTATGACTAAATTATGAAACCAAGCTTTTGCCTCCAATAACACTTTATATTTGCTTAAATATAAGGATACGACGCTAGCAGTCATTCGGCCGAGTCCGCTCACGTCAACTTCCTTGACTCACGTCTACACTACCACGCGTCGCCTCGGCAAGAGCAGTCTCGTATTCACCTTACCGACAAGCGTTTGCCTGTTGCAACCAGTATGTTTTTGGGTATCGTCGCCCTCCATGCTAAATCTTCAAAACTTTTTTTAATGCATTTTCTGCAGGTGTGAGGAAAGCGCATATCTGTATTGAAAATTGCTGTCGCGACGAGGGCATCTCTACCGCGGTCACGTTTGCCGCTGGGATGCGACTCGCAGTTTCGGCATCGAAGGCCGCTCATCTCGGCCCTTTAGCCTTTTCCCATCCTCTCCTTTTCCTTCAAATGCTGTCGCATTTAAAGGAAAAGGTTACCTCGGCACGCTTGAAGATATTGAAAAGTGCTTAGCGTAGGTACACTAATGAAACTGCTGATAGTGAGTACAAACAGGCGGTCACACAATCAAAGGAAACGTTTTATCCCGCGTGTTGGGACATCTACGCGGTCATTTTATTTGTACGACTGTACCTGGTAATATACATATTATATAAAGCTCTAAGTAGGCCTAAACTCGAGTACGCGCGTTTACTTTGGGATCCTGGGCACGTAAACCTAACATACGTTTTAGAGCGCAGCTCTTAGGCACCCATTTCCGAATTTCGCGGCGTCGCCGTCGGCGTCGGCGTAATTGCGCGCGTTGCGTTATGGGAATAATGCAATTTTCCCGTTAAATTTAGTAGGGAAATTTTAGCTAAATTTAGCGGGACGTTTAGCGAAAATGTCCCGGAGGAGAAGAGGAGGAGGGGAAGGTACAGAGGAGGAGGAGGGGCATACCCTCCCCCCGTACCCTCCTCTCCTCCTCTTCAAGAGCTGCGCTCTAATTCGGCGTTACAAAGAATTGTAAACGTCTTTCATTTTCTTTTTAATCCATTCAAAACCACGCCACCTGCAAGTTCCACTGTAAGGCTTTACGTGATCGTCCTCAGGCAACACGGCAAAGAGAGTCGACTCTCTTGGCCCAAATTCGGCAGCGGCTCTCCTCCTCTCCCCGGAAATGGGAGAGGAGGAGAGCCTGCGTACAGTCAGAATGGGAGAGGGGACGCGGGACGTACCTTCCACTGCATTGCCAAGAAAAGTTGTCGCGGAGTATAGTTAGGAAATTTAGGAGGACGCACACCACAAACCGAGGCTCTGTTAACACATTTAATATCCTGTGCTGTTTATGCACCTGCAAATTGTATAGCAGCTATTAGGCTAAAATAATTTTCACTTCCAGTGTTATATTTTTTACGCCAAATATGTCATTAAATGTGTCGAAGTTGAAAGCTTAGGAATCAACTGCAGCAGAATTCAATTCATCAAATGAAATTAAAAAACAGTAAATCTTTTTTCGGATTATTGTTTCCTGTCAACGCTTACTTTTATCAACATGGTCCCACACAAATTTTTTAACACTATGTTCTTTTTCGACCGCTGTAAGTTGCAGGTTTCTGCCTTGAGTGTCTGTCTGCCTTAAAAAAATATAAACAAAATCCACAGCTACACTTTCGCATTCACACAACGATGGGAAAATCATTACAATATTTTATATTTAAACTTTTGGCGAGCATTTTTTCTTACAATATTTTGCCACCAAGGGGGGAGGCACAACGGAGCATACGCGTCGCTTCTCCTGCAAGAACGACTGTCGCTTCCCGCAGTAATTGGATAGAAAATGCCGTACCACTACGAATCCACGATTACCAGCGACCTCCGCGCGTCCCCGTGCCCCATTGTTCGGCGGCACCTTGAGTTGCAGAGTGAATTATACGACAGTATAAAATGCAGGACATTTTGAAGATTTGAGAATTTCTTGCGGGACGCGGGACACGAGCCCTGAATACGGGACAGTCCCGCGAGCCGCGGGACGGGTGGCCGTCCTACGATGATTTCCCACCAACGTACCCAACTATCTATTCTCCTATGATAGTTGGAAAGGTTTCCGCCATCTATGAGCGACGGCGGAAAACATACTGGTTGTGTGCTTGCCGCTGTCGCTTATAGATGGCGGTAGCTGTCCAGGTAGGTTTTTGTCGACATACCGGCCCGATCATGGGGAATCTAGTCCTTAACAGCTCCGCTGTAAAATCACATCCCGTCGAGACCAGCGCAAGCTTCCTTTGCGCCGATGTCTTCCCTTCGTTCGTTTAGTGTTCGCCCTTGTGACAAGGAATGTCGCAAACTCGTCGGGGTGTATGCTTTTCTTCGCGGTGGCGTGACAGTACAGCAATCACACCACCATCGATGCGATACGCTGCGTGAAATGCTGGAGTGCTGCCTTACCGGACTCGGCCTGCTTCCCTGGTCTCTTTAATAAATGAAGGATTCCAACTTGTATGGCGCCTTCAAATGGATATTCATTTATCTGCGAAGCTGTTCCCTCGCCGAGTCTGGTCGTTATGATCAGTCGGGGGAAAATCAGGAAAGCAGCAATGGCCCTCTCATACCAATGTTACACATTCTTCTGCCATCACCTTAAACATAAAGTAAGAAACCTACCAACATCTCACCTCGTGCGAGATAACAAAGGTACCTTAGCCGCCTCGGGACGATGTCATCACGTTCAAGGAGCAACCAGCTCGCGCCCGAAACCGACGGTGTCGATGTCGGCATATCGGCCAAGTCGCTGTGCAGTCAACGGACTACGTGTTGTCATAGCGCTGCCGGCTCCGCTAACTCCTAGTGATATGTTACAGTCCAAGGGCACTCTACCTAAGCGAGGTAGTAACGCGTTGACGCCAAGCGCCAAACGTTCATCACTACGGTACGCTTGGCCCTAGGAAGGCGGATGACGTCATGGGCAAGTAGCGGGCACGATGGATACACCCAGATGCACCGCGCTCTTCGATGGCTGATATTGAAGCGGTCACCAGAATCGAACATATAGAACGAAAAGTACATCCATCCGTTTGAAATAAGAGCATGTGATTGTCATTAGCAGATAGAGTTGATCATACGAACGTGAGAGTTTTATCTTAAGTTTCGATTCAGTATTCCTTTAATTTTGGTTATACCTTGGCTTTCATAGAATTTATGGTCCCTACATTGTCAGAAAATAAAAATCGAGAACACCTAAGCACTTATCAGTTGTGAATGCGAAAGCATGAATATCGTTTTTCCTCATCTGCGGTGTACTGGCGTGGACGGCCACGTTTCGCTACCGCCGAGGTTGCGGCCGCCGACGATATACAGGGTGTCTTAAATAGCGGCCAGGCTCATTAAATCGACCGCAAAAATCGGTTTCTTAACCTATTACGCTACGATTTTGGGCAGCGCTGCCCACAGATGGTGCACTTTTTCTATAAAATTTGCAAAGAGCGAACTTACCTGAGAAAAAAGTAAAAAAAAAAGATAAAGGCTTAGCTCCTATGGAAACGCAGCGAAGCCGCCCGTCTTCAAACGATCGGGCGCCGTTTGGCACGGGCGACAAGAGATGGTGCAAGCGTTCGCAACGAACGAGCAAACAGCGCCAAGAGCAGCGTCAAATAGCGCCAGGAAGAGGGCTTCTCTGAGGGGTGGCGTTCCTTAGAACTATGACGCGTCCAAGCCAATAGCTATCTAGGAGATGTTTCACTGGGAATTTCTTTCACGTTTTGCGCCCATGTTTTGCATGGTTACAGACGCCGCCGGTTCCGCTCCATGGGACAGTTAATGCTTTCGGATTAAAACAATATGTTGGCCCAAAAATTAGAGCTACATGTGTCGGTTGTCGTACGGCGCGTGTAGTAGCGTCGCATTGTAAAAATTAATAATCAGGCGAACAAAAACGAAAGTATATTAGCTAGCTATAACCACCATAGACCTGATTTACTTTATTGTTTTGAAGAGTTAAAAAATGCAAAAAAGCTGTCAATAAAAATCTCGAATCATCTGATGAGATTTTGCTTGGGATCCCCAGTTGGGACGGAACCGCGAAACTGAAAGCAAACTCGCACCATACAAATCAGGCGTAAGCGGTTGACGACCCTTGTAAGTTTATTGGGTATCATACAAAATCTGAACTTGAAAGTTACTTTGCCGGAAATGTTAAAATAGCAGCCGAAGTTTCGCTAAAAAAGAAACCTAATACTAACGTTTTGATGATGCTTCTTTCTAAGTCATCGCACATAAAATGTTCTGCAAATGACCTGTAATGGAGGGTCACGCACGTGGCTACGAAGTTGGAAAATAAGAATTGTTCATTGTAGAAAACCGCGCGTTTCGCTCAATTCTTTTCTAGGTTTGATGAGGGAACAAACGAGCAGGCTCGAAAGTGACCACTTCGTTTTGTGGAAAAATGTTTTTAGTATAACTCTTTAAAAAAATTACAACATACAGTTCTTATTTTTTTTTTTTTGCTACTACGCATTACCCCTTCATGCCGCCTAACTGTTAGGTCCTTGTTCATGGATCAAAAATTATCAAATGACCTTTTCTAAATGTCAGCATACCCAGGGCTGATATAAGCCTCTCCGTTCCTTGGATGCATCTTTGAGGAAAGGACTTTACAGAAGCGATGCTTCCATTTCTTTGTCTAGTTTCTGCTTTGCTAGCATTTTCCGATGCCAAATTATCAAAAGAGAAGAGGGAAGAACTGCAAGCGAAGAGTTCCGTGAATGCTTGGTTGGTACGTACCTTGTTTTGTTGAAGTCCGCTAGGTTATAGGGTGAAATGGCATATGAAACCAAACCTCGCCATGTATTTTTTTTTTATTTGATAAACACCCTACAATGATCTGGGAGACCGCCTTTAGAGCGCGCGACACTAAAGGGCTGACGTTAAAGCGCGCGACACAAGGGCGCTGCGACAGTAGCGCGCTTGACACTAGAGCGCATGTCACTAGAGCGCATGGCCAGTTGAGCGCGTGACATGAGAGCGCACGACCAATTGAGCGCGCGACACGAGGGCGCACGACCAGTTGAGCGCGCGACACGAGAGCGCACAGTTGAGCGAACACCGCAAAATGTGTGATGTACCCGCTGCTCCACAGACAGAACAAAATTCTGAGGCTTATCGGATCGGAGCATTGGTAATTTTTGAATGATTAAATATGCCTCTAATAAAATAAAAAAATTAAACGGGTACGACTCCTTTTTACGAATTGTTTAGTGACATGGAAGCAAATAGGGGAAAGGGGAGTGGAGTATATAAGTACCGGGAATGTTTGCAGTTGGAGATTTCTTCACGGTGCTATGGTGCGCATCTCGGAAAAGTTTACTTTTTGCTATATTTTGTCTATTTTTGATTGACATTTTGGCACCGATCTATTTGGTGGCTATTTGGACGTCCCTCACATAATATGAAATAGTATTGTGACGTCCATGACCGTAATAAAGACATAAAGACAGCTCACTGCTAAACAAATATCAGGAAAAAGCTCATGGAAGGAAAGCAATTTTATCGAATGCAGAGCTTTCCAGCTCTTTGACGTATACAGGAAAACCTCCCCTGCAAATCTGTAAAATATATTAAAAAATTATGTTCCAAAATCTTAATTCGTTGACGCGTCGTTAAGGTAACACAACGTCAAGGCAATGCCCGTTCTGTATGTCTCAGAAAAGAGTCTACAAAGAAAAAAAATTTGTCTATCGCTTTGTCCATTCTTTACATTCTATAGAAACATAGCTTTTCCCCCTTTGTTTCTAGAAAGTAGTTTAATCTTCTAGGACCGGACGAGAGTGCTTTCATTCAGGAATATACGAATACTAAAGATTACAGAAATCTATGAATATCGAAGAAAAAACCGCAGCACAGACAGAAATAAAACTTTTAGATGTGAATAGACACCCAACTTCAACACAACGATTAGTGCCGCGGGTGGTAAACTTAAAGGATTGATAGTAGGATTCGTAGGTCAGCTTTTTTCGGACAAAAACGTCCCCAGAGAAATACCGCCATGCGTCAATATCTCTCGAGGCCAGATTCCGAGGAGCGCATAA
Source organism: Ixodes scapularis (assembly GCF_016920785.2). Taxonomy (NCBI): domain Eukaryota; kingdom Metazoa; phylum Arthropoda; class Arachnida; order Ixodida; family Ixodidae; genus Ixodes; species Ixodes scapularis. The sequence goes on along the minus strand of NW_024609880.1, from coordinate 62,721,022 downwards.
GAGACGGTGACATTGACCGCATTAGCAGGCCGCGTTTTTGCACGACGCAAATATGTGCACACTCATTTGTATTGTACAATTGTCATGTGTGACAGTATGAATGGTTGGCGTATGACACTTGGCATGACAGCGCCTTTCCCTAAATGAATCTTGAAAACTCCAGAATACGGGGAAGCATGTTACATGTTGCTTCTTTCTTTTCTAAACATTTTAAAATAATTTAAAATAAATATGAGTGAGGTGGGTGGTGAACTTCATTACTTAAGATCAAAGACCTAAGAAAGCTAGATAAGCTGCAATGTTTTTTTTTAATGTTGAAATGGACGCTACAGATATTCTTTTTTTTTTCTGCTGTCAGCTTTTTGTAACACATTTTGGTTTGTCATATGCCAAAATTTCGTCGACTCATTTCGCAATGTCCTTGCTGAATGCCGTGACGTTAATCCCCGCCAATTTCACATAAAACGCGCGATGTCCGAACAAGTGCTGCAGAACCCAGGCATCCTGGGTTCAATCCCCGCCCCTGCCCGTTTCGATCTGGATGAGCATCGTATCGGCGTGCGGTCGTGTATCACTACTGCGCGGTGCACGTTAAAGACCCCAGGCTAGCGGTCGTACTGCACTGGCTACATTGCTCATCTACAGCTGAGACACCAGACGCCCACTGAGGCAGACTAACTTCCGGCTGTGTAAACATACACCTAACAATTAGCTTTTTGCGAACAACTGCATCGTTGGTCGGGTCGGGCTACTGGCGCTGGACTGGTTGTGCGCTCTCGTGGCGTGCGCTCTAATGACACGCGAGCTAATGTCGCTGCGCTCTCGAGTCGTGCACACTAACGTCGCAGCGCTCTCGAGTCGCGCGCTCTAACGTCGTGGCGCTCTACTGTCGGCGCTCTAAGTTCGACGCTCTTGTGTCGTGCGCTCTAGTGTTGTACAGCCCATTGATCTTTGGCTCTCAACTGGAACGTGTTCTTTTCTGGTCTTCTGTATTTATCTTGTCCCATAGAGCGCGCCAAGTAATGTCATAGCTTCGTAATTCTGCGCTTCACCGTAATCCTGGCGGTATAACAGCAGTGGAGGCTGATAGACACCGTGCGCCTGCCCGACTGTACCTCTCCGCTCTGCAGTCGGCATGTAGTCGCAGACAACACCAATCAAAGTTTGGAAAGCCGAAACGTCAGTCACGTCCGCGTCCACTTAAACTAGCCATGCATCGGTCACTTCGAGGGTTGGGTGGTATAAAAAAACTATCCACACCGGTGCGAGACGCGCTGCAAAGCACAAGTCTTTAGAGGCGAACTTTGTCATTTAAACATTGAGTTGTTTTTAAGATAGAGACATGTCAGTATCTCTATCTTACATGCGAAATTATGAATCAAGTAACTTGCAAAGCAATGAGCGAGAAACGTTTGCGCGTGTACGTAACAGACTCTAATGTTTATCAAAGAAGCTATACGGTAAATTTTGTATATGTGATATTTCAAGTCGTAGCTCAGTTCCTGTAAAGCATTACAGCATGCTCGGTATTGTCAATGCCATGGTAGTCTTACAACTGCACTGTTACGTTCTCGGCAAGACCTGTACACGATAATAGTACATTATTAATTAGAGACATCAAAAACATCAAGGTACGCATGTGTGTTCCTAGAACCGTTATATTTGTGCAATTTTTTCTTAGGGAGCACTTCTGCAACATATTTAGTTTCTGGTCACTATCATGAAGACGCGTAATATTTCCGAGGATGACCGATGGACTCACAGTATCCACCTAAATTAAAATTGCATTGTTTAAATAGACGCGTCTTACACTTTCGGAAAACACTTGATGTTTGCCAATCTCTCTCATGGCACAATTCGATCCTTAGAAGGACCTTCTCAAGCTGAGATGCTTGAAGTACGCCACTGGTCATCCTTAGAGTCGAGTCTAACGCCAGAGAAGGGTTGGTGTGCGTGGAGTAAATAAAGGATGAATCTCGTCATTTATACGCTTAATTCCTTCTTGTGGTTAGTGTTGATGCTGATGGAGCGTTTGAATATCGGCGCTCGAGTGCAATTATGCGAGAAGTTTCATTACATTGTGTTGTTATTTCATTTCAGCTGTTTACTGATAAACATGCACATTACCTTCTGTATCGTTCAATAGAAAACGATACTGCATATGGAGGATTTAAACCCTGTGTTAATATGTCATTGAAAATGTGTTGGGACGGCAGTCTGGTCCTCTGGTACAATTTCTATTATAATGATATCCCTGCAAGTGATATGTACGTATCATCTTTTACCGATTTTTAGAACAAATGCGCGGCGGTTAAAACGAAATATAAAACATATTTTCGCGGTCGTTTTTGTTGCTTGTTCAGCAAAGGTTTGTCCAAGGGGTCACTCTTAGAAAAATATTTATTGACTTTCCCAAAAATATTTATACATTATAGTGTATAGAGACTGTATATATACAACAGAAAATGTATCCACTTTTTATCCACTGTTTATAGCTTCTTGACAGAGTTTTATACACTTTCAACACTACTTAGCGTACTAAATTAGACATTAATAGCATAGAAAACAGGTTTTGAGATTATTTCTCCCCTATATAACAAAAATAGGTAAGTGTTTGGTGAAAAACAAAAAAACAAAACTTATATACCCAACAATAATTTTATATATTGTCACAATAGGTCCACGGACACTTCACTTGCCACTTGCCGCGTGTACATACACATGAGAAATACAGACACCAGTGAGAACTCGTCATACTAGTAATTTAATGGTGTTGACTGCTAGACCGCTATATAGAGCAGGGGACTCAAACCGTAATTGTAACCGAAACCGAAAACCGTTTAGGGACGAAATTCTTTCAATAACCGTGACCGGAACGAAACCGTTATTTGAAATGTATAAAAACAGTAACCGTAACCGTAAATTATTTACCGGCAACCGTTATTAACTGATATTAACCGAAAAATCAAAATATTAGTTTTCTCAAGAATGGCCTCGAAGATGGAGCTTGAAATGTGGCCATTGGACAGAGTTACCGTCAGCGAGTGGTGCACCGGGTAATACATTTCCATTCAATCTAACTTTCGGATTAAGAATACTTCGTTGGAATCACTGGTCCAGCTTATAATACAAAGTATATTTTAAATCTCTTACACTCATACAACCGCTACCTACATTCAGTATGTGTCGCCTTCAGGGTATTAACTAATAAGTTAGAATTCTGAGATATCCACCCAACTCGTTTCTATCAGAACTACCGATGTTCCTGACCTACTGTAGCTATGTAGAAACGAGGAAAATTGACCAGCATGCAGAGCTGGCGGCAACCAAAACCTGGGCCGGTTGCTAGAAGTAGTGTCTCCGTTGAGACTGCTCAAACAAAGCGCTGCCAAGGCTCGGGCGCGCGAGCGTCTGAGACTCGGCTTAAGCTCGAGCGCTCGCCTTAACAGCGCTTTCTTTGAGCAGTCTCAACTGAGACTCTGCTTCGAGCAAGCCGGCCCTGGTGTTCATTTTGTATGAAACGTGTCGTGAGTGACGATTTTGGAACAAAGCAGAAAGAAAAAAAAAATGTCAGAGCTTTTACATTGACGTTTTACATAAAGTTCATGGCCAGATTAGAGCAGATTGTGTGTCGGCCCCGTGCCGTCTGCGCGCGCATCCTCGTCGTCATAAGCGGGTTCTGGCACGCGCCACAGGAGCACCGCTACACTATTTTCTCTCTAACTTTTTTATGTTTCTTTTTAGGGTGATTCATTTCTGCTAATCGCCACCTTCCATTAAAGATATTTATTTTTGCAGGTGTCGTTGTCGTTGCCGGTGCTCTTCGGCACGCTCACGAATTTCACGCCAACGTCACAGTTCCTCCGCAACACCAAAATCCAGCACATTGGCGATTTTGAAGTTAATGCGTGTGTAGTATCGTGGGTATTACCGCGTGAGCAGTAGCGATATTACCGCGTGAGCAGCAAGACAATACGCGAGCCCGCCACGCAGACCAGAGAGCAGTACGAGCAGGGACTATGGAGCATGCTGCGGTTCGAGTCTATCCTATCTTTTTTGCCTTATTAAGTACGTGAGTTTGTTGTGATGTAGCGTTCGCCTCTATACATAACATTTGGCGACGAGTCTAAGCAACGGCAAGGAGCATGGCAACGAAAGAGAACGGACCAGGACAGGCACTTGGACGTCTGGAGGAGTTCGACAAATCAAAACCGGAGTCTTGGCCGCAGTACGTTGAGCGACTCGGGTTCTTCCTTTTGGGGAACGGGATCGTGGACAACGCAGTGAAGCGGGCCGTCGTCTGCAGCGAGTGTGGACCTTCCACATACGCCTTGCTTCGATCACTCTGCTCTCCGAAGATACCAATTGACGTACCTTTCGAAGAGCTGTTAGCCATTCTAACGAAGCACTTCGCACCGAAAACATCGGTAATTGCTCACCGATTTACGTTTATGTTCAACAAGCGTTGCCAACGTCAAGGCGAGTCCGTGGCGAACTACATCGCAGAGTTGCGTCGCCTCGCTGAACACTGCGATTATTCATCATATTTGGATGAGATGCTTCGAGATCGTTTGGTATGCAGGGTCGGCGAAGAAGCTGTAATGCGCCGTCTTCTCGCCGAACCAGACCTCACCTTCGCAAAGGCTCAGGACCTTGCGATCGCGGCAGAGTATGCCAAAAAACGTACGCAAGAAATGCGTGACCTTCATAGCTCGGAGGCGGCTGAAGTTTGCTACATCGACAGAAACATCTTGCATAAAGCGTCGAACAGCTCATCGACGCAAGGCAACTACCCTGGCAAGGTTAAGACTTCTCCAAGCTTAGTTGGCAAATGTTGGCGCTGCGGTGGTACACACGACGTGAGTAACTGCAATTTCGCTTACGCTGTTTGCCATTTCTGTGGCAAGAAAGGGCACATTGCATGTGCCTGCCGCCAGAAGATGGCCAAGTCCAAAAACAGCGCTTCGAAAGCGGGATCAAGCTATAAGCTGGAGTTAGACAGAACTTCCAAGGTGAAGTATCGTCTAAACTTCCTTAAGCCGGCAGAGATAGTCGAATTTCAAGTAAATGGAATGCCCATCTGCATGGAAGTAGTTTCCGGAGCAGCTTGTGCTGTCATCGATCTGAGGACAATGCGTCGCCTTGGACTAACAAAGAAGAAACTGATGACAACAGAAATCACTCTCAGGACATATTTTCAACGAAAACTGACGGTTCTCGAAAGTGTTAATGTTCCTGTGAAATTCAAAGGAAAGGATCACACGCTACCACTGCTGGTAGTGAAAGGAAGCGGCGAAAGCCTGCTGGGAAGGAACTGGTTTCGAGCACTGGGAATCAAGATTCAAGGAATTCATCAACTATCCGAGTCTCTGCCCCGGATGCATGGACTAGAGAAGGAATTTCCCAACGTCTTCGAGTCAGGACTTGACGAAAGCAAAGTACCCGAAGTTCACATCCAGCTCAAGCCAGACTCCAAACCAGAGTACCACAAGCCTCGAGCTGTTCCCTTGGCACTTCAACCAAAAGTGGAAGACGCCATCACACACCTAGTACAACAAGGAATTCTGGTTCCAGTGAGGAACTCTGAATGGGCTACGCCAGTCGTACCTGTGGTGAAGCCAAGCGGCAAGGTACGACTATGTGGTGATTATAAATGCACCATTAATCCAGTATTGGAGTGGGAAGATTATCCACTGCCAACAGCAGAACAGCTGTTAGGTAAACTGGCATGTTGCCGGTGGTTTTCAAAGTTGGACCTGGAGCAAGCCTGTCAGCAGCTTTCTGTTGATGAACACACGTCCAACCTACTTACACTGAGTGCTCACAAAGGACTTTTTATGGTAACAAGGTTACAATTTGGTGTCGCTACTACTGTAGCTATTTTTCAACGTCGCATGGAGCACTTGCAAGCCGGATTACCGGGAGTTAAAGTGTTCCTTGACGATATCCTAATCGGTGAATCCGACTCAAGAGAACATTACCTTCGAGTCCGTGCAGTTCTACAAAGAATCGAAAAGGACGGACTACACTTGGAACCAAAAGAAGTGCGCTTTTAGAGTGAAAGAAGTGACGTTCCTGAGTTACAAGATAGACCAAAACGTGGTACACCCAACACAGGACAAGGTGAGAGCAATCCATGATACACCTGCGCCTAAAAACAAGAAGAAACTTCAAGCCTTCTTAGGGCTCTTGAACTTTTATAATCGCTTCCTGCGTGGAGCTTCAGACGTGTTGGAGTTTCTCCACCGACTTCTAAGGGACAGAGTAAAATGGAGTTGGTCATCCAAAGAAGCAAAGGCCTTCAATGATGCAAAAAAACTTCAAAAGAATGTTCTGAACATTCTGCATGCCTCGCATCCCGGTGTTGTGGGCATGAAAGGCTTAGCTAGAAGCTGCGTATGGTAGCAAGGACTAGACCAAGGGTGGCCAAGCTGTGGCTCGGGAGCCGCATGCGGCTATTCGCGTGTTAAAGTGCGGCTCGCGGATCCCTTCCCTACACCCCCCCCCCCCCCCCCCCCCCCCGCCCCCAACTCACCTCGGCTACACGAGCACTTCCCCAAAAAGAGAAATGGACTGCGTTTTAAATCGGAAAACAGGTTGCGGTTTAGTAGTCTTGTGCTGCTGCTACCTTACGTATAGTCTGCTTTTGACTTGGATAGAGTGAAAGTAGTTAAAGTTTCGTTTATTGCTAGATGGACAAAAATACCCCCCCCCCCCCCCCCCCAACCCACTTCCCCTTGCGGCTCTTGGAAGTTTCGTGGTTTTGTTTGCGGCTCTTATGCCGGGTCAGCCTGGCCACCCCTGGACTAGACCAACAGATCGAAGAATGTGTTCGATGCTGTACGACTTGTCAGGAGACGCGAAATGCACCGGTCCAAGCTCCAATCCATCCATTGGAGTGGACGGTGAACCATGGTCCAGACTACACATGAATTTTGCCGGCCCTTTTGAAGGCAAGATATTTTTTATCGTCATTGACTCACACTCAAAATGGGTCGAAGTACGTTTAGGGAGAACGACTTTAGCGGCGAAAGTCATTCGAAGTTTAAGAGAACTGTTTGCGACACATGGAGTGCCGGATGCGCTGGTTTCTGTCAACGGAGCTGCCTTCACTTCGGCAGAGTTTCGAGAGTTCGCAGACAGCAACGATATTCGACTTTCGTTTGTTTCATCGTATCATCCAGCTTCCAACGGCCAAGCTGAAAGGATGGTTCAGGAAACCAAGAAGTCGCTGTCACGCCTGAAGGAAGGAGACTGGTCCACAAGGATATCAAGATTTTTTATAACTCAACATGTTCTACCTTCCACTACTAGTGGGAAAAGCCCAGCCCAGTTGATGTTAGAACGTAAGCTACGAACAGCTTTAGACCTGCTTCATCCACGATTGAAAGACAAGGGACGTTCATAGAGCAGAGGAAGGAAACAGTCACTTTTCACAAAGATGCGACGGTCTGGGCAAAGGATCTGCTGTCACCCCACCCTAAGTGGTTGGCAGGAAAAACGATGAAAAATTGTGGACCTCTGTCCTACAAAGTGCTATACGCCTCGCAAGTGGGCTCCTTTTCGTCTTCTGCGCATGGGAAAGGAAGTAGCGGTGACATCAGAACGCCGAGCCCTGATTGGCTGATCGCGACCCCCTATCTGAGCGTCGTCTGCTCCTTGCAACGTCGTCTGCTCGCATCGTCGTCTGCGTCTGTCTTACCTTTCCTGCGACTTTCGGAAGTACAGGTCTTTACGAGCGAGCTCGACTTCGCCTTTCAGAAAGAGCAGACGAAATATCTCGAGAGGTACGTTGTTTTTGTCTTACAACTAGCAGACGTGCATCAAGAACAGAAGTCGAAGGACTCACAGTTAGGTGTCCCGGGGCGCCGAGGTTTGTTGGCTAAGAACCGAGAGTGAGCGTCCGCAAGTTCCCTCCCAATACTTTTCCCTTGTTTCGTGTGCGGCGAGACTCCTCACTCTTTAACGGCGTCGGCGGGTTGGCGCAGTTAAGGTCGTCTGCTTTACGTCTGCTAGTCAAAGCAATGGCTGCTTTACCTTTCCTGTGTCTGTCGGAGATTCAACGCTTTTTCACCGGCGAGTCACCGCTGCCTCGGAAAACAAGGAGATGACGAGAGGAAGAGATTGACCTCTTAATCTAAAATTGAGAGGGTAGAAGCTGAGCTAGTTGGTGGTACATATTACAATGGTTAAACTAGTGGTTAAACCAGCTGAACTACGAAAATAGGGAGAAAGGAGTAAAGACAAGCAATCGCTGGAATACTAACTATTTAATAATGATCCTTCGTTTTCCTCTCTTTGTCTACTGGCGTTGTGGCTACCTTCTCGGAACTTATTCCATCATTTAATGTTGTTGCTCCTTCATTAATGTCTTCATTTTCTTCCTACTTGATCTTTCTGTGCCATCTCGGATACTGGTTTTCCGAAGGAATCTTTTTTCGCTTTCCTGTAGGGCAATAGATGGTGAACTAACGCAGTTTTCTTTATCTGCTACGGCCAAGGCCTCAAGTATTTCGCGGGCGAGCTGGTCTTTGTGGTGAGCTAAGATGGTTCCCATTTCGAGCTTGGCCTCGCACGTGTATGCTCGACAATGAGCAGCTAAATGCCCTGCCCTGTTAGGGCTCTTATGTTTGCTGCATGCTCACGTGCTCGATCGTTCACGCACCTTCCCGTTTGTCCAATATACACACGCCCACATGACAGTGGTATGTTGTAAACTACTCCCTTTTCGCATTGGACGTATTTATTCTTATGTTTGGTGTTGCAAGTGCCGTTGTTGGCCTCCACTAGATTAACCTTCCGGAACATGGCATACCCCTTGTTGGGTGCCAAGCGCACTACTTTGACGTCCTGCCTTGTGGCGATCTTTTTCAACCTATATGGGTGACATCATGAATATACGGAACCACCGCGAAAGGTGATCTAGGAACCTTCTTTAGTGTGTTAGAATCATTCTTTCGGCTGCATGTCTTGATGTTTTGGCAGAGTTTTTCACAGATGGAGGCTAAGAAGGGTCTCGGATATCCGGCCTCATGGAGTCTGGAGATTTGAGTCTCGAAGCTTCGTCCCATCTGATGTGAACACGTTTTTTTCTGAGGCTAGCTGTGAGAGCTGTGGTGGCGACCCCTTGCTTTACATTTTTCGAATGTTCACAGTCAAAGGGAAGGAACCCATTACCCGATTGCGCTTCGTATCTCCAACAAACGTGTTCATTTTGGAAGTCTAAGGCCAAATCCAGAAACCTGATAGACTTATCAACGGGAAGCTCGTATGTAAAGGTGAGGCCCATGCAATTTGTTTGAAAATCCCTAAGAGTGGTGTTAAGGCATCCGTCTGATGTTTCATCAACTTCGGTGGTACATAAAATAAGAAAGTCATCAACATACCGAAAAATAACTGCAACCCGTGGATCTTTCAAAGCTTGTTGTATAGCAACCTCACACGCGCCTAAAAAGACGTCGCACAAATATGGTGCCACTTTTGACCCGATACACGCTCCACTCTTCTGGACGAAGTGCTGATCTTGGTAAGTCACTACCGTTGCGGAGAGGTTAACCCTTAAAAACTCCAAGAAGGTATCTACGCTAACACCTGCTCCATTTTGGAACTTCGCATGGCCTTGATTTTCAATGGTATTTCTGAGGACGTGCAACAGCCTTGCTTGAGGGATGGAGTAGTACATGTCCTGTACGTCCAAGGAAAACCCTTATACTATACTATTTCCTTTTTCTTCAAGATAAGTTATTACTTGCTCTGAGTTGGGAATCCGGAATGGATCCTCAATGTGTATTTTTGGGAGATGTTGTGCCAAAAACCTTGAAACACATGCTTGCCACGTTGTCCTCTCGGAGACTATGGCCCGAAAAGGAATGCCCTCTGTGCGTTTTGGCGGAGAGAAACACCGAAAGCTGGCCGTTTGCCGCTCCTTTGATCTTGGTGCAAAGGCTGGCTTGATTTTGGTCGAACAGGTCAATGATGGTTCTTTTTGCTGCTTTTGCCCGTTTATCGTCTACTTTAATGAAATGCTTATTGATCGCTTGTTGGGCCTTTTCTTCATAGATGTTTGAATTCAGAACCACAAAACCACCTTCTTTGTCCGAGACGCAAAGTTTAAGGTCTTTCCTTCGTAACTCTTGAATGGTAGACCTGAAGCTCACCTTTGCCTTGCCCTAGTGTTTGAGGTTTTCAAAGGCTTGCATGCCCTCATCTATAATTTGAGGGCCTTTCTCTTGGGGGGCCTTGGCGGCTATCTTCCTTACGAGAGCAACGTTGTCCACCCTCTCGAGCTTGGGAGCTATGGCGAACTTAGGCCCTTTTTCCAGCACCTGTCTTGCTGTTGTGGAAATCTCTACATTGCCGATCACCTGGATCGGATGCTTCTTCTCAAGTTCCTTGACTAGTCGATGTGCTGCCAAAAGGTGACGCCAAATCGGGAGGAAACTTTGAATCCATAGGTTCTCCGTCGTATACCTTGTCATTGCGATGTGGTTGGAAAATCAGTTGTAGGTAGGACATCTATCTCGCAGAACATCGGTGAGGAGGCGGACTTGCCGCCATTTTTCGGACCTGAGGATCTTGGACACTCGTTGAGCGTGCCCCTGGAATGGCTTTACCGCTCCAAAGAAGTATTGCACTTCAACCAGTAGGATCTTCTTTTGTATGTTCCGAGAGAGCAGTCTTGCTTGGCAGATGGAAGTTGCAATACAGAGGCATAGGACCTCCGGTTTCAGAAGGTTGAAATTAAGAATAGGCGTGCTCAGATGACTAGAAAGATAACTAACAGGGGGTAGAAGCTGAGCTAGTTGGTGGTACATATTACAACGGTTAAACCAGCTGAACTACGAAAATAGGGAGAAAGGAGTAAAGACAAGCATCAGAATTAATTGGGGGGCTAGCTAGACAAGCAATCGCTGGACTACCCACTACTTAATAATGATCCTTCGTTTTCCTCTCTTTGTCTGCTGGCGTTGTGGCTACCTTCTCGGAACTTATTCCATCATTTAATGTTGTTGCTCCTCTATTAATGTCTTCATTTTCTTCCTACTCGATCTTTCTGTGCCATCTCAGATACTGGTTTTCCGAAAGAATCTTTTTTCGCTTTCCTGTAGGGCAATAGATGGTGAACTAACGCAGTTTTCTTCTTTATCTTCTATGGCTAAGGCCTCTCCATCTCGGCACAAAAGACGGCTGTGTTCGCATGTTCCCGCCGTCCTCTTCGCCACGGGTTTCAACGTTTAACTTAATCTAAGATCCGATTGACACGTGTGCGAAACTACCGTTATCTGGGCGTTGATCTCGACTCGCGGCTCTGCTGGCGTCGCCACGTAACTACTCTTGTACGGCAGAGCACGATGACAACCTCTCTTATTCGTAGGCTTCGTGGCCTTGATTGGGGACCAACTCCTCGAGCCCTAACTAACGTGCATCGAGCGCTGAACCTGTCTCGGATTCTTTATGTCGCGCCGTACTTGCCCCCTACTCGCTCTCTGTGGGATCAGCTGGAACGACGCCATCGCGCTGGACTAAGGATGGCCCTAGGGCTCCCCTCTTACTCTCGAATAGAGGCAACGTGGATTGAGGCCCAGGAAATGCCAGTATCTTTGCACGCAAAGGAACGGGCTCTTCGCCATCTGGTTCGACTCGCCCAGTCGAGCAGCGGTGGTTCTCTTTACGAGGATATCCAACGGCGGCATTGTTCTCATTATGGCAGACACTGCAGCACTTTGATAGAGGCGCTCGTATCTACACCAGCTGTTCAGCGTTCTCCAGCCGATTCACCGTGGAGTCAACATCCATTCACCGTATATGATGACATCCCTGACTTTCATGGAAAATCACGGCATTCCTCGCTGTTTCATCGACTACGGCCGAGCTTTGTGGAATTCACGCAGCTCTTCTTTATATCTTGAAAAGGCCACCAGAAAACTGGCTGCTCGCAACGGACTCTCAGTGTGCAGTGCAAAGCATTCGAAGTGGCAGAGACGTTAATGCCAACATGACTCGTGAGATATTTAACTTGGGACGCCTACTTGTTTTCCGAGGCTGTAACATTCGAGTGCAATGGATACCTTCACATGTCGGCATTCTTGGAAATGAAAAGGCGAACCAACTGGCTTCCAACGCTTTGCTCCTACCTACTGCTACTTTACAGCTTCCGACCCAGACTGACTCAAAAATAGCAATCCAAACCTGGATACAGCATAGACATCCGGTTTCAAGAATTGCAGCGCATGACCCGCCTCCCCTGGCATGTACGCGGGGCTTAACACGCAAGTTTGCTTACCGTCTTCACCGTCTTAGATCAGATTCCGCTTATACAAACGTTAACTACTACCTTCTTTGCGCGAAGATACGATCTGTGAAGATACGATCTGTGAAGATTGTATTTGTATGGAGAATCGTGCTCTCGATCTGGTTATTCGCTATAGCGTTTATGCGCAATGCGATGATTGGTTGTATATGTGATTTGCGGGAAAGTAGAAGCAAGGGCCTTGTTCCTAAATAGTGCGGTTAATACTCTAGTAAATACGGTATATTATAATATAATATAAGCACACCCTACCGGATATTGAGAGGCCTATATTTAAAATCCTGACTCCGCCGTTTATTTTGGTTCACGGTGCTTTCTTAAAACATTGATCAATTCGATCAAGTAAGGTTTAGTTATCTGCACATTTTTAATTTTTATATATATATATATATATATATATATATATATATATATATATATATATATATATACCGTTTTTTTATTTTTTTTGCAGATTACTTTAAAAAAAAGCCATGAAAGCTATACACTTATACGGTTTGTGCGAGTGAGTTATACGCCAAGGGAAACATTATGTGGGTGGCTAATCTTTGCGATAAGTCGACTAATTAGTTAAAATTAACTAATTAACTATTTAATTAGTGAAACTAGACAAATCGTTCCAATTAGCAACTTGCTGAGAGTTATCGAAAACCACTAAATAAGTCATTTTCAGGAAGACTTTTAGCACGTGAAAAGCGTAGTAGTGCACTAAAGTTACCACTCATGGAGCAGGTACAAGGCTAGCGGCTTCGGTAATGCGCCCGCGCAATCGTTCCGTCTTTTATCTAGCCCCAGCCTTGTACCTGCTCCACGAGTGGTAACTTCAGCGCACTACTGCGCTTCTCATGCGCTCAGTCTTTCTAAAAATTACTGATTTAGGGGTTTTGGACGACGCTCAGGAAGTATGTTCGGAACCATATCTATATTTTCACTAATTAAGAAGTTAATTAGTAAATATTAATTAATTAGCCGACTTATCGCAAAGATTAGCCACCCACATAATGTCCTTCTGGGCGTGTAACTCACCCGCACAAACAGCATGAGTGTAGCTTTCATGGCTTTTTTTTTAAACAAATCTGTAAGAATAAAAAAAAAAACGGTGTATAAAACATAGTGCGTCCGCACCTTTTCTCTTTTCCCTTATATATAAATGCGCAATTTATCTGGCGTCACAGAATCGGACAACGAGATACGTGCGCTTTTATATAACCACCTGCATCAGCATTCGCACAACAAACAAGACTAGGGAAAGGAACGAACAACACAGGACATATTTTAACAGCTTTCTGTGTTCGTTCTTCTCCTAAGTCTTCCTTGTTTTGCGCTATTCCATTTACATTATGTTTGACTTTCACTAACTTTACTCCGCTTCACGATAACCTGACGAACTGTAGAAGCTAGGGCCCCGCGACCCAATGAGAACGTCGGAGCGCGGCACGTGGCTTGACGTCACGGGAGCGTTTGTGTCACCGCGCCAAATGCGAGACGCGAGGCCCAGAGGAACCGGCTGTCGTCTGCTAGCCAAGAGTCGTCTGCCCCGAAACCATCCAACTTCGGATGAACGGCCACCGCAGCAACATATCTCACACTCTAAAAAAAGGGTATCACCTTACATCCTTTTATCCTATATAATGCACCCCAAAACTTCAATTCGACGTACAGGTCACTATAGTGGAACAGTTGGTCCCAAAGTTAACGATAACTTGATAACTTGACAACAAAAAGAAAACGCTGAGATTTTTGCAACAAGACCAAAAAAAAAAATCCAATCTTTTTTTTAAGGACAGAACGAGCGGGTTGGTAGAGATAATTAAACTTGAGGAAGAAAACGAGAAAGGACGGAAACCACAAACTTCTATATGGAAGTTTGTGGTTGTCCCGTCCTTTCTCGTTTTCTTCCTCAATTTTTTTTTGTAGTCAGTAATACGTGCATCAACTATATGAATAAATTGCACCACACGGCTATCAAGCCTTTCGTGAAAGTTCGTATCCTCAGATCGACGTCAGTGCACTGTACGTCCAACTGAAGTTTTTATATGGGACAAAGGGTGTAAGAATACACCTTTTTTTTTTTTTTTCCGACAGTGCTCTCCGCTAGGGTAGTGGGCACTTCGGGAACAGTTCATGAGACGCTCAAATTAACCGCGAATTTGTGACAGGTGCTAATGCCAGGGCACAGTGCGATGTCTTAAGCGGAAACAGACAATTACACGGCTGCGATCGCCGGCGATCGCCAACGGCCACGGCGCTGCAAGGCGAAAAACATTCGAGCGGATACGGAATGTCGCGTCCCTTTTTTGGTTTAAATATAATTTAAACTCATACATTTGTGATTATTTATTCTTTATTCTTCGTATCTTTTCGTTATATATGGGACTCGCGCGAATTCAATTGCCGTTAAGAGAAAAAGAAGTCTAAAACTACTTTTTGTCGCGGATGCTCTGTTGCTGTGGCGGTAACGAGGGCCTGGCGGCCTCCACCACCGAGTGTTATCACGTGCCTTGCTCCGCCACCCTTATTGGGTCGCGGGGGCCGCAGCCTCCACAGTTCGCCAAGCTATCGTGAAACGGAGTATAGCCCAGCTCTCGACTTTATTACTTTACTCCACTTAGCAGTATTTACTAGAGGAGGGCTCCTTCCGTTCTGCTCCTTCCGTCAGTATGGGCGAAAACTCTTCTGCATATCTTAGGTCGCATTAAATTATAGCGACGAGAAGCTGCGAATGGCTCTTCCAACACCCATGGGGAACTTTCTGAGGGTTGTTTACAAACGCTGCCGAACAAGAAAGTGGAGATTTATAATGGTGGCCGCGTGGGCTACCGCACACTAGAGTTCCTGTATAGGCTCCCTACGGGAGCCAGAGTTGCACGTTTGTTTTCCACGTGCCGCCGCGCCGCAATTCGCCGAGATCCGATCACGTGAGGAGCCAGATCAAGTGCCGTGCAGGAAAGTAGACGTTGCACGCGCCCCGACGTACGTTCCCTTGAGCACGCCGCGCGACTCGAACGCGCGGCGCCGCTATTCGCCAAATTCAGTCACGTGACGAGCGTGATCAACATGCCGTGCAGGAAAGACGGCGCTACGGAGATGAAAGCGCCACTCTGGCTCCCTTAGGGAGCCTATACAGGAACTCTAGCGCACGCCAGCTCGGAGCACGCGGAGCGAAAGCTCGCGCTGAGGAACCCAGGGATCCTGGTTTCAATCCCCACCCCTGCCCGTTTCGATCTGGATGAGCATCGTACCGGCGTGCGGTCGTGTATCCCTACTGCGTAGTGCACGTTAAAGACCCGAGGCTAGCGGATGCACTGCACTGGTTAAATGTTTCATGCACAGTGGGGGACAAAAGTCCCCAGGACGCGCGAGCTGCGACTGAAATGCATTGCTCCGCCATCTGCCGGCGGGTCGCCTGGTTTCGAGATAACACATAAGCGCATGCGCGTCCTACTGTGCCTTCAAACATGTGCGTTTTCCTGCCCTTCTGCGAAGCGGCGCCTAACTCGGAATCGGGCGCGTGGTGCCGCCTCAAAAAAAAAAAAAAGTCAAATTGGACGTTTGAGTGATTTATACAGCGTAAGGTTGGTCTGCCAGTAGGGGCGACACTGGTTTACACTGTAGATGAGCAATTTAGCCAGTGCAGTACAACCGCTAGCCTGGGGTCTTTAACGTGCACCACGCAGTAGTGATACACAACCGCACGCCGGTACGATGCTCATCCAGATCGAAACGGGCAGGGGTGGGGCTCGAACCCAGGATCCCTGGGTTCTGCAGCGCGAGCTTTCGCTCCACGCGCGTCGAGCTGGGTGTGCGCTTCAGCCCACTCGGCCACCGATCCCCAGGTGCCGCCTCAAAGATAGCGCTTACTGACATGGCACCCACAAAGCAAGAAGTCACGGCAGCTCAACTGAGCGATAAGCTCGACTGGTTATAAAGCAAGGTGCGCTGACACGGCGAAGTGCGGAGCAATGCCGTAGGCGGTATCTGGAGTTTCGGAACCTGTAGCAGACGGTCGTCAGCCGCAAGCGCTATCTCCGAGGCGGTACCACGCGCCCGATTTTGAGCTACGCAACGCGCCGCAGAAGAGCGGGAACACACATGTTTGCAGGCACTTTTGTGTGATTTCGAAACCAGGCGACCCGCCGGCAGATGGCAGAGCAATGCATTTCAGTCGCAGCTCGCGCGTCCAGGGGTCTTTTGACCCCGACTGTACATCTGGGAGACAACTCGGCCGCTGAGGTAGACTAAGTTCTAGGTTGCATAAACATACACACAACCCAATTTTTTAGAGACTTTTATTTTTATTTTTATTATATAGAATGCGATGGATCCCCGAGTAGCGGAAGCAACATGTATCCTCGAGTATCAAACTATATAATGCAGGTGGATGTAGTGAACAAGCGTTGGAGCTAGAAACGTGTGCCACTTTTGTCCAACTAGAAGTACTAATACGTTTCTAAGTTCCTTAAATTTACCGTTGTCAGATATCTGGCGCTATACTTTAAACAGTTTATTATAAAACGGCTGTCTAGCATTTCAATAAAACAAATTATTGGATAAACTGAAATAAACCGGTTTTTAAGAACGTGTAACCGGCAACCGAAACCGTAAAAAATAGAACCGTAAAAAATCGAAACAAATTTGATATCAACCAGGGTGTCGAACCGGAACCGAACCGAAAACCGGAACCGAACCGGTATTTTTTCCGGAACTGAACCCGAACCCGAACCGTTATATTGTTATCGCGATGAACCCGAACCGGAACTGAACCGGAAAAAAAATAACGGTTACCGGCTCATGTCAAAACGGTTCGGCCACGCGCTGTTGACAACGAATGTGCTATCAATGCCATTTGTTTTTTAAGTGCCGTCAACAGACACACACCTCGCTTACATATTTTTCTTCTCCACTCAGTCTTAGGAATATAAACGCTGCATCCATGAATCTTGACATAGGAACCAGTATTGTGCTAGTCGCGGCTTGCACGGAAGAAAGAAAATTGAAAGGCTATGCAAAAAAAAAAAAAAAAAAAATCGCCGTCACGGGGTTTCATTTTTCTACAATCTCGTAAATCCTAAATGCTGCTGTGTGCTCATTTCATAACACGTTTCTAGAACGCGCGAGTTCTTGAAGCTTGCTTCCATCGGAATGAGAAAAGAAAAGGCTGTGGAGTTTGATAATAATGCATCCGGTTTCGTATAGGCACTTAAAAGCTAACATATTTGTGACACAGCGAACTCTTCTATTTTAATATTTATCCTATTACGTCCTTCTGGCGTTGCGTTCGGTGAAGTGTTTTTCATATTCCGTATCTTGTTTAATGAAAACTTCTTTAAGGGTCTAATTTGAGTTACCGAAGGCTAGTTCAAATAAAAAAAGCTGTATTTTCTCCCCACTGTTCCTTCAATTGCTTACACGCCGAGGTGGCGGGATAGTTAGCGAGTTCTACTTCTAAGTGGGTTTGTAAGGAGGTGGCGGATTTTACAGCTACTGCGTCGGACCCAATTAGATGAAGTCCGAATGCGTAAACTTCGGTGAGGTAACCTTTGAGTGCACATAAAGAAACCATTCCTGGTAGAAATCCCTGAGCCTTACACTACGATGTATCCCGTTTCGTATGTGCTGATTTCAGATGTTTTATTTGTAGTTTATTTTGATGTTGCAATTTGTCATTTATAATTTCCGAACCGGTTCGCGAACTGGTTCAGCGCCCCAAACCGGTTCGCGGATCGAATTAATCGAACCGGAACTGAACCGGAACAAAATAAATTTACCTGAACCTGAACCGTAACCGAACCCGTATTTTTTTCGGTTCGACACACTGATATCAACAGAAAACGGTAACTGTAACCGTAACCGAAACCTTATATTTTTCGGTTTTAGTCCCTGATATATACCGCACAATTGAAAGGCAATCATTTGAATGAGCACCATCCCAGGAGGCAAAACAGATTATAAGTACCCTCTAAAAAATGTTTGTGCGTCTACTTTCACGCACAACACTCGGATAGCCAATCACCGCAACTTACAGAGCCAGCTCAACGAATGACAATGCCGAAACATATGTTTAGACCAAAAAACGCAGTCTGAGTTGTGACATTAAGCAATGCAAAACGTCACGCTTGCATTGCTTAATGTCACAACTCAGACTGCCTCCGTAAGTTGCGGTGATTGGCTCTCCGAGTGTTGTGCGGGAAAGCAGACTCACGGGCTTTTTTTTAGAGTGTATGTTGCTTCTTTTTTTTTTTTTCCGCCAATACAGTATACGAAATGTCCGTTATAAGCTTTCGTGAACTGCATCACCAACGATAAAACTTAGGGTGTTTTTTTTTTCGACGCAGTCTTAAAAACAAAACAAAAAAAAAAAAAACCTCCACAAGGAAGTTCCAATTGGATGCGATGTCGCTTCTCCGCACAACACCTTGCCATTCTGTGAAGTCTAGCTTATAAGAATTTGATAGAAATATGGTTACAAGATGTCTATTGTAACGTGGCAAAAGAAATCTGTCATTTCTATCGCCTTTACTCTATAGACGTCGGTTGAAAGTACGTCTGCGGAAATTGTTTTGAAAATTGACGATACGACGTGGCTTTATAAGAAGTTGAGTCGTTAAAATATGGATATAATTTTCCTAGACTGCCCGAAATAGTTTTGTAAGGTCACTCCTGCATCCTCAAGATTCATGTGCGCACATTCAACATCTAATCAATCATAATGGGATTTCAATTGTAGTGTTCCGTGTTTTCAGATATCTGAAGAAGTTAAAAGAAAAAACACTGGCCGGTAAATTGTTCGTTAATTCAGATATATTCGAAAAACTCAGACTTCAGGCATCGCGATGGCAAATTGAAAAGAAATAAAAACTAAATACGGTGCCTTGGTAATATATTTTGTGACCGCACAGGGTCGGTGGTCCTAAAAAACGATGACCTCAGTTGTTTTTGTTGCTGTTGTTTTAGTATTGTGCTATTCACAAAAGAGGGTTTACCATTTATCTTGTCAAGGTTCGTTCAAAACGACGGTTTAAGACAAAAGTCACGGTTCTGGTTTTCAGTTCGAAGCATATTATTTATATTTTTAGAGGGAAAGAAGGGTTGTGTTTTTATAACAATAAAAGCTATAAACATGTACAGTACGTTGCATACGTCCAGGTGTCTTAGTCATAGTCATAGTCATAACAAGTACATTACGCCTCCGCGTCGACTGGGAAACGCCAAGGCATGCTACACATGGTGGTAAAATATTGTTGGTTGTCTTTTTAATATTGAAATGTTTACACATCGATGACTTTTGTTGACTCAGCACGGAGTCGCTCCCGCCATCATTGAGAATATTCAATTGACTTCTCGCCATTACCCGAAAAAAGCAGGCGCGATTCACAATTTATGACGCCGAACCGTTTTCCAATAAATTGCTAACCGCCACATTATATTACGGTTTTGTTTCGGTTCGGGTTAAATAACAGATATTTATTTTTGCTTACGGCTTTGTTCTGGTTCGGTCAACAATAACGGTTTTGCTCCGATTTCCGGTTCGGATTCGGTTCGACATCCTCTAATACCCCAGGGCGTTATTCGCAACTCGTGCTCTAATCAAAGCTTCTTTTTTTTTTTTTCTTTTTTTTTTTGTATAGATAAGCAAGAGAACAGTGCGCTATGAAACGTTTTAAAATATATATTTTTAGATTCTGTAAGAATTATACTCAAATTTTGTAAGTGTAGCACTAAAATAAAATGCTCGACTAAAAACTTTTTTTTCTATGTGCGGGAGTATAAAACAGCTGAACCGTCGGATTGACGCTGCTGCTTAGTATTGCACCGCACATGCTGGGACATGTTGAATTTGCTTTAGAATGTTAATCTTGAACAAGATTGCAAGATTTTGTGCCATCTGGTACCTATGGTGCCTTATGTGAGTAGGAGCGTCATCCCAACGGTTTGTTTCTGTTTTTGTTCAGATCAGACCAGATTTATTTTTCTCAAAGGTATCCCAATTGGGATACATTACATGAGGGGGGGGGGGGGGGGGGATAAATACAGCATTCAATGTACAATATCAAAAGGTAAACAGCGAAACACATAAAAAACATTTATTGATCACACTTTACAAATGAGAATCACAAATATCGCGAAATTTATTGGTATTAGTTTCATGGACGGATGTGAGCGGGTAAGGAACTCCAGTCGGCAGTAGCAAGTAAAAAGGGTGAATTTTGAAATGTGTTTGTTCTGGAGAAGAGAGGCTGAATTTTTAGTCGATGACCGCAGCGCTTTGAAATGTAAGATGGATCCTGGAGATAGAGGCTACGAAATTCCAATGATGAGTAGTAGATGCCATGAAAAAAGCAAGACGGGCTAGTTTGGTTCTAACGGTTAGAGGTTTCAACTCCAGGTTGGTTTTAATAATAGTGACACTCGAGGTTTGTGGATAGTCAAGCATGATGTAGCTTGATGCCTAGTTTTGAACAAATACGAGCTTGTTAAAAAGGTATGCTTGATGAGGCCACCAGATGATGTTGGCGCATTCGAGTTTGAATCGCACAAATGCTTTGTAGGCGGTTAGTTTGACTGTCTGAGATGAGCGGAAAAGGTTTCTTTTGATGTATCCGAGCGATTTACATGCACTTTAAACGGTGTTATGGATGTGATCGTTCCAGGTGAGGTCCTCTGAAAAAATTACTCCTAAGTACTTGTATGTTCGAACTTTTTCCATGTCTTCGTGGTTAATGGAATAATTCCTTTGCGTGGAAGGAGGCTGACTGGCAAATGCTACAAATCTTGTTTTGTTAATGCTCAATCTCAGTTTCCATTTGCCGCACCAAACTGAAATCATGCTGAGGTCTTGCTGTATCAGTACTTGATCATCTGGGTTGGTGATGCGGCGGTAGATAACACAGTCATCTGCAAAAAGTCTTATGGGGGTTATCTCCAAGGAGCCAGCCCAATGTCAGTTGGGAGCAGAGGACAAAAGACGACGAAGGGAAGACGTTGGTCGACGAATGTCGCCATGTTGGCATTGCTCACCGCGTTCTGATAAGATAATAAACGGAATTCCTAAGTAAACAATGGCGACGAGTAAGGTCGGACCCCCGTGGATAACCCCACAACGCAAGCTGACGCAAGTGTGGCAGCCCGCACACCTGGGGTGCTATGTTGCGCTTTTTGCACTCCCAGGAGACTAGGGAGAAGGAAGTGACGTCAACGACTAGAGCAAACGCAGATTGGATGTTGACAGAAGAAAACAAAATCAACATCCAATCTGCATTTGCTGCGTTGTTGACGTCACTTCCTTCTCCCTAGTCCCTTGGGAGTGCAAAAAGCGCAACATAGCCCCCCTGACTTCGCCGGCCGCATGGAAGAGTTTAGCGGCTCTAACGGCACTTCGTGGGCATCGTGGTACGGTCGTCTCCAGTTTTATTTTCAAGCGAACGACGTGACCGACCCAATCAAGCAACGGGCACACTTGCTCACGCTATGCAGAGCAAACACCTACGACATTGTGTGTGCGCTGCTACACCCAAGTACGCCGGACCAGGTGAGCTACACCGACATTGTTAGTGCGTTAAAAACGCACTTGGAACCTCGCCCATCTGAGGTGTACAGTCGGACCATGTTTCAGCGACGCAACCAGCTGACAGGAAAATCAATTAACGACTACGTGGCAGCGCTGCGCAAGTTAGCCACGCACTGTAATTTTGCAACGCTGCCATCGGCGATCGGAACAACGATGCCACCTGCAACTGGAACGGCGAACGTTGGAGCAACGACGACGCTGCAAACAGGAACTGCAGCTAGGGTTGCTAACCCGACGTTGCTGCCATTGGAGGTGATGTTACGCGACCGGCTCGTGTGTGGTCTACGCGACGAGCACCTCCAGCAGCGACTCTTCGCGGAGAAGGATCTCACTTTTTCCAAGGACTATGATCTCGCTGTCCGCGCGGAGAGCGCTGTTCAGCAACAACAAAAGTCGAAATCCGACCACTCGGAAGTGAACATAGCCACGACCAGTGCAGGATTGAGGAGTTTTTACAGGACACAGGCTGGGCAAGGAAAACGCTGTTGGCGCTGTGACGAAGTACACAGCCCCAACTCATGCAAGTTCGCGACAGCAACGTGCCACTACTGCCGGAAGCGAGGCCATATCGAAAAAGCCTGCATTTCAAAAATGAAACCTACAAAGAAAGGGCCGCAACGGAACAACTACTTTGGCACATCAAGAGAGCCTCAACCTCCTGAACAACAAATGTTAACATTGCATGACCTTTACTCAGGAGCAAGTGAGTCAGTCCACCACCCCGAAAATCACAGTGACACTCACTGTACAGAGTCAGCAAGTGACATTTGAGCTTGACTCAGGTGCCGCTTGCACCTTGGTCAGCAGTGATACTTTTCGAGCTGTATGGCCTACAAACCCACCTGTTTTACAACCAGATGACATTCGTCTGAGCATCTGGGCAGGCCAGAAAATTGAAGTCTTCGGAACAGCAACAGTGGATGTCAGCCACTCAACCAAGACTTGCCAGCTTTCATTAATTGTGGTCCAAGGCGCTGGATGCAACTTGCTCGGACGCAACTGGTTTGAACCACTGGGCATTCCAGTCAGTGGCATTCACAAAACCACACACGATGGCAACATTACGCAGCTTTTACAGAAATTTCAGTCAGTCTTTTTCGAGACCATCAGTGGTCAAGTAGGACCACCAGTACACCTGAAATTGAGAGATGAAGCACGACCCAAGTTTCTGAAAGCGCGGCCCGTCCCCTTTGCGCTCCGTTCAGCCGTCGAGACGGAGATTGACCGACTGGAACAACAAGGCATTTTGGAGCCTACACAACATTCTGACTCGGCCACGCCGTTGGTGTTGGTGAGAAAGAAGGATAGAAGCATTCGTCTCTGTGGTGACTACCACAGCACCGTGAACGAGGCCGCGAAAAAGGCGTTTTACCCTTTGCCAACAACGGACGAAGTGTTGAGCAGTCTACGGGGAGGAACTACATTCAGCACCCTCGACTTAGCGCGTCTACCAACAACTTCACGTGACTGCATCTACGGCTGAGCTGCTCACCGTGAACACAGTAAAAGGACTGTAAAAGTTGAAGAGGCTTCCTTCTGGTGTGGCAGCAGCACCAGCAATATTTCAAAGGTTCATGGTGACCACATTGAGTGGGCTAACCGGTGTCTGTGTGTACCTCGACGACATCATTGTCAGTGGTGCCACGGAACAAGAGCACAAGGAACGATTGTCAGCCGTGCTACAGCGACTAGCAAAGGCAAACTTGCGTTTAACAAGGCTAAGTGCCGCTTCAGTGTACCGGTAGTACATTTTCTGGGCCAGAAGATTGATGCTAAGGGCATACACACCACAGACGAAAAGGTACAAGCGATAGTGGAAGCACCGCTCCGACTAGTAAGCAGACTCTGCAGTCATTTCTGGGCATGTTGGCCTTCTACGACCAGAGAACCACAGTAACATCCGTACTGTATGAGCTGCTACAGAAAGACACGTATAGCAATGGGAAGAAAGACATCAGAGAAGTTTTGAAGAGCTCAAGAAACTGATCCTGAAGAGTACAGTCCTGGCGCACTACGATGAGACAAAGCCACTATTCATCTCATATGACGCCTCACCGTATGGTGTAGGTCCGGTGCTAGCCCAGCAGGAAAGTCAAGGCAGAGAAGCACCGATAGCCTTCCCGTCCCGGACATTATGTGCTGCTCAGCGCAACTACGCCTAGCTTGATCGGGAAGGCCTTGCTGTGGTCTTCGCAGCCAACCAGTTCCACAAATATATTGCGGGACGACCGGTAACCTTCGCGACCGACCATCAGCCAATACTGGGAATTCTCGGACCGCAGAAACCGGTCCCTTAGATACTTTCACCCCGCCTGACACACTGGTGTCTAAAGCTTGCAGCCTACGACTACGACCTGAAATACCCAGCCCGCAAGTTGCATCAGAACGCAGGCGCGCTAAGTAGGTTGCCGTTACCAGATTGCACCGAGGATCCTCACGCTCCTGGTTACATCCTCATGTTCGAAGCCCTTCCAAGTCCGCCTTTTGCAGCCGAGTTGGTGGCAAGATTAACGCTGGAACACGTGATTCTGTCCAAACTTCACAGAGCGATTCAAGAGGGCACGGTACAGCAACTGAATGGAGACGACTTCACCGCTTATGGCAGAAGAGCCACAGAGTTAGCAATTCAACGCGGATGCATCACCTGGGGCGCAAGAGTCGTAATGCCAACAGCAGCCCGCAAGCAAGCAATGGCACTGGTCCACGTAGGCCATCGAGCAGTCGTGGCCATGAAAACCTGTGCGCGCAGTTATTTATGGTGGCTAGGTTTGGATGACGACATTGAAACAAAAGTTGCAGCATGCGATCCATGCCAGCGCACGCAGACGAATCCGGGAAAAGCTCAGATTCCTTCGTAGACGAAACCATCAGCACTATTGCATGTGCTTCATGTAGATTTCGCTGGTCCCTTGGAGGGACGTACCTTTTTGGTAGTTGTGGATGCCTATACTAAGTGGGAAGAAGTGAGACAAGTACCTCATCCCACATCGGCATCGGTCATTGATGTACTGCGCTCACTGTCTGCGACCTTAGGGATACCACACAAGGTGGTGTCAGACAACGGAACAGCGTTCGTGTACAAAACTTTTACAAGGACAATGGAGTTCGGTACGTAACGTCGGCTCCATACCATCTTGCTACCAACGGGCAGGCAGAGCGACACGTTGGCGAGCTGAAGAAAGCGCTGGCCCGAGAACCGTTTGTATCGGTGGACCCGAGACTTTCACGGTTCTTGTTCCGTCAGCATAGTACGGTTCACCAAACAACAGGTGTTACTCCAGCTAAGGCCATGTTTGATCGGGAGCTACCAACTCTCCTCGATCGCCTCGTACCGACAGCAGAGTCAGAAACAGTAATAGAGAAGTTACCGCTGAGCAGGCAACTGCAACCTGGAGAAGAAGTAATGGTTCGGCAGTTTCTGAAGAAGCCTAACTGAATTCTTGGCATCCTAGTTAGACCAATGGGTCGTCGTTCGTGGCTTGTTAAGTGTGCAACTGACATCACTCGCCGACACTTGAACCAGATTCACAAACGTCGCCTTGAAGATGCAAATAGTGGGACAACAGCGACGCTCACATGGGGCATGGGCCAGGACGATGAAGAACCAGAAACTATGCGGCACCAAAGAGGCAGCTGGACAGAACGGCTTCGCGGAGATCTAACCGGGCGAGACGGCCGCCCCCCACGTACCTTGCCTGCGAGGGGAGAGGTGTTATGTCCAAGGAGTCAGCCCAATGGCAGTTGGGAGGAGAGGACAAAAGAAGATGGAATGAAGAGATTTTTCGACGAGTGCGTTTGTCGCCATGTTGGCGTTGCTCACCGTGTTCCGATAATAAACGGAATTCCTAAGTAAACAGATTTCGTCCAGCACATAAAAAAAAAGAAGAAAAACATGCATTTTTTATACATTTATATTTACCAATTTAGATATGATAAATGAACTATCTAAAAACACATTTGTGTACAGTTCCATGGCACTCTGTTCACTGGCTTATACACACGATTTTTACGCCCCGAAAGCACTCGAGAACACCCCGTATATTCACATTTCGCAACTTTAAATCAGTAATGTGAGTGGTGAGTGCACGCTCGATCGACAGTCACCTGATCTGTCGTGCAGGTTAATTCTTTGCCGAGCAAGAAAATGCGCGTGCGAGGCGCGTCGATATTCAGATGCACGCGTGGAAAAATTGATCATTAGAAGTGTCTCGTTTCCTTCGAAGTCTCTATTAAAAATACTGACGTAGTTTATGTAAAAAAAGAAAAGGATTAAACATTTGATAGTTACGTGCCTTTCCCTACCTTCGTTTATGCTTTGGGCGACTGAATGCAAACTTCGAAAACTATTTACGCATCGTAGCTCAGTTTTAATCAGGCGTTATCAAAGTTTCGATTAAACGATTGCACGAAAACTATTAAGATATACTATAAAAGCTGGTTTATGGAATCTTGAGGAGGCTAATATTTGTCTTGTATGGTTCTTTGCATAATGATGTTCGTTTCATTGTTTCATACCGTAGCTGGCCAGATTCCTATATGTGGATCAAGGTGAAGCATTCTAGCGAACAAAAAGACGAAATGGAAATTGATTACGATTATTATTATGGAGGTAAGCCATTACTGATATTGTTTTACACTCACACGTTAAGATAAATAACGTTATTTTTAGTTCATTAAATCAAGAAACGTATTCTGCTGCATCGCCAAAAACAAATATTTTGACCGAAATTAAATTGCATGCCCAGAAAAACTCTTGAAGCATGCAGTCGCTCTGCAAGAGTAGGGATCAAACTTTCTTAGATAAACAAGCAAAGACAAAATTATCAAAACGTACATTTATCTTCCTAATCCTCATAAACACTGAAAGCACAGAATGTGTTGTGCGTGGATTATGCGTGCGTTATTATTTTTGATGCTTGGTTACCTGGAGCTCGGGGTGGTTTCATGCGCGTTGCATACACGTCACACTGATATGACCCCTGTCCTATCAGAATGATTAAGGAAAATTAAAATGTATTCAGGGGCGGAGTCACCTACCCGCGCCGACAGTCGCCTGCTACTGCAGGCTCCCATGGGCTATACTTAGTCCAGCTGCTTGTGCTCTCGTTCGCCGCCTCCTTGTAACGTCGAGCATAAGCGCCGAGCTGCGGACCGCAAGGTCCGAGGTTCGATCTCAGCCGCTCGTTCAACTTCGGTAATCGTAATTTAGCATTACGATGAAGTGTAACTAATCATATCCTAAGTACGCCTTCTGCGCTTTTTATCCTTTTGCATTGCCTGTTATGGGCCATTATACTTCATGATTATTCGGTCATGTGACGGTCTTTTGTTGCGTTTGAGTGAAACACTTCTCGCAAAAAATTCACCCCTCAAACACATTCTACGTCAAATTTATTTAAAAAAAGGAGTCACTGAATATAGTGGAACAGTGCAAGCCGCAGGCGAAATAAAACATATGTGAGCATAGCGTAGAATTTTGGACAGAGAATTTCCCCAATTTTTTCGCTTTGTGCTGGTTAGGAAAGCGACTAACCGGAAGTTGATTAAATCGATTAGCTTTATAAAAAAAATACTCGGTGTCAAATAAGAGTCTCGTAGTTTCCCTTGATAGGCATGATATCGCCGATTTTTCAAAGTTATTTTGAGTAGCAAAGTCAAAACAGCATCTTATAATGTTGACATTGTCAGCCGTAAAAAACATGCTCTGTGGGTGTGATATCTGTAAATAAATCTTTAGGTTACAAGGATTATCGGCTGCTTTTTACCGACTACAAAACCTGCTTCACCTTACAAAGGGATCATGATAAAAGTAAGTAATAACTCTTTTTTTTACTGCGCTTAATTTGTATTATGCTTAATCATATTGACCTGATCAATTTTAAGCACTTTGACTAGAAAATCATAAACAAAATATTTGTGGCACACTCGTTCTTTGCTGTAACATTTAGACTTGCAGACAATGTGTTTGAATGCTACGCTGAGAAGTCAATTGACAAAAATAATTCCGTTATTTTTTCTTTACTTAGATGCCGTTCATGCCTAGTTGCT
Organism: Ixodes scapularis; assembly: GCF_016920785.2. Lineage (NCBI taxonomy): Eukaryota > Metazoa > Arthropoda > Arachnida > Ixodida > Ixodidae > Ixodes > Ixodes scapularis. The sequence goes on along the minus strand of NW_024609880.1, from coordinate 62,693,096 downwards.
ATTACATTCAGTTTGCCATATTCAGGAAAGCGTTTCATAACCCAATAAAAAGGAATATCACTTGCCATTTGCACCATAAATATTACAACCTTGAAGTTTGAACCTGCAAATGTCTCTTTTCTACATTAATTAGCCTATTTACAAAAGTCATAATTGTGTTGCACGCGACAGATGGTTGCCTGTCACCGAGTCGGCAAATGGGCTTGGTAATCAACTTCTGGCGCCTTGTAATTTCTGGTTCAAACTACGCCTTCAAGCATGTTTTGCGCACTGTTTATTCGCCCCGCAAAGTAGCTCTTACAAAATTGGGTTGTCGGAGGAAGAAGCGATGCCTTTGGCGTTTGAAACGTGCACGTCTTGATAAGATAACACAAATCTAATCAAAAACACACCTAACTGTATCTTCATTCTCCGCAGAAAGGAAGAAATTAGTAATCCTCTGCGAGGAGCCGTGATTTTTTTACTGCGGTTCTTGAAATGAAAACTAGTATAGTCTTTATTTTCTCTGTAAATGCTCGCCACATATTCCTTTTCTTAGAGGTGAAGCAAGGGTGGCGACGAATGGTGAAAAGAATGGGTGGGATGATTTGTGTCAAGCTGATCGCTGATTCGGTTGCGAGCATTGTCCGCCTGGAACCCCCGATACCGCAACCCTGGAACACCCAATACCACACCTCATTAAATTAGGTGTGGTATCGGGTGGGCATAGAGAAGAAGGGATTTTGGTAAGCCGGCCTAGTCCCAGTGACTTTAGCTCTGTATAAGGAGTCAGGACACAACTTGCTTGAGATTGTTGAGCAGAAGCGTCACGTTTTCGCTGTCACATGGCAGATTCCCGAATGACTTGTCGTGCGGTGGTTTGTGTGTTGAGCTCCGACCCTAGTCGAATCAGTGCACGGTGACGAAGAGCATAAACGACTGGGGGGCTTATAACCACAATATGGCGAGCAAGTGCGGTTACTGAGTCGGCAGTAGACGTGCCTAAAATTAACTATACTCGCACATGGCTTGGCGGCTGCATTTGTAGTTTCAAAACAGACGTGTTAATCATTGGTGCTTAGGCCTTAAAACATTGAGGCCGGATTCCTAAAACCACAAGGTGTCGTAAAAAAAGTTCTGGAACTGATTTTTTAGCGTAAAAAAAAGAATAGCACAGCGATGTGCGTGCAGCAGTCGAAGGCGGGAACCTTGCTGCGACATTATACCAAAGGGTGTCGCTCTGTGAACGTTTGGAACTGGGCCACACCAGTTTCCTTGACCACATGCACAACCATAATGGCGATCTCTCCATATAGACCACAAACCAAAGCGTGAGAGAACATCAATTTTACGTCGAACTCGCAAAATCTAAAATGGATTTGAAGGCTTATGTCAAGAACAGTGAGGTGTGCGAGGTTTTTTGAGTGACACTTGAGCCTCAAGAATGGCAGAACGTCACCGCAGTCCAGGAGAGGTCGGATAAGGTCGCCCTACCTCTCTTTGTCTTTCAGCAATGTTCTGCCATTCCTGAAGCGCGAGTGCAGCTTAATACACTGCGCAAAATTTATTGATTTTCGACACAAGCCTGCTGAATCATTTCAAAGGTCTCTGTTCTATATTTGCCGAGTTTGACGCAGAATTGACGCTCCCCCTTGCGCTGGTTTGCAATCTGCGATAACTCACAGATAGGAAGCCAACGATCAACGAATTTTATTGAATACCAACGTTCGTATATAGCAACCGTTATCACTGCAGGTCGCTGCGTCACTGCAGGCCACTTGCGTGACAATGCCCTTTGGTGCCACGATGCCTCATCCCTCCCCCTTCTTCTTCTTCTTCTTGTGAGGTCCAGAAAAGGAAAGGGAAAGCCGGGAGAGATGTTGGCCTCCTGTACGGGGCGAGTCGCTACCCGGCTTGGAAAAGGGGGAGTAGCCGTAGGTGGCTAAAAGAGATAGTGTGGAAATTTGGAAACCAGTCCAATAATGTGATGGGGGTTTGGCACAAGTGTGGGTTTCAATTTAACAACCTTGCTGTTTGCGGTGTCTGGTATTTGATCAAAGACGGTCTGCCAAACCAGTCTCACTCAAAAAATCCAAGAGGTCTTGGTAAGCCCTCTGGACAAGCCGACGCGGGGCTTCTGGGATGAGGAGTTCCCGAGTGTTGGAGGAAGGAAGTCCATTGAAAGTGTAGCGTTGAAACAAGGTTTTACGCTCTTCGTCGTATTCTGTGCATACTAGTAGCACGTGTTCAATGTCCTCTAGGGCTCCACAGTGTAGGCAATCAGGACTATTGACTCGTTTAAGTTTGTGCAGAGTTGACCTTGTGTTTGCGCAGTTTGCCCTCAGCCGATGTAACATTGACGCTTGTTCTCTTGACAGCTTGCGGGGGATTGCTGGAGGGGGCCGTCCTTCAGCCGTCTCTCGGTGTGGGTGGCGCTTCTGGTAGAAATTTCGTATAAATCGCCATGCTTCGTTGTACCGGCGAAGGGAAATGGTTGGGGTCTCAAGTTCATGGGCTTCAGTAGCAAGGGCATCCGCCTTCTCATTTCCCGCAATTCCAGTGTGCGCAGGACACCACTGAAAAGCAAGTTGCCAACCATTTCTTTCAGCCGACCTGGCAGATGTTACAGTTGTTGCAGTTAATGGAGTGCCAGTCTCGGGGTTCCGGAGAAGATGAAGAGCAGATTTCGAATCTGTGAGGATGACTGCTCTCCCTGGCGTTCCACTTCGCACTAGAAGCTCCAAAACCCGCCAAATAGCCACCAGCTCCGCAGTAGTAGAGGTTGTGGCGAAGTTTAGTCTGTCTGCAATGCAGACGTTGTGAGTTGGGATGAAGACTGCTGTCGTGGTAGTTCCTGTCGCCGGACTAGTGGAGCCGTCGGTGTATACTTGCAGCCATCCAATATACTCTGTGTAGAGTAGTTCCTGGGTCAAAAGGCGAGAAATTGTCCCAGAAACACTCGCCTTGCTATGCATGTAAGGGAGAGTTTCCCTTATCGTCAGTGGTACTTCTAGATGAGGCTGCGGGGGTGGAGGGATATGTCCGGGCGGTCCTATAAGATCTTCGAACTGTCTAGCCAAATAGCCAAAGAGGGAGTTGGGGCGGTCAAGGACGTGTGAGAGTAGCTCCCAGAGGACACACCATGAATTCTCGCAAGGTGACGGCAGGCGCGCTCATCAGCCCGGAGAAAAACAGGCCATTCTTCGGCAGCAACGAGTGTGGCAACGTTTCCCGCGTATCGGGGCAGTCCGACGCACATCCTCAGTGCCACACGGTGAAATGTTTCAACATCACGTTGTTGTGCTGGTCCGATGTTGAGAAGTGGCAAAGTATAATGTAGGCGGGAAAGGATTAAACCTTTATATAACTGAAGGAGGGCGTGTTGTGGTGTTTTCCAAGCATGGCCGCGGAGGCACCGTAGAACTCCGAGAAGGCTGCGGCACTTGGAGAGAACTTTGCGGACTTCCGGTCTCCAGGTTACCCGATCATCCAACAACAATCCAAGATATCTATGTGTCCTCACTCTCTTGACTGGTATCCCAGCCATCTTGAGTTGCAGCGCTCGTTCGGGGGGCGTCCTCTCGGACGGTAAAGCAGCGCTGCTGTTTTCTAGGGGAAAGTGTCAGTCCGAGTTTTTCGATGGCAATGCAGATTGTATCGAGTGCCTCTTGGAGTTGACAACGAATCTTCCTTGCCCTTCGAGTTGGGCCAGCGCACCAAAGAGCCACATCATCCGCATAGATGGATATCTGTACAAGGAACGGTCCCTGCTGGCGAAGTGAGCTTGGAAGCGTTGCCATGGCCACATTGAAAAGTAAAGGACTAAGGACACTTCCCTGAGGAACGCCCTGAGTCACAGTACGTGGACTGCTAAGCGCTCCCGGGACCCTGACCCGAATCGTTCTACCAGAGAGAAATGCCTTAATGTATTCAAGCATTTTCCCTTTTACTCCGAGATGTCTGAGGCGCTGGAGGATAACAATATGCGGAAGTGTATCAAATGCCCGCTTTATGTCTAAGAACACACAGTGAAGCATGTTGCGGCGTGCTTTTGCCTCTTCGAGTGCAGATGCCAAGTCGCCCATTGCGTCTGCCGTACACCTCTTTGCACGAAATCCTGACAGCTGGTGTGGCAGCGCATGTGATTGCTCTAGGTGCCGTCAGGCGTCTCAAGACCAGGCGCTCAAGTATCTTTCCCAGGCAGCTTGTCAGGGACACAGGTCTATAGGATGAGGAGGAGTGGCTCGGCTTACCGCATTTCAATACCGGAATTACAATTGATTCTAGCCAGGTCATAGGCAGAATGCCCTTTCTCCATATTGAGTTGAGTGTCTCCAAAAATTGTGGATGATAAGCTTGGTCTATGTTTTTCAATGCTTGATACGTGATTCCATCTGGCCCGGGTGCACTTCGGCGTTTGCAGTGTCGGAGCACATATTGCAGTTCAAAGATGGTGAAGTCGTCATCTGCTGTGGATGCTTGAGAAATGGAAGGGCCTATCAGCTCTTGGGGTAAAGCCACGGCTGGTGGAGGAAGGGGGCACGCAAATTCATCAGCTAGGAGTTCTGCCGTTTCAGTCATGGTTTTGTCGTTCCTGATGGCGAGTGCTGCAATTGGGTGACAAGGGACCTTCGCAGCTGCCAAAGCGCCAACTAACCGCCAAGCTTGCGCGGCTCCCCTCGGATTCCCGAAGGAAATACATTTTTGAGCCCACTGATAGCGCTGCAATTTTTTCGTGTGCCTCCTGAACGCCGCATCTATTTTTTTGTAACGTGCCCAGTCGTATTCTGTATCTGTGTGCATAGCCCGTCGTTGGGCTTGTCTCCGTGCCGCTCGGAGGTTGAGAAACTCTAGGTCCGGGACAGGTCGCGTGATGGGAACCTTCACTAGTCGGGTCGCTCGTCGAATGCAGTTTTCAATGATGGCAGGTAGGTCTGTAGCGTCAGCCGCAGTTACCGATGCTGCCATATATTCAGGGTAAAGGTTTCAGTTGACTACTTTGCATGTTCTGGTGGCGACTGCACTTGCGTTCGGCGAGGCTATAATGATGGGAACATGGTCGCTACCCCATGTGTCTGGTTGCATTGCCCACGACACTTTGATCGCAGGCGATGCAAATGTGAGATCAAGGACGCTTTTTCTGACCCCTTTACAGATAAATGTGGGTGCTCCGCTGTTTAGAGTTGTGAGGTTCAGGGCCGCAATGGTGTCTTCCAGGCGTCTTCCCCTTCTGTTGGTTCGGCTATCACCCCAGTTCATGTTGTGTTCATTAAAATCTCCAGCTAATAAAAGTTCACCTTTAGCTCTCTGTTGAATTTGGTGCAACACATCAGGGTCCCATGTGCTCCCAGGGGCTACGTAAATGGAAACTATTGTGGTGTCTTGCGTGCCGAGCCTTACTATGACTCCCGCATACTCTGCCGTTAATGAGCAGAGATCTGAAAGGTCCAGGACGCTTTGATGGAGGCTTGATCTCACCAAAAGTGAAACTCGAGACCTAGTATTTGAGTCAGTTGTGGTAGAATTGTAGAAAACATATGGAGAGAGTCGTACCTCACCTTGTAGGATGTTGGTTTCTTGAAGTGCAACTACATCTATGGTTCTCTGCTGTAGAATTTGCCGAAGTTCAGGAATGCGTGTTCGAAGGCCGTTCACGTTCCATTGGAGAATCGATGGGAATTTGGGGTTCCGGTTTCGTTGACACGGCCTGTTGGCTTTCCCTCCCTTTACTATGACTCCATAAGAGGAAGAATCATGTTAAGGAATGAGAGGAGAAGTCGTGCCCACTGCGCATCCACAGTAGATAGAAAAGCGTAAGCCATGCGGGTTGCCTTCTGAAGAAGTGGAATCCAGCTTTCCCTTGTAGATTTAGCTGTAGGTTCAGCATTCGGGCTGGGAGGAGGCTGCGGCTTCAGTGCAGGCGTCAAATTCAATGCTGGTCTGACAGTGTCGGCTTTCGATTCCACAGTGCAGGTGTGGTGGTTGTTCAATTCAGATGCTCCCTGCGTCGTTTTGCCTTTTCGCTGAAGTGCTGCAGCGTAATTCACAGCACTGACATTAGGCTCCTTGATGGGATCATTCCCTTTTTTTCGGTGGGCTTGGAGGGGGCTGACCATTTTGATTTGCGTTGGCTGTCTTATACTGTTGGACAGCTGTCCTTGCAGCACGAAAATCAACGGCATGTTGACGTGCGCAGTTGCGAGTCTCGCTTTCTTTCTTCCATTTGGGGCAGGATGAAGAAGTGGCAGCGTGAGGTTGTCCACAGTTGACACACTTTTCTTGCGCCGAACACTCCGTGTTGCTCTCATGTAAATCTCCGCAGCGGCTACAAATAGGAGGTCGCTTGCAAGTCGCTTCTCGGTGTCCATACACGCAACACTTACGGCACTGTATGGGGCGTTCCTTGAATAGAGAGACTGGGTGACGGACATGGCCGAGGTAAACATAACTTGGCAGTGTCGTTGTAGAGAAGGACAGCTTCACTGCTGTGCTTTTGCCAAGTCGTCGCAATCTTGCCACTCGACCTTCCGGAGATCTCACGTTCTGTTCGATCTCTACTTCAGAAAGCGCAGGATCAACGTCTGTGATGACTGCGACGGCGTAGTGTCGCGGAACCGGCTCATATGCTCTGACCTTCATTCCACAAAGCTCAGAGCAGGCAAGGAGCGTTCGAGTCGTCTTACCATTGCGTGTGTCTACTGCAATTAGGTTGAGTCTTTTGTTGGGATGGACCTAAAGAATGCACTCCGGGCACATTTGTTCCAAAGCAATTGACAGTTTAAGGCTGCTGAGTGTTGCGATGAGCTGATTTTCACCCGTTGATACAAAGATGACAGTCAGCCCTTCTGTCACTTTCGGCGAGTGGGTAACTGTATCCGTGCTTTTGCTTGAGTTTGAGTCAGTCTTCTTGCGTTTTTTAGCTCCTTTGGTCTGCCAGCCTTCTTCGTCGTCGTTGAGCTCCATGTCACAGAGTTGTGACCCTTCGGCATTCAATACGTTGATATTTGAATGTTGACCAGCTGTGAGGTCTTCTGCCAAGTCAGCAGCGGAAGCTTCGTACTCCGATTTTGCAAGAGATGTACCGCATATCGAGGAACTCACGCTGTATCGGTCGGTTGCAGCTCTTTGACTTGCCGTTAGTGAGGGAGTACTAGTGGACATAGCGGAGTCGTTTCAGAAAAGCCGAGGAATAATCCCCAGCCGACCGGCACACCTGCCTACATGCAGTTGGAGGCAGGCTTCGCACTTGTATAGGCTCAAAGAAAAACGTGTAGAAGGTTGATACTATTAAAATATAGCCACAAATAAGAGAGACGAAAAGAGCACAGACCTATTCGAAGCACGTCTTCTTCCTCCTCCATCCCTCCCCCCAAAATCACAACACATCACTTCCTGAAGTCTTGTGCCACAAAGCGTTTAGGTGACTGTCTTGAGCACCCACTCCTTCGCACCGCATCGTCCGGCAGTGCTCCTGTCTGGATGGTCGGCGTTTCAGAGATTGACGTGGCTGCTTTAGTGGCTGATCTGGCTGCTGTAGAGGTGGGAGAATCTTGGTGGTCACTTGGCTTGCCTGCTGGTGGTAGAGCAGTCTTCAAGTGCGGCACCGGAGTTGCGTTAAACGTCGCCTCCGTTGCGTCGTTCTCAGGGGTTCCTTCGCTGTCAGGCAATGCGCTTGGAGCGGAACAGTCATGGCGTTCGCGAATGTGACCGGCATGTGTATCCTGAACATGGAAATCAAACTTTACTACGTACGTCATTGGGCTGACGCTTTGCCCAACACCGTTATTCCAAGACACTCCTTCCCCCTGACAGTTTTTACAAAAAAAAAAAACCGTCTCCAATCTTCAAAGCATAATCTACCAATCGGGAACGATCTCTTTGTTCATTTATAGTGAACTGTTTCTCTGGATGTCGGCAACAAGGCTGGGTTTTAGTAGAGTTAGTTTCACACGAGGATGGTGCTTCATGAACAGCTCAGGAAGTGTTTTCCCGTGACACTGTAAGGCGTGTTTCGGTAACTAAACAAGTAGCTGCCGAGGCCTTCTTGGAGGGACACATTTACTCCCGTTAATGAATTCTCTAACACTTGTTTTAGAAGCGCTTTCTTAATTATTCGCACAAGCAATTCGGCCGTTACATTGGAGGCCGGGTGATATGGCGGCGTCTTGGTATGCGTGATCAAGTCAACAGGCATAAATTCAGCTAACTCGTGTGACACAAATTCCTCTGGCAACCCATAGGCAGCCAAGCGCTCCTTGACTTTTTGATCGTCTTATTGCTGGTTGCTGGTTATACTGCCTGGCAGATGGTACACTATTGCACCTGCTCCTCTATGTTTCATCTATATATTCGGCCACCACACGTAGCTCCTCGCCAACATTTTCATTCGACTGGCTCCTGGGTGGTCCTTGTGAAGCTGTGCTAGGACCGATTTTACAGCCAAGCTGTCAATGACTTGGTTCTGGCAGATCGTCTCCGGGGTCAGACTGAGCGTAGATTAACAGTTTTGTACAGTTTATAATGCAGACGCCTGTGCCGCGCGCGCGCGCCTTCCGCGTATAAGCGATTCGAAGTAAATAACCGAAATAAAGCGTTGACGAACGCGCGTGCAAGATTCCATTTGTTTTAGACTTTTGCTTTAGAACAGTTAATGCTGCAGACGCCGGCGCCCCACCCGCGGCGTCTCTCTCCCCCCTGACATTGCGCTATGCTGCGCGCTGTTCGGCGGCCACTTGCCGAAAATCGCGCCAACTGCCCTTATCAGTTGGACTTACAGACTTCACATGGGTCGCACCCGTGTTGTACGTTCCGAAGAGGAGCAGCGGGAGTACGAGGAGCGTCGGCGCGCCCAGAAGCGAGAGTGGGCACGCCGCCAACGTGAAACCGCAGTTGTCGCTGTTCCCAGCCCGACATAGCAATTCCCACCAGAGCGCCAGCTTCGCTGGACTGCCCTCTTCACGGGGTGGAAGGGCTCTCACTTTTTTTTTATAGCTTCCCGGGAACAATGACTCTTGTTCCCTAGGTTACACAGTCCTGTTCTAAGGAGAGCTTATTCCGTCGCACAAGATAAGGCTGTAGCTCAGGGTCCGACACCTTTCCTGGCCACCGGTTTAACGCGAACTCCCCCTACTCCAGTGTTACGTCTGACTTCGTTACTTCCGCCACATCTGCTGCTATAAGGGGCATATATAGAAACAGAGAAAGACACACTGCAGGCTCTACGGTTCGCGATATAACTCTCGCGAGCCTTGGCAGCGCATCAGGCACTTCATATTTCTACTTTTGGGGTATTTCAGCCTATAACGGTACACTGGGATAACCAAGGTTCTCCTTTGCATACTGACAGCCGCAAGCGTTGGAATGGGTTTGTCGTACCCAAAAATCCCCAGATGTGGTTGATGGTCTGTGTACAGCATAAATTCATGCCCGTACAAAACTCGGCGGAACTTCTTTAATTGAAAAATTGAGCTAACACTTTCCGCTCAACCAGTGCGTAATTTATTTTGGCACTCGTAAGCGTTCGCGACGCGAATGCGGCAGGCCATTCGTCACCTTCAGGTGTCACGTATGAAATTACTGCCCCAGCTTATAGGCGGACGCGTCGCAGAACAGACCAATTGGCTTATGGGCATCATAGTGAATGAACAAACACACCGTGGCTTATAATCAATTCTTTGATGACAAAAAACGCATCATTGCACTCTCGAGTCCAGCACCATGTTTGACCTCATTAAAAGACTGTACAGTGGCTCTGCCACAGTGGGCACGTTTTCTAGGAATTTAGAATAGAAGTTACACATTCTCAAAAACGCCTTCAAGGGTGCGGGTCTTTCCCCTACTGCTTTTACCTTATCCTTTCTGGGGTAAATTCTATCACCGATCACTTTGTTACCTCGGTACGGCAATGTGTCTTTGAAGAATTTATATTTTCCTTCCTTAAAGGGACCATGAAGGCAGTTTCGAAGTTTTATTCGACGATTGAAATGGATGTCAGGCACGTATCAAATGCTGTTGACCAAGTTCTAGCCCGAACAGAAGTTTGGGTGCCGCACCAATCGAGCAAACAGGCGCGGTAATAATAGCGCCGGGAACGATGCGCCGAAGCGTGACTACAACGGGCTCCTCGTCTGGCGATTGGTTCAAACGATAGACGCGCTCTTGGTTTCGATTTCGGTGGTGAGATGTGATGAAAAAAGTTTATTTGAACGTTGGATAATATTTTGAAGTTGCAGTTGGGAATTAATAGGTTTCATACCGTGTATAAAAGCATAATCTAAAGCGATCCCTCCGTTTGTCACTGGTTGAACGCATCCCGCACTGCTACCTCGGGCGCGTAACAAGCATCGAGCAACCATGGACAAAAAAGAAGAAAACGAGGTACGGGCGCCGGGGGCGGCGGACTTTTGGTTTTGGTTTCGTGCGTCGTCTCGTGTTCGCTTTGCGAACTGGTGTCTCACCAATCATGCCGCGTTTATGTGCAGTAGTAGCCGCGCGAAAGGTCGGCTAAAGACGTGCGGTCGATCGGGCGACGTTAATTCGCATAAACTGCCGACCGATGGAGCAATGCGCAGCATTGCTGCATCGGTCGCCAATCCAGAGTTCTGCGTCCTTAGCAGCATCTCCCGTTCAGTCGGCGTGAGGTCGCTGAACGGGAGCTGAAACTCGTTAGCGAGCGCGGCGTTGTCGTACATTTCTTCCAGGTTTTCTTCACAGACCGCCGTGCACTCGAGCGAACCACGGGAACCACACTGCGTGTGCACTAAATCCTATTGATGCCGACAGTGCTCCCTGACGTCACTTCTCTTTCCAGAGGCGAAAAAGGGAAGAAATCTGATTGTTTGTTTCGGTTTCGCAAATCTATTTGCAGGTACAGAAATAAGAGTTACAACTTTCTAGAAAAAATTGTGTGGCATGCCAGGACCCCAATGCTTCCGAAAACACCTTCTTTAAAAAAAAAAAAATTAAATTGCCCTCACGGTCCCTTTAAGGGTGACGTTAGACTTGTTCAAGCGTTTCAAGACCTGCTCCAGAATTTGCTGGCAATCATCAACGCCCTTTCCAGCAATAATTACATCATCTATGTAGCAACCAATGCTTGGCGTTTTGTAGAGTGATTCGTCCATGAACGACTGAAAAAGGGAAGACGTTTACAAATCTCTATTGCGGAATTAGAGCGCAGCTCTTGAGGAGGAGGAGAGGAGAGTACGAAGGGGAGGGTATGCCCCTCCTCCTCCTCCCTTTCTTTTCTGCTCCTTTCCTTTTCCTTCTCCGTACCCTCCCCTCCTTCTCCTGAGTAGCCTCCCATCCTCTTCCTCCTCGATAGCCTCCCCCTTCCCAAAGTTTCCCCGCTAAATTTAGCTGAAAAAGTGACGCCGCGTGACCTCAACACAAATTCAGCTCCCCGCTAAGTTTAGTGGGAAAAATGACGTAACATGACTTTGTGTCACGTCACTTGTGAACAAATTAAGTTTCTCCTCTAGAGTTAGTGGGAAACTTGACGTCACGTCACCTCAACACCAATTCAATTTCCCGCTAAATTTAGCGGGAAATTGAATTAGTATTAAGGTCACGTGACGTCAATTTTCCCGTTAAATTTAGCGCGGTTACGCCGACGCCGACGGCAATGGCGACGCCGCGAAACACGGAAACGGGCGCCTAAGAGCTGCGCTCCAATATGGCTGGGGCACTAGTCGCACCGAACGGAAGCCGCTAAAACTCATAAGACCCCATATCTGTGTTGACCGCCAAAAGTGATCTCGACTCTGGGCTGAGTAACACCTGCCGGTACGCTGACGATAAGTCAAGTGCACACAGAACACTTCCGCCCCCAGTGGCCGTGAACAAGTCATCAGGGTGTGGTATTGGATAATGATCAGCCTCCAAGACCGGATTGATGCTGACTTTGTAGTCGCCACCCAAAGCGTCTCAGTGTTTCTTTTTGGTACCATCACCAAAGGTATCGCCCAGTCACTTTGAGGCGCTCCTTTGGCGATCTCTTTTTCCTTCAGCTCATTCAGCTGTTTTTCGACAGCACTTCGCAAAGCAAATGGTACAGAGCGCGCCTTGCAGAAGACTGCCGTGCTGTTTTATTTCTGAATCATTTTCCCTTCGTAATTACTGATAACTCCATGATCTGCTGAAAACTCGTAGAAACTTCGCACGCAATGTTGCTACCCAATCTTCCGTTCCGACTCAGTTCTGCGCTTTCCAATGTAGTTGGAGCCTTTCCAACCATTTCCGCTCCAGTAGTACTGGAAATTGTTTTCCATGATCGTTAACCAGAATTCCCGGTTGAACCATGGATTAATTGCGGTGAAGTACCGACAGATAACATTTCTCTTTTATAGGCAACCTGTCCTCCATGTACGTTTTCAGAACTGCGTGGCAAGGCTCGGAAGTCCTTTTACCGCATTTCCCCCGCGTACACACTTTCAGGAATAACTGACGGCCGCCCCGGTATCCACCTGCGTTGTTACGTCCTTCCCCACTACCTTTATGGTTACATAATATCCGCTATCTAGCGCATCTTACGCCTTACTGCAATAGTACATAGCGAGGTCGCAGTCCTCATCAGATGATTCGACGAAGTTAGTGCTTTTTGTTGCTTTCATGCCCTTGCCACACACCTTCTGCAGGTGTCCCACGGTGGAACACTTCGTGTAAGTGTAACCCTTCTACCAGCAGTCGCTCGACGAATGCAACAAAGCTTTTTGTATCACTGCTAGTTTCCTGCCCACGGCAACCTTACAAGCACACTTGAATGAGAGCAGCTCTACGGCAAACAACGCGCGCAGACTTTCTTCGCTTCGGAGCCCCGCGACGAGCCTGTCTCGTAAACCGTCTTTCAGACACTGGCCGAAATCACATTTCCGGGCGATTTGCCTCAACTCTATTATAAAGGCTCCCACGCCTTCTTGTTCTTGCTGTACTCTTCGATTAAATTTGCACCGCTGCCCGCTTAGTAAAGCCACTACAGCCCTTGGGGCTGTAATGGCTTTACAGTAGAGCGGTCACTTCAAGAACCGTTTTTCCCTTAGTACAGCTGGAACTACTAAATTCTTGAGCACCTCGCATGCGCGCGAGCCATCAATCACTGTCAGGAACACTAGGAGATTCTTAGGTTCCGCAACGTAGTTTGCTGTTACAAAGTACTGGAGCGTTTTCCGGTACGAATCGAAGTTTTGCGTTTTCTCGTCGAATTCGTCTATCTATTCGAGCCGTGAGATGACAGATTCAATAGAAAGTTGCACTTATCGATTTGTAGTCCTCCCTGCTGCGACGCTGGTTCCTGCTGACATGTTCCGTGAAGGCAGCGTCGTCGGCAGAAGCGTTCGTGGAACTTCGTTGTGCATCGTTTCGATGCCGTACTTGATTTTAGGTGTCCATCTGGGTTTCAGCTCCGCTATGGCTTTGGTAATCCCATCCTCGTCGCCAGTGTGATAACTTGCAGATTGGAAGCCAACGATCAACGAACTTTATTGAATACCAACGCTCTTATTTAGCAACTGTTGTCATTGCAGGTCGCTGCGTAACTGCAGGCCATTTGTGTAACAATACACTTTAATTCTACGCTGTCACACAGTCCATGGTAAAATCGCCAATGTGCCCGTGCACGTGGTCACAAAAAAAGCGAGTAGCGCAGCTCAAACGTTCACAAAGCGACGCCCTTTGCTATAACGATACACGATTTCCTCCTTCGACTGCTGCGCGCGCATCACTGTGCTGTCCCTTCTTTTTAGGCTACAAAATCAGTCCCGAAACTTTTTGATCACAACTCGTATGTTACGATAAAAAAAGTTTGTAAATATAACTTAAGCAAAAGTTACGAACATTTCGATATTCTCGAAACAAAATGTTGTTAACTTTTGTGTGATATAAAATAAAACCCTACAACTGGGGACCCCTTCCTTTTACGAATATTTTAGCGAGTATTCGTTAAAAACCTCTGCCTACGTTCCGCTCGTGCTTGAGGGGTAGCGTGACGTCAGAAGAAGCTTGAGGCAACCGCGTGTGCTCAAAACTCGTCGGACACTGGAGACGATTGCGATTACCACCGTCAGCGATACTACCGGTCGCCGAGACCTACAGTACGGAAGCTCTACAATATACTGCATCAACGCGTAGCCGCCCGACAGCTCGGTCGTGTGCGCTGCCCGTGTGCGCCAAGTGCTGATGACCTCGCCCGAAAGCGAAATTCAGACTCCTGTGACGCCTTGGCGGTGCTCGTCTACGGCCTAGGCCTAGTAAGGCATTGGACTTGCCCTACCTGGCCAGGACTCTCTGCCCCCGACCACAGAAATGAAGCCCGCGGACCTTTCCCGCATGAGTAGCCTAAACCCTGACCTCGATTTTAGTATTGGCACTCTTGTCGCCTCGTCTTCCTAGTCGAGCGGTGGTGTCGGACACTCACTCCGCATTGACAGTCCCGCCGGTTCGATGTGCTGTTTTACAGCAAAGCTGTTTAGGGCTAGGGTTTTGTGGATTTTTCGTGTGCGTCAGCAAAAACTTCATTTCCCCGCTAATATTAGCGAAAAAATTGCCTCGCCCAATTTAGCGTGAAAATTTTCCCGCCAAATGAATCGGAAAATTTTCCGCTCCAAATTTAGCAGAAAAATTTCTCCGCTTTTGCGGAACAAATTTCTCAGGTAATTTATCAGGGAAATTAGCAGGAAGGAGGAGGGAAGCGCACCGCCCTCTCTGTCGTCGTTCCAAGCGCTTGCTTGCCTAGTTTCCTTTCCTTCCGCCGGGTGGCGGTCCCGTCGCGCATGTCTATACTCCATTTTGCCATAGGATGCACTGGCTACAATCGCGAGCCCCTTGGTCTAGGGCACATCTCGGCGGCACAAGCTCTCGTGCATCAGGGCAGCTGCCAACGCTATGAGCTCGGGCTTCCAGCCTTCGCTGCGGTTCAACCTAAGGTGAAATGGAGTACAGTTTCGTCCGGCTTTTCGAGGCGGCGAGAGTCCTCGACATGTGTGCGCGTACCTTTCGTCACGATGATCACCGATCAAGGCAATAAACGTGTTCGCACCTGTGTTCAAAATTCTGTGTCACGTCGGTGTCGTGTGCTAAAGATCTTGGCTGGTCATCCATCTTCCCAAAGTGGTATGGCTCATGATTTTGTTTGACCTAGAGGTCAAATAAAGGCCGTCAGAATTCTGTTCGCATCATTTGGGAAATACACTTTATTATTTGGGTATGTTACTTCTGTCCCGATGCGACGACACTAGCAGAGACATCAACACGGGTCCATAGGGAGCAAAACCTTAGGAGCCACACGATGTGGGTCTAATGCTTCCCCCGCTGGACGTCACGCCGACATCGGGTTGTTATTTAATAGTGTCCTCGCAGTCCCAAAGTCAGTTGCTAGAGACACTGAATGTCAGCAGAGTTTCAAAATGTGGTTAATATACCCGTGTAGTCGACGCAAGCATAGCGGTCGTGACGATACAGTTAGCAATGTAGTAGCGGTGTGGCGGGTGAAGCATTCGTGCTCGCGCGTGCTCTGTCAATACCTCCCAGGATCCAAGTCCTGCGCCTGTCAAAGGAGGCAAAATAAATGTTCGTAGGACATGCTGGTGTCCCAACCTTCAACTTATGATCGGCACGAGTTGGCAGGTATATGGTGCGCCAAGAAACAATTGGTCTTCGAGAGTCGGGATAGAATTATAAATGCGATGTAAGAGAGAGAGAGAGAGAGACGAAGATACTTGCAACGTAAAGCGAGGTCGTGCAAGTCCAGGGTTGATCTCATTGATGAAACGACAGTAGTACGAAAATAATTGGATATGATGAAACGGGTGGCGCGGTTTTGAATGGATCTAAAAAAAATGGCAGACGTTTACAATTCTTTGTAACGCCGAATTAGAGCGAAGCTCTTGAGGAGGAGGAGAGGAGGGTACAGAGGGGAGGGTATGCCCCTCCTCCCCCTCTGTCCCTTCCCGTCCTCCTCTCCTGCTCCGGGACATTTCAGCTAAACGTCCCGATAAATTTAGCTAAAATTTCCCTGTTAAGTTTAACGGGAAAATTGCATTATTCTCATAGTGCGACGGCGACGGCGCGAAACCCTGAAATGGGTGCCTAAGAGCTGCGCTCTACAGCGTTTGTTAAGGTCTGTTCACACGACGCATCTTTTAGGCGCGCAACAGTTTCGCGACACTCAAGTTTCTCGAAATGTGCTCGTTCACACGTACCGCTTTACGTGCAACAACAACAGACACCGATGCACCGTTTTGAGTGAGCTCCGAATCAGATCGCTATTTATCTGGGCACCTGCTTTGCGCATTTTATGCAGTCAATTCACTTTAATCTCACATATTGCACTACTTGGAGCGATCTCGCGTGTGCGCTAAGCCGATTGAGGCGGCAACCTGTACGTGCAGGACATGTGCCGGCGCCGAGCCCGTACGCAGCCAATTCATTGCCAAAGCTCCTATCAATGCACATGGTATTCATAGAAACGCTACGTGCCCAATCTGGTTACTTATCGGCGCCCATGTCTGCCCCGAGTCTACTGTGCCAGCTGTTTCAGAGAGCGCACATGGTATCACGTTCGCTTGTAAACAAAGCAAACTTGGTTTCAGTTTACTCGGTGGTCTCTTATCCAGCGGTATCGTCGCGACAACAACGCTATGAGCACTATTCTAATCTCGCCAACTCCCGCTAATTGTCTTCGTCCATCGCTGGATTTTTTTTCCGATATGCTACTTACTTTTCCTTCAGTGGTGCTTGACGTGCTTGCGGAAGCGCCGGCAGTATCCATCGTTCGTGGTTTCGGTTTTTTTTTTCTGATTTGGCTCCGCTACAACACCGGCAGTGAAGTGGTCTTCTCAAACAGCTCGCTCCCCCCTCAAAGGCCACGTGAGAGCGTTTCTGAGCGGCCATTGGCGGCGCTCTCAGAGTGACTGACAGGACTCGGCAAAGTTTCAGCAAAAGCTCGCTCCAGAAGCGAGGTGTGCGCGCAACTTTTTTTTAGATGCGCGCGTCCTTTTCGGACTCGTTCAGACGGCGCAACCATTTCGCGACACTAGATGCGCGAGAAAAATGCATCGTGTGAACGGGCCATTAGTGTTACATACCCAGGATCCCAAAATAAACGCGCGTACTCAAGTTTAGGCCTTATTAGAGCTTTATATAATATGTAATTTACCAGGTATACAGTAGTACAAATAAAATGACCGCGTAGATGTCCCAACACGCGGGATAAAACGTTTCCTTTGATTGTGTGACCGCCTGTTTTATACTCAGTATCAGCAGTTTCATTAGTGTACCTACTCTCAGCACTTTTCAATATCTCCGAGCGCGCCGAGGTAACCTTTTCCTTTAAATGCGACAGCATTTGAAGGAAAAGGAGAGGATGGGAAAGGTCTAAAGGGCCGAGATGAGCGGCCTTCGATAACGAAACTGCGAGTCGCATCCCAGCGGCAAATGTGACCGCGGTAGAGATGGCCTCGTCGCGACAGCAATTTGCAATACAGATTTGCGCCTCCCTCACCCCTGCAGAAAATGCACTAAAAGAAGTTTCGAAGATTTAGCATGGAGGGCGACGATCCCCAAAAACATACTGGTTGCAACAGCAAACGCTTGTCGGCTAAGGTGAATACGAGACTGCTCTTGCCGAGACGACGCGTGGTCGTGTCGACGTGAGCCAAGGACGTTGACGTGAGCGGATTCCTTATATTTAAACAAATATAGTGTTATTGAGGGCAAAAGCTTGGTTTCATTATTTAGTCATAGCATTTCGCATGCACACTAAAAGCTGTGACTACTGCTGGGCGTCTTGATGCCGTTAAAATGCACAAGGTTTTTTTTCTTCTTTTTTTTTTTTTTTTTTTTAAGAGGGATAACCATTTGAAACCATTTAGATAACCATTTGAAAGCTCTTGTCTGCGACAGTGTTAGCGTAGAAGTTTTTCGTTTTTTTGCACGCGTTATCAAACGTGTGCTGAAATTTAGTGCGCTATTCTAGAACTTTCTATGCATGTACATTGACGCCAAAACACTTGTTCCAGCTTTGCAGGTGTGGATGATTGGATCGACGGATGAAACTAAGATAAACGAAACTTGCCATTCTACTTACAACAAAAACGTGAATAAGGCTGATGACTCTACGGAGACACCAAAATATTATATCTACAATGAAACAATATGCGGTAAAAAATAGCAACGCTACCTTTATATATATATAGGTACTTACGAAGCAGCAATGAATTTAGAACTATATAAGAACTGTCAACGAATTTTCAACCTTCAATGGAAGCTTTACTGAAACAAGTCACCATGTATAATTCAGCATATTGGGATTTGCGTCGTGGTTTTGGACTCTACGAATTAAATAAAACGACATATTACTTTCTCCAGAAGCTTTTCATCTGGTTTCGCGAGAAAAAATAATAAAGAAGGAGAATTTCTATATCACACAGCTCCTTCATATTCCGAGGGGCTTCATTTTGATAAAGGTTGCATCAGCACAAGGTAACTATAACAATTTTTTTTTTTTTTAATTTCTAGTTTGTAAGCAGTATCGCCCGCTTCAAGAAGCCAGCCGCCATCTTGAACTTTCGCAAGCCCCCTCGGTAACACTTTGGTTGCGTTTCTGAACAGATCGTAGGACTTATTAGCCAAGTACATGGTTTGTATTCAAACAACATACGAGAACATTCGAGTACATAGCGTACATACTCCAGAAAAAAAGTTACGTTACGTTTAATGGAAAAATATCGTATAAACGTTCTCTTTTGTTTTCAAGAGGGTTGGTGGTTCTGCGCAAACTTGTTTTAGCATACAAAAACAAAGCTACATTTTCTTATATCCCTATACAGATTAACCCTTTTTTTTCATGTTTTTGCTAAATAAATGGACCGCTTAATACGACGCTGTCCCAAATTACATCAGAATTCGTTAAGAAACCGATTTAAGTGTTCCCTTCAAAAGGCGCGCCATTGGGGTGATTCTATATCACAATTAAGATTCTTTGCTCGCGATCCACCAAGGAGCCAAAAGCATTCGACATGTCAACGAATACAAGCTGCCCGAGTGCCATCAGGTCTCCAAGCAAACAGCGTCTCACAGCCGCCATATAGCTTCACGTCCAGAAACGTCAACTTTAGATATAGGCATGTTTCTGTCATGCAGGGCGGCACGAGTGCTTCCACAAGACCAGTGTTGTACACGTTCCTCAAAAAAGGAACGAAAGATCGTCCGTCGTTCCTTCTGATTTTTGGAACGCGTTCCCATTACCAGTTCTATATTTAAAAAAAAGAGATTCGTTCCTGTTGCAGTTAAAAAAATGGAACGTGTCGTTACATATACATTACATTAGTATTTTGCTGATTACCACATTTAGTTATATCTAGGAAAGTTTTCTTTCTATCTATCCCATCAAATGAGAGCATACGAAATTGAATTCCGTGACGCACCAGGAGAAAACAACAAGCGGAAGCAGTGTTTCATTTGTTGATATATTATTTAAAAATCTCAGCTTTTACCCATATTCATGTTTGTGGCGGGTGATTCAGACAAGCCAAATGTATACTGTTGCCCCACATTGCACGAGCGTTCTACAACAACCTCACATGTTTCAATCTAACAAAGTCCCGTGTTCGAACTTAACAACAGTTGCTTCTCACGTCTTCTGTCCGCAAGACGAGCAAGTGAAGAAGAGGGTGGGGCTTTTGGAAGGTCAGTCTTGAAACCTACAAGTCCTTCTTCGTGAAGGTTGGATTCGTTGTTTAGTTTGAAGGTGGGGACAAGGGGAGAAGGAATAAAGGTTAATTTATGCGTATCTTTTAAGTGACCAATGTTCGAGATACAAAGGTGCGTTCGATATTTTATAACCTGTCCTTTTGTTGTAACTGTAGGCCTTTTTGTGGAAGTTCAGTGATGGCTGTAGTCGGCCTTAGATTTATGGGTGTATGAGGATTCGTCGAAGCAAAGAAAGTAGTTGAGTCTGAAACGTCCCTCTTTCTGTGTCTTTTCCTTCGACTAAAAGTTTTGCTGTTTGTACCGTAGTGTCGGGTACTGAAAAAAGGATCGATGTTCACTAGCTCTCCTGCGCCCGACTGTTACCGAGCGAGGACCACGCAGAATAATCCTTAACATAAGTAACCAAAAAGTTACCGAGATCCTGCTCTTCGTAAAAATATTGTTTTTATACTTTTTGGAGTTTCCCCCTTAAACAAATTAATATAAATTATTCCACTGAAAAAAGTAAAAAAGGAACGCCGTTCCATTTTCTGATTCAGTAAAACTTTAACGCGTTCCCGTTCCAGTTCCACCGATGCAAAATGAAACGGCGGCGTTCCTTCGTTTTTCCTAGAAGGAACGCGACCCAGGAACGCCGTTCCGTACAACACTGCACAAGACCCACAATACTTGATCGTGTAATGCTGGCATCAAGCGGCGCTTTAGCTTTGATTATGCACTCTACATTCGTATGTAAGCGTCTGTTTACGTCGCTGTTCTCTATGTCTATTTGCTGGATCGCGTTCGCCCGCTCCGTGAATACGGCCACTGGCCGTATTCGCGGAGCGGGCAAACGCGGCCAGAAAGATGAGCAAAGCAAAGCAAAGCGGCCATCTTTTTGGTAGAGTTATATTACCTCTGGCCAACGTTACTAGAACACTCAGTTGGGAAACTCGCCGTCGAAACCTGGGCCACTGGCGTCCACCGAGACCGAGCTAAATACGACAGCAGCGCCACTCTTTGTCATTTGACTGTACTGTGGTCACTTTGAGCTTTTACATAGCATATGTTTGCGTAAAAACAAAGGGAAAAGACTCTTTTTGTATGAAATGTATTGGAGTTTAGTACAAAATGATTGGCGCGTGATGCTTTTAAAAATTTTAGTTTGCAGGGTTTTGCGGCACAGTTAATATTGTTTTTAAAAAACCATGCCTCAGCGGTACTTTCAGGTAGCGCGTCCCGACCTAGGTGCATTTTAACTTCGGTAGTGTGACGCGGCGCGTCCGCTGCGGAGGCGGGGGTGGCACCCCTGTAACCTCTTCCGCTGTATTTGTTTCGGCGCCAGAATGCCGATTAAAGCCAAAATAGAAGTAACGTGTAGTTCCTCGAGTGGCCGCTGCGGGAGAAATGGCGGCGTTGTGTTCGCCATTAGCTCGGTTCTGGTGGACAGATTGGAACCACTTCTTCAGAGCAGTCTCTATGGCAGTTACCCAACTGAGTGGTTCTAGTAACGTTGCCTCTGGCCAATGTACAGCTGGTGCAGCCACTATCGTCCATCCATGGCAGACAGCGTTGTGGCAGCTGTGGTGGCAGGCTGACATAGAAATAACCGTGGGTGATATTTCGTTCTTGATTGAAATTGTTCGACGAAACATATTGTTGAAACCCGGCGTGAACGGTAGCTCGAACTTTGAGGACCCGGTGAAAGTGTCACGAAATCGCAGCACCGGAGAAAAGCAGCACAGCACGCATCGAAAGTCGCATCGAAAGAAGCATCGAAAGCAGACGCCGTACCGGTGTCTGCTTTCGATGCGAGCTGCGCTGCTTTCCCCCGGTGCTGCGCTTTCGTAGAATTTTCAAAGATGGGGCTACCGTTCACGCCGGGTTTCAAGAATCTGCTTCGTCGAACAACTTCAATCAAGCACGAAATATCACCCACGGTACAGTGTACTAACCCCACGGCTATTTTTATGGCAGTGTACCGCCATACTGCTGTCCGCCATATTACTATGATGGCCCCAGAGATAATATAACTCTACAAAAAAAAATGGCCGACCGTGGCCGCATTCCCGTCCATAGGCGGAGCTGGTCAAACGCGATCCAGCAAATAGACATTGAGATCAGTGGTTTACGTGCACTAGCAGGGCGTTTGAAATAACAAAAATAAATTTAAAATTAACAAAATACAGTTGCCGGTAGATTCCATGAAAAGGCAGAAACTAATTTCTTCAGTTTCTTTGGCTGTATTCACTTTCATATTTATAATGATAATGTAGCCGCCCGTGATAGCGTTCATGAGCAATGTGATTGAACTTGACGATGCAAAACTAAAACGATACCCAAATAGTCTATATAGTGCACGCCAGAGCAGCGCTGTTCAAAACTTTAGGGCCGCAAGCAATATTTTTGGTAACAGAAAGGTAGCAAATTAGCACAAATAAAAAACGGCGTTTTGCGTTGCAACAAGTACGCATTGTCGCAAAGCGTCATGTATACTTTGAAAAATGATGAAGAATTGATAACCTTTACCTTAAAAAAACACTGCAAAACTTATCTGCAATTTTCTCTTTTTTTTTTTTTTGCTGCAGAGATGGTTGGTTGACTTCCATTTGTGCTGATGTCATCTTTCTCTACTATTTTGTTGCGCGTGGCCGGATTGTCTGCCGTATTCGTGCAGGCTTAAATAAAAAAAAAAGAATGTGCGTCGTTGTGTTTTGTTACGGCGTGGGGGACAACCTGGATTTATTTTCTTGGATTTGTCTTTTCATACAGTGTATTTTACTGCTTGTGTATTTTTTTATTTTTTTATTTGTCCTGATCAAGTAGTTTTCCTTTCTCTGTGAGACATTCATTTTGTCTCGGCATGCGGATTGTCTGGCAGGGACGGACCGGGGGGGGGGGGGGGGGGGGGGGAGGGGGGGGGCATTGTTGTTTTGTCAGGAATGTCAACGCCTTTTGTGACGTACCCCAGACAACTGTATTCCTCGACGGTTGTCTCAATAAACTTTGAACTTTGCTTACATATGCTAGCCACGGTTTTCATTTGTACATGACAGAATTTGCGACTTAAAATTCTGTTTTTTTTTCTACCGAAATTTACCGATCGAGAACTGGCCAGTTTGAGTCGAGTTCACTATTTTCTCCGTGGTCACGTGGCGGTCAGACTCAACCGCCAAATATATTTGAAGTACATCAAAGTCTCACACTCAATTTTAAAAATAGGACAAAAAAATATGAGACCCATTTTTTGTGGCTTCTAAAAACTGAAAATACGTGTATTGAAGTTAAAAAATGCAGAGTGCCGAAGGCACATGCATTGCGTTATTCTCCACAGGATGTCGTATCACGAGATCGTGAGAGCGGGAGTCGAGGGCTGGACGGCTAAACGAAGTGGACGAAGCGATGGCGCGGACGAGGCGCCATCTCTTCAGAACCGCCGTTCGCTGTACCGGCGAATCTGTCTACCTTCGAAAGAAAAAAATTTTAACGATCAAGACAGTTACGATTTATTTCGTAAGACACGCCCGATCACCAAGCTGATGCGCACGAAGACGTCGCCGAGTCGTCGCCCCTTCTCCTGGCTGAAGACATCACTCGCCTTACGAACACGAATTGGAAAGAGCTTGAAACACGCGCAAACGTCAAGCACGAAGTGCGCACTTCGTGCCTTCTCTAGATCCGAATGTGGCAATGCTTGGTGCTGCCCGACTTCGAGCCTGGGGAGGGCCTTTGCTGCAGGGAATTGGCAGCTAAAGGCCTGTTCACACATGCAGCGGAGCGCTACAAGCATAGCGCTTACCTCGCGCTAAGCGCGTGCTGACGGGAGCGTTCACCAGCTTGATATCGCACCGTCAAAACGGTTGCTCATGGCTGACGATAAGTAGCTGACGGCACGTGAGAAGCGCTACATCAGCGCTCCGCTGCATGTGAGAACCGGCCTTTATTCTCTGATCCACAGTCGATTGACTGCATTATTGCGAACGAGGAGTACCCCCTCGTGTGCTTGACGATTACAATGTTAAAACTGTCGTGTGCATTGCAAGGAAAAAAAAAAAAAGAATGCGGTCCGGTGTAATTATGACTTCCGGCGACTCTCTCTATATTTTCCCCTCCTCTCTAGTGTGGATATGTCGCGCCACTACTCCGTCGTGTTTCCATTTCGGTTTTGAGAAGTTGCGTTTTTTGGCTTTATTAAAAGTGTACGTGTCTCAGTAAAAAGACATCAATTGAATAGTCTTCTAATACCCCCCCCCCCCCCCCATTTCAAACCGCTTAGGAAAAAAATTATAATTTTTTTTCTTTCTTTTGGGGGGGGGGGGGTGTTAGTGTCCGTTTAAAGCCAACTTGTGGTGGAGAGATGCTCAGGGGTGCTCACTTTTAAAGTTTCTATTTCCACATTTATAATTTTGCTTTTCATTTCTTTAGATGTCGGTTAGTAGGACACCTTGCAAGTAATAAAACAACATACTGTATGGTATGTTAACAAAATCTTTTGATTCAAAAACACAGTGCTAACAAAAACTTAAAAAAAAAAAAAAACGCATCACTGAACAGGAACGAAACGCACTACCGCAGTGTGACTCCATGTGATCCTTCCCGTCCGCTCAAGGTCGGTTCACACAAGAACATTTGCTTACGATTTCTTACGTGATTCACGTGCTGGCCTTCAGCCAGCTCCCAGATTTGATTTCGCTTTATTAGGTAAGCAAACCTGAAAACCGGCTAAAGCAAGGCTAGCGCGCGCATCACTCTGCAGTGTTTTTCTATGCCTCACCCCCACCTTCTCTGTCTCTCTCTCTTGCTCCCATAAACAAGGCGACGTCGTTAATCAAAACGCACCAAGGGCCGGATTTACCATTGTTGTCTTACTCCATATTTTTTTCCGAAGAAACTTCCCGGCCCTTTCGCCAGCTAGTATGCTAAAAGTAACTGTATGGAGCGAAAAGGGTTCTGAGGTGCGCTCCTTCGTGTAAAAAGTTATTTTCGCAATTTTCATGCCAGGTAAAAAAAAACAAAAAAAAACATATCTTGGACATTGTGAATGTAATGCCCAAGATATGTTTTTCGATAACTTTTACCTTCTATAGTTCATTACCTACCAGAAAATTCGCCGAAGTGGTAATTGGGCAAACATGTCCTTCTTGGTGGTTGAAGGACGTCCACACAATCAGAGACGCACCTTGGCCTGTACCCTTCCACTGCCTTTTCCGCTACGTTCTTGGCCAGTGTAACCAACACGGGAGGGCTTAGCACCGGCTCGAAGCAGAACTTGGGACCCAGCTCTAACGGCTTGCCAATTTCTGGAGGAATCTCGGCATCTCTCAATGTTGTGTATCCGCCCGTCGACAGATTCATCAGGTCTTTCTTCTTTAAAGTTGCGGCGGGATTTGCTGCCACAGGAACTCCGTGGCGTCCCTCGCTCTCTTTCTCATTTCACGGTAGAACCTCCCTCCGTTGATGGTCAGGGCTTTCCTTTGCAGAGGCACAGGCTAGTCTCAGGCAGTCTCGGAGGAACCTACCCTGGTGCCACTGTTCAGATATTAAAACACAACACACCCTTCTTGCGTGTCCTTCCGATGGAGCTAGCAGGCCGAAAGTTCCTTTCAATTTCACAGGATACGTACCACGTCGAATGTGCCAAGAAGAAACCCTTGCACTACACACAGACTGGGCTATTAGGTTAACGAGGACGCAAGGATTACAAAAAGGAACACAAGAGCTGACAAGAAAAGGGCCTGATGCAAAAGAAATAAGCTGTCTATACTCTGCTGGCGCGAGCGCGTGGCTTCATCTATGGTTTTGTTTGCGCGAGAAGGCGTGCAAATGGTCAACGAGATCAAGGCACGCTCGGGCCAGTAGCTTTGACAGCGTTGCACACTAAGTAACAGAGTATAGCGTTGTCTTGCAAGGAGCTGGAATTCCTGAAGTTAACAATGAGGTTCCAGCGCGTGCCGTAGTCAGCTACCACGGGTGAAAGCTGCGAGTGCGATTGCGTGGAGCAACGTGTGTTTTTCTTTCTCATTTTCTTTGAGTAGGGAAGCTTTAGTTGCGAGTCAGCGCTTTGTCCTGCCCGGTTTTTCTCTTTCTTTTTGTAATTTTTGCGCCGTTTTACTCCAATATGTAGAGGTTTTGTCAGTTTAGAGGAGGTTATGGATAAACACATCCTTGTTGCACTGAATAAGCCAGCGCGTGCCGCGCTCGCGCACTCAATGCGTGACAAGTGCGGTAAAATGGCGTCTAAGCATTAGCGATGACTACACGCTCGAGCTGTGTCACACCGGAATGCACGCATTTTAAAAAAACATTAAAAAAAAAAAAAAAAAAAAAAAAAAAACGATCGGACGGAAATATGACTTATGGTATATTCGGCCGGTCACTTTTGAGCGCTCCAATATCCGAGTCGGAGCTACCAGATCCCGGAGTGCCTCCGCATCGGAGCATGAGAATCGGCGGGCCCAGCCGAACGCTCCTCATTTTTTCAGAGCGGCAAGCCGAGCGGATAGAGGGTGGCCTGTGTCACTAGAGGACGGCGCAGGCCGCCCTTTAGCGTCAAACAACTCGGCAAACTTCGCTTCGTAAACACGGCCCTCGTCGTCGTCGTCCGAGCGGCTGGTGTTGTCGCTGTCTGCTAGCTTCGTCAGCAGCACTGACAGTGCCACCCCTAACATTAAACGTCTTCGTTTCAACAATATTTCACCTCAATTCGGGGAGCACAACACAACGGTGACGGCGTCGAGACTGACAGCTGTTTTTCGCAGCCCTCTTTCTGCGGAGTAGCCGCGTTCTCGCCGTCCGCTTCCGACACAAAAGCAAAATGGCGGAATGGCTGAAGTCACGTGACCGGTCGGCAGCCAGATCTCTCGCGCGCTCCCACTTCCAAGTCAGAGCGCCTCAAACCGCTCCGATTCGGAGGACGGCGAGAGTCGGAGCTTCGAGAGCGCTCCGATAGAACTAACCCGAATATACTTGGAGCGCCTGGCATCTTCCAGCTGAATGCACACCGGCTTTTCAGAGCGCTCCAAGAGGCTGAAAAGCGACCAGCCGAATATACCATTAGATGACACCACTCAAGCAAAAGCGCGTCCGTGTATGAAGGCACTCTAAACGGTCTATTGAGCTCAGTTTCATTTGTTACGACAGATCGTTTCTCAGCGGCAGACGGGCCACACCAACGTTTTTAAATTCTTCTTAGACTCTAATCTAAAAACATAGGGCCGCACCAACATTTCGAACGAGCAACAGAACTTCGCGGCGAAGCCACTGAGGGAGCAGCAGCAAGCTCTACTGACTAAAGCCACAGGGCTGGTTACGGCTCGCCAAGTCTAGGGACATTTACTTTATTTCACAAAACAAAAATATCAAGTAGTACAGAAATTGTTCTCACTGCTTGACCGATCCACTATAGGAAGTATTGACTGGCGGCCATAGTTGTGCGCGACTGCTCAGCGCGTGCTGATGGCGATCTTGCCCGGTTCTTTTTTTGCAACGTGCATTCCACACTATCACGATTGCCGGTCTTAGCAGCCTATTAATGTGGGCTCGTTCAGAGCATGCGCTCTAGACATCACCCACAAATATGGCGCCCAGTGAATGCTCCTCAAATCAAATATTAGTGCACAAAATTCTAAATTTTTTGTTTTACTCAAGCTGTATGTAATTTTTGCTGTCATCTTGTCACTCCACCAGCGTTTTACTGTCAAAAGAGCACGTAGAAACGATAAAAAATGCCAAAGCCATTGGAACTGTGAAGTGCCACCGTCAATGCATGCAGGTGCAAAGGAGCTATAAATAAAAATGTTTGAAGATGCAATATGGTTCAGATATATAATTGTACCGTAATGCTAACTCATAAATTTTAAGTAAAGCAATACAAAACCTATGTTCCCAAAAATAAGATCTCAACCAAGGACTGCCAGAGCAAAAAAAAAAAAAAAAGAAGCAATTAATCCTGAATCACAATGACAAAACTTTTTTGTTTACTTTATGATTGTTTATTATTGCGGTGGCTGTCTATCTCACGAGGACTTCGCATTTACGGGACTCGACGCTAGAGACCTGGCGATCTTCTGCCTTCGGAGCAGCTTGTAGTAGTGGAACATCTGGTACAACAGGAGCGCCTTGACCACGGTGAACACGAGCGCCAAGATTATCCTGAAGCCGAGGTAGCTGTCAGGCATCCAGTCCGACGCTCTTTTCGCGAGGGTGACAAAATCGTATTTGTTGACGCCTGAATTGGCGTAGCTGTCGAACGTAAGTCTATGGTCGGTGAGCCGAATGACGAAGATGCCGACGGTGACTGGCAGGGCGATGGCGGTCGAGACCATGTTCCAGGCCAGGAAGATCTGGAAGGGCGCCAGGACGAAGCTGCTGATGCCGAAGTACAGGACGATGTCCGAAAAGCAGTTGAAGCAGCCCTCGGTCCCCTTTAGGAAGTAGAGCGAGAGCAGAAAGTGCCTCGGCTGGTCCCGGTCTTCCCTCATAGGTATGGCGCTGACAAGTACCACCTCGAGGACGGCGACGGTGTTCAAGGCCAGTAGCACCATGGCGATATAGCGTATCTTTGACGCCGAGAGCTCCATGGCGATGACGAATTATGGCGGATGGAATCTTCGTGAAACAATTTCAACGCGTGCAGGCGAGCTGTTCTTCGTCTTCGTCGGCCCACGAACGCCGACCACCGATCAGTGACGGCGACGTCCTCAATAACGGACACAATCTGCCCGTTTCTATCCAACACGCCTAAGAAATATTACAAAATTATAAATGACCACATATGTGACCTATTCAAAGCACTCTTCTACTTTCTAGCCGTGCCTAACAAAAAGTCTTCGACCGAGCATAGGCCACACATCTCTTCCGTCAACGTGCAGGAAGAGCACGTAAAGGAAAATTACTCAACCGCTGGAAGAAACGTGATAGAAACCGGTAACGTATGCGGTGTTGCCAAAGATATTAGCCATATCCTCAATACTGCCAGAAGTTCGAAAAAGAAAGAAAAGATCTGGCATCACAGCTAAAGAAGACATGAAAAACGACGACGAAAGAGTACTCAAGACGTTCCAGCGATCTCATCTCGATATATATTCTTGAATTGCGAATCCCTCCATGTAAGTTTGTGTAATGTAGTCCACTCGAGGCGTCCGGTGCGTCAGGCACGGAGGATCAAGGGTTCATTGGTACATGTACGTTACGTACGTGCTCTACGATCAGCAGTCATAACCGAATGGGGGCACGCGGAAGGAGGCCTGGCTCGCGCAGCAGCCGGCGCTCGCGTGCACCGTGCCACCACAGACCAGTACACGACAGTTTGAGAATTTCTAAAGCAAGAAGGGGCATTTGCGCTCCCGGTCCAAACACCACGGACTCCGAAACCGCTCGCAGTGCAACAAGACCATCAGAACGACCACGCAGCTCCAGTCTCACCGGAACAAGTCAACGACCATTCATACTCGACGGACCCAAGCACCTAAAGGAACAAGCTACCTGATCCTGGCACCAACAGTGCTCATAACTACTATCGTTGACTTGTTCCGGGAGTGATGTCAGCTAGTTATTAGCTAGCTGACATCACTCCCGCACAGCATGAGCCAGAAAGCAATGTCGAAGCTATGAAAGATTCCTCAAAACATCTACGACGAAGACTCTGCAATCTTTACACGGAAGCGCAAGTGTCAACACGAAAACAACGGTACTGCACATGAAACTGGTCTTATGACAGCTCCGCTTCATCAGACAGGTTTGACTGTCATTTTTGTACAAGCAAATTCAGCAATTTCTTTGACAAAGTTAAGCAGCCTGAAACCCTTTTAGGCATTAGAGGCGACGCGCGACGCCCACGCTACAAGAACCTTGCGCAAGGTTACTTCACCCTGTCAAGTGGATGATAGAGCATACGAGCCCGGTCCGCGTTCAGCAGCTTTCTGTGTCATAAAGGGCGTAAATCAAGAGATCACATGCACACCACTGCAAAATAAAATGAGCGCTGAACAGACACCAATATTACATGCTCGTAGATTTGGCAGATTCACTATTCTTAAAGTACAGTTCGCATCCAGACAGCTGCCACAGTACGCCCTAATTTTATGTTTCCGCTCTTAAATCTTCCCATTCGAAGGGCGCCCCTTGTGGTGTGCGAACTGCGGTCGCTATGGTCACAAAACTGTGGCATGCTTCTGAGAAAAAAACGTGCAGACAGGAAAACACGACCGGAATAGCTGAGAATCAAGCTAGCCGAAATGCTTCAACTGTGGCAGCTGCCATGATTCCCTAGTTCACAATCATGGCTACACCACAGTTTCCAATAATACACAAACTGATGTCCTACATGATGCCTCTCAGCAGTCTCAAGAACCACAAATGCTGAACTCTGATGATTTTTATAAGCTCAGACCAATTTCTAGCGAAAAAGAAAAGCAAACTGGCTCGGGACAGTCACGCCTCATTATTAAAAAGCGCACATACTCGTTGAAAGAAACAAATCCACGGTCTAATGTCTGCATTAAATGACGATGTTAATAATTCAAACTCTCCACCATCTAATAGCAAAGAAGTGTAAAAAGAAACATCTCCCAAAAAGCATTCACAAGCACGTAGCGATACTGAAGCGAAAAAAGCAGATACCCCTGAGCCAACATATGCTAAAGACGGCGAGTCTTTTTGAAGCTCGACACTCCTATTTGTGATTGCCATGATAAACATTTTCCTTAAGAGTCAGACGTAAAAATGGGCGACAAAAGTAAAGAAGGGTCTCAATTTTATTACTTCTTTGCTTTTTGCCTGGATAAAGTAGAATTCTTTGAAGACACCTTGAATGATACAACAGTATTTCAGTGAAACGCCAAAGGCCTTCGAGCAAAACTTAGATATTAGTCAACTATTCTGGAAGTATCGTTTTCCCATCTGGACAATTTCCGAAGTTAGTATTAACGACGAAACGAACAGTAAACTTTCCGGCTACTCGTTCATCACATCTAAGAGAACGTCTTGAAGCAGTACACTTTTATTTGTAATACGAAAAAATCTCACTTTCACCGACTGGAGGTGCAAAAACGGTCCCCTAAAACTCTCTATAATAACCACAATGACAATGTTGGCGGTGCAGGTAACGACGATGGTGTCAATTTGTGTATTTTACCATCATGCGAAGTCTAGATATTTTTTATTTTGTCATTTCTTCGTACTTTTTCTAGATTCGTAGATTCAATGGAGTTAAAGTTCCCTTGCTGGCTGATGATATATTAGGGAGTTTTAGGGAACCGTTTTTGCACATCCGATACGGTATGCGATGGGCCCTCCGGTACGAACTGCGCATACGCGAGTCTCTCTGTGGTAGCACATACTCAGTTCGTACCGGAGGGTTTCATCGTACCGTACTGGAGGTGCAAAAACAGTTCCCTAAAACTCCTTATAATGACCACGGTGACAATGTTGGCGGTGCAGGTAACGACGATGGTGCCAGTTTGTGTATTTTACCATCACGCGAAGTCTAGATATTTTTTATTTTGTCATTTCTTCGTACCTTTTCTAGATTCGTAGATTCAATGGAGTTAAAGTTCCCTTGCTGGCTGATGATATATTAGGGAGTTTTAGGGAACCGTTTTTGCACATCCGATACGGTATGCGATGGGCCCTCCGGTACGAACTGCGCATACGCGAGTCTCTCTGTGGTAGCACATACTCAGTTCGTACCGGAGGGTTTCATCGTACCGTACTGGAGGTGCAAAAACAGTTCCCTAAAACTCCTTATAATGACCACGGTGACAATGTTGGCGGTGCAGGTAACGACGATGGTGCCAGTTTGTGTATTTTACCATCACGCGAAGTCTAGATATTTTTTATTTTGTCATTTCTTCGTACTTTTTCTAGATTCGTAGATTCAATGGAGTTAAAGTTCCCTTGCTGGCTGATGATATATTAGGGAGTTTTAGGGAACCGTTTTTGCACATCCGATACGGTATGCGATGGGCCCTCCGGTACGAACTGCGCATACGCGAGTCTCTCTGTGGTAGCACATACTCAGTTCGTACCGGAGGGTTTCATCGTACCGTACTGGAGGTGCAAAAACAGTTCCCTAAAACTCCTTATAATGACCACGGTGACAATGTTGGCGGTGCAGGTAACGACGATGGTGCCAGTTTGTGTATTTTACCATCACGCGAAGTCTAGATATTTTTTATTTTGTCATTTCTTCGTACCTTTTCTAGATTCGTAGATTCAATGGAGTTAAAGTTCCCTTGCTGGCTGATGATATATTAGGGAGTTTTAGGGAACCGTTTTTGCACATCCGATACGGTATGCGATGGGCCCTCCGGTACGAACTGCGCATACGCGAGTCTCTCTGTGGTAGCACATACTCAGTTCGTACCGGAGGGTTTCATCGTACCGTACTGGAGGTGCAAAAACAGTTCCCTAAAACTCCTTATAATGACCACGGTGACAATGTTGGCGGTGCAGGTAACGACGATGGTGCCAGTTTGTGTATTTTACCATCACGCGAAGTCTAGATATTTTTTATTTTGTCATTTCTTCGTACCTTTTCTAGATTCGTAGATTCAATGGAGTTAAAGTTCCCTTGCTGGCTGATGATATATTAGGGAGTTTTAGGGAACCGTTTTTGCACATCCGATACGGTATGCGATGGGCCCTCCGGTACGAACTGCGCATACGCGAGTCTCTCTGTGGTAGCACATACTCAGTTCGTACCGGAGGGTTTCATCGTACCGTACTGGAGGTGCAAAAACAGTTCCCTAAAACTCCTTATAATGACCACGGTGACAATGTTGGCGGTGCAGGTAACGACGATGGTGCCAGTTTGTGTATTTTACCATCACGCGAAGTCTAGATATTTTTTATTTTGTCATTTCTTCGTACTTTTTCTAGATTCGTAGATTCAATGGAGTTAAAGTTCCCTTGCTGGCTGATGATATATTAGGGAGTTTTAGGGAACCGTTTTTGCACATCCGATACGGTATGCGATGGGCCCTCCGGTACGAACTGCGCATACGCGAGTCTCTCTGTGGTAGCACATACTCAGTTCGTACCGGAGGGTTTCATCGTACCGTACTGGAGGTGCAAAAACAGTTCCCTAAAACTCCTTATAATGACCACGGTGACAATGTTGGCGGTGCAGGTAACGACGATGGTGCCAGTTTGTGTATTTTACTATCACGCGAAGTCTAGATATTTTTTATTTTGTCATTTCTTCGTACCTTTTCTAGATTCGTAGATTCAATGGAGTTAAAGTTCCCTTGCTGGCTGATGATATATTAGGGAGTTTTAGGGAACCGTTTTTGCACATCCGATACGGTATGCGATGGGCCCTCCGGTACGAACTGCGCATACGCGAGTCTCTCTGTGGTAGCACATACTCAGTTCGTACCGGAGGGTTTCATCGTACCGTACTGGAGGTGCAAAAACAGTTCCCTAAAACTCCTTATAATGACCACGGTGACAATGTTGGCGGTGCAGGTAACGACGATGGTGCCAGTTTGTGTATTTTACCATCACGCGAAGTCTAGATATTTTTTATTTTGTCATTTCTTCGTACCTTTTCTAGATTCGTAGATTCAATGGAGTTAAAATTCCCTTGCTGGCAATGAGGCGGAATTGATTGTAAATTAGAAACTCCTTCTCAAATAATCAGCCGTTCTAGCACGCACTTTCGAGCGTAATTTTCGAGGTATTAAACTCAAATCGAGAAATATGAAAGAAAATATTCAGATGTTTTATTCACATCTATCAGCTTGATAAAGAAAACCAAAGAGCTTCCCTTTCTTGAGTGATTAGAAGTGATCTAACTATCCCTTTATGTAAATATTTACTGACGTGAACAGAGAAAGGAGTAACACAGGCAAATAAGAAATTTCGGTGGTTGAGGAAGTCTTCATGGGATCAAGCCACTTTGTCCTCGCTCTTCTAATAACTGAACTCTCGTGTCACAAGCAAACACGGACTTCTTCATCTAAACAATGAGAAACGGCATGCGATTCTAATGCATTGACCACTGTCGTTCGAGCACATTTACATTAAAAAAAGTCTAATAAAAATTGATTTTTTTTAATTTTTTTTTTATTTGCGTATCAACATGTTGTCTATTTGAAGAGGGAAAACATTTTGATCAGTTTTAGTCGTAACCTCATTCCTTCTAAATGCAGTAATTTAGAAGTTAACGGCCATTAATCTGTGACGAAAAGTTGAAGAATAAGAGGTTATACTTACAGGTTGGTGGAACTACTGCAGTACTCGTGTTAGTCGGGGGAAGGAAGTGTGTGACTCGCACTGGCAGACCCGACACCGACTTCAGAGCAGTTTCTTGCAGTCATTGCCCATCAAAACGTTTTGTGCGGTGTCTCAAGAACCATGTACTTTGAATGCCTCTAGGTGGTTATGGATTCGGGGACTGGAATGTTTACCAGCCTCTTTCTGCTTGGTTCAAACGTGTCGTTCGGGAGTAAATTCCACATGGGTTGAAGCTAGGTTGAAGGCTGAAAACAAAGTCTACCGTGCGTGCTACTCGAGTAGTCTCTGGCAGCTCTTGCTTAACTTTCGGGCCACCATTGTGCCTAAAGCACGCCAAAGGCTTTCCGTACAAAAAAGAAATCTGTAACCGTCCCTCCATCGGGACGGTTAAGAGACATCAACGGGACCGCCAACGCCGGCGTCCTTGCCCCCTCCGTGACAAGGGGCATGAGAGGCCGCATGAGATTCTGTTGCTTTGGCATGCTCTTGAACAACGCGCTCACAAACTCCAGCTTGTCCAGAGACGGCAACTTTACGGCATCCCCATCTTCACGTTGAAAAAACCGGAAAGAAACGAGAAGGTGAATGCGCCAGTGACCCTTTTGAGTGTCCCTTCTGGTCTTGTTCTGAGCTGTCCTAAATGGAAAACGACTAACATTTTTTTTTAACTTCCAGGGGCCAGCACAGGGCCCCTGACAACATGGGGCCCGGGGCTACAGCCCCTTTAGCCCGTACTTTAATCCGGCCCTGCATCGCTGGATGCAAAACAAAACCTCACTCAGCTCTGGAGAGTAGTGCGTGGATTTTGAACTCCGGCTCAGCAGCGTTTTCAGTTGAAAGCGCTTTATTTACGTCCAGGCATCTCATACATTGAGGTCGCCGAGGCCTTTTGCCGAGTTATTGTCAACAGATCATGCCATATAAAATATCAAAACACCCGAAGTTTCTAACGTCAAAATAATCATCCACAGACCTTCCAATCACTCTCGAGGAACTGAGGCACGACATGCAGAACTCGAAAAGAAAATCCCCGCCTGGTTCAGATGCCGTAACGTATAGCCCAATTTCACGCTTCAGCGAACACTCGAGGATCAGACTTTTAGAGCACTACAATAACTCATTAAACTGTGACGTGCTTCCACGTAGGTGGAAACAAGGCAAGGTAACCCAAATTTTGAATCCTAGTTGCTAACCATTTGTCCTTGGATGTATCCGACCTAATCTTTTGAGAAGTTGTGTATGCAAAATTATGGAACGCAGGACTCTAGCAACGATAAAATGGTATCTCTAGAATGCAAAGTTGTATCCACCGAGTTTGACGATCTGCCACGGATAGTGTGATTGACATCGTTAGCAAAATTCAACAAGGTTTTGCTGATACGAAAACGACCTTGGCTATATTCTTATACATCGAAAAGGCGTTTTATTCAGTTACACATCAAACCATACTGGCTTCAATGGCTGAACACGCCATTGGTGGCAACATTTTCAACTAGGTAAACGATTACCTCACTTGCCGTGTAGTCTATATGACAACTGTTGAAGAAAACACAAGTAGGTACACTCGTGAGAAAGGAATCGCACAGGGAGGTGTGTTAAGCCCCACCCTCTTTAATGTGGCTCTACTATCACTACCTAAAAACCTTCCGAAGGAAATTCAGATCTTCATAAATTCAGGCGATGTTTGTATATGGTCGGCCACCGCTAGCCGCTTCGTTATTCAGAGGAAACTCCAGAGAGCACTAGATGAAATAAGTCATTGTCTGTGAAACCGTGGCATGCGTGTACCACAATAAAAGACAATCGCAATGGCTTCGACACGAATGTTAGTAAAGTGTTTTCAATTAATTCTTGCTGGGATTGTTATACCATATGTGCCTGCGATCAAATTTCTAATGTATGTATTGACAAACATTTAATGTAGACACAACATATTAAACATCTAAAAAAAATGCTTGGTTCTCCCTGCAATGTTTTTCGTTGTCTAACAGGGAGAAAGTGGGGCAAGTCATGCACATCTATGCTCAAGTAACGAAGTGCCTTAATCAATAGTCCACTTAGGTATACTATTCCTGTTTCGCATTCTATCTTAGCAACCAATATAAAGAGTGTCCAGGCAGAAATGAACAAATTCATTAGAACATGTCTCAGCGTGCCTCTTGGCACATCAGTCAACGGTATGCTCGCTGAAGAGCTCTCCCTCTAGCTACCATGCGCTAACAAATTTCGGCATAAGCATCACCATTCACTTAACTTGAGACATGAACGACCGTGCTCTGGGTCTGGGAAAGCTATGGCAGTATTACATAGCAAAATTCCCCCATCATCCGCAATATTCTACGAAGCTATGCCCACCCTGTACACCCACAATTTTTACAATTCATCTATATGCGCCTGGACTCGTAGATAGAACAGTGCAGTCACAGCCAGAAATGTTGCACCATGCGTTAAATCACATAAATAACATATTTTAATCGGACACACGTATACACGCATGCTTCATCGTGTGCTTGCACATCAGCATCGGCAGTTGTCATACCAGCTTTAAATATAACTCTGACGTTTAAACTTTTAAGTAAAGTTTCGTCTAAAACAACTGAACTGCAAGGGTAATGTCCAGACGCCGTTTTCAATTGCATCGGCCGCTTCTGCTCTTCTCGCGCCGAGGAACATGGTGGCGCCGTGCGCCTGAGGCATCAATATTGTCGGTGGACGCAGCCTCGGCAGTAGTGAAACGTGGCCGTCCAGTCCAGTACACCGCAGACGAACTAAAGGGGCGGAACAACGACATTCACGCTTTCGATTTGACAACTCAAAAAATGCCTAAATGTCTCGTTTTTTTTTGTTTTTTTGTTTTTCTTTCTTTCTTTTTTTTTTTGCCGTCTGAGTATTTGGTTTGTGTTGTTCTCATGCAATCCCTTCGATGGTGCTGAGACCGGCGATTTGGTAGAGTTCTTCCACCCTCGTGCACTTCGGGAGGCCGGTGATGACCCTCACGGCCTCGCGGTTGAGCACTCCAAAGCCGTTCTTCTGCGCTTAGGTTAGCCTAAGATAATTGATTCCGCTTGTTGTTATGGGAACAAAAATGCCTTCGACATGGTCCGGACGGTCCCCTCTTGAGTCACCCAGCTTTTCCCGGTAGTTTTGTCCACGATACTAAGGGTTTGTCTCCACCGGTTTCTGGTATGCTTACACCAGCTGCCTGGCCTTCCCATCTTCGTCAATCTGGATTCCCAGGATCTTGACGGTGAATTGCTTTTGAATTAGCTTCCCGTTAATGTGGAGCTTGATCTTGCTGCCAACCTTCTCGTCTCGTTCTTTCTTGTTAGAAATGGCCACATAGTTTTTTTTTTTGTTTTTTGTTTTTAAAGCTGGAGTCCAGTTTTCGTAGAAAATTATTGAATGATGTCAAGTGCTGTCCGTAAAATTTCGGTCTGCTTCGAGGTGCTGGCAGTCTTTGTTCAGATAGTAATATCCTTGGCGTAGATTGTGTATCGCAACCCCTGTATTTCTTCGAGCGAACATGCCAGGTTCGACATGACCATATTAAATACTACTGGTAACATCACTGCACCTTGCGGGACCACGATTTTGTTGGCGACTTTGGGGCTCCTCGATCGTCTCCCCGACGGACGTCTCGAATTGGCGGTCCTGGAGAAAGGCGCGGATGAATTTGAGCATTCTCTCCCTGACGCCTCTGTTCACTGTCACTCGTATATGATCGCCGCGTGGGGAACCGAATCGAAGGTCTCTTTAATATCGATTGCTGCGAGCGTTCGGAGATTGTAGCATGGTCGCTTCGATGTGATGTCCTTGGGGATAAGGGCCAGGCTATCTTTAGTGGATAGGCCGGGCCGGAAGCCTGTTTATTTCGCACAGTATGCTTGGCTGTTCGTGTGTAGGAGCCACATGATTTTGACGAGATGGCAACTGTTGTTCTGCAAAGGGAGCGTGCGAGCGCTCGCTCTGCAGGAGAGAGGTGCGCATGGACATTGCGGTCTCATGTAAATGGTGGATTGAATGATACGCACGTTGCGAAAACAGCGGTTGCAGACTTGAACCCGGAGCATGTCGTACTCAATGCGTTTTGCAACGGGCGGCGCAGGAGCTGGTTCAATCACTTGAGTGGCGGGACTTGGGGGCTGTCGTCCTCCGCCCTCTGCGTGATGTGTGCAGTGGTTCACGTAGCAGTGTGCTCTCGCGGAGTGATAAAGTTCAATGGAATTTAAAAATGCTTGGCATTTTTAGACAGGCCCAATGTGCGGGGATGTTGTAACAAGCACATAGAGGCTCTTCTGTAAGGCTCTCTTTAGCCATGGGAGGAAGTCAGTGTTGTGCCCGTTAGCGAAAATACACTCTAGGAAATGCCTGCGTGTCTATTTGCCCACAAAACACTCAAAGAGCCAATCTCTGTAATCGAGGTAATCAGCTCAGCGAATGATGAGGCGGATCATTCATTTAGAGCTACAAATGAAGTCTGCGCTGTGGCATTATGCGAAGCGTCATGCTTGCATTGCGTAATGCCACAGCGCAGACTAATTCAGAGGTCTAAACAGATGTTCCGCCTCCTCATTCGCTGAGCTGATTTGGTTTATCGCAGAGATTGTCTCTTTGAGTGTTTTGCGGGTAAGTAGACGCGCTGGCATTTTTTAGAGGACCGGGAGCAAGGAATCTTAATTGTGATATAGAACCAGCCCAATGGCGCGCCTTTTGAAGGGAACACTTAAATATGTTCCTTATCAAATTTCGATGTAATTTAGGACAGCGTCGTAATTAGGTGGTTCATTTATTCAGCAAAAATATGAAAAAAATGGGTTCATATGTATAGGAATATAAGAAGATATAGGAAAGCAAAAGAGAGCGTTTATACGATATTTTTCCAATAAACATAATGTAACTTTGTTTCTGAAGTATGTACGCTATGTACTCGCATGTTCTCATATGTTGTTTGAATACAAACCCTGTACTTGGCTAATAAGTCCTACGATCTGTTCAGAAACGCAACCAAAGTGTTACCGTGTGGCTAGCGAAAGGTCGAGATGGCGGCTGACTTCTTGAAGAGGGCGAAAGTTTTTACGTACTAGAAATTAAAAAAAATATATATATATATTGTTACCTTGTTCTGATGCAACCCTTATCAAAATGAAACCCCTTGGGAATCTGAAGGAGCTGCGCGATATAAAAAAATATTTTTCTTTATTATTATTTCCGCGAAACCAGATGAAAAGCTTCGGAAGAAAGTAAAATGTCGTTTTATTTTATTCGTAAAGCACAAAACCACGAAACAAATCCAAATACGCTGAATTACACAGGGTGATTTGGTTCAAGGAAGCTTCCATTGAAGATCGTAAGTTCGTTGACAGTTTTTTATTTTATAGTTCTAAATTAATTGCTGAATCATAATTACGTATATATAAAAAAGATGGCATTACTATTTTGTACCGCATATTGTTTCATTGTAGATATAATATTTGGTATCTCCGAATCCGTATCAGTCTCATTGAAGGCTTTGTTGTAAGTAGAATGGCAAGTGTCGTTTATCCTGGTTGGATCCGTCGATCCAATCATCCACACCTGCAAAGCTGAAACAAGTGTTTTGCCGTGAATGTACATTCATTGTACTTCAAATGCCGTTATACTCCAGTTACGTTTTGATTCGCACATCTCGTCGCGGGGGAGGCGTGTGTTTACTTGTAAATAATTCAATAAAACGTGAACTTTGGACTGATTATTGCTGTATCACTCAAGACTGTGAAGTGCTTTCTGTAAGAACAGGGAATGCTGTTCTAAGTGTGCTTTATCGACTACCAGATGGCCGCAGTCGTTTCTTCTTTCAGTTTTGCGAGCGGTTTTTACAGGTCGTAAACGATAACCATTACGATTTAATTTTTGGGTGAGACTTCAATATCGATATGTTGAAAGATAGCGCTTGTAAGCGTGAATTTAATATTTTAATCGAAACAAACGGATGTGTCAGCGTTATTAAATCTCTCACCCGAGTCACAGTGTGTAGTGAAACAATGATCGATCTTTTTATTACGAACGCACAGCCTGATAAGATTACATCCGGAACGCTAAGTTATGATATTAGTAACCACCTTCCAATATTCCTATGCTTAAATACCAAACCATATAAAAAAGTTAGAAACACAGGAACATTTGTATTTGAAGACATAACAAACGACTGATTAAATGCTTTTAAAGCCGATATCTCTGAAATTAATTGGAGCCCAATATACAACTGCGAGGGTGCTAACCTTGCGTATAATACATTTTTGGGGGAAGTTACAACTATCTACAATCGTCATTTTCCTTGGAAAACCTTGAAAGTGTCTAAAAAGATCCGCAAGCCGTGGATAACGCCTGAATTGTTGAAGAAAATTGAGAAAAAAAAATGCTATACCAGAAATTCCTTAAAACTAGAGAACCGTCTTAGCTTTTAAGTTTTAAGGTATATCGAAATCAATTAACAAAAATACTACGGAAAGCTAAGACAGTGTATCACACAAACTCTTTAAAGGCGCAATCTACACGTGCGGATGTTATCTGGAGAAAATTAAACTCCGTTTTAAATCGCGTTCCAAATCGGCAGCCTGTAGATAGCATTCTCCATGAAGGGGTGTACTTGAATGGTAGTTCTTTAGCTAACACTTTCAGTGACTACTTTGCAGGCTTAGTTAGTGACAATACTACCACAGATGCGTTTCGCAGTTACTTAGAGTATAGAAATAACCATTCTATTTTTCTGAACCCGTCACAAGTTCTGAGGTTTGCTCCATTTTTATGCAACTGAAAAATAGCAGTAGTTGTGACTGTGATAATTTGCAAAGTCGACCTATTAAATACATACTTGACTTAGTAGCACCCTGTTTGTGTCACATTTTTAATCTGTCCTTAACAACGGGGTTATTTTTTGAAAAGATGCAGATGGCGAAAGTGGCAGTGTTACATAAAAAGGGCGATAAAAATATTCTCAACAACTATCGACCCCTTTCTATCCTCCCGGTATTCTCCATATTCTCCAGAGGCTTAGATAAAATAATACATACACGTTTAGTTCAATTTTTTGATAAGCATAACCTGCTGACTCCCGCCCAATTTGGTTTTAGGAAAGGTCGATCGACCGAATTAGCATTACTAGAGCAAAACGAATATATTTTAAAAGAATTGGAGGAAAAAAAGCAGGCTCTAGGTGCATTCGTGGACTTCCCGAAAGCCTTTGATTTTATCAACCATAACATCTTACTTAAAAAATTTGAGCTTTACGGTGTCCGCGGGTCACCTTTAGAACTTCTACGTTCCTACTTGCGACACCGTTGCCAATATGTTTCTGTTGACGAATTTTCTTCCGGCGTTAAACCTATTCACTCAGGCGTCCCACAGGGGAGCATTCTTGGACCGTTTCTTTTTAATATGTACATTAATGACATTTTAAACATAAGTCTTGCAAAATGTGTCATATATGCCCACGACAGTAGCCTATTCTTTTCAGATAATAGCGATGATCTTGTCACAATCGTCAATGACCCTCTGTCCAAACTTGGGGCATGGGCAGAAGATAACTGCTTACAAATTAATACTGATAAAACTAAAGCTATCATTTTTCGACCCAAGAATAAGTGCGTAAATCTAAAAAGAAGCATTGTGCTTGACTCTACGCCAATTGAAATTGTCAGTAATTTTAAAAGTCTTGGAGTCATATTTTCGAAACATATGTTAATATGTTTCGAAATATGCCAATCATTTGTTCCGTGCTGGAGCGCGGGGACTGGAGCGAGCTTCCAAAGCATTCATTTGACACCATGAAACTGCTTCGAATCAGTTGGGAACGAATTCTACAGTCCAAAGAGTGAACCCCTGCACTTCCACTGACGTCACTTTTCCGTTGTTGCCAGTAGAAACTTTCAGTTTGAAAAACACGGTAAAGACCAAAATTGTAAATTCAATAACTTCGTGAAAAAAAAAATATTTTTACCTAATATTTGGGATACTATTTTGGCGATGTTGTTTGGCGAGTTTAGCAAAATTTCAAGCAAATGGGGGACCATGAAGAAATCGGCGGAGTACCCTTTTAACTAGACACATGGAGTATTGGAAGGTTGTCTACTGTTCTACTAACTCTGGTTGGCAAATGTTGCAATATACCATACCAAAACTGTTAAATTTCCTTCTAGAAAAAGAAATTTACATTGACACTACCTCCTTCAAGGCTTTGCGTTCTCTTTATCTGTAGCAGTAATTTACCCCCCCACTCAAATGACATGATGAACAGAACAGCGCACACAAAGACAGGGACATCATGTCATCATACCAACTCGCCCAACTTACAACACTTCCACTCAAATGAATCTTTAAATTTGTTTATGCTATATCGAATGCACTCTTTTTGTGTTTTTCGGATTTCTGTCTGCAACGACTGTTCATGCCATCTGTTTAGGTGGTTAATAACTGTTTTGTAATCTGGTGCATATACTATATACTATATATATATATACCGGGTGTTCATTTTTAATTCGAACAGATTTATTTAAAAAGAAGTCGTGAAAGTTACACTTATACTGCTTGTGGAGATGAGTTATACGGCCAGGGGGACATATTATAGGGGGCTAATCGTAACGATCAGTTGGCTAATTAACTAAAATTCGATAATTAACTTTTTAATTAATGAAAATAGACATATGGTTCAAATTAGAAACCTGCTCAGCGCCATCGAAAAGCACTAAATCAGTAATTTTCAGAAAGACTTTGAGCGCGTGAGAAGCGTAGTAGTGCACTAAAGTTACTACTCGTGGAGCACGTACAAACTTCTAGCAATTGCGGTAAGGCGCCCGCGCGTTTTTTCCGTCTCTTATCTAGCCCCAGCCTTGTACCTGCTCCGCGAGTATATATATATATATATATATATATATATATATATATATATATATATATATATATTTTTTTTTTTTTTCTTTTTGCTGCAATGCCAATGTACGGGGCCGAGGGCTGGTCAAGCCTCCTTTGAGGCTTTTACCCTTTGCTCCACCATGCTTCAAGGAAAATAAACTATTATTATTAGTTCTAGAATAGCGCACTAAATTTTAACACATGTTTAATAGCACGTGCTAAAAACAAAAAAACGTCTCCGCTAACGTTGGCGCAGACTAGAGCTTTCAAATGGTTATCTAAACCCCAGCACCCCCCCCTCCCTCCCTTTAAAACAAGAAAAGAAAAAAAGCGCAAGCATTTTAATGGCGTCAAGACACCTATACTCTGTTTAATACTTAGTGTGCAACGCTGTCAAAGCTACTGGCGCGAGCGCATGGCTTCATCTATGGTTTTGTTTGCGTGATTTTGGGGGGAGGAATGAGATATCGTTGCACCAAAGTGCATTGTCACGCAAGTGGCATGCAGTGACGCAGCGGCCTGCAGTGATAACGGTTGCTATATAAGAACGTTGGTATTCAATAAAATTCGTTGATCGTTGGCTTCCAATCTGTGAGTTATCGCAGATTGCAAACCAGCCCGAGGACGAACGTCAATTCTGCGTCAAACTCGGCAAATATCAAACAGAGACCTTTGAAATGATTCAGCAGGCTTGTGTCGAAAATCAGTAAATATTGCGCAGTGTTTTAAGCGGCACTCGCGCTTCAGGAATGGCAGAACACTCCTGAAAGACAAAGAGAGGTAGGGCGACCTTATCCGACCTCTCCTGGACTGCGGTGACGTTCTGCCATTCTTGAGGCTCAATTGCCACTCAAAAAACCTCGCACACCACACTGCATTTGACATAAGCCTTCTAAATAATTGGAGATGTTCGTTTTAGATTTGTCGAGTTTGACGTAAAACTGATGTTCTCTCACGCCTTAGTTTGTGGTCTATATGGAGAGATCGCCATTATGGTTGTGCATGTGGTCAAGCAAACTGGTGTAGCCCAGTTTCGAACGTTCACAGAGCGACGCCCTCTGGTATAATGTCGCAGC
The DNA here is from genome assembly GCF_016920785.2 of Ixodes scapularis. Lineage (NCBI taxonomy): Eukaryota > Metazoa > Arthropoda > Arachnida > Ixodida > Ixodidae > Ixodes > Ixodes scapularis. The sequence continues at coordinate 62,649,234 of NW_024609880.1, read as the reverse complement.
AAGGTTCCGGCCTTCGACTGCTGCACGCACATCGCTGTGCTATCCTCTCTTTTTACGCTAAAAAATCAGTCCCAGAACTTCTTTGACCACAGCTCGAAGTTCTAGAAATCCGGCCTAAATTTTTTAAGGCCTAAGTGCCAATGATTAACACGTTTGTTTTGAAACTACAAATGCAGCCGCCAAGCAATGTGCGAATATAGTTAATTTAAGGCACGTCTACTGCCGACTCAATAACCTCACTTGCTCCCCATGTTGTGGTTATAAGCCCCCCAGTCGTTTATGCTCTTCGTCGCCATGCACCGATTCGACTAGCGTCGGAGCTCAACAAACAAACCACCGCACGGCAAGTCATTCAGGAATCTGCCATGTGACAGCGAAAATGTGACGCTTCTGCTCAACAATCTCAAGCAAGTTGTGTCCTGACTCCTTATACAAAGCTAAAGTCACTGGGACTAGACCGGCGTACCAAAATCCCTTCTTCTCTATGCCCACCCGATACCACACCTAATTTAATGAGGTGTGGTATTGGGCGTTCCAGGGTTGCGGTATCGGAGGTTCCAGGCGTACAATGCTCGCAACCGAATCAGCGACCAGCTTGACACAAATCATCCCACCCATTCCTTTCACCATCCGTCGCCACCCTTGCTTCTCCTCTAAAAGCAAAGACAGAGCATTGCAATATTGCATCAGCTTCCTAGCACCGCATCTAATGCTGAGGGAGTCGTACTTTTGGATCATGATCGGCATTTGTATTTGCTCCGAGCAAGACCCAAAATGGCGGCGCCCAAAACAATTTTGGGGAACGGAGTGCCGATAATTTAAAGCTCATTTAGTGACTCTAGGCATAAAGTGAACTCGGGTGTATTCTATTCCTCTTCGTCTTCATTGTTTATTGATTTCAATCATATCGAATAATGAACACATTATATCACGCTACGCTTGTGTAATTATTTGTCTTAGATTTATTAGCCTGACCCAGTACTTAAACTATTCAGTTATCGATAGTAAATCTTCCAATATATTTTTTAAATGTGAGGGTAAAAAGACACGGAGATTGGTGATGATACAGACGCCAACGCCGCCCTCGGAAATTTTTAGTTTTTTCTGCGATCCGCTAGGTAGCGCAACAAAACACCCAAACAGTTTTTAATTGTTTTTAAAATTAGCTAAGCTCTACACCTATTAAGAAACCAAAGCAAGATCATTGTGAAAATTTAATACATCGCAATGTATATCTATTCCAAAAAATAAATATTATTAGATGCCAATAAATCTGTTTGATGTCCAAAAAGATATGCGTCAAAACAGGTAAGTTTGAAACGCTCCTGGAGCGTTAGGACTTCGAAAATGAAAAAAAGCCATCGTCCAGCTCTTGGGCAACCATTGCAGCTCTAAATGTTATAAAAGATTTTATCATAGTTTAATTATTTCCTCAGCGGCATTTGAAGTGCCATGACTCGAAGCACAAAAAAGTGCTACGTTTGATATAAAATATCTAAACAAAAAAATTTTACACAACAAAAATTTTTTCTGCATATTACCAATTATAAGCACTACATCTGTAGCTAATTTTATTGCCCTAGCGCTTGTTATTAAAACATATTTGTGTTGAAAGATGTCAATTTTAGGGCAATATTTGGAGGGATGAAATAAATAAAGTAGTGCAAATACCAAAAAAGTGTATCGTTACATTCTGCTCCGACATCATCTTAACAAAACTGCTAAATTGGAACCGTGTTATCTTTGATGGAACGTTCATAAAACATAAACTAGCCGAGCAAGTGAGGATCCGCGCCATCATATTCGCAACGCTACAAATGCGCATGAACAGTAAAAACACACATACATACTATCAAATGAAAGAGGATTGCATTGCCTTTCGAATGAGATCAATCCCGCAAAACAGTATTTAAAAGGAGATGAGTAATGACCTGCCAAAAAGTACCTAAACTGCCACATTCAGTGGGACCGTGGCCTTAAGTGCTGTACAAATGAAGGGCACTTTGTGCTATGACCTGTGTAGTGTTCTAACGTGACGTGTTGTGATGGAGGTCGCTGCTTGTGTTTTTACTGCTGAGACATCCCACAAGTGTACAGTGCTGTAGGCGTTGCCGAGCAATTCCGAAATACCGCTTGTCACCGTTTTACTGGTTCCCGACGTAGCAGATTTTCGTCAAAAGTAAGCAAACGTAAAACAATGGATTGCAAGCGTCCCGGCTGGTGCCTCTGCCGTGCAATGAAGTTCGCAAACACGTGAGGGCAACTTCAGCAGTCTTGCAGTTGCGCGTGCTTCGTCGCGCGAGCGGAGACAACGGTTAGCTGTTCGATCAAACCGAAACCATGTCACTCCGCTCCGTCGCCAACTGATTCCCGAAATTGTGTGCAAAGTGTAACTGTCAAGCATACGACGAAAAAAAGTCCAGCGGCGCGTTATTGTCAGACAGGCAAACAAGGCACAAGCTAAATACACACACACACACACACACACACACAAAAAAAAAGATCTAGCGCGCATAGATGCAAGATATCGCAAGCCAGGGTCAAAAGGTTCTTGGATCGCTTTGGGTTTGTGCAACGACTGAACTCGAGACAAACAAGCGCGCTGTGCGGGTTCAGCGCAGACAATGCCTTCTTTGCTTTAGGTCACTTGTCATCACCAACTTTCTTATCGCGGCAGATTTTTCACGTACCGGGGTCCCTCTCGAAAAAAAAGCCCAGTGAGAGAAATCTAGGTAATTAATACTTCGACACAGCAGTCTTTGAGTTGATGAAGGATTTTTGTAGTAAAGTATGATTTAAACAAGAACAGGAATGTTGATGAACATGCAGCGGTACTTAGTTTCATTTCATAGAAAGCGCCATGTCTGCAGCGACGTGAGGAGGGCAACACCCGACGTCGCGCAGCCACGGTGACTAGAAGGCAGAGACCAAATATAGTTTTCCCACGGCTGTTGCTTTCACAAGCAAATGCTTCAGTACACAAAAAAAAAAAAAATTCCCGCCGCGCAAAAACGCGGTTTTGTTTCACAGCATGACGGCAAGGCTAGTATCCAAAACGCTATAACGTGGGAGCCTCCGCACACACCCTCGTCTATCGTTAAAAATAAAAAAAAAAAAAAATCGAGACGAGACTTACGAGACGACGAGAGCGCGAAACGCCAGATGGCGGGAAAACCATGCAGAACCGAAAGGGCATTTGATGCAGGGTACTTTGTGTCGGTCGGCCGCTTGCGCCACATTACACACGCATGCTCAATTACGGTGCTCAGAATAGTTTCGGTGTTGAAAGGCGACCGAAATTGGTCTTTTGGCGCAGGTTTGGCGCAGATTACCATACTTGGCAAAATGTAGCAGGATGTGGGCAGGGTTATCCGCTTGGCGCATTTTGGCGCAGTTGGCGGAGCAATCACATCACTGAGATACATTTAGGTGTGTTTTTGATTAGATATGTGTTTTCTTATCAAGACGTGCACGTTTCAAACGCCAAAAGCACCGCTTCTTCCTCCAACGACCAAATCTTGTAAGAGCTACTTTGCGGGGCGCATAAACAGTGCGCAAAACATGCTTGAAGGCATATAGTTCGAACCAGAAATTACAAGACTCCAGAAGATGATTACCAAGCCCATTTTCAGACTCGGTGACAGAAAACCTATCTGTCGCGTGCAACACAATTATGACTTTTGTAAATAGGCTAAGTAATGTAGAAAAGAGACATCTGCAGGTTCAAACTTCAAGGTTAAAATATTTATGCTGCAAATGGCAAGTCATATTTCTTTTTATTGGGTTATGAAACGCTTTTCTGAATGGAGCGAACTGAATAAAACAGCAACTAAATATGAACGGCATTTAAATGAAGTAAAAATAACGGAATTATTTTTATCAATTGACTTCTCAGCGTAGCATTCAAACACATTGTCTTCAATTCTACATTCTACTGTATACAGCAAAGAACGAGTTTTCCACAAATATTTTGATTATAATTTTCTAGTCAAAAGTGCTTATAATTGATCAGGTCAATAAGATTCAGCATAATACAAATTAAGCGCAGTAGAAAAAACAGTTATTGCTTACTTTTATCGTAATCCCTTTGTAAGGTGAAGCAGGTTCTGTAGTCGGTAAAAAGCAGCCGATAATCCTTGTAACCTAAAGATAATTTATTTACAGATATCACACCCACCGAGCATGTTTTTGTACGGCTGACAATGTCAACATTATACGATGCTCTTTTTGACTTTGCTACTCAAACTAAATTTGAAAAATCGGCGATATCATGCCTATCAAGGGAAACTCCGAGACCCTTATCTATCAAGGGAAACTCCGAGACTCTTATTTGACAGTCAGTATTTTGTTTCTATAAAGGTAATCGGTTTAATCAACTTCCGGTTAGTCGCTTTCCTAACCAGCACAAAGCGAACAAATCGGGGAAATTCTCTGTCCCAAAGGCTCACTAGGTTTTATTTCGCCTGCGGCTTGCACCGTTCCACTGTATTCAATGACTGTCCTTTTTTTTTAAAATAAATTTGACGTAGAATATGTTTGAGGGGTGGATTTATTGCGAGAAGCGTTTCACTCAAACGCAACAAAAGACCGTCACATGACCAAATAATCATGAAGTATACATAGCCAATAACAGGCAATGCAAAAGCGTAAAAAGCCTAGAAGGCGTACTTAAGATATGATTAGTAACACTTCATCGTAATTAAGCGTGATAAACTACGATTACCGAGGTTGAACGAGCGGCTGAGATGGAATCTCAGACCTTGCGATCCGCAGCCCGGCGCTTATGCTCGACGTTACGAGGAGCAGGCGAACGAGAGCACAAGCAGCTGGACTAAGGCGACTGTCGGCGCGGGCAGGCGACTCCGATCCTGAATACATTTTAATTTGCCTTAATCATTCTGATAAGACAGGCGCCATATCAGTGTGACGGTCAGATCAGACAACGTTTTTTTAAGAATGAAATTCAACTGGCGGTTTACACTATGGTAGGGCCAGTGAGGAGAGGGTTATTGGGATGATGGAAGCGCGTAGGGTTGTAATTGTGGCAGCTAAGGTCTCTGCCGAGGTTGGCCGTCTTGAGAAAGTCGACCAGCGATCGGAGGATGAGGCTGCGTCGTTCGGAGTCTCCTGTGGGGTTTACCCAGTCGTCGAGTGTTGAAGGTTTGTCTTCATGGTTGAGTGCCCTCAGGGCGTCATTTGGTTTTTGGTCGAGCTTTGAACATTCCCAGACCAAGTATTGAGTGTCTGCCCTAAGATTCTCTAGGCAGTACTTGAACTGGTCTGGTTTTGGTACAAAGTTCGGATTCTTCTTCTTTTTAGCGTCCGCCCATTTATTCGTTATTGATGGGGTGATTGCCGCTTCTGCTTGGAGTCTTCCTAGCAGGACGGATTCGTGCCTTCGGAATCGCTTGTGAAGGCTTTCCCGTGCCACGTCTTTGTGCTTGCCGATATTTTTCTTCAGAGCGATCTTGGCTGCTTTAATTTCCCAAAAAGGGTCGTAAAAGCCGTCAGGTTCGCTCTTCGGAGACTCGATTCGTTGCGACGTTTTTGGTAGATTTTGATGGGTTCGAGAGGGCTCGGGGGCTTCGGAGTGGCATTGAAAGCAGCGGAGGAAGGAACGAGTTAACTCTCCTGCTGCCTCGTTGGCTATCTCGTTGCCCTCGATCCCTTCGTGACCCGGGATCCAGCGTACCGAGGCTCGGATGTCGCGCATCCTTAGCTTAATGGCCATAGTCGTAATATTTCGAATCGCCTTGCACGTTTCCTGATGCGTTTTCAGTAAACGGTTGGCGTCTTGGGAGTCTGTGAACATGATGATGCTCGTGCCGCATTGGGCTTCTTGTCCAAATGCATTCAGGGCCTCTTCAATGGCCGTGATCTCAGCCTCTTGCGGCGTTCTGCAGTACGGTGCATGTTTTGTGCAAGTAGTTTTCGTGTTTTCAACGTACCACGCAAGAGCAGCATTTCCTCGTTCACTGAAGGCTGCGTCGGTGTAGCAGACGATGGTAGATGAGTCGTTACATTCGATTATGGCTTTTACTTCCTCGGAGTGCTTCATTGCCTTGTGTCGCCGTCTTTCTTTGTTTTTTTCGCCGTTAATTTTTTGTGGTATTAGCGGCGAGATGTTTCGGTGGCACCCTCGTTCGGTTACCTTTTGTGACGTCATTACTTTGTAAACAACAAGTTCGATGGTGTTTGTAATGAATGGGCATGGTGGAAGCCTGAAATCATTGCGCTCTCAAAGCAACTGCCAACACCGTCGAAATTGGAGTCCTTACATCCCTCTTCTTTCCGTCGATGAGAAATCCTTTGCTGACGTCAGTGTCAGCATTCGGCCAATTGTGGTGGACCGACCACAGCGACGCTTTCGATCACTTACGTCGTCAATAGGGGCCGATTGGGCTATGTCGATCCTCTCCCATGGTGGTAGTTGGTCTGATATGGGAGCATTGTTTTCGAGTTTCCAACCAAGTAGTGTGGCGATTTCTCTGCCTTGCTTGGTGAGTTGCATCTTGACTTTTTGTGTTTGTTCTTGCGTGGAGGCCAATTCTTTCAGCGACAGAAATGGCACGCCTTTGTGTAGTCCTCCCAGTCCTGTTTGTCTCGGAAGACCCGAGATACATCTTCTAGCGTCGTTCATCAGGGTTTTGAGACGGGCCCAATGATGCAGTGTCAATGTGTAAAAGCGACAGCGATACATGACTTTCGGTATGAGTGCCGCATGAACTATCGTTCTGGCAATTCCTTCACCTGCTCCGCCGTGTTTATTCGCTATTCTTCTGATGATCGAGGTGCCGTGTCTCGATGTGTCGCGCATTCTTTTGATCCATTTGTCGGGATTGAGTTTGGTGTTGACGTGGTTCGTCACTGTTTTATATTGTCTGCTCGTCGAACTTTAGAGTGGGGTTGGTGTTGTCTCTTTCTCTACCAAATATCAGAAGTTTAGTCCCATCGGCTGATGGTTTCATGCCCACTTTTGCTAGGAAGCTCTCTATAATGTGAAGTGCTGCCTGCAGTGTTTCAACCGGTTCTTCTTTCTTATTTTGTGTTGTCCAGAGTGTGATGTCATCTGCGTATATAGTAAAATGGAGTGTCTCTACCTCGTCCAATTTTCAAGCTAGCGGTGCCATTGCTAGATTAAAGAGCATGGGAGAAAGGACATAACTCTGCGGCACTCCAGTGTCATTGTTCTTTGTGCTACTTTGATCTTTGCCCACTTTGATTACGTATCTTATATTTTTGAGAAATGTCTTGATTAAGTTAAGCGGTCTTCCCAGGATTCTTTGGGTCTCCATAGTCTTGATTATTACGTCGTGTGGTAGCGAATCAAACGCTTTCTTGATGTCTAGAGCCACCAACGTTCTCGTACTGTGGGCTTCGGGGGTGAATTTCAATATTGTTTCTCTAAGTAGTATTAGAGTGTCGTGCGTTCCCAAGCTCTTTCTGAATCCCGTTTGGGCCAGGAGGTATGTACCATTCTTAACCGTGAATCAGTCGATCCTAGCGAGCGTCATCCTTTCGACGAGCTTGCACAGTATCGACGTCAGGGATATTGGTCTTGTGTTTTGAGGTTTGTCTGAGACTTTTCTGGGTTTTGGTAAGGGTGTGACCCACGCCATCTTCCAGTCCTCTGGCATTTCACCTAACTTCCAGATGACGTTGATCTGCTCCAATAGCGCAGTTCTCGCAAATTCAGGAAGGTTCTTCAACATACTGCTGGTTACTTGATCAGGGCCTGGTGCACATCTAGTCCTGCCGTTTGCAATTGCTGCTTCATGCTCCCAGGCGGTGAAGTCGCAGTTGTAGTGGTGTTGGTCTTCCACTACTGTTGGGGTGTAGATTATTTCGTTCGGCTTGGTTGCAGGTTGAGGGAAGAAAAGTGGGCCCGTTTCTTCAAGTACTTCTTCTAGCGTTTTGTTGCTTCGTAGGGCTATATTGGATGGGATTCCTTACTCCTTTTTTTTTCCGAGCATTGAGTTACAAACAATCCACATTCGTGTTATTGACATGTGCTCGTAGAATGATTCGCATAGGTCGTTCCAATTGTCGATACATAACTTATTGGCGTAAGATTGTGCTTCCTTTGCAAGCTTGTTTGCCTCGGTTAAGTCTTTGCGATTTCTGGATGTTCTATATTTGTCAACGAACTCCTGTCTGTGTTGCCATAATGAAAGAAGGTGTGTGTCAGGATTTGGGTCATCCCCGTTTTCTGCTTTCTGAATTGTCGCTTTTCCAGATACTTCTCTCATAGCGTGGGTTAGTTCGTCTAAGCTAGTTATGTGGTATTCTTGATTTATGATTGTTCTGAAATCATCCGAAATGATGGTCTTGCGCTTTCTTTTCTGTTTAAGTTTGCTTCCGAGTTCTAGCGTTATGTGAAATGGGAAATGATCACTTCCCCATGGGTCATTATTATCGCATTTCCAGGTTGTTATAGACTTTTGTGGTGTAAGGGTTAAATCGGGTGCTGTGTCTTTCTTTTAGGGCCCTTGTCCGAGTCTGGTTTTAATTTCGGGGTCGTTCAGTAGGTTGAGCCCTGCTTTTTCATATTCTTTTTGAATTTTGACGCCTCTCTCATTGGGTTGGTCTTGTCCCCGGTCCGCGTTCCATGCGTTGAAATCACCCCCAATTACGATGTGGTTAGCCAGCTGTGCTCGTCGTCCGTGAAAAGTGCTGGTCTGTAGTATACCGATATAAGGATGATCTTGATGTCATTATCTGTTGTGCGGACTGCTACTATTTCTTAAGTTTGGTTGCACCATTGAGTAGTGTGTAATTGTTCATATGGAAGTTGTTTTCTTAGGTACACCGCTACTTGGGCTCGGACTGTTTCTTTTTTGCCGCTTTTGTGGATGATTGAGGGTGATGTGAAGCTTCTGTATCCTCTAAAACCGATGTTGTCCCCATTTATCTCTTGTAATAGTAGTGCATCTTTAGGTTCTTGTTAAGTCGTAAATTGAGTTCCGCCCTGCGAACTTGGAGGCCCCGGCAGTTCCATTGGCGAAAATCGAGTGCCTTATTCCTGCGGGAATACCTAGATGGTTTGTTCTGCATCCTGGGTGGGGGTGGAGGTATCATCTATGCTGCATTGTTGTACTTGTGATTTCTGGAACTGCATAAACATGATTTGAAATTGCTACATCATCTGCTGCATCTATTGCTGCTGCTGTATTTGTTGCTGAATTTGTGGGTGTAGTATTTTCTGTGTTTGTTGCGTTTTCTGAGCTTGTGTTTTCACGAAGCGCAGCACTTTATCTTCCCAATTCCCTTTTTGGGTAGCTTGGGTAATCGCGCAGATCGGCGGGTTTTCGGATGGTGTTTGGTTCTTTGTGAAGGAAGGAATTAGCACCGTCTTTTGTTCAACAGTCTTCCTGACTGCATCTTGCTTCTTTTTTTCCAGTTCTGTTTGTCTGCGTTGCTTGGCACGTTCTTCTTGTTTGTCTTTTTCAATTTCCGCTTTGAGCTGGGCTACATGTCTTTCAAGTTCCTTTAGTTGATTTTCTTTGGCTTCGATTGATGCCTTGTTCGTTGAAGATGTTCTTTTGGCCATGTTGGCCTTGGCGTTTGGTAGATCCTGGTTGTATGTCGTGCAGTTGGAGGCGGTGGGGTCCTTCTTGGTACTGCCGGTGTTTTCCAGCGGCGGGAACTTGTTGAGATCTTGTAGGGGGAGAAGCGATTCTGGTGAAAGGATGTTCTTCCTCTAAGTGTGCCCTGGTTGTGCAGGGCATTTGCCATCGTCTTCCATGGAGAAGCACTTGCCACATTTTTTGTTTTGCTCTTTGTCTGTGTCATTGCCTCTGCTCCTCTTTGTAGCTTTGCGTCCGTGCTTTTTTTGGTTTCGCAGTTGGGGTCGAAGGCTGTATGTCCCGACATATGGCAGTCAGGGCAATACGTATCTTCGCATCTTCGCATTGTTTTCCTTCTGGGTGAGGTTCACCGCAACATCTACATCTCTGCTCTCTCACGCAGACAGCTGCCTTATGCCCGATGCCGTGTCATTTGAGGCACAGGACAGCTATTGGTTTGTACGTGTATACTCTGAACAGTATTCCGCGATGCGTGATTTTCCTAGGAACTCTATTTCCATCGAATGTAAGAAGAAATGTGCCTCTCCTCCCAATGGGTCTTGCATGTAGGACATTGCAATAGTCAGAGTCTGAGTAGTCGACAATGTCTTGTGCTGTGAACTCTGCATTCACGTCGTGTACTACTCCTCTGGGCATGAGGCCCGTGGTGGATCTGTATGTTTGGAACCCTACCTCTGTGCCGTCACACAGCGTCAGAGTGCTTATCTGGAGGATGTCTCCTCCGTGCGCCTCACTGTAAACAGTGATGTCTATGGTGTTGTTACTGTGTTTGGGATCGTAGCTAAGTCGGTCTATGTTGCAAGGAATTGTAAAAAGCTGTTTCAGTTGGTCCATGTGGATCCGCGATGAGATGTTCGATATTCTGGTTTGCGTCGTGGGTTTCACCACAATCACGATCTTTGGTTCGTCAAAGCGCTCAAGGTGGGTTCCCCATTGTGGTTGTTGTTTTTCGTATGTGACTCGCGTCCAACTGTTTGTCGTTTCAGGAGGAGAACTATCGCTGATGTTAGTTATACTGTTAATCTTGTCATCGCTGATCTCGAAACTATCGTCCTGGTCTTGACTTTTGTAGTATTTTCGCTGGAATTATCACCTTTTTTGCGTTGTTCTTGTTGGTCACTAGCTCCATGCTATTGTTTTCGTCGTTCTCGGTGCACATTTCGATCGGCGTTGTTTCAGTACTCGCCATGTTCAGAATGCGGGATGATGGGCAGGCCTAGTTCTGCCTACCCGGGGTCCGGGCCTACGGCGGCCTCTCGAGGTGAGAATTAAAAGAAAAACTCGCCTACATTTGGTTCTGCTGGAATTCTTTCGATGAGTCGCCGCCCTTAGGTAAAAGATTTGGGTCGGGGGACCCAGTTGATGGCAGGAATTTAGTGGTGTTAGCGGAGCTGAAGCGAACGCTGCTGCTCCTCATGCCACTTCGTCGTCCTTTTTTCCAACGCGCATGAAACCACCCGAGCTCTAGGTAACCAAGAATAAAAAATAATAACGCACGCATAATCCACGCACAACACATATTCTGTGCCCTCTGTGATTATGAGGATTAGGAAGATAAGTGTATATTTTGATAATTTTGTCCTTGCTTGTTTATCTAAAAAAGCTTGACCCCTACTCTTGCAGAGCGGCTGCATGCTTCAGGAGTTTTTCTGGGCATGCAGTTTAATTTCGGTCAAAATATTTGTTTTTCGCGATGCAGCAGAATACGTTTCTCGATTTAATAAACTAAAAATAACGCTATTGAACTCAATGTCTAAGTGTAAAACAATATCAGTAATTGCTTACCTCCATAATAATAATCGTAATCGATTCGCATTTCGTCCTTTTGTTCGCTAGAAGGCTTCACCTCGATCCACATATGGGAATCTGGCCAGCTACGGTATGAAACAATGAAACGAACATCATTATGCAAAGAACCATACAAGACAAATATTAGTCTCCTCAAGATTCCATAAACCTACTTTTATAGTATATCTTAATAGTTTTCGTGCAATCACTTAATCGAAACTTTAATAACACCTAATCAAAACTGGGCCACGATACGTAAATAGTTTTAGAAGTTTGCATTCAGTCCCCCAGAACATAAACAAAGGTAGGGAAAGGCACGTAACTATAAAATGCTTAATCCTTTTCTCTTTTCTTTTTTATATTTTTAGCAGAGACTCTGAAGGAAACGAGACACTTCTAATGATAAATTTCTCCACGCGTGCACCTGAATATTGACGCGTTTCGCACGCGGATTTTCTTGCTCGGCAAAGAAATTCCCCTGCACGACCGATCAGGTGACTGTCGATCGAGCGTGCACTTACCACTCACATTACTGATTTACAGTTGCGCAGTGTGAATGTACGGGGTGTTCTCGAGTGTTACGGGGGTGTAAAAAATCGTATGTACAGGGTGTCACAAAAGAAAATTTACACGGTCTTTTTTGCAGCAAAAATAAACTAGGCATCGCAGAACGCTCATTCTCCGCCCAAGGGTAGAGCTAGAGGTCACAACCAGATTCCAAAGTTTCAGCCCGATCCGATATCTCAATCAAAAGTTATAAATGATTTCCTGAAAATTTTAATGGGAAAATCGAGCCCATTTTTGCCTGTTTTCGGTTTCTGGGGCCATAGAGCCCCATGTGTTTGAAAACTCCGTCGGCCGCCATTTTCCCATTGAAATTTTCAAAAAATCACTTATAACTTTTGATTAAGTAATCGGATCGGGTTGAAACTTTGGCATCTGGTTGTGACCTCTAGGGCTACCTTTAGGCGGAGAATGAGCGTCCGGCGATGTCTAGTTCATTTTTGCGGTAAAAAAGACCGTGTAAATTTTCTTTTGTGACACCCTGCATAAGCCACTGAACAGAGTGCCATGTAACTGTACATCAATGTGCTTTAGATGGTTCATTTATCATATCTAAATTGGTAAGTATAAATGCCTAAAAAAAATACAAGTTTTTCTTTTTTTACGTGCTGGAGGAAAACTGTTTACTTAGAAATTCCGTTTATTATCGGAACACGGTGAGCAACGCCAACATGGCGACAAACGCACTCGTCGAACAACGTCTTCACTTCATCGTCTTTTGCCCTCTGCTCCCAAGTGCCATTGGGCTGGCCCCTTGGAGATAACACCTCTCCCCTCTCAGGCGCGGTACCTGGGGAGGCGGCCGTCTCGTCCGGTTAGATCTGCGCGGAGTCGTTCTGTCTACCTGCCTCTCTAGTGCCGTAGTTTTTGGTTCTTCATTGTCCTGCCCATGCCCATGTGAGCGTCGTTGATGCCCCATTATTTGCATCTTCTTCAAGGCGACGTTTGCGAATCTGGTTCAAGTGTCGGCGAGTGATGTCAGTTGCACACTTAACAAGCCATGAACGTCGACCCATTGGTCTAACTAGGATGCCAGGAATCCAGTTAGGCTTCTTCAGAAACTGCGGAACCATTACTTCTTCTCCAGGTTGGAGTTGCCTGCTTGGCGGTAACTTCTCTATTACTGTTGGTGACTCTGCTATCGGTACGAGGCGATCGGGGACATTTGGTAGCTCCCGACCAAACATGGCCTTAGCTGGAGTAACACCTGTTGTTTGGTGAACCGTACTATGCTGACGGAACAAGAACCGTGAAAGTCTCGGGTCCCCCGATGCAAACGGTTCTCGGACCAGCGCTCTCTTCAGCGCGCCAACGTATCGCTCTGCCTGCCCGTTGGTAACAGAATGGTATGGAGCCGACGCTACGTACTGAACGCCATTGTCCTTGTAAAAGTCCTGTATTTCGACAGACACGAACGCTGTTCCGTTGTCTGACACCACCTTGTGTGGTATCCCAAATGTCGCAGACAGTGAGCGGAGTACATCAATGACCGATGCCGATGTGGGAGGAGCTACTTGTCTCACCTCTACCCACTTGGTATAGGTGTTGTAATTGAGTTTATGAATCGCCACCAAGGTGCCCCTTTTCCTTTAATCGCCCTTGTGCGCGTGAATAAAGAAGAAGTGTAGCAGCGTTCGTCGGGGCTGGACGTGTCCTTTTTCCTTCGGCGTGTCCGCTTGGCCGCGGGCCGCCGCTGCCCTCCACTCCATCGTCGTCGTACCGTAAGCCTTCCTGCGCATATATCCTAATGCAGTATAGCCCCTGAAACACTACAATAGGCATCCACAACTACCAAAAAGGTTCGTCCCTCCAAGGGACCAGCAAAATCTACATGGAGCGAATGCCATAGTGCTGATGGTTTCGTCCACGAAGGAATCGGAGCTTCTGCCGGATTCGTCTGTGTGCGCTGGCATGGCTCGCATGCTTCAACGGTTGTTTCAATGTCGTCATCCAAACCTGGCCACCATAAATAACTGCGCGCACAGGTTTTCATGGCCACGACTCCTCGATGGCCTGCGTGGACCAGTGCCATTGCTTGCTTGCGGGCTGCTGTTGGCAATTACGACTTTTGCGCCCCAGGTGATGCATCCGCGTTGAATTGCTAACTCCGTGGCTCTTCTGTGATAAACGGTGAAGTCGTCTCCCTTCAGTGTCTGTACCGTGCCCTCTTGAATCGCTCTGTAAAGTTTGGACAGGATGGCATCTTCCAGCGTTAATCTTGCCACCAACTCGGCTGTAAGAGGCGGACTTGGAAGGACTTCGAACATGAGGATGTCACCAAGAGCGTGAGGTTCCTTGATGCAATCGGGTAACGGCAACCTACTTAGCGCGTCTGCATTCTGATGCAATTTGCCGGCTCGGTATTTCAGGTCGTAGTCGTAGGCTCCAAGCTTTAAACACCAGCGTGTCAGGCGGGGTGAAGGTATCTAAGGGACCGGTTTCTGCGGTCCGAGAATTCCCAGTAGTGGCTGGTGGTCGGTCACGAAGGTTACCGGTCGTACCGCATTATATTTGTGGAACTGGTTGGCTGCGAACACCACAGCAAGGCCTTCCCGATGAAGCTGAGCGTAGTTGCGCTCAGCGGCACCTAATGTTTGGGACGCGAAGGCTGTCGGTGCCGAGTCGTCTGCCGCGAAACTAACCAACTTCGGATGAACGTCCACCGCCTCAACATTGCCATCCACTAGAGCAGCGAGTTCTTCGGGAAAAGTTCATGAGATAACCAACCATACGTACAATTCCCTGCCTTGACTGTCCTGCTGGGCTAGCACCGCACCTACACCATACGGTGAGGCGTCACACGAGATGAGTAGTGGCTTTGTCTCATCGTAGCAAGCCAGGACTGTACTGAGTCTTCAGGATCAGTTTCTTGAGCTCTTCAAAACCCCACTGATGTCTTTCTTCCCATTGCCACGGACTGCCTTTCTGTAGCAGCTCATACAGTACGGATGCTACTGTGGCTCTCTGTTCTAAAAAACGGTCGTAGAAGGCCAACATGCCCAGAAATGACTGCAGAGTCTGCTTACTAGTCGGAGCGGGTGCTTCCACTATCGCTTGTACCTTTTCATCTGCAGTGTGTATGCCCTTAGCGTCAATCTTGTGGCCCAGAAAATGTACTACCGGTACACTGAAGCGGCACTTAGCATTGCTGAGACGCAAGTTTGCCTTTGCCAGTCGCTGTAGCACGGCTGCCAATCGTTCCTTGTGCTCTTGTTCCGTGGCACCACTGACAATGACGTGGTCGAGGTACACACAGACACCGGTAAGCCCACTCAAGGTGGTCTCCATGAACCTTTGAAATATTGCTGGAGCTGCTACCACACCAAAAGGAAGCCACTTCACCTTGTACAGTCCTTTTGCTGTGTTCATGGTGAGCAGCTCAGCTAAGGTGACCACCCTTGCTAGCGAAATGCGGGACACGCTGACCCGGGGGGGGGGGGGGGGGTTGTAAAAGGAGAATGGTATTATGTTTCGACTGCGGCAACTACAAAAAAAAACTTAGTGCGCAGTCGAGCTGTTGGAAGTTTACCATGCTGCTTTTTAACCCAAGACTGGATCAAAACAAGGAAACATTTTCTTTCCTAGCTCCTTCTGCCCCAGTTTCAGGTTTATAAGCAACATGGAAAAGAAGAACTGTTCGATGTAATTTATGAACACACGCCACAAAATGTGACTCTGCTAGCACATTTAATACCCTGTCGTGTCCAAAAGCCTATTATATAGAAGCTCAAATAATTTTCACCCTCAAGAATATATTTTAAGTTTAAATGCCACATATTTTAATAAATGTGTACAAGTTGAAAACATAAAATCGACTCCAGCAGAACTCAATGCATGAAAAGTAAAGAAGATGCTGTAAATCTTGTACGGCTTCTTGTTTCCTGTCGATTCTTATTTTTACGGGTGATCGGTGGGCTAGCGCACTCGAGCTCGGAGCACGTGGAGCGAAAGCTCGCGCTGCAGAACCCAGGCAGCCTGGGTTCAGTCCCCACCCCTGAACATTTCGAACTGGATGAGCATCGTACCGGCGTGCGGTCGTGTATCACTACTGCGTGGTGCGCGTTAAAGACCCCAGGCTAGCAGTCGCACTGCACTGGCTAAATTGCTTATATACAGCGGGTAACAATGGTCACCATGTTCTGGCCGACAAAACTCCTGCTGTATAAACAACTAACGACTAATTTGTTTTGTCTCATTTTTACCAACGTGCTCCTACACGAATTGAAACCTTATGTTGTTTTTGATCGTTGTGAGTTGCAGTATTTTTTGCCTTGTGTAATCGCCTTCACAAAAAAAAAAAAAAAAAACAAAACAAAGAAAACATTTCTCCACAGCAACACTTTCGCGTTGACACGGGATGATTTGAAAATAATTACAATAATTTATTTTTCAACTTTTGTCGAGCAATTTTTTCTTGCAATATTTTACCACTAAAGAGAGGGTAGGGTGCACAGCGGTGGATGCGAGTCAGGTCTCCTGCAAGAACGACGGTCGCTTCCCGCAATGCTTGGATAGAAGACGGTGTACCATTGCGATTCACACGTTTACCAGCGACCACCACGCTTCCCCGTGCCCCGTTGTCCGGCAGCTCAGTGAGTTGCGTAGTGAATTTTGGGACAGTTTGAAATGCGGAACATTTTTAAGATTTATATATTTCTTGCGGGACGTGGGACACGAGCCCTCAATGCGGGACAGTCCCGCGAGTCGCGGGACGGGTGATCACCCTAAGCTCAGTCGTAGCTGCAGTCACGTGAAGTTGTTGGTAGGCTTGCGCTAGGTCGAGGGCGCTGAATGCAGTTCCTCCCCGTCGACTGCTCAACACTTCGCCTGTTGTTGGCAAAGGATAAGACGCCCTTTTCGTGGCCCCGTTCACGGTGCTGCGGTAGTCACCACAGAGACTAATGCTTCCATCCTTCTTTCTCACTAACACCACGGCGTGGCCCAGTTAAAATATTGCGTAGGCTCCAAAATTCCTAGCTGTTCCAGTCGGTCGATCTCCGTCTCGACGGCTGAACGTAGCGGAAAGGGGACGGGCCGCGCTTTCCGAAACTTGGGTCGCGAAACGAGAAAGGACGGACAACCACAAACTTCCCTTTGGAAGTTTGTGGTTGTTTTGTTTTCTGTTTCGCGACCCTTTTTTGTTTTCTTTCTCAAGTTTAATTATCCCTACCAACCAACTCGTTCTGTCCTTAAAAGAAAAAGAAAAAATAATAATATTCGGGATTTTCTTCGCCCTACTGCGAAAACCTCCGTGTTTTATTTTTGTTGGCTTTGATACGTACTTTAGCCATTTAATAAGTTATATCGCAGCGTTATAGAGCCCCTCGCAAACTTTGGGGCCTACTGTTCGACTATAGGGCGCTGTACGTCGAAACGAAGTTTTGGGGTGCATTATATGGGACAAAAGGGTGTAAGGTGATACCCTTTTTTTAAAGTGTGAGATATGTTGCTGCGGTGGCCGTTCATCCGAAGTTGGTTGGTTTCGGAGCAGACAACTCTCTTCCTAGCAGACGACAGCCGCTTCCTTTGGGTGGCAAGCCTCGCGCCTCGGATTTGGCGTGGTGACCCAAATGCTCCCGTGACGTCGGGCCACGTGCCGCGCTCCGACGTTCTGATTGGGTCGCGGGGCCGTAGCTTCTACAGTTCGCCAAGTTATCGTGAAGCGGAGTATAGTTAGTGAAAGTCAAACATATTAGAGAGTTTTAGTAGATCGTTCCGATGACTCCGATAACGATACCCGATACTCCGCCACCGCATCCCTTGCGCATGCATAGTATCGTTATCGGGGCTGTCGGAGGTATCGGAACGATCTACTAAAACTCTCTAATGTGAATGCAATAGCGCAAAACAAGGAATAGTAAGGAGAAGAACGAGCACAGAAAGCTGTTAAAATACGCCCTGTGTTATTCGTTCCTTTCCCTAGTCTTCTTTGTTGTGCAAATGCTGATGCATGTGGTTATAAAAGCGCGCGTCTCTCGCTGTCTGCTTCTGTGACGCCAGATAAATTGGGCATTTATATATAAGGAAAAAGAAAAAAGGTGCGGACGCACTATATTTTATATAGCGTTTTTTTTTTTATTCTTACAGATTTGTTTAAAGAAAGCCATGAAAGCTACACTCATGCTGTTTCTGCTAGGGAGTTATACGCCCAGCGGGACATTATGCGGGTGGATAATCTTTGCGATAATTCGGCTAATTAATTAAAATTCACTAAGTAACCTTTTAATTAGTGAAAATAGACATATGGTTCTAATTAGAAACTTCCTGAGCGTCGTCCAAAACCCTTAAATCAGTAATTTTTATGAAGACTTTGAGCGTATGAGAAGCGCAGTATTGCGCTGAAGTTACCACCCGTGGAGCGGGTACAAAGCTGGGGCTAGATAAGAGACGGAAAAATTGCGCGGGCGCATTACCGAAACCGCTAGCCTTGTACGTGCTCCACGAGTGGTAACTTTAGTGCACTACTATGCTTCTCACGTGCTAAAAGTCTTTCTGAAAATGACTGATTTAGTGGTTTTCGATAACGCTCAGCAAGTTTCTAATAGGAATCATATGTCTATTTTCGCTGACTAAAAAGTTAATTAGTGAAATTTAATTAATTAGCTGACTTATTGCAAAGATTAGCCACCCACATAATATCCACCTTGGCGTATAACTCACTCGCACAAACCGCATAAGTGTAGCTTTCATGGCGTTTCTTAAAAGAAATCTTCAAGAATAAAAAAAAAAGGTATATATACTGTAAACGACTTATTTTTCGCGGGCTCAATATTTCGCGATTTGGGTCAAAGCTGAAGTCTTAGAATAATTCGCGGGTTCTAATTTTCGCGACGCGGTGGGATATATATTCACATTCGTTTACATTTCCCGGGATTGTTAGTGGGACCTATTTTTCGCGAATCGTAGGCGATTCGCGAAATTCGCGAAAATTAGGTCCTCGCGAAAATTAAGTCGTTTACGGTATATATATATATTCATTGAAAATATGCACATAACTAAATCTTATTTGATCGAATTGATCAATGGTTAAAGAAACCACCGTGAACCAAAATAAACAGCGGATCCAGGATTTGAAGTTGGGCCTCCCAACATCCGGTCGGGTGTGCTTATATTATATTATAATATACCGTATTTACTCGAGTATTAGCCGGCACTATTTATGAACAAGGTCCTTGCTTCTACTTTCCAGCGAAGCACATATACAGCCACTCATCGCGTTGCGCATAAAAACACAGCGAATAACCAGATCGAAAACACGATCCTCCATACAAATGCAATCTTCACAGATGGAATCTTCACGCGAAGACGTTGCTGGAGTCATGCAGTGATTGGCAATCCGTGTGCTCCACGGAAAAACGAAACCTCGGGTTTTCTTCATAAACAGTGCGGCTATCATTCGAGTAAATACGGTATATGCATATTGCGAGGGTGTATGAGTGACTAGAGCCATGGTACGTAAAGGAAAACATTGTGGCTGAGGCACCATCTGAGGAGTGGTCAATAGTCGTGTTGCCATTTGAACGTACGTTTGTGGCCTTGGCTCGACACGTGGACAGCATTCGCCAGTTCCTCCTGGACGAGTGCTTTTTGGTCGGTTGAGAGGTCGACGTGATCTATCGTAAAAGGCGCTTTGGGGGCGCTGGTTGGCCACATTAGAATGTGGCCAACCAGAAGCCTCAAATAACACCCTGGCGGTGGTCGCGAGAAACAGACTTGATAAGTGCGTTGGAGTGACTCTCGGTGACTGAAAATAAGGTGCACGTGATGTTTCAATCATGTTAATTCAAAATCACGGTGCTAGAATGTGACTAGCGAAACAATCGACATAATCCCCACGCCAAGCGCCGAGGGCCGGGAAACTGCCGTCCAAGCGGTCACACTCTGTCCGAGTAAAACAGAGTTCGAGCGGCGCAGTTTTTTTTCATACATCTTTCTGCATGATCATGATCGAAACATCACGTGCACCCTATTTTCAACCATAAAGGATTATTAAACTTCACTCTTACGCGCTTATTAAAACCATGTACCAGGGGTGGCCAGGCTGACCTGGGCTAAGAGCAGCAAACAAAACCGAGAAACTTTCAAGAGCCGCGGGGGGTGGGGGGAGCAAAATCTTTTTATAGAACAATAAACGAAACTGGAGCCACTTTCAATCTATGCGAGTCAAAAGTCACACTGTACGTAATGTAGCAGTAGCACAAGATTACCAAACCGCAACCTCTCTTTCGATTTAAAACGCGCTCCGTTTCTTATTTTGGAGAAGTACATGTGTGACCGGGAGGGAGGCGGGGGAGTCGGGGGGAGTTAGGGGGGGTTGGGGGGGGGGGGGGGTAGGGGAGAGAGCCGTGAGCCGCACTTTAACAAGCGAAGAGCCGCATGCGGCTCGCGAGCCGCAGCTTGGCCACCCCTGCCATATACCAACGTATACCTTTGACTAAAACAGTTTCTCGCTACCAACGCTAGTGGATTCTTTTAGGCTTCTGCTTGGCCAAGAGAGCACGCCAAGCCCTATTTCTGCGTCTGGTGCACGCTCTGACTCTGCCCGCGCCTCCCATTGACCAAACTCTCTGTATACACGGCGCTGGCCCAAGGCAGAGCCGTATATGTAGAGAGTTTGGTCAATGGGAGGCGCGGGCAGAGCCAGGGCGTGCGTCTGACTCGGATAAAGGGCTTGGCATGCTCTCTTGACCAACCAGAAGCCGAAAAGAATCCCCTAGCGGTGGTAGCGAGAAACAGTTCTGATCAAAGGTTTATGTTCGTATATGGTTTTAATAAGCGCGTAAGAGTGAAGTGTAGTAACTCTTTGTGGTTGAAAATAGGGTGCACGTGTTGTTTTCATTATGATCATGCAGAAAGGTGTAAGAAACGAATGCGCCGCTCAACTCTGTTTTGCGCGGGCAGAGTGTGACCGCTCGGACGGCAGATTCCCGGCCCTCGGCGCTTGGCGTACGGGTTATGTCGATCGTTCCGCTAGACGCACTCTTCCACCATCATTTTTGGATGAGCGTGATTGAAACATCACGTGTACCATATTTTCAGCCATCGAGAGTCACTTCACTGCAGTTATCAGGTTTGTTTCTCGCGACCACCGCCAGGGTATTATTTCCGGCTTCTGGTTGGTCACATTCGAATTTCTGAAGACGCCCTGGAACACGCCCAGCCCGCTTTCAGCCAATGGCGCCTCCGCATTTGTCTCCTATACTTCCCAACGAATGGCCAAACTCTCTACATATACGGCTCTGGCCCAAGGCAAAGCTCGTCCATGGCCACGGCGCAGCGTGAGAGCCAAAGCTCTGTTGTCCGTGTCTAGACGAGTCCCTTTCTCGGCAATGCACGTGCACCACAACACGGCGAGTCCTTCCCGGAGGTATATACAATAGTCCGATCTCACCAGCCAGTTTGACTACGCCATCGCTGCCGCAATGCATCGAGGGAACTTTAGTATTTTCGCACGTGCGACAACATCGCTGGAGCTCTGCGCGTGCAGGGCACGAACAGTCTCGTGCACTGCCGATTGCCTTCTGTGAACTAAAGTTATGGCTGCTTCGCGCAAGCGCCGAACGCTTGGTGAGATCGGTCTATTGCAACCAAGGCCACTGGCCGCCTCCATGTCTCTGCTCGGGCGGGAAAGCCCCTGGAATTTCTATGTTGCCTAAGCTATAATCACGCGCACGCTGCACGTGCTTGAACTCATGGGGTACCAGCTGGGCCTGTCTAAAAAAGGGCTCCTGGCCGGTTCCATTTTCAGTGTTCGTGCGTATGGCGTGTGATTTGCTCGCTGTCCGAAGCGACGAACTTGCGCCTGCGGGACTGTAATTTAGCACGTGTGCATTGTGAGTTTTGTAAACATTGGAAACGTGTATACTAGCCTCGGCAGAGGGGCGATGATCGCCTGCGCACAGACACCGACAACTACGCTAAAACCGACTTCGGAGGCATATGTCTATGTGTTGTTGGGTAGCGGGGGAAGGTGGAGCAGTTGGAAGTGCGGCAAAGTCGGCCAAACACGCAGAAGAAAAGGAAGCCAAATGGATGAAAAAGAAATTTCGTCTGAGACTCTGTCAAACAAGAGACAAAAAAAAAAAAACTAGAGTTATAGAGAGAAAAGTAAAATGCCAAGTAACCCTCCGCTCGCTGGAGCGCCTTGAGGGGAAGCGGGCGCTATAGCGAGCGAAGGACACGAGGAATGGCTCCGAGCCGTTCTAGCGTGTGCGAAATGGTGTCAACGGCTACGTCGTTCCTGAACCCAAGAAAATCAATGCGTCACGTGGGTTCCAGGCTCGTTTCGCTTAGGTTGAAGCAAAATCCCGACCGCAGCAAGTCCTCCACGAGGAGGCGCACCGTAGACGCCAGCTTGCCTGGGTCGAGATGGGCGCACAAGGAGTTGTCTATGTGAGACCAAGCCCAGAGTCCACGCGCGCGTATTTTCTGGCAATGGGTGTGCCAAGAGCTGCATGTAAAACTGCGCCGGGCCTATCCCGAAGGGCATACGCCAAAAACGGTAGTAACGGCGGCCTACTCTAAAGGTCTATTCACACGATGCATCTTGTTGGCGAATCTTGTGTCGCGAAACTAGGTTTCGGGAAACAGATTCCCCGTCTGAACGCCACCGAAAAAGTGGCGCGCCTCCGAAAAAAGTGGCGCGTCTTCCTCGCTTCTGGAGCAATTTCTCGCTGAAACCTCACCGAGGCCTGTCCATCACCCGAAGGAGAAACACGGGCGCTGCCAATGGCCGCTCGACTTTGCTATGACGTCTGACCTTCGAGGAGGAGCGAGCTTTTGGAGGAGTCTGATTTTCGGCCGATTCCGTATCCGAGCCAAAGCCGAAAGAAAATAAACAAACATGGCGAGCGACAAGCGGAGAAGCGGTGCGTACGGGCGTACGGGCGACGTCCTACTCAGCGTCAGGTGTGTGAACGGCGCCTAGAGTGCGGGTTGGTGGCGCGGTACAGATTCATCAATAGTCGCGACGAGTGCAAGCACCGGATATAAACCTGGTGACTGGGAATAACTTTCTTTATTATCGGCGCAAAAATGTCCGAAATGCTTCGAGATCATCTGCCTGTTCTTTGACGTTCGCGGTCTTTTCCGGGTTTGGCAGGACTAGTAAACCCAGTGAGCCGAATCTGACGAAGTTCATTGAGTGGTATTAATAAAACAGGCTGTCTCTTCACACTGTGCGTACTTCATATCATTTTGATGAGAAACGCTTGGTATTCCCGGTGCAGATGACAAGGTTTGGCGAAATTCTCGTGAGTCGATACGTCACAGGTTTCGCGCGTCATACTCCACGTGTGAACTGGCTGATTTCGCGAAATCTTGGTTTCGCTAAACTGTGGCGCGTTGAAAAGATGCATCGTGTGAATAAGCCTTAAGTGTGGTCAGGTTGCGGGAGGAAGGACGAAGCGTGATATTATAAGAGGTCTCGGCAAGGTCGAGCTTCACAATATATGCTTGAAGCAGGAGGGAGTTTGCTTTTATGGCCTGGGCTAGCGGAGTAACGCGGAACGGAGGTGTCGAGAGGTGAGGAGTAAGTGCGGCGCAGTCTAAAACAAAGTGGGACTCGGTGGCTGACTTGAATTCGAGGAAGACGGGGTTGAGGTATGGGCGACGTGAGGCGTGTTCGATGATGCTGGCCGCAAACATGTTGGTTGTAGCGGCATTGATCATAGAAACCTGATCCGGGGGGGGGGGGGGGGGGGGGGGGAGTGGGACGTGAGTCAAGAATTCTTCGTGCAGCGAATGGGAAGTACGCCGAAGTTGGTCGGCCCGTGAAAAATAAATGCCTCCCTAAACACCGCCAGTCGACTTGACGTGCCTGCTGGGTCGGGCGGACTGGCGGCGGAGGTCCCGTCGCTCTCGACTTGTAGGTAGTGCAACGCAGGTTCGACTTGGAGCGTTCGACGTCGCTTTCTTTCTCTGTTATGACTACCTTTCTATTGGTTTGGTTTTCCTCCTCGCCATCGTAGGTGTCGAAGAGGTCGTCATCGCCGTGGGGCTCGACACTGTCGGTCCTGCTGAGCCACTCCAGGATACGCTTAGCATCGGAAGTCGTCGAGTTCGGATCCAATGGGTCGGTTTCTTCGGTCCAAGGCCTAGCACGGGCAAGGTCGGCCGAGACGCCAGCCTCGCAAAATGCGTGGTCGAGAGCACCCTCGACAGGAAAGACGTCCAGGAGCGTCGAGGATACTGTGCCGTTAATGACGGCACTGGTGGGTCTCAAAGACCCAGGGTCGCTGCCGTACTCACTTTGGATTAGGGGGCCTCTTGAAATTATTGCCTGGGCAGTAGCTGGTGTTTGCGGGGGCACGATCCGTGCAGCGTCCGCGTCGAGGGTGATTGAGTAGCTGGTCGGGATGCTCTCTGAAGACCTTGGCCTTGAGCCTCTACGTCTGGAATTGAATAACCGTTCTTCATTTCCTTCTCGCAACAACGTGAAAGAGTTCCAGTCTATCGAAAATGAGGTTCTGGTGTTCAGGGAGCATGGCGTCCCAGTAGAACAGATACGGGTGGAGATGCCGGTTCTCGTGGGCGCCTCTCGTGGACAGACTTCTTGTGTTCTGGGCGGATTCGCGCAGAATGTCGTAGGCCTCACAAGCCCTCGTTCCAGGAATGGGCGGCGGGGGCTCCACCGGAGGTAGTCGGATCGCGTTGGTGGCTCCGCTAAAACTGATTCCCGCAGAAGTTATACCTTTGGTGGGAGCAGGTGGAGGGCTCCAGTGATGCTGGAAGCGATCTCGTGGCGCGTCTGTGGATGTTCGAGCTCATCGTGTTGACGTTCGAATAGCTCGCGTTCAGAGTCCCGCGACAAATACTCTGAGGCGCGTAGGACGACGACGATGCGCGAGCACAGGGCACGGGGCCGACACAAAATCTGTTCTAATCTGGCCATGGTCAACACCTAATAAATTAAACTCAGTAATATTGTTTTCAGAAGTGGGATTTCTGGCATGGCACCTCATGCTACCCGGAAAGCCTCCTGTCGGGAAGAACATCATCTGCAACGTAGTCAGCGCCGGCGTCTGACGGAGCCATAGAATCGCGGCTGGACCACTTGAAGCTTCAGATCTTTACGCCTGACCTCCCAAGAAGACAAGTTAGATTTTCGACGTGTCCCCCACAACTATACTCTCACTCTCTGAGCCTGAAACGGACATCTTCCATTGGTCGATGGCCACATCGGCATCCCAGATCTTCACACCATCATGGCGCGTAAGTACGCGCTGAACACGAATGCTTTTCTAACCGTTGTTGTGGCCATTCAGTGGATGAGGTCATGAGCAGCAACGTTTACAAAACGTTACATCTCCTTCCGGGTCTTGGCCTTACCGGCGTATTTCGTTTTCGGTGTTCATTTTCAAAATACGCAAATGTGCAGTGATGTTTCGCACCGATATGATCTGTGCCGGCATCAGAATTTTGATCAGACATTTTATCAAGGGTGACGAAAACAGAAGCTAGTGGCGGCCAAGTGACAAGTCTCCGCGCTGTTATGTATGGAGGCGAACGCTATATCACAACAAAGTCACGTACTTAATAAAGCAGAAAAGATAGGATAGACTCGAACCGCAGCATGCTCCAGAGTCCCTGCTTGTGCTGCTCTCTGGTCCGCGTGGCAGGCTCGCGTATCGTCGTCTTCCTAGTCACGTGGTAATACCCGCGATACTACATCCCTTTCCCCCGGAATCGTTACCCAGTCCGCAGGTGTCCTAATCTACATAGTAATCTTAAAGGTACCGCGGTGCTCGACGTACTCTCGTCGGGCGACCAGTTGGCACTTCAGCGTCGGCTGTTGGACGGGCAAGCGTTTCCGGTTCGCATATTGGTGTTTCGGAGGACTCGGCATCCAAAAGCTGCTCCGGAGAGTCACTCGTATGGGGCATTGTTGTTCCCAACTCCGCATGCGTGGTTGTCTCCAAGACGTTTTCACGGTCTCTTCCCCTTTCCTCGCGGAGACTTGCATCGCGTTCGGACGCCGAGGACAATGTCGTATTCATCCAACGTGAACGCAGGTGATCGACATGTCGGAATCCGCGACCACCTTCCAATAGCACTTCGTAGGACAGAGGTCCACGACTTTTCATCACTTTTCCTGCCAAACACTTAGAATGGGGCGACAGCAGATTCCTTACCCAGACCATCGCATCTTTCTGAAAATTGACCGTTTTCTTCCTCTGGTCCATGAACATCTTCTCTTGTCTTTCAATCGTGCGGTTTGCCGACGATGGATGAAGCAGGTCTAAAGCTGTTCGAAGCTTACGTCCCATCATCAGCTCGGCTGGGGTTTTCCCAGTAGTAGTGGAAGGTAGAACATGTTGAGTTATCAAAACTCTTGATGCCCTTGTGGACCAGTCTCCTTCCTTCAGGCGTGACAGCGACTTCTTCGTTTTCTGAACCATCCTTTCAGCTTGGCCGTTGGAAGCTGGATGATACGGCGAAACAAGCGAAAGTCGAATACCGTTGCTTTCTGCGAACTCTCGAAACTCTGCCGAAGTGAAGGCAGCTCCGTTGTCGGAAACCAGCACATCCGGCACTCCATATGTCGCAAACAGTTCTCTTAAACTTCGGATGACTTCCGCCGCTGAAGTCGTTTTTACTAAACGTACTTCGACCCATTTTGAGTGTGAATCAATGACCATAAAAAATATCTTGCCTTCAAAAGGGCCGGCAAAATCCATGTGTAGTCTGGACCATGGGTTCACCGTCCATTCCCATGAATGGATTGGAGCTCGAACCGGCGCATTTCGCGTCTCCCGACAAGTCGTACAGCATCGAACACGATCCTCGATCTGTTGGTCTAGTCCTTGCCACCAGACGTAGCTTCTAGCTAGGCCTTTCATGGACACAACACCGGGTTGCGAGGCATGCTGAATGTTCAGAACTTTCTCTTGAACTTTCTTTGCATCGTTGAAGGCCTTTGCTTTTTTGGATGGCCAACTTCATTTTACTCTGTCCCTTAGAAGTCGGTGGAGAGGCTCCAACACGTCTGAAGGTCCACGCATGAAGCGATTATAAAAGTTCAGGAGTCTTAAGAAAGCTTGAAGCTTCTTCTTGCCTTTAGGCGCAGGTGCATCATGGATTGCTTTCACCTTGTCCTGTTTTGGGTGTACCCCGTCTTGGTCTATCTTGCGACCCAGGAACGTCACTTCTTTTACTCCGAAAGCGCACTTCTTCTGGTTCAAGTGTAGTCCGTCCTCTTCGATTCTTTGTACAGCTGCACGGACTCGAAGGTCATGTTTTCTTGAGTCGGATCCACCGATCAGGATATCGACAAGGAACGCTTTAATTCCCGGTAGTTCGGCTAGCAGCTGCTCCATGCGACGTTGAAAAATAGCTGCAGCGGTAACGACAGCAAATGGTAACCTTGTAACCCTAAAAAGTCCTTTGTGAGTACTCAGTGTAAGCAGGTTGGACGTGTGTTCATCAAAAAAAAAAAAAAGCTGCTGATAGGTTTGCTTCAAGTCCAACTTGGAAAACCACCGGCAACCTACCAGTTTACCTAACAGCTGTTTTGCTGTTGGCAGTGGATAATCTTCCCATTCCAATACTGGATTAATGGTGCATTTATAATCACCACATAGTCGTATCTTGCCGTTTGGCTTCACCACAGGTACGACTGGCGTAGCCCATTCAGAATTCTTCACTGGAACCAGAATTTATTTTTGTACTAGGTGTGTGATGGCGTCTTCCACTCTTGGTTGAAGTGCCAACGGAACAGCTCGAGGCTTGTGATAGTTTGATTTGGAGTCTGGCTTGAGCTCGATGTGAACTTCGGGTACTTTGCTTTCTCCAAGTTTTGACTCGAAGACGTTTGGAAATTCCTTCTCCAGTCATTGCACCCGGGGCAGAGACTCGGATAGCTGATGAATTCCTTGAATTTTGATTCCCTGTGCTCGAAGCCCGTTCCTTCCCAACAGGCTTTCGCCGCTTCCTTTCACTACCAGCAGTGGTAGCGCGTGCTCCTTTCCTTTGAATTTTACAGGAACATTAACACTTCCGAGAACCGTCAGTTTTCGTTCAGATTATGTTCTGAGAGTGATTTCTGTTCTCATCAGTCTCTTTTTTTTGTTATGGACTAACAAAGAAGGGACTGATGACAACAGAAATCACTCTCAGGACATAATGTGAACGAAAGGCGAGGCATTGTCCTCAGATCGATGACTGAACAAGCCGCTCCGCAATCTACTTCCATGCAGATGGAAATTCCATTTACTTGAACTTCGACTATTTCTGCCGGCTTAACGAAGTTTAGGTGATACTCCACCTTGGAAGCTTTGTCTAACTCCAGCTTATAGCTTTATCCCGCTTTCGAAGCGCTGTTTTTGGACTTGGCCATCTTCTAGCGGCAGGCACATACAATGTGCCCTTTCTTGCCACAGAAATGGCAAACGGCGTGTGCGAAATGGCAGTTACTCACGTCGTGTGTACCACCGCAGCGCCAACATTTGCCAACTGAGCTTGGAGGTGTCTTAACCTTGCCAGGGTAGTTGCCTTGCGTCGATGAGCTGTTCGGCGCTTTATGCAAGATGTTTCTCTCGATGTAGCAAACTTCAGCCGCCTCCGGGCTATGAAGGTCACGCATCTCTTGCGTACGTTTCTTGGCATACTGTGCCGCGATTGCAAGGTCCTGAGCCTTTGCGAAGGCGAGGTCTGGTTTGGCGAGAAGACGGCGCTGTGCAGCTTCTTCGCCGACCCCGCATACCAAACGATCGCGGAGCGTCTCACCCAAAAACGATAATATTAGCAGTGTTCAGCGAGGCGACGCAACTCCGCGATGTAGTTCGCCACGGACTCGCCTTGACGTTGGCAACGCTTGTTGAACGTAAATCGGTGAGCAATTACCGACGTTTTCGGTGCGAAGTGCTGTGTTAGAATGGCCAACAGCACTTCAAAAGATACGTCACCTAGTGTCTTCGGAGAGCAGAGTGATCAAAGCAAGGCGTATATGGAAGGCCCACACGCTGCAGAAGACGGTCCGCTTCGCTACTTTGTCCACGATCCCGTTTACCAAAAGGAAGAACCCGAGTCGCTCAATGTACTGCGGCCAAGACTCCGGTTTCCGCCAGTCGAACTTCTCCAGACGTCCAAGTGCCGGTCCTGATGCGTTCTCTTTCGTTGCCATGCTCCTTGCCGTTGTTTAGCCTCGTCGCCAAATGTTATGTATGGAGGCCAACGCTACATCACAACAAACTCACGTACTTAATAAGGCAGAAACGATAGGATACACTAGGATAGACTCGAACCGCAGCATGCTCCAGAGTCCCTGCTCGTGCTGCTCTCTGGTCCGCGTGGCGGGCTCGCGTATCGTCGTCTTGCTGCTCACGCGGTAATACTGCTACTGCTCACACGGTAATACCCGCGATACTACACGCGGGTTAACTTCAAAATTGCCAATGTGCTGGATTTTGGTGTTGCGGAGGAACTGTGACGTTGGCGTGAAATTCGTGAGTGTGCCGAGGAGCACCGGCAACGACAACGACGCCTGCAAAAATAACTATCTTTTATGGAACGTGGCGATTGGCAGAATGAACCACCATAAAAAGAAACATAAAAAAAACCTCAGAGAAATAATAGTGTAGCGGTGCTGCTGTGGCGCGTGCCAGAACCCGTTTAGGACGACGAGGATGCGCGCGCAGACGGCATGGGGCCGACACACAATCTGTTCTAACCTAGCCGTGGACTTTATGCAAAACGTCAATGTAAAACCTCTGACATTTTTCTTCTTTCTGTGTTGCTCCAAAATCGTCACTCACGATACGTTTCAGACGAAATGAATACCAGGTTTTGGTTTCCGCCAGCTCTGCATGATGTTGAATTTACCTCGTTTCTTCATAGCTACAGTAGGTCAGGAACATTGGTGGTTTTTATAGAAACGAGTTGGATGGACATCTCAGAATTCTAACTTATTAGTTAATACCCTGAAGGCGACACATACTGAATGTAGATAGCGGTTGTAGGAGTGTAAAAGATTTAAAATATACTTGGTTTTATGAGCTGGACCAGTGATTCCAACGAAGTATTCTTAATCCGAAAGTTAGATTGAATGGAAATTTATTACCCGGTGCACCACTCGCTGACGGTAACTCTGTCTAATGGCCACATTTCAAGATCCATCTTCGAGGCCATTCTTGAGAAAACTAATAGTTTTATTTTTCAGTTAATATTAGTTAATATCGGTTGCCGGTAAATGATTTACGGTTACGGTTACTGTTTTTGTACATTTCAAATAACGGTTTCGTTCCGGTTACGGTCATTGAAAGAATTTCGTCCCTAAACGATTTTCGGTTTCGGTTACAATTATGGTTTGAGTTCCTGCTCTATATAGCGGTCTAGCAGTCAACACCCTTAAACTACTAGTATGATGAGTGCTCACTGGCGTCTGTATTTCTCATGTGTATGTGCACGCGGCAAGTGGAAAGTGAAGTGTCAGTGGACTTATTGTAACAAAACATAAAATTATTGTTCAGAATATAAGTTTTCTTTTTTGTTTAACACCAAATACTTACCTATTTTTGTTATATAGGAGAGAAATAATGTCTAATTTTGTTTTTTATGCTATTAATTCCTAAATTAATACGCTAAGCTGTATTGAAAGTCTATAAAAAATATGTCAAGAAGCTATAAACAGTGAATAAAAAGTGGATACATTTTCTGTTGTATATATATAGAGTCTCTATACACTATAATGTACAAATATTTTGTGGAAAGTCAGTAAATATTTTTGTAAAGGCGACCCCTTGGACAAACCTTTGCTGAACAAGCAACAAAAACGACCGCGTAAATATGTTTTATATTTTGTTCTAACCACTGCGCATTTGTTCTAAAAATCGATAAAAGATTATACGCACACGTCATTTGCAGGGATATCCTTATAATAAAAATTGTACCAGAGGACCAGACTGCCGTCCCAACACATTTTCAATGACATGTTAACACAGGGTTTGAATCCTCCATATGCAGTATCGTTTTCTATGGAACGATACAGAAGGTAATGTGTATGTTTCTCAGTAAACAGCTGAAATGAAATAGCAACGCAATGCAATTTAAATTCTCGTATAATTGCACTCGAGCGCCGATATTCAAACGCTTCATCAGCATCAACGCTAATCATAAGATGGAATTAAGCGTATAAATGATGAGATTCATCCTTTATCTACTCCACGCACACCAACTTTCTCTGGCGTTAGACTCGACTCTAAGGATGACCAGTGGCGTACTTCAAGCATCTCAGCTTGAGAAGGTCCTCCTAAGGATCGAATTGAGCCATGAGAGAGATTGGTAAACATTAAGTGTTTTCCAAAAGTATAAGACGCGTCTTTTTTATTTTTTTTTTTTATTTAGAGGATACTACAGGCCATTGAAGGCCCAAGTAGGTGTGGGGTACAACATATACATTCACACATACAACGAAAGCAAATAACACGACATTAAAAGGTTTACAACTAACTAGCAAATATACAGGACATATTATTTAAAAAAAAGGGGAGGGGGGCGAAAGCAAGCATCAAGCAGTATGTAATTCCATCATGCCAGTGTGTCGAACTGAAAAAAATACGGGTTCGGTTACGGTTCAGGTTCAGGTAAATTTATTTTGTTCCGGTTCAGTTCCGGTTCGACTAATTCGATCCGCGAACCGGTTTGGGGCGCTGAACCGGTTCGCGAACCAGTTCGGAAATTATAAATGACAAATTGCAACATCAAAATAAATTACAAATAAAACATCTGAAATCAGCACATACGAAACGGGATACATCGTAGTGTAAGGCTCAGGGATTTCTAACAGGAATGGTTTCTTTATGTGCACTCAAAGGTTACCTCACCGACGTTTACGCATTCGGACTTCATCGAATTGGGTCCGACGCAGTAGCTGTAAAATCCGCGACCTCCTTACAAGCCCACTTACAAGTAGAACTCGCTAACTATCCCGCCACCTCGGCGTGTAAGCAATTGAAAGAACAGTGGGGACAAAATACAGCTTTCTCCATTTGAACTAGCCTTCGGTAACTCAAATTAGACCCTTAATTAAACAAGATACGGAATATGAAAAACACTTCACCGAACGCAACGCCAGAAGGACGTAATAGGATAAATATTAAAATAGAAGAGTTCGCTGTCTCACAAATATGTTAGCTTCTAAGTGCCTATACGAAACCGGATGCATTATTATCAAACTCTACAGCCTTTTCTTTTCTCATTCCGATGGAAGCAAGCTTCAAGAACTCGCGCGTTCTAGAAACGTGTTATGAAATGAGCACACAGCAGCATTTAGGATTTACGAGATTGTAGGAAAATGAAATCCCGTGACGCGATCTTTTTTTTTTTTTTTTTTGCACAGCCTTCCAATTTTCTTTTTTCCGTGCAAGCCGCGACAAGCACAATACTGGTTCCTATGTCAAGATTCATGGATGCAGCGTTTGTCAAGATTCATGGATGCAGCGTTTATATTCCTAAGACTGAGTGGGGAAGAAAAATATGTAAGCGAGGTGTGTGTCAGTTGACGGCACTTAAAAAACAAATGGCATTGATAGCACATTCATTGTCAACAGCGCGTGGCCGAACCGTTTTGACATGAGCCGGTAACCGTTATTTTTTTTTCCGGTTCAGTTCCGGTTCGGGTTCATCGCGGTAACAATATAACGGTTCGGGTTCGGGTTCAGTTCCGAAAAAAATACCGGTTCGGTTCCGGTTTTCGGTTCGGTTCGGTTCCGGTTCGACACCCTGACTAATACAAAATGACCTATCCAGATGTAGTATGAAGATTTATACAATCCTAATGTCCTTGCGAAAAAGATGAAGGTGCACCAATGTACAAAGCAAAATATGCCAGTTATCAAGACGCTCGAGACCTTCTACAAAGTTGGTGTCGATAAATAGTTCGAGAGGTAAACCGTTCCAGTCGCTAATAGTGCGAAGGAAAAAGCTAAACTTAAACATATTAGTACGCGCAAAAATGGGTGTTAGTGAAAACTGATGTCTGTGCCGCGTAGCTCTTGACACTAAAGGGGAAATATATTGCAATGGGTCTATGCGAGTCTGTCCTTGCTGAAGATGAAACAAGAATTTCAACCGCGCTAGTTTCCTTCTGGCCTGAAGAGTCTGTATTCCGTTAGCCTGCATAAGTTGAGATGGTGAATCCAGCCTTCTATACTTTCCGTAAATAGACCGAACCGCTCGACGTTGCACCATCTCCAACTTCCGGATATCTTTCTGAGCGAATGGATCCCAAACGATATTTGCATACTCCAACTTGGATCTGACTAATGAATAATATGCATGTAACTTAACCTGAATCGGAGTGTCGTTCAACTTTCTTTTAATGAAACCCAACTTCCTGGATGCCGGGGTACAGATATGTTTTATATGAGGAGACCAAGAAAGTGTGTCCGATATAATTAAACCAAGATATTTACATTCTCGCTCCACAGTAACCGGGGTGTCCGCGATATTATAAATGTATTCAAAGGGTTGCTTCTTTTTTGTAATACGTAAAAGTGTTGATTCAGCAGAGTTAAGCTTCATTTTCCACGTATCGCACCATGATACAACGGAATGCAAACTATGATCTAGCAATAACTGATCCGAGCTCGAAGTTATTTCTTTAAAAATAATGCAATCGACCGCAAAAAGACGTATATAGACACCTGCGTCAATGATTGATACAATATCATTTATGTACACCAAGAACAAAAGAGGACCTAAAGCGCTCCCTTGGGGGACCCCTAACGTTACAGACAGAACTGGTGAGATGCAACCTCTGACGGAAACAGACATCAGTCTAAACAATGCAATTTTAATTTAGGTGGATACTGTGAGTCCGCCGCTCATCGTCGGAAATATTACGGGTCTTCATAATGGTGACCAGAAACTAAATATGTTGCAGAAGTGGTCCCTAAGAAAAAATTACAGAAATATGACGGTTCTAGGAACACACATGCCTTGATGTTTTTGATGGCACTAATTAATAATGTACTATTATCGTGTACAGGTCTTACCGGGAACGTAACAGTGCAGTTGTTAGACTACAATGGAATTGACAATACCGAGCATGTTGTTCTAATGCTTTGCTGGAACTGAGATACGACTTGAAATGTCACATTGACAAAATTTACCGTACAACTTCTTTGATAAGCGTTAGAGTCTGTTACGCACACGCGCAAACGTTTCTCGCTCATTACTTTGCAAGTTACTTTATTCATAATTTTGCATGTAAGATAGAGACACTGACATGTCTCTATCTTAAAAACAACTCAATATTTAAATGACAAAGTTCGTCTCTAAAGACTGGTGCTTTGCAGCGCGTCTCGCACCGGTGTGGATAGTTTTTTTATACCACCCAACCCTCGAAGTGACCGATGCATGGCAAGTTTAAGTGGACGCAGACGTGACTGACCTTTCGGCTACCCAAATTTTGATTGGTGTTGTCTGCGACTACATGCCGACTGCAGAGCGGAGAGGTAAAGTTGGACAGGGTGTCTATCAACCTCCACTGCTGTTATACCGCCAGGATTACGGTGAAGCACAGAATTACAAAGCTATGACATTACTTGGCGCGCTCTATGGGACAAGATAAATACAGAAGACCAGAAAAGAACACGTTCCAGTTGGGAACCAAAGATCAATGGGCTGTACAACACTAGAGCGCACGACACAAGAGCGCCGACATTAGAGCGCCAACAGTAGAGCGCCACGACGTTAGAGCGCCGACATTAGAGCGCCGACAATAGAGCGCCACGACGTTAGAGCGCGCCACTCGAGAGCGCTGCGACGTTAGCACGCACGACTCGAGAGATCATTAGAGCGCACGCCACGAGAGCGCACAACCAGTCCAGCGCGAGTAGCCCGACCCGACCGACGATGCACTTGTTCGCAAAAAGCAAATTGTTGTGTTAGTCTGCCTCAGTGGGCGTCTGGTGTCTCAGCTGTAGATGAGCAATTTAGCCAGTGCGGTACAACCACTAGCCTGGGGTCTTTAACGTGCACCACGCAGTAGGGATACACGACCGCACGCCGGTATAGATGCTCATCCAGATCGAAACGGGCAGGGGTGGGGATTGAACCCAGGATCCCTGGGTTCTGCAGCACTTGTTCGGACATCGCGTGTTTTATTTGAAATTGGCGAGGATCAACGGCACAGCATTCAGAGAGGACATTGCGAAATGAGTTGACGAAATTTTGGCATCTGACAAACCAAAAAGTGTTACAAAAAGCTGACAGCAAAAAAAAAATAATAAAAAAAACATGAATATCTGTAGCGTCCATTTCAACAAAAAAAAACGCTTCAACTGATCAAGCTTCATTAGGTCTTTGATCTTAATTGATAAAGTTCACCACCAACCTCACTCATATTTATTGTAAATTATTTTAAAATGTTTAAAAAAGAAAGAAGCAACATGTAACATGCTTCCCCGTATTCTGGGGTTTTCAAGATCAATTTCGGGAAAGGAGCTCTCGTGCCAAGTGTCATACGCCAACCATTCATACTGTCACACATGACAATTGTACAAAACAAGTGTGTGTGCACACATTTGCGTCGTGCAAAAACGCGGCCTGCTAATGCGGTCAATGTCACCGTCTCCTGTGCGCTCCTCGGAATCTGGCCGCGAGAGATATTGACGCATTGGCGCTATTTCTCTGGGGACGTTTTTGTCGGAAAAAAAGCTGACCTACGAGTCCTACAATCAATCCTTTAAATTTACCACCCGCGGCACTAATCCTTGTGTTGAACTTCAGGGTCTATTCACATCTAAAACTTTTATGTTCGAACTTATTTCTGTCTGTGCTGCGGTTTTTTTTTTCTTCCATATTCATATATTTCTGAAATCTTTGGTTTTCGTATATTCCTGAATGAAAGCACTTTCGTCCGGCCCTAGAAGATTGAACCGCTTTCTAAGAACAAAGGGGGAGAAGCTATGGTTCTATAGAATGCAAAGAATGGACAAAGTGATAGACAAGTATTTTTTCTTTGTAGACTCTTTTCTGAGACACACAGAACGGGCATTGCCTTAACATTGCGCTATATCAACAACAGATGGTGACGTCGTCACCGTACACGACGCGTCAACGAATTAAGATGTTGGGAAACATTTTTTAAATATATTTCACAGATTTGCAGGGGAGGTTTCCCTGCAGACGTCAAAGGGCCGGAAAGCTGTGCATTCGATAAAATTACTCTGAGCTTTCCTTCGATGAGCTTTTTCCTGATAGTTGTTTAGCGGTGAGCTGTCTTTATTACGGTCATGGACGTCACAATATTGTTTCAAATTATGTGAGGGACGTCCACATAACCACCAAATAGATCGGTGCCCAAATGCCTTTCAAGAATAGACCAGATTTAGGAAAAAGTAAACTTTTCCGAGATGCGCACCGTAGCACCGTGAAGAAATCTCCAACTGCGAACATTCCCGGTACCCATATGCTCCACTC
The DNA here is from genome assembly GCF_016920785.2 of Ixodes scapularis. Taxonomy (NCBI): domain Eukaryota; kingdom Metazoa; phylum Arthropoda; class Arachnida; order Ixodida; family Ixodidae; genus Ixodes; species Ixodes scapularis. Next base: position 62,612,872 of record NW_024609880.1, on the reverse strand, counting down.
TCATTTCTCCTACTCTCTCCGATGTCAGTAAACAATTGGTCGGAAGGAGTCGCTCCCTTTTTATTCTTATTTTTTTTATTAAAGGCATATTCAATCAATCAAAAACCACCAATGTTCCGATCCGATAAACCCCACAATTTTGTTCTGTCTGTGGAGCCGCGGGTACATCACACATTTTGCGGTGTTCGCTCAACTGTGCGCTCTCGTGTCGCGCGCTCAACTGGTCATGCGCTCTAGTGACATGCGCTCAACTGGTCATACGCTCTAGTGACATGCGCTCTACTGTCAAGCGCGCTACTGTCGCAGCGCCTTTGTGTCGCGCGCTCTAACGTCAGCACTCTAGTGTCGCGCGCTCTAAAGCCGGTCTCCCAGATCAATGTAGGGTGTTTATCAAATAAAAAAAAAATAAAAATACATGGCGAGGTTTGTTTATCATATGCCCTTTCAGCCTATAACCCAGCGGACTGCAACAAAACAAGGTATGTACGTACCAACCAAGCATTCACGGAACTCTTCGCTTGCAGTTCTTCCCTCTTCTCTTTTGATAATTTTGCATCGGAAAATGCTAGCAAAGCAGAAACTACAGAAAGAAATGCAAGCATCGCTTCTGTAAAGTCCTTTCCTCAAAGATGCATCCAAGGAACGGAGAGGCTTATATCAGCCCTGGATATGCTGACATTTAGAAAAGGTCATTTGATAATTTTGAATCGATGAACAAGGACCTAACAGTTAGGCGGCATAAGGGGCTAATGCGTAGTAGCAAAAAAAAAAAAGAAAAAGAATTGTATGTTGTAAATTTTTTCAAGAGTTATACTAAAAACATTTTCCCACAAAACGCAGTGGTCACTCTCGAGCCTGCCCCGTTTGTTCCCTCATCAAACCTAGAAAAGAATTGAGCGAAACGCACGGTTTTCTACAACGAACAATTCTTATTGTCGAACTTCGTAGCCACGTGCGTGACCCTCCATTAGAGGTCATTTACAGAACATTTTATGTGCGATGACTTAGAAGCATTAAGAAAACGTTAGTATTAGGTTTCTTTTTTAGCGAAACTGCGGCTGCTATTCTAACATTTCCGGCAAAGTGACTTTCAAGTTCAGATTTTGTATGATAACCAATAAACTAGGAAGGGTCGTGAACAGCTTACGCCTGATTTGCATGGTGCGAGTTTGCTTTCAGTTTCGCGGTTCCGTCCAACTGGGGATCCCAAGCAAAATCTCATCAGATGATTCGAGATTTTGATTGACAGCTTTTTTGCATTTTTTAACCCTTCGAAACAGTAAAGTAAATCAGGTCTATGGCGGTTCTAGCTATAGCTAATATACTTTCGTTTTTGTTCGCCTGATTATTAATTTTTACAATGCGATGCTCCTATACGCGCCGTACGACAACCGACACATGTAGCTCTAATCTTTGGGCCAACATTTTGTTCTGATGCGAAAGCATTAACTCTCCCATGGAGAGGAACCGGTGGCGTCTGTAACCGAAAACAAAACGTGAAAGAAATTCCCAACGAAACATCTCCTAGATAGCTATTGGCTTGGACGCATCATAGTTCCAAGGAATGCCACCCCTCAGAGAAGCCGTCTTCCTGGCGCTATCTGACGCCTGCTCTTGGAGCAGTTGGCGTTGCGAACGCTTGCACCATCTCTTGTCGCCCGTGCCAAACGGCGCCCGAGTGTTTGAAGACCGGCGGCTTCGCTGCGTTCCCATTGGAGCTAAGCCTTTATCTTTCTTTACTTTTTTCTCAGGTAAGTTCGCTCTTTTCAAATTTTATAGAAAAAGGGCACCACCTATGGGCAACGCTGCACAAAATTGTGGCGCGATAGGTTAAGAAACCGATTTTCGCGGTCGATTTAATGAGCCTGGCCGCTATTTGAGACACCCTGTATATCGTCGGCGGCCGCAACCACGGCAGTTGCGGAACGTGGCCGTCCACGCCAGTACACCCCAGATGAACTAAGGGAGCGCAAAAATGATATTCATGTTTTCGCATTCACAACTCATGAGAGGTGCTTAGGTGTCCTCGGTTTTTATTTCCTGACAATTAGGGACCATAAATTCCATGAAAGCCAAGGTATAACCAAAATGAAAAGAATACTGAATCGAAACTTCTCACGTTCGTATGATCAACTCTATCTGCTAATGACAATTGCATACTCTTATTTCAAACAGATGGATGTACTTTTCGTTCTATATGTTCGATTCTGGCGACCGCTTCAATATCAGCCATCGAAGATCGCGGTGCATCTGGGTGTATTCATCTTGCCAGTTACTTGCCCATGACGTCATCCGCCTTCCTAGGGCCAAGCATACCGTAGTTATGAACGTTTGGCGCTTGGCGTCAACGCGTTACTACCTCGCTTAGGTAGAGTGCCCTTGGACTGTAACATATCACCAGGAGTTAGCGGAACCGGCAGCGCTATGACAACACGTAGTCCGTTGACTCCACAGCACGGTGTAAGATACACCCTTTAGGTGAGGACACGGCGGGGCTGAACGCGCGGCGCGAGGAATCAGATAGTGTTCGTTTGACGGGCTTCCGAAAGGCTGCATTATTCCGCGGCCACCGTGCCCGCGGCTGACAGTGTCGCCGGCGGCCAAACGGCGAAACTGCGTGAGAGCGAAAAATTACACCATCTTCCTGAGGGGAACCATGGGGTGATGCGGAGCATCGCGGATCGTTATTAACTGTGTTTATTTACGGTGTTTATTAACGGTGTTAGTAACGTTGTTGAACTTCATGGTCCCGAACCTCAGGTTCTGCTGCTCGACGTTCTCGAACCGCCGCTGCTTCACGTTGTCGTAGTTCAGCATCCGCCGCTCGACGTTGACGAATGGACGCCGCTTCTCGTTGCCGTAGTTCAGGGTCTGCCGCTCGCTTCAAGCGTTTGCGATCAGCGTCGCGTGCCCTTCGCTGCGCAGCTTTGTCTTCAGTGGACGTAGCGTTGCTGTTTGTTTGTGGGGTGGTGCTGACGCTTGCTTGCGCCAACCCACTAACTGACGGGACTGTTGCTTCCATCACACTTTATCGGAACAACGGAGGGAAGTGGAGTTAACAGCGGTGAACTGAACGCGCGCAGTTTGGTTTTGCTCTTTATGTTTATACAGCCTTGATGGAGATGCGCCTCAACGGGTAATCGGTCTCTTAGCTGTAGATGAAAAATTTAGCCAGTGCAGTACAACCGCTAACCTGGGGTTTTTAACGTGTATCACGTACGCAGTAGTGATCACACGAACGCGTGCCCGTACGAAACTCATCCAGATCGAAACGGGCGGGGGCGGCGGGGATCGAACCCAGGAGGTTCCCAGCGCAAGCTTTCGCTCCACGCTCCGAGCTGAGACGCGTTAACCCACTCGGCCACTTCCTCCCCAAGAACGCGCGCAGCGCGCTACCGCTGCTTATATTCACACTTGAAGGAGAGTATAGAGAAGGAGAGATGCGCATGCGCGCGCGGTGTGAGTAGAAGCGAACGCACGCGAAGTGAGGTGCACGCAGCTGGTAGAGAGAAAGAGCGGAGAGAGTAACGCGCAGCTGTTGGAGAGAGGGAAGGAGGAGAGTTGCGCATTTGTAGTGTGAGTGCGGACTACGACGCCGCGGGACATAGACCCGAGCAAGAGATGCTCCGCATCTAAAAAAGATATCTCGTTGCCATGACACCCCGGTACACCGTGGTCTTTATGCACGAGCGAGAACCTCACTGGAGCTCTGCGCGTGTGGAGCATGAGGCGGCACGAGCCGTCTTTGTCCCCACCCACGGGTCGACGAGTCATCTGCCGGCACCACTTGAAACCATAGTGAGAGAAAGAAAGAGAGAGAGTGAAAAGCAAACTTTATCTGCGCTGCGCGATGAGCGCGCTGTCCTCACCTGAAGATTATTATCTTACACCGTGCTCCACAGCGACTTGGCCGATATGCCGACATCGACACCGTCGGTTTCGGGCGCGAGCTGGTTGCTCCTTGAACGTAATGACATCGTCCCGAGGCGGCTAAGGTACCTTTGTTATCTCGCACGAGGTGAGATGTTGGTAGATTTCCTACTTCATGTTGTTTTAGGCGATAGCAGAAGAATGTGTAACATTGGTAAGACAAGGCAATTGCTACTTACCTGATTTCCCCCCGACTGATCATAACGACCAGACTCGGCGAGGGCACCAGCTTCGCGGATAAATAAATATCGATTTGAAGGCGCCATACAAGTTGGAATTCTTCATTTATTAAAGAGAGCGGGGAAGGAGGCCGAGTCCGGTGAGGCAGCGCGGCGGTGGCATCACTCGAGTATTTCACGCAGCGTATCGCATCGATGGTGGTGTGACTGCTGTATTGTCACGCCATCGCGAAGAAAAGCATACACCCCGACGAGATTGCGACATTCCTTGTCACAAGGGCGAACACTAAACGAACGAAGGGAAGACATCGGCGCAAAGGAAGCTTGCGCTGGCCTCCACGGGATGCGATTTTACAGCGGAGCTCTTGAGGGCTAGGTTCCCCAGGATCGCTCCGGTATGTCGACCCAAACCTACCTGGACGGCTACCGCCATCTATAAGTGAGAGCGGCAGGCACACAACCAGTTTGTTTTCCGCCGTCGCTCATAGATGGCGGCAACCTTTCCAACTATCATATGAGAAGGGATAGTTGGGCGCGTTGGTGGGAAATCATCGTAGGATAGGGTGACCACCCGTCCCGCGACTCGCGGGACTGTCCCACATTGAGGGCTCGTGTCCCGTGTCCCGCAAGAAATTCCCAAATCTTCAAAATGTCCCGCATATTATACTGTCGTATAATTCACTCTGCAGCTCATGGTGCTGCCGAACAACGGGGCACGGGGACGCGCGGAGGTCGCTGGTAATCGTGTGGGTGAATTGCAGTTGTACGGCATTTTCTATCCAATTACTGCGGGAAGCGGCAGTCGTTCTTACAGGAGAAGCGACGGGCATGCTCCCTTGGTGGCAAAATATTGTAAGAAAAATTGCTCGCCAAAAGTTTAAATATAAAATATTGTAATTATTTTCCCATCGCTGTGTCAATGCGAAAGTGTTGCTGTGGAGTTTGTTTATATTTTTTTAATGCAGACACACACTCAAGGCAGAAACCTGCAACTTACGGCGGTCGAAAAAGAACATAATGTTACTACTGTTGCATAAAAGACGGCCACAGTCGCGAAGGTGACTCAAGCGTCGAACTTCATCACTTCCCCAGTTTCCCTTCGAGATCTTGGGAAGCGACACGGCGACAGTAGTGGATTACTGCAGTGCGACGCAACAAGTAAGTGAATTTTACAGAAACTGTTGGGGGGGGGGGGGGGGGGAGTGAACGAAAATCTACGTACAGGCTTGGAAAGTGGTCGGACGAACTCATTTTGCAGACTACTCGGCAAAATAACATATTTATACAAGTTGTATAACGAGTCGCTTTGACAGCCACATAGGGAAATACGATAGGAACAATCGGGCCGATTGTTGCTTCGCTGTGACGTCGAGAATCGGGCGATCCGGTCTTTAAGCGAAAGGCCCGTCGGCCCGTTCCGGCACTACTAATGCCGTTCGGCACGCGTGGTCGCACCAAAACCTTCCAAACCTGCGAGTTTTCAAAAAGTGGATTTTCGTTGTACAAAGTTTTGTTTGTTTCAGCAACCAAATTGAATGCTAAGTCTGGTAACAAAAGTGACGGCGTGCAGAAAGCAGAATGCTAAAGTTTTTGCTTAGAAAAATCTCGTGCGAAGCGTAAATATCCTTCTTACGCGTACACTTTGTTGCCTGTCGCCATTTTACACCAGGCTTTGCAATGTGCGTACGGTTCTGTAGCATGCAAAGTTCGGTTATAATTACCGAAATTTTATTCTAGTGTGTGTGGGCGTCGGGAGGAGAGGACGGCGAGCGAGGGGCAAGCGGGGGCCAGCCGGCGAGGAAAGAGGAAGAGCGTGCTGCACGAGGCTGGGGCCGGGCAGGAACGATAGAGCCGTTCTGGATGGTCTGGTCCATGGCGATTCCCGGGAGCATTCCACCAGCGAAGTTCGGATCAGGACCGGCGGAAGCGGCGAACCCTGATCATACTGGCTTAGTCCACGACGATCCCGGAGTGGTTACGCAGCGAGATTCTGGCTGTGATAGCCCGGAAGAGCTAGCCTACGCAGCACTGGCGTGGGAAGTGCGATCCGCAGGCCTGGACACGGGCTCCGACTGTGAGCTCTGAACGACGGGCGACAACTAGGGTCGGCGGGTCCGGACTGCCGGCTCTCGAAACTGGGAAACCGGGATGTACAATAAACCCATTCGCTGCCTTCTCGTTGTGTTGTGTCACTTCCTACAGACGAGTGAAGCACAGACCGATCGGGCGGCCACAAGTAGTGAAGACAACTCAAACTGGTGTCCAATTGTCGACTCTAGAATATTCTCTCAACACTTGGACCTATCAAGGCTCCCGATGGCCTTAAAAAACCGCATAAAAGAACCAGGGACATGGCACGCAGGTGCACACGGGGACTGCTGAAATCGGGGTCGCCGCCGTTCGCAACGGCCCGGCGGGCAAACTGGCCGCCCCATTAAAGGGGCGATGCAACGATTTTTGTATTTTGCGCAAATACCGCTTAGGACGGATCCCTGACGTTAATGACCTGTGAAATACCCGTTCGTTTTTCACCACACGCAATCCAAGTCGCAGAAAAAAATAAAGAAAAACGAGCAGAGTTCACCCCCTCAACTCGCAGCCAGAACAAGCGGCCACGTGATCTGGAACCGATTATATGCCGCCAATGTTGATCATAGCCATGCGCTGGAGTTGGCAAGGCACAGGACACGCGCTGAGTTCCAGACATTGTTATGGTTCGGCTGTTGTCGTCATTGCAGCGATTGGACACGGGACACTACCCGAATGCTTCTCGAGCTATCGATTATCACGAGCCCAAATCGAGTGACGACGCCATGCTCGGGTCCAATCTATGAACCGCATTCAAATATCGTCACTGGGAGGTACTGCTACCGCCCAGCTACGTCATCAGGTTTTGCGAAGGAGAGATTGAAAAAAAAAAAAAAAAACCTCGGTTTTGTCTTCGAAATTACAGCGCAACAAAGGAGTTTCTTGGTCAGTGGTGTTGCGTGCGAGTATCCTTGAGTCCCACTAGTGCCAGTAAGCACGTGTAAAGGGAAAAACATTCCAATTGAATATCATTGCACCACCCCTTTAACAGAGACGCCTCCGCTTGTGGCGCTGAATGCAGTACTCTCGTGGCGCTCAGCCCACCAGATGATTTTAATGCTCTCGTGGCGCCGCCTGGGCATTGCCGGCTGCCTATAAACGTGTGTATTTTAAATTTTGTGAGGTGCTGATTTTCCTCTTTGCATCAATGAAGCTAGTGCCGAATCGTCTTTCTATTCGGAATCATGAACAACAAAGTAACCGCGGCTTTGCACATGTAGAGATAGGCTCGTAACTGATGTAGCCCAAACGAAACTGAAGAAATCGCTGAGCGTACTCCGGCGTCGCAAGTTTCGATTTAGAATTTAGTGATCGCGTTCATTTTAATGTGTTCTCAAGTAGTGCCTTTGAAATAAGGGCACCCAACTCGTGCAAACATATGTGATCTAACACGATCTGAACCCTAGTTCAGATCGTGTTAGAAAAAAAATTACTTGGTGAATTGCCGCGTTGAAAACGGCACTACGTCTCCTTGTCAACCGGTGTTAGGGAAAAATTAAGTGTTTTCATCAGCTAAAAAACAAAAACACACATGGGAATGTTGCTGCTCAAACTCTCTCATATGTTCTGTTCATGCTATTAGTCCGCACAAAACTAAAAGGGAGAATATTATTTTATCATTTAAAAAACCTTGTACGACTCGTCATATTGCCGCCCGCAGGGTCGATAAAGAAACGCTTGGTCACGGACTTCTAGAGGATTCGCGTTCATTCTCACACCAGACGTAATTTTCCTCCTGCTCTTGTTCTCGAAAGTGCCAGTTCATCCTCGCCCCGAGCGCGCGACGCTCGAACTTTCTTTGCCAAACTTTCGAGATAGTGACGCACGGTACCTAAGCAGCTGCCTGCGACCTTGTCGAGTCAGTCTCGCTCGCGCTCTCTGTTTCGCCGCCTGCTTTTCTGCTGCCTCGACGCTCTTTCGTTACTTATTTTTGGTTGGCACGAGTTCGCCAATTAAACCTTTATCCTTCAGTTCACTGTTCGGCTTCTCGTCACCTTCATTCGTGACAATATGCGCCATACCCTTGATCAGTAAAAGAGCTCCGAGCGCTCTAAAAGACTATGCTTTATTTAAACAACAAAACTTTTGACACGGAGAACAGTCAGAAGCCTTCAATTCTGTAGAATTTCTTAATTGTTGTAGATAATGCTGTGTGCATGCAGTTTTGAGTTTTTATTGTACTGTTTACTTGTGCAGTACATATATGATTTGATATGCTCTATTTTTCATGCCTCTTGATGTCCTTGTGTCCTGTCAAAATGTGTTGCACTTAGCTGTGAGTTCGATCATCGCGTTTCACACTTGCCCTAAAAGCTGCCATCTACAATATTTCTGTCATAACATGCCAATACTCCGCAAAAAAAAAAAAGTGTCGTCGGCCCTGTTTTATGTTTGCAAATTGACCGGCATCCGTGCAAACTTTGTTCTATGGCTGTATGTTTGTGACTCTTTTTGATTGAATTATACCATGCAGAGATCCAATAAACAGTCCCCTACGTGAAAAAATGCTTTCTTGTCTGAATGTGATCGCCCGGAAATAGTGTCCTGTGACGGGCGCTTCAAATAAAGCAATATGCAACGTGAGAACGCGAGGAACAGGGAAACCAAAATACCACGGGGGCCGCCATCTTTGAAAGCAAAACAGAAGCATAAAAAGTGGTTTAGTTCGCGATATGTGGTGAGGGGCGCTGCATGCAAAAAATACTCTCAACACCATGTCCTCCGATTATCACACGCTTATTTTACAGTGCGCAAACTGTATATGATAAACTGTGTACAGAACCACGTTGACTGCCGGTTGGCACCCGGCATCGGAGAACAGGACCGAACTCAGCACAGAAGGCACCCAGGCACCCGGCAGCCAAGCCTGCCTGTCTTGGACGCAGTTTCCGCGACTTCCATAACGTCATCAACGTCGACATATCTACTGTGGACATATCGTTCCGCGTGGTCCACATGGTTCCGTGTGAGTTCCGCAAACCGGAGATGGCCATCTTAACCCAGCGTACCCAGCGCTGCTGGCCCTGCTCCGGAACTTCGCTGTTTCTAGCGGCTTCGTTTGCTCATTTGATAAAATTAGTGGCGAAAACGTCAATGCAACCGAAATGTTCTACACGTTGGGGCTGGAAGACGGAATTGGAGGCGGCCTTCGCTGCCGCTGAAGCTCAATCAACTCAACAACATTTATAAAACAACGTGCGCGACGTGCTAGAAAAACGAAACCGAAAGATGATAAGTCGGGAGGGCGGAAGCTTTCTCCCGTCTGCCTGGAGAAGAAGAACGTCTCGTTCCTCCAATCTTGTCGTGTCCGCTCAGAAGCGCGTCAGTAGGAGGGAGGAAAATGCGCCGTTGCTACCTTTTCCCCCATTTTGTCTTAGAGTGTAGCTCTCTTTCAATGGCGCAGTCCACTTCACCTAGGTAAGTGTCACTTAAAACGGGGGCTACGCCTGAACCAATACACACACCGAACTTTTGCCGATAGCACGCTTCCCGCCATCCGACTACCATTGACTGGAGATAGAATAAAAACAATTCCGAAAAGCTTTCCAGGGATACTACACTAGAACTACTGAAAGCCAGCTCTATTAGTCTCAATGCACCCTTTCCCTTATTCCAGCAGTCTGTCGTGCGGTAAGGAGTAAAAAAGATCTACGTCTATTCTGCAAGCGTCCCTCATCTCCGGTCTCCCTGCCTGGAGGTACTCCACAAGCTCCAAAGAAGTGAAAACCCTAAAAGGGTCCTTGATATTCAATGATGACAACTGTTTTTGTAGGTAGGAGGCCCATTTCCTTTGCCACAATCCCTTTTCCGTGACAGTGGCTCGAAAAATGCACCCTTCTTTATGCGTTTTGGCGCTGAGAAACACTTGCAGATGTAAAGTCTCCGCCTTTACTACTCTCCCCGCCAGCTGGTTTAAGGCTAGTGATCACAAAGTCATTTTGCTCTGCATCGAATTTTTTTCAGATCCAAACTGACCGGTCTACAATTTTTGTCAATGGCCCCGTTTGCCTTATCATTGAACATGCCGTTTGGTAACACAACAAATTCTCCCTCTTTGCCTAATAACATGACGTGTAGTTCATTACCTACCAGAAAATTCGCCGAAGTGGTAATTGGACAAACATGTCCTTCTTGGTGGTTGAAGGACGTCCACACAATCAGAGACGCGCCTTGGCCTGTACCCTTCCACTGCCTTTTCCGCTACGTTCTTGGCCAGTGTAACCAACACGGGAGGGCTTAGTACCGGCTCGAAGCAGAACTTGGGACCCAGCTCTAACGGCTTGCCAATTTCTGGAGGAATCTCGGCAGCTATCAATGTTGTGTATCCGCCCGTCAACGGATTCATCCGGTCTTTCTTCTTTAAAGTTGCGGCAGGATTTGCTGCCACAGGAACTCCGTGGCGTCCCTTGCTCTCTTTCTCATTTCACGGTAGAACCTCCCTCCGTTGATGGTCAGGGCTTTCCTTTGCAGAGGCACAGGCTAGTCTCAGTCAGTCTCGGAGGAACCTACCCTGGTGCCACTGTTCAGGTATTAAAACACGACACACCCTTTTTGCGTGTCCTTCCGATGGAGCTAGCAGGCCGAAAGTTCCTTTCAATTTCACAGGATACGTACCACGTCGAATGTGCCAAGAAGAAACCCTTGCACTACACACAGGCTGGGCTATTAGGTTAACGAGGACGCAAGGATTACAAAAAGGAACACAAGAGCTGACAAGAAAAGGGCCCGATGCAAAATAAATAAACTGTCTAGCGTTGTCTTGCAAGGAGCTGGAATTCCTGAAGTTGAAAATGAGGTTCCAGCGCGTGCCGTAGTCAGCTACCATGGGTGAAAGGTGCGAGTGCGATTGTGTGGAGCAACGTGTGTTTTTGTTTCTCATTTTCTTTGAGTAAAGAAGCTTTAGTTGCGACTCAGCGCTTTGTCCTGTCCGGTTTGTCTCTTTCTTTTTGTAATTTTTGCGCTGTTTTACTCCAATAAGTAGAGGCTTTGTCAGTTTAGAGGAGGCTACGGATAAAAACATCCTTGTTGCACTGAATAAGCCAGCGCGTGCCGCGCTCGCGCACTCAATGCGTGAAAAATGCGGTAAAATGGCGTCTAAGCATTAGCGATGACTACACGCTCGAGCTGTGTCGCACCGGAATGCACGCATTTAAAAAAAAAAACATAAAAAAAAACAACAACAAAAAAAACGATCGGACGGAAATATGACTTATGGTATATTCGGCCGGTCACTTTTGAGCGCTCCAATCATCCGAGTCGGAGCTACCAGATCCCGAAGTGCCTCCGCATCGGAGCATGAGAATCGGCGCGCCCAGCCGAACGCTCCTAGACTTTTCAGAGCGGCAAGCCGAGCGGATAGAGGGTGGCCTGCGTCACTAGAGGACGGCGCAAGCCGCCCTCTAGCGTCAAACAACTCGGCAAACTTCGCTTCGTAAACACGGCCCTCGTCGTCGTCGTCCGAGCGGCTGGTGTTGTCCCTGTCTGCTAGCTTCGCCAGCCGCACTGACAGTGCCACCCTTAACATTAAACACGTCTTCGTTTCAACAATATTTCACCTCAATTCGGGGAGCACAACACAACGGTGACGGCGTCGAGACTGACAGCTGTTTTTCGCAGCCCTCTTTCTGCGGAGTAGCTGCGTTCTCTCCGTCCGCTTCCGACACAAAAGCAAAATGGCGGAATGGCTGAAGTCACGTGACCGGTCGGCAGCCAGATCTCTCGCGAGCTCCCACTTCCAAGTCAGAGCGCCTCAAACCGCTCCGATTCGGAGGACGGCGAGAGTCGGAGCTTCGAGAGCGCTCCGAAAGAACCACCCGAATATACTTGGAGCGCCTGGCATCGACCAGGCGAATGCACACCGGCTTTTCAGAGCGCTCCAAGAGGCTGAAAAGCGACCAGCCGAATATACCATTAGATGACACCACTCAAGCAAAAGCACTCTAGGCACTCTAAACGGTCTATTGAGCTCAGTTTCATTTGTTACGACACATCGTTTCTCAGCGGCAGACGGGCCACACCAACGTTTTTAAATTCTTTTTAGACCCTAATCTAAAAACATAGGGCCGCATCAACATTTCGAACGAGCGCCAGAACTTCGCGGCGAAGCCACTGAGGGAGCAGCAGCAAGCTCGACTGACTAAAGCCACAGGGCTGGTTACGGCTCGCCAAGTCTAGGGACATTTACTTTATTTCACAAAACAAAAATATCAAGTAGTACAGAAATTGTTCTCACTGCTTGACCGATCCACTATAGGAACTATTCACTGGCGGCCATAGTTGTGCGCGACTGCTCAGCGCGTGCTGATGGCGATCTTGCCCGGTTCTTTCGCAACGTGCACTCCACACTATCACGATTGCCGGTCTTAGCAGCCTATCAATGTGGGCTCGTTCAGAGCATGCGCTCTAGACATCACTCACAAATATGGCGCCCAGTGAATGCTCCTCAAATCAAATATTAGTGCACCATATTCTAACTTTTTTTGTTTTACTCAACTTGTATGTAATTTTACTGTCATCTTGTCACTCCACCAGCGTTTTATTGTCAAAAGAGCACCTAGAAACGATAAAAAAACGCCAAAGCCATTGGAACTGTGAAGTGCCACCGTCAATGCATGCAGGTGCAAAGGAGCCATAAATAAAAAATGTTTGAAGATGCAATATGGTTCAGATATATAATTGTATCGTAATGCTAACTCATAAATTTTAAGTAAAGCAATACAAAACCTATGTTCCCAAAAATAAGATCTCAACCAAGGACTGCCAGAGCAAAAAAAGAAAAAAAAGAAGCAATTAATCCTGAATCACAATGACAAATCTTTTTTGTTTACTTTATGATTTTTTATTATTGCGGTGGCTGTCTATCTCACGAGGACTTCGCATTCACGGGACTCGACGCTAGAGACCTGGCGATCTTCTGCCTTCGGAGCAGCTTGTAGTAGTGGAACATCTGGTACAACAGGAGCGCCTTGACCACGGTGAACACGAGCGCCAAGATTATCCTGAAGCCGAGGTAGCTGTCAGGCATCCAGTCCGACGCTCTTTTCGCGAGGGTGACAAAATCGTATTTGTTGACGCCTGAATTGGCGTAGCTGTCGAACGTAAGTCTATGGTCGGTGAGCCGAATGACGAAGATGCCGACGGTGACTGGCAGGGCGATGGCGGTCGAGACCATGTTCCAGGCCAGGAAGATCTGGAAGGGCGCCAAGACGAAGCTGCTGATGCCGAAGTACAGGACGATGTCCGAAAAGCAGTTGAAGCAGCCCTCGGTCCCCTTTAGGAAGTAGAGCGAGAGCAGAAAGTGCCTCGGCTGGTCCCTGTCTTCCCTTATGGGTATGGCGCTGACAAGTACCACTTCGAGGACGGCGACGGTGTTCAAGGCCAGTAGCACCATGGCGATATAGCGTATCTTTGACGCCGAGAGCTCCATGGCGATGACGAATTATGGCGGATGGAATCTTCGTCAAACAATTTCAACGCGTGCAGGCGAGCTGTTCTTCGTCTTCGTCGGCCCACGAACGCCAACCACCGATCAGTGACGGCGACGTCCTCAATAACGGACACAATCTGCCCGTTTCCATCCAAGACGATCCTAAGAAATATTACAAAATTATAAATGACCACATATGTGACCTATTCAAAGCACTCTTCTACTCTCTAGCCGTGCCTAACAGAACGTCTTCGACCGAGCAGAGGCCACACATCTCTTCCGTCAACGTGCAGGAAGAGCACGTATAGGAAAATTACTCAACCGCTGGAAGAAACGTGATAGAAACCGGTAACGTATGCGGCGTTGCCAAAGATATTAGCCATATCCTCAATACTGCCAGAAGTTCGAAAAAGAAAGAAAAGATCTGGCATCACAGCTAAAAAAGACATGAAAAACGACGACGAAGGAGTACTCAAGACGTTCCAGCGATCTCATCTCGATATATATTCTTGAATTGCGAATCCCTCCATATAAGTTTGTGTAATGTAGTCCACTCGAGGCGTCCGGTGCGTCATGCACGGAGGATCAAGGGTTTATTGGTACATGTACGTTACGTACGTGCTCTAGGTTGAGCAGTCATAATCGAATGGGGGCACGCGGAAGGAGGCCTGGCTCGCGCAGCTGCCGGCGCTCGCGTGCACCGTGCCGCCACAGACCACTACACGACACACCTCCCCCATAAATGTAGTCTCGAAGATACCCCGGACGACGATGTTCGCGTTGAGGGCGTCCTGATGGAGCAGCGCCAGGATCAGGAAGATAGGAGGTCGATGTGGATTGACCTGCCTGGTGTTGCTCGGTTCCTTGGTCAGCAGTCGGCGCAGCTGGTAGACGAACGTCCGGGTCTAGATTCGGGCTTGACGTTGCGGAGTTTGTATCAGGAATCTGGACTTCGCAACTCTGGCTTGGACAGTCACTTGGCATGCTGCAATGTCGCGTACGGATATGATCTATGTGTCGCCGCCACACCCGACCGTCTAAAAGTGGCACTTGATACAAAAGTGGGCCCAAACGGCAAAAGATCACACCTGGCAACCAGCGGTTCCCGCTAGTGCCAAAATTAATTGCAAAAACTTGACTTCCGGGTTCCAATTGGCGAGCGGCTTGCCAATTGTTGGCCTCAAAGGCTTCTTCCTGGTGCCGGGTTAGTGCCGCCTGCTGATCTGGATGTAGGTGATATAGGGCCGGCCGAATTTGTCGTCCAAAAAGAAGCTCTGCGGGGCTCCTTCCAGTGGAAGTACTGGGAAGGATATGTTGGTCGAAAAGAAACCTGGCAAGACGGGTTGACCAGTCGCCGCGAATGATTTTCTTCAGTGATTTTTTGGTCTCTTGAACCATCCTTTCGGCTTGCCCGTTCGATGAGGGATGGTAGGGTGCCGCAAGGACTTGGCGGATTCTTTAAAGAGTTTCTTTCTACGAAGAGACTCTTTAAAATCCCCTGAAGTGAAAGCAGTACCGTTGTCCGACACCAAAACATCAGGCAATCCATGCGTAGCGAACAGCGTACGTAGAGCTGCGATCACGGTCGAAGCTGACATGAACTTGACTCGTTGAACTTCCAACCACATATAGTGCGAATCTACTACGATAAAGAAAAACTCCCCCTGGAAGGGGCCCGCGAGATCAACGTATAGCCTCGACCATGGTCTTGTTGTGAATTCCCATGGGTAAATGGGTGCGCGGGCTGGCGCGTTTCGTGACTCCTAGCACGGAAACCAGTAACGCACTCGGCGCTCTATGTCTTGGTCAAGTCCCGGCCACCATACATAGCCCCTTGAAAGGCCCTTCATCCTCACCACGCCAGGGTGACCACTGTGAAGCAGGTCCAGAACTTCTTTTCGAAGAAGCGGTGGTACAATAACACGGCTGCCCCCTGTTGTAAACAGACAGTTCGTCACGGCGATCGTAGTATGGCTTGAAAACTTCGGAAGGTTTCTCAGATGGCCAGACATGCAGAATCCAACGCAGTACGAGGGCGAGAACGCGATCCTTCCTTGTTAGGAAAGCTATCTTCTTTGAGTCGACAGGCACCTCGGGGGTTGACTCGATGAGCAAAACGTCATGAAGGGGAGGTACCTCGAAGTCCTGAACCTTCTGTGGAAGGCGGCTGAAAAGGTCCGCATTTCCCATCTGCCGCCAGGTCGGTAAATGAGCTCGTAGTCGTACTTCGCCAACATCAGGCTCCAGCGCAAAAGGCGTGGTGACAAGACCTGGGGAATCGGGTTGCTGTGGTGCAGCAACCCCAGAAGGGGCTTGTGGTCCGTAAAAATCATGAATTGCCGTCTGTACAAAAATTGATGAAACTTGTTCACTCCCGCTATGACAGCCAAGGCCTCACGATCCGTCTGTGAGTAGTTTCTTTCTGCTTATGTCATTGTCCTTGACCCGAAAGCTACTGGAGATTCTTGACCCGACGGTGAGACATGGCTCATAACGAATCCTAACCCATACGAAGAAGCATCACAGGCCAATACCGAGGGAAGGGCGACATCATAATGTGCCAGAACCGCGGACGACTGTAAGAGAGCTTTGGCTTGTCTGAAAGCTGTCGCATCTTCCCTTCCCCATTTCCATGCAGCACCGTTGTCCAGCAACCGATGAAGAGGCTCCAAAACATGAGCGGCCTCTTTCAGAAACCGACCATAGAAATTTAAGAGGCCAAGGAAGGACTGCAATTGCTGTTTGTCTTCCGGTTCGGGAGCGGTCTTGATGGCCAGAACTTTGTCTTCCGTAAGATGGATGCCTTCCCTGTCAACTTGGTACCCCAGGAACGTCACTTGAGGCACTCCGAACTTGCACTTGCCCTTGTTCAGGCGGAGACCGTCGTCACTGATCCTCTTCAGCACGGCCCGGTGGCGGGCTTCGTGTTCTGTACTGTTTCTACCAATGTCGTCGAGGAACACCAGAACACCATCAAGTCCGGCGAGCAATTCTTCCATGTAGCCTTGGAAGATCGCTACGGCTGTAGCAACGCCGAACTGTAGACGTGTGACCCGGAAAAGTCCTCGATGAGTGTTGACCGCTTGGAGATCTGCTGTATCCTTGTTTATTTATTTATTTATTTATTTAATTTACCTCAAAGCGCCCTTTCGGGCATTTTATGAGGGGGGAGTACAAGGTTTTCGACAAAAATATTGAAACGATACATATCACCTACTTCCTTCTGGTGGTATGCCTGTTCCAAGTCTAGCTGGGAGAACTTCTGACAGCCAGACAGTTTGGCAAACAGCTGAACAGCCGTAGGCAATGGGTATGTTTCCCACCGGAGGGCACGGTTTTCCGTACACTTGTAATCGCCGCATAGGCGGATGTTCCCATTCTTCTTGAGAATGGGCACGACGGGGTTGCCCAGGAAGAGTGACGAACAGGCTCAAATATTCCTTGTTCCACCAGTTTATCGATGGCCTCGTCGACCTTTGGCAGCAGCGGAAGTGGCACCTGGCAGCAGTCTTGTACACGTTACTAAAAAAAAGTAATCGATTACAATTACTATTACTCTTGGCTAAAAAGTATTCGATTAGATTACTTTATTACTCGACGGCAAAAGTAATTGGACATTACTTAAAGAAGTAATCGTTACTTTTACGATTACTTTATTGTGTGAAGACACATCTTTAGCGCTCATAACAATGAACTACTGCCAACCTATATTTCACATTTGCACAAGTATTGAAGAAGAAAAACTGGCTCCCTCTTCAGTGGTCGTTGCACTTTCACAATGCGGACACAAGCATAGAATTCGTTTGAAGACGTTTTATGATTTGGGCGTTCGCCAGTAAGTGTGTGTGTGTGTGTTGGGGGGGGGGGGGGGGAGCGGAGGGGGTTCTAGATCTTGTTAAGCTTGAGCAACAGTTGTCGCTCAAAGTTTGCGTCGCTCATTTTATTATTCACATGTGGATGAGCTCGCATGTTATACAAAAGAGCAGCAGCTACAGGATTTGAAACGGATCATGTGTAGTATCCATTAGCGGAAGAGATTGCCCCGACCACTTCTCAACTCGAAACATTGTTTGTCACAAAGACCACGTAAGGGAAATGGGGAAATATTTCACCTGCATTTGTTATATTTTGCATCCGCTTTAGGCATTCTTCGGTCCTGGTTCTCCTACGGGCTGCGAGTAGGTACCCTAAGCAGGATTTTTTTACTTCTTTATTTCTGTGTGTGTGTACGTGAGGGGGCTAGTTTGAACGAAGGAATTACAAAGCTACATTCTGCTTCCTCAAACTTCGCCTTGAATGTCCCTTGTCACGCACTGTGGCTTTCCTGGGGCTTCCCACTCCCAGTCCCAGCTCGAAAAAAAAAAAAAAAAACGGACATTTTACAGAACCTGTACATAGAAAGAGATTGACCTCGTTTCCTACAGCTCCGCAAAAATCTTTTTTTCCGTTCGAAAAAAAGAATTTATTTTTGTCATTTCATAAAAAAAAAAAAGGCGTGTGCCGGGCGGGGGGGAAGGGGGGGGGGGACAAATTGTAACGGTTACAAGTAATTTTATTACTTCAAAAAGTAATCAAATTACTCTTGTGATTACTGCCTAATAAAACTAATCAACTGATTACAAAATTACTCCAAAAAGTAATCGATTACAAGTAATTTGATTACTTGTAATGCGTACGGTACAAGTCTGCCTGGCAGGCCTTAAAAAACTTAAGACTCACGGCGGGGTCGATATCTACACGAACCGGCGGCCCCTTGCTTCTCCCGAGTACTGCTTGGAACAGCTCAGAAAATTCGTCCGTCACATTATGGACTGTGGCTGCCTGAACATGCTGCAACGAGGCGTCGACATGGTTGAGATCCTCCAGGGAAATGCCCAAGGACCGGAACCAGTCGCGCCCTAAGACTCTGACGCCAAATCCCTTCACAACCAGAAGCTCCAATTCCACGCTTTTGCCCTTGAAGGAAACGTCCGCTGTTGCGCTTCCGAGAATCCGAAGACTCTGCCGTGTATACGAGCGCAGCTGGAAGGTGCACGGCCTGAGGCAGCTTTTGGAAATGCGGAGCTGGCGCATCACACGCGGGTTGACAACCGTAAAAGCCGACCCGGAGTCAACTTCCATCCGCAGATTGCAGCCGTTGATTACCACATCACAAAAATACGGGGGGCTCCACGGCGAAGACACAGTAGTCTCTCTTCAATGGGTCCACCGTCTCCAGCCTGTTATTGCGGATTGCTGACCGTCGACGTTCGGCTCTCTCCTTTTGGCGGCACGCAGCGACAATGTGGCCCTTATTACAGAAATGGGACACCGCCCCAACGAAGCGGCACTTTTCTGCGTTATGCGCTTCATTGCAACGCCAGCATGTACCTGGCGAACCTGGCTTCAGGCTACCCTCCATGGTTTTAGCTGTGCAGCTGGATTCGGTAGGCGGAGAGCTTGACGCGTGCGGTGCGGTGCTTCCACGCGGCGACCTTGACGTTGCGTCGATCCCCGCGCGATAGGTTTCTGATACCGCCGTAGGCTCCGGTTTAGCAGAGGTACGGATTTTGATGGTCTGGAATTCGGCTAGCTTCGCTGCCTTCGCCATGTCTAGGGTCTTGCGCAGTGTTAGGTTCGGCTCGGCGAGTAGACGTCGCTGCAACGCGTCGTCTTGAACGCCGCAAACTACGCGGTCACGAAGCATGTCGTCGAGCATCTCACCGAACTCGCAGTGCTCGAACGAACGTCGGAGATCTGCTAAGAAGTCTGCCACTGACTCCCCAGAACGCTGGCCGCGCTTGAAAAACTGGAATCGCGCGAAGGTTACCGGCGGCAGGGGAGTGAAGTGCTCATGAAGCTTGAGTATGATGTCCTTGTATGGTGTTTCGACTGGAGCTCTTGGCGAACAGAGAGAGCGCAAGATGGCATATGTGGCCGAGCCACAGACGCAACAGCTCCTTTCTTCTCTGGCGTGGTGATATCGTTCGCCACGAAGTAAAATTCCAGGCGCTCGATATAGCGTGGCCAGGACGCAGGGTCATTTGGCGTAAACTCTTCGAAGGGTGCATACGCAGTCATATTTGCTGTGGTGAAGCACTGTAGTTGCCGAGACCTCACGTTTAACTCGTCGCCAGTGTAATGTAGTCCACTCCAGGCGTCCGGTGCGTCAGGCACGGTAACGGTGGGCACGGTGGACCAAGGGCTTATTGGTACATGTACGTTGCGTACGTGCTCTAGGTTGACCAGTCATAACCGAATGGGGGCACGCGGAAGGAGGCCTGGCTCGCGCAGCAGGCGGCGCTCGCGTGCACCGTGCCACCACAGACTAGTACACAACAGTTTGAGAATTTCTAAAGCAAGAAGGGGCATTTGCGCTCCCGGTCCAAACACCACGGACTCTGAAGCCGCTCGCAGTGCAACAAGACCATCAGAACGACCACGCAGCTCCAGTCTCACCGGAAGACGTCAACGACCATTAATACTCGACGGACCCAAGCACCTAAAGGAACAAACTACCTGATCCTGGCACCAACAGTGCTCATAACTACTAGTTATGAGGTAGCTTGTTCCTTTAGGTGCTTGGGTCCGTCGAGTATGAATAGTCGTTGACTTGTTCCGGGAGTGATGTCAGCTAGTTATTAACTAGCTGACATCACTCCAGCACAGCATGAGCCAGAAGGCAATGTCGAAGCTATGAAAGATTCCTCAAAACATCTACGACGAAGACTCAGCAATCTTTACACGGAAGCGCAAGTGTCAACACGAAAACAACGGTACTGCACATGAAACTGGTCTTATGACAGCTCCGCTTCATCAGACAGGTTTGACTGTCATTTTTGTACAAGCAAATTCAGCAATTTCTTTGACAAAGATAAGCAGCCTGAAGCCCTTTTAGGCATTAGAGGTGACGCGCGACGCCTACGCTACAAGAACCTTGCGCAAGGTTACTTTACCCTGTCAAGTGGACGATAGAGCTTACGAACCCGGTCCGCGTTCAGCAGCTTTCTGTGTCATAAGGGCGTAAATCAGGAGATCAGATGCACACCACTGCAAAATAAAATGAGCGCTGAACAGACACCAATTTTACATGCTCGCAGATTTGGCAGATTCACTATTCTTAAAGTACAGTTCGCATCCAGACAGCTGGCACAGTACGCCCTAATTTTATGTTTCCGCTCCTAAATCTTCCCGTTCGAAGGGCGTCCCTTGCGGTGTGCGAACTGTGGTCGCTATGGTCACAAAACTGTTGCCTGCTTCTGAGAAAAAAACGTGCAGACAGTGTGGCGGAAAACACGACCGGAATAGCTGAGAATCAAGCTAGTCGAAAATGCGTCAGCTGTGGCAGCTGCCATGATTCCCCAGTTCACAATCATGGCTACAACCACAGTTTCCAATAATACACAAACTGATGTCCCACATGATGCCTCTCAGCAGTCTCAAGAACCACAAATGCTGAACTCTGATGACTTTTATAAGCTCAGACCAATTTCTAGCGAAAAAGAAAAACAAAGTGGCTCGGGACAGTCACGCCTCATTATTAAAAAGCGCACATACTCGTTGAAAGAAACAAATCCACGGTCTAACGTCTGCATTAAATGACGATGTTAATAATTCAAACTCTCCACCATCTAATAGCAAAGAAGTGTAAAAAGAAACATCTCCCAAAAAGCATTCACAAGCACGTAGCGATACTGAAGCGAAAAAAGCAGATACCCCTGAGCCAACATATGCTAAAGACGGCGAGTCCTTTTGAAGCTCGACACTCCTATTTGTGATTGCCATGATAAACAGTTTCCTTAATAGTCAGAAGTAAAAATGGGCGACAAAAGTAAAGAAAAGTCTCGATTTTATTACTTCTTTGCTTTTTGCCTGGATAAAGTAGAATTTTTTGAAGACACCTTGAATGATACAACAGTATTTCAGTGGAACGCCAAAGGCCTTCGAGC
Source organism: Ixodes scapularis (assembly GCF_016920785.2). Classification (NCBI taxonomy): domain Eukaryota; kingdom Metazoa; phylum Arthropoda; class Arachnida; order Ixodida; family Ixodidae; genus Ixodes; species Ixodes scapularis. The sequence continues at coordinate 62,591,321 of NW_024609880.1, read as the reverse complement.
AAAACTTAGATGTTAGTCAACTATTCTGGAAGTATCGCTTTCCCATAATTTCCGAAGTTAGTATTAACGACGAAACGAACATTAAACTTTCCAGCTACTCGTTCATCCCATCTAAGAGAACGTCTTGAAGCAGTACACTTTTATTTGTAATACGAAAAAATCTCACTTGCACCGAATGTCATGTGACTGACTCCAAATGACAGAACTGAATACGTTTGTGCTATAAAAATCAGATCGGGTAATTTTACTGTCATTTCTGCGCGCATATACAAACGAAGACACCATTTCATTCTCGGCGACTCGAAACTATATTGTACACAGCGCACCGTCTCCGCATATATGCATGTGGTGACTTCAACGCCCATCCTGAATTCTGGGGTAGTTCACGTGACTATAAAAGTGGGCGAGCAATTAATGACATTGCAGGGAGCCTACGTTTGATCCTGATGGAACATGGTGCTCCAACTTTCTACAGTGGACGAACTGTGAGTAGTGTTATAGACCTGACATTTGTTTCAGCAGACTACGTAAAATGTGTTGCGTGGTCAACTGACCTCGAAGCAAGAGGGAGTGACAACATCCCCGTCCTGACATTTGTACGTGGCTTTGATAGTGATAGGAGTCCACGCACAGTTCCAGTCACCGATTGGGGCAAGTTTTCAGAACTTTCAGAAAACCTAATTACATCCGCAACGAGCACTAAAGAGTTAGTACCTTTCATCTTGTGGCACAAGCCTCGAGAAAGATGCACTTGCTTTTTAATCCCACATACATTGATGTGGAATATAAGAGGCTACGACCAATTGGAAGGCGAGCATAGCGAAAAGATAGGCGCATGAAAAGGCGTGCTGATGTTTAAAATGCACGTAAAGCGCGAGAAAAAAAAAGGGCGCGCAAGCATTTAAGCCCTTTTAGTTAGCGTCGATGGAGAGAACTTTGCTCATCGCTGGCAGTGCATGATTAAGGCATTTCTGGGCCTTGTGGATTCGTAGATTCAGTGGAGTTAAAGTTCCCTTGCTGGCTGATGATATATTAGGGAGTTTTAGGGAACCGTTTTTGCACATCCGATACGGTATACGATGGGCCCTCCGGTACGAACTGCGCATGTGCGAGTCTCTCTGCGGTAGCACATACTCAGTTCGTACCGGAGGGTTTCATCGTACCGTACTGGAGGTGCAAAAACGGTTCCCTAAAACTCCCTATAATGACCCCAGTGACAACGTTGGCGGTGCAGGTAACGACGATGGTGCCAATTTGTGTATTTTACCATCATGCGAAGTCTAGATATTTTTATTTTGTCATTTCTTCGTACCTTTTCTAGATTCGTAGATTCAATGGAGTTAAAGTTCCCTTGCTGGCTGATGATATATAAGGGAGTTTTAGGGAACCGTTTTTGCACATCCGATACGGTATACGATGGGCCCTCCGGTACGAACTGCGCATGTGCGAGTCTCTCTGCGGTAGCACATACTCAGTTCGTACCGGAGGGTTTCATCGTACCGTACTGGAGGTGCAAAAACAGTTCCCTAAAACTCCCTATAATGACCACGGTGACAACGTTGGCGGTGCAGGTAACGACGATGGTGCCAATTTGTGTATTTTACCATCATGCGAAGTCTAGATATTTTTATTTTGTCATTTCTTCGTACCTTTTCTAGATTCGTAGATTCAGTGGAGTTAAAGTTCCCTTGCTGGCTGATGATATATTAGGGAGTTTTAGGGAACCGTTTTTGCACATCCGATACGGTATACGATGGGCCCTCCGGTACGAACTGCGCATGTGCGAGTCTCTCTGCGGTAGCACATACTCAGTTCGTACCGGAGGGTTTCATCGTACCGTACTGGAGGTGCAAAAACAGTTCCCTAAAACTCCCTATAATGACCACGGTGACAACGTTGGCGGTGCAGGTAACAACGATGGTGCCAATTTGTGTATTTTACCATCCTGCGAAGTCTAGATATTTTTATTTTGTCATTTCTTCGTACCTTTTCTAGATTCGTAGATTCAGTGGAGTTAAAGTTCCCTTGCTGGCTGATGATATATTAGGGAGTTTTAGGGAACCGTTTTTGCACATCCGATACGGTATACGATGGGCCCTCCGGTACGAACTGCGCATGTGCGAGTCTCTCTGCGGTAGCACATACTCAGTTCGTACCGGAGGGTTTCATCGTACCGTACTGGAGGTGCAAAAACGGTTCCCTAAAACTCCCTATAATGACCACGGTGACAACGTTGGCGATGTAGGTAACGACGATGGTGCCAATTTGTGTATTTTACCATCATGCGAAGTCTAGATATTTTTATTTTGTCATTTCTTCGTACCTTTTCTAGATTCGTAGATTCAGTGGAGTTAAAGTTCCCTTGCTGGCTGATGATATATTAGGGAGTTTTAGGGAACCGTTTTTGCACATCCGATACGGTATACGATGGGCCCTCCGGTACGAACTGCGCATGTGCGAGTCTCTCTGCGGTAGCACATACTCAGTTCGTACCGGAGGGTTTCATCGTACCGTACTGGGGGTGCAAAACGGTTCCCTAAAACTCCCTATAATGACCACAGTGACAACGTTGGCGGTGCAGGTAACGACGATGGTGCCAATTTGTGTATTTTACCATCATGCGAAGTCCAGATATTTTTATTTTGTCATTTCTTCGTACCTTTTCTAGATTCGTAGATTCAATGGAGTTAAAGTTCCCTTGCTGGCTGATGATATATAAGGGAGTTTTAGGGAACCGTTTTTGCACATCCGATACGGTATACGATGGGCCCTCCGGTACGAACTGCGCATGTGCGAGTCTCTCTGCGGTAGCACATACTCAGTTCGTACCGGAGGGTTTCATCGTACCGTACTGGAGGTGCAAAAACAGTTCCCTAAAACTCCCTATAATGACCACGGTGACAACGTTGGCGGTGCAGGTAACGACGATGGTGCCAATTTGTGTATTTTACCATCATGCGAAGTCTAGATATTTTTATTTTGTCATTTCTTCGTACCTTTTCTAGATTCGTAGATTCAGTGGAGTTAAAGTTCCCTTGCTGGCTGATGATATATTAGGGAGTTTTAGGGAACCGTTTTTGCACATCCGATACGGTATACGATGGGCCCTCCGGTACGAACTGCGCATGTGCGAGTCTCTCTGCGGTAGCACATACTCAGTTCGTACCGGAGGGTTTCATCGTACCGTACTGGGGGTGCAAAACGGTTCCCTAAAACTCCCTATAATGACCACGGTGACAACGTTGGCGGTGCAGGTAACGACGATGGTGCCAATTTGTGTATTTTACCATCATGCGAAGTCTAGATATTTTTATTTTGTCATTTCTTCGTACCTTTTCTAGATTCGTAGATTCAGTGGAGTTAAAGTTCCCTTGCTGGCTGATGATATATTAGGGAGTTTTAGGGAACCGTTTTTGCACATCCGATACGGTATACGATGGGCCCTCCCGTACGAACTGCGCATGTGCGAGTCTCTCTGCGGTAGCACATACTCAGTTCGTACCGGAGGGTTTCATCGAACCGTACTGGAGGTGCAAAAACGGTTCCCTAAAACTCCCTATAATGACCACGGTGACAACGTTGGCGGTGCAGGTAACGACGATGGTGCCAATTTGTGTATTTTACCATCATGCGAAGTCTAGATATTTTTATTTTGTCATTTCTTCGTACCTTTTCTAGATTCGTAGATTCAGTGGAGTTAAAGTTCCCTTGCTGGCTGATGATATATTAGGTAGTTTTAGGGAACCGTTTTTGCACATCCGATACGGTATACGATGGGCCCTCCGGTACGAACTGCGCATGTGCGAGTCTCTCTGCGGTAGCACATACTCAGTTCGTACCGGAGGGTTTCATCGTACCGTACTGGAGGTGCAAAAACAGTTCCCTAAAACTCCCTATAATGACCACGGTGACAACGTTGGCGGTGCAGGTAACGACGATGGTGCCAATTTGTGTATTTTACCATCATGCGAAGTCTAGATATTTTTATTTTGTCATTTCTTCGTACCTTTTCTAGATTCGTAGATTCAGTGGAGTTAAAGTTCCCTTGCTGGCTGATGATATATTAGGGAGTTTTAGGGAACCGTTTTTGCACATCCGATACGGTATACGATGGGCCCTCCGGTACGAACTGCGCATGTGCGAGTCTCTCTGCGGTAGCACATACTCAGTTCGTACCGGAGGGTTTCATCGTACCGTACTGGAGGTGCAAAAACAGTTCCCTAAAACTCCCTATAATGACCACGGTGACAACGTTGGCGGTGCAGGTAACGACGATGGTGCCAATTTGTGTATTTTACCATCCTGCGAAGTCTAGATATTTTTATTTTGTCATTTCTTCGTACCTTTTCTAGATTCGTAGATTCAGTGGAGTTAAAGTTCCCTTGCTGGCTGATGATATATTAGGGAGTTTTAGGGAACCGTTTTTGCACATCCGATACGGTATACGATGGGCCCTTCGGTACGAACTGCGCATGTGCGAGTCTCTCTGCGGTAGCACATACTCAGTTCGTACCGGAGGGTTTCATCGTACCGTACTGGAGGTGCAAAAACAGTTCCCTAAAACTCCCTATAATGACCACGGTGACAACGTTGGCGGTGCAGGTAACGACGATGGTGCCAATTTGTGTATTTTACCATCATGCGAAGTCTAGATATTTTTATTTTGTCATTTCTTCGTACCTTTTCTAGATTCGTAGATTCAGTGGAGTTAAAGTTCCCTTGCTGGCTGATGATATATTAGGGAGTTTTAGGGAACCGTTTTTGCACATCCGATACGGTATACGATGGGCCCTCCGGTACGAACTGCGCATGTGCGAGTCTCTCTGCGGTAGCACATACTCAGTTCGTACCGGAGGGTTTCATCGTACCGTACTGGGGGTGCAAAAACGGTTCCCTAAAACTCCCTATAATGACCACGGTGACAACGTTGGCGGTGCAGGTAACGACGATGGTGCCAATTTGTGTATTTTACCATCATGCGAAGTCTAGATATTTTTATTTTGTCATTTCTTCGTACCTTTTCTAGATTCGTAGATTCAGTGGAGTTAAAGTTCCCTTGCTGGCTGATGATATATTAGGGAGTTTTAGGGAACCGTTTTTGCACATCCGATACGGTATACGATGGGCCCTCCCGTACGAACTGCGCATGTGCGAGTCTCTCTGCGGTAGCACATACTCAGTTCGTACCGGAGGGTTTCATCGAACCGTACTGGAGGTGCAAAAACGGTTCCCTAAAACTCCCTATAATGACCACGGTGACAACGTTGGCGGTGCAGGTAACGATGATGGTGCCAATTTGTGTATTTTACCATCATGCGAAGTCTAGATATTTTTATTTTGTCATTTCTTCGTACCTTTTCTAGATTCGTAGATTCAGTGGAGTTAAAGTTCCCTTGCTGGCTGATGATATATTAGGGAGTTTTAGGGAACCGTTTTTGCACATCCGATACGGTATACGATGGGCCCTCCGGTACGAACTGCGCATGTGCGAGTCTCTCTGCGGTAGCACATACTCAGTTCGTACCGGAGGGTTTCATCGTACCGTACTGGAGGTGCAAAAACGGTTCCCTAAAACTCCCTATAATGACCACGGTGACAACGTTGGCGGTGCAGGTAACGACGATGGTGCCAATTTGTGTATTTTACCATCATGCGAAGTCTAGATATTTTTATTTTGTCATTTCTTCGTACCTTTTCTAGATTCGTAGATTCAGTGGAGTTAAAGTTCCCTTGCTGGCTGATGATATATTAGGGAGTTTTAGGGAACCGTTTTTGCACATCCGATACGGTATACGATGGGCCCTCCGGTACGAACTGCGCATGTGCGAGTCTCTCTGCGGTAGCACATACTCAGTTCGTACCGGAGGGTTTCATCGTACCGTACTGGAGGTGCAAAAACGGTTCCCTAAAACTCCCTATAATGACCACGGTGACAACGTTGGCGGTGCAGGTAACGACGATGGTGCCAATTTGTGTATTTTACCATCATGCGAAGTCTAGATATTTTTATTTTGTCATTTCTTCGTACCTTTTCTAGATTCGTAGATTCAGTGGAGTTAAAGTTCCCTTGCTGGCTGATGATATATTAGGGAGTTTTAGGGAACCGTTTTTGCACATCCGATACGGTATACGATGGGCCCTCCGGTACGAACTGCGCATGTGCGAGTCTCTCTGCGGTAGCACATACTCAGTTCGTACCGGAGGGTTTCATCGTACCGTACTGGAGGTGCAAAAACGGTTCCCTAAAACTCCCTATAATGACCACGGTGACAACGTTGGCGGTGCAGGTAACGACGATGGTGCCAATTTGTGTATTTTACCATCATGCGAAGTCTAGATATTTTTATTTTGTCATTTCTTCGTACCTTTTCTAGATTCGTAGATTCAGTGGAGTTAAAGTTCCATTGCTGGTTGATGATATATTAGGGAGTTTTAGGGAACCGTTTTTGCACATCCGATACGGTATACGATGGGCCCTCCGGTACGAACTGCGCATGTGCGAGTCTCTCTGCGGTAGCACATACTCAGTTCGTACCGGAGGGTTTCATCGTACCGTACTGGAGGTGCAAAAACAGTTCCCTAAAACTCCCTATAATGACCACGGTGACAACGTTGGCGGTGCAGGTAACGACGATGGTGCCAATTTGTGTATTTTACCATCATGCGAAGTCTAGATATTTTTATTTTGTCATTTCTTCGTACCTTTTCTAGATTCGTAGATTCAGTGGAGTTAAAGTTCCCTTGCTGGCTGATGATATATTAGGCAGTTTTAGGGAACCGTTTTTGCACATCCGATACGGTATACGATGGGCCCTCCGGTACGAACTGCGCATGTGCGAGTCTCTCTGCGGTAGCACATACTCAGTTCGTACCGGAGGGTTTCATCGTACCGTACTGGAGGTGCAAAAACGGTTCCCTAAAACTCCCTATAATGACCACGGTGACAACGTTGGCGGTGCAGGTAACGACGATGGTGCCAATTTGTGTATTTTACCATCATGCGAAGTCTAGATATTTTTATTTTGTCATTTCTTCGTACCTTTTCTAGATTCGTAGATTCAGTGGAGTTAAAGTTCCCTTGCTGGCTGATGATATATTAGGCAGTTTTAGGGAACCGTTTTTGCACATCCGATACGGTATGCGATGGGCCCTCCGGTACGAACTGCGCATGTGCGAGTCTCTCTGTGGTAGCACATACTCAGTTCGTACCGGAGGGTTTCATCGTACCGTACTGGAGGTGCAAAAACGGTTCCCTAAAACTCCCTATAATGACCACGGTGACAACGTTGGCGGTGCAGGTAACGACGATGGTGCCAATTTGTGTATTTTACCATCATGCGAAGTCTAGATATTTTTATTTTGTCATTTCTTCGTACCTTTTCTAGATTCGTAGATTCAGTGGAGTTAAAGTTCCCTTGCTGGCTGATGATATATTAGGGAGTTTTAGGGAACCGTTTTTGCACATCCGATACGGTATACGATGGGCCCTCCGGTACGAACTGCGCATGTGCGAGTCTCTCTGCGGTAGCACATACTCAGTTCGTACCGGAGGGTTTCATCGTACCGTACTGGAGGTGCAAAAACGGTTCCCTAAAACTCCCTATAATGACCACGGTGACAACGTTGGCGGTGCAGGTAACGACGATGGTGCCAATTTGTGTATTTTACCATCATGCGAAGTCTAGATATTTTTATTTTGTCATTTCTTCGTACCTTTTCTAGATTCGTAGATTCAGTGGAGTTAAAGTTCCCTTGCTGGCTGATGATATATTAGGCAGTTTTAGGGAACCGTTTTTGCACATCCGATACGGTATGCGATGGGCCCTCCGGTACGAACTGCGCATGTGCGAGTCTCTCTGTGGTAGCACATACTCAGTTCGTACCGGAGGGTTTCATCGTACCGTACTGGAGGTGCAAAAACAGTTCCCTAAAACTCCCTATAATGACCACGGTGACAACGTTGGCGGTGCAGGTAACGACGATGGTGCCAATTTGTGTATTTTACCATCATGCGAAGTCTAGATATTTTTATTTTGTCATTTCTTCGTACCTTTTCTAGATTCGTAGATTCAGTGGAGTTAAAGTTCCCTTGCTGGCTGATGATATATTAGGGAGTTTTAGGGAACCGTTTTTGCACATCCGATACGGTATACGATGGGCCCTCCGGTACGAACTGCGCATGTGCGAGTCTCTCTGCGGTAGCACATACTCAGTTCGTACCGGAGGGTTTCATCGTACCGTACTGGGCGTGCAAAAACGGTTCCCTAAAACTCCCTATAATGACCACGGTGACAACGTTGGCGGTGCAGGTAACGACGATGGTGCCAATTTGTGTATTTTACCATCATGCGAAGTCTAGATATTTTTATTTTGTCATTTCTTCGTACCTTTTCTAGATTCGTAGATTCAGTGGAGTTAAAGTTCCCTTGCTGGCTGATGATATATTAGGGAGTTTTAGGGAACCGTTTTTGCACATCCGATACGGTATACGATGGGCCCTCCCGTACGAACTGCGCATGTGCGAGTCTCTCTGCGGTAGCACATACTCAGTTCGTACCGGAGGGTTTCATCGTACCGTACTGGAGGTGCAAAAACGGTTCCCTAAAACTCCCTATAATGACCACGGTGACAACGTTGGCGGTGCAGGTAACGACGATGGTGCCAATTTGTGTATTTTACCATCATGCGAAGTCTAGATATTTTTATTTTGTCATTTCTTCGTACCTTTTCTAGATTCGTAGATTCAGTGGAGTTAAAGTTCCCTTGCTGGCTGATGATATATTAGGGAGTTTTAGGGAACCGTTTTTGCACATCCGACACGGTATACGATGGGCCCTCCGGTACGAACTGCGCATGTGCGAGTCTCTCTGCGGTAGCACATACTCAGTTCGTACCGGAGGGTTTCATCGTACCGTACTGGAGGTGCAAAAACGGTTTCCTAAAACTCTCTATAATGACCACGGTGACAACGTTGGCGGTGCAGGTAACGACGATGGTGCCAATTTGTGTATTTTACCACCATGCGAAGTCTAGATATTTTTATTTTGTCATTTCTTCGTACCTTTTCTAGATTCGTAGATTCAGTGGAGTTAAAGTTCCCTTGCTGGCTGATGATATATTAGGGAGTTTTAGGGAACCGTTTTTGCACATCCGATACGGTATACGATGGGCCCTCCGGTACGAACTGCGCATGTGCGAGTCTCTCTGCGGTAGCACATACTCAGTTCGTACCGGAGGGTTTCATCGTACCGTACTGGAGGTGCAAAAACGGTTCCCTAAAACTCCCTATAATGACCACGGTGACAACGTTGGCGGTGCAGGTAACGACGATGGTGCCAATTTGTGTATTTTACCATCATGCGAAGTCTAGATATTTTTATTTTGTCATTTCTTCGTACCTTTTCTAGATTCGTAGATTCAGTGGAGTTAAAGTTCCCTTGCTGGCTGATGATATATTAGGGAGTTTTAGGGAACCGTTTTTGCACATCCGATACGGTATACGATGGGCCCTCCGGTACGAACTGCGCATGTGCGAGTCTTTCTGCGGTAGCACATACTCAGTTCGTACCGGAGGGTTTCATCGTACCGTACTGGAGGTGCAAAAACAGTTCCCTAAAACTCCCTATAATGACCACGGTGACAACGTTGGCGGTGCAGGTAACGACGATGGTGCCAATTTGTGTATTTTACCATCATGCGAAGTCTAGATATTTTTATTTTGTCATTTCTTCGTACCTTTTCTAGATTCGTAGATTCAGTGGAGTTAAAGTTCCCTTGCTGGCTGATGATATATTAGGGAGTTTTAGGGAACCGTTTTTGCACATCCGATACGGTATACGATGGGCCCTCCGGTACGAACTGCGCATGTGCGAGTCTCTCTGCGGTAGCACATACTCAGTTCGTACCGGAGGGTCTCATCGTACCGTACTGGAGGTGCAAAAACGGTTCCCTAAAACTCCCTATAATGACCACGGTGACAACGTTGGCGGTGCAGGTAACGACGATGGTGCCAATTTGTGTATTTTACCATCATGCGAAGTCTAGATATTTTTATTTTGTCATTTCTTCGTACCTTTTCTAGATTCGTAGATTCAGTGGAGTTAAAGTTCCCTTGCTGGCTGATGATATATTAGGGAGTTTTAGGGAACCGTTTTTGCACATCCGATACGGTATACGATGGGCCCTCCGGTACGAACTGCGCATGTGCGAGTCTCTCTGCGGTAGCACATACTCAGTTCGTACCGGAGGGTTTCATCGTACCGTACTGGAGGTGCAAAAACGGTTCCCTAAAACTCCCTATAATGACCACGGTGATAACGTTGGCGGTGCAGGTAACGACGATGGTGCCAATTTGTGTATTTTACCATCATGCGAAGTCTAGATATTTTTATTTTGTCATTTCTTCGTACCTTTTGTAGATTCGTAGATTCAGTGGAGTTAAAGTTCCCTTGCTGGTTGATGATATATTAGGGAGTTTTAGGGAACCGTTTTTGCACATCCGATACGGTATACGATGGGCCCTCCGGTACGAACTGCGCATGTGCGAGTCTCTCTGCGGTAGCACATACTCAGTTCGTACCGGAGGGTTTCATCGTACCGTACTGGAGGTGCAAAAACAGTTCCCTAAAACTCCCTATAATGACCACGGTGACAACGTTGGCGGTGCAGGTAACGACGATGGTGCCAATTTGTGTATTTTACCATCATGCGAAGTCTAGATATTTTTATTTTGTCATTTCTTCGTACCTTTTCTAGATTCGTAGATTCAGTGGAGTTAAAGTTCCCTTGCTGGCTGATGATATATTAGGGAGTTTTAGGGAACCGTTTTTGCACATCCGATACGGTATACGATGGGCCCTCCGGTACGAACTGCGCATGTGCGAGTCTCTCTGCGGTAGCACATACTCAGTTCGTACCGGAGGGTTTCATCGTACCGTACTGGAGGTGCAAAAACGGTTCCCTAAAACTCCCTATAATGACCACGGTGACAAAGTTGGCGGTGCAGGTAACGACGATGGTGCCAATTTGTGTATTTTACCATCATGCGAAGTCTAGATATTTTTATTTTGTCATTTCTTCGTACCTTCTCTAGATTCGTAGATTCAGTGGAGTTAAAGTTCCCTTGCTGGCTGATGATATATTAGGGAGTTTTAGGGAACCGTTTTTGCACATCCGATACGGTATACGATGGGCCCTCCGGTACGAACTGCGCATGTGCGAGTCTCTCTGCGGTAGCACATACTCAGTTCGTACCGGAGGGTTTCATCGTACCGTACTGGAGGTGCAAAAACGGTTCCCTAAAACTCCCTATAATGACCACGGTGACAACGTTGGCGGTGCAGGTAACGACGATGGTGCCAATTTGTGTATTTTACCATCATGCGAAGTCTAGATATTTTTATTTTGTCATTTCTTCGTACCTTTTCTAGATTCGTAGATTCAGTGGAGTTAAAGTTCCCTTGCTGGCTGATGATATATTAGGGAGTTTTAGGGAACCGTTTTTGCACATCCAATACGGTATACGATGGGCCCTCCGGTACGAACTGCGCATGTGCGAGTCTCTCTGCGGTAGCACATACTCAGTTCGCACCGGAGGGTTTCATCGTACCGTACTGGAGGTGCAAAAACGGTTCCCTAAAACTCCCTATAATGACCACGGTGACAACGTTGGCGGTGCAGGTAACGACGATGGTGCCAATTTGTGTATTTTACCATCATGCGAAGTCTAGATATTTTTATTTTGTCATTTCTTCGTACCTTTTCTAGATTCGTAGATTCAGTGGAGTTAAAGTTCCCTTGCTGGCTGATGATATATTAGGGAGTTTTAGGGAACCGTTTTTGCACATCCGATACGGTATACGATGGGCCCTCCGGTACGAACTGCGCATGTGCGAGTCTCTCTGCGGTAGCACATACTCAGTTCGTACCGGAGGGTTTCATCGTACCGTACTGGAGGTGCAAAAACAGTTCCCTAAAACTCCCTATAATGACCACGGTGACAACGTTGGCGGTGCAGGTAACGACGATGGTGCCAATTTGTGTATTTTACCATCATGCGAAGTCTAGATATTTTTATTTTGTCATTTCTTCGTACCTTTTCTAGATTCGTAGATTCAGTGGAGTTAAAGTTCCCTTGCTGGCTGATGATATATTAGGGAGTTTTAGGGAACCGTTTTTGCACATCCGATACGGTATACGATGGGCCCTCCGGTACGAACTGCGCATGTGCGAGTCTCTCTGCGGTAGCACATACTCAGTTCGTACCGGAGGGTTTCATCGTACCGTACTGGAGGTGCAAAAACGGTTCCCTAAAACTCCCTATAATGACCACGGTGACAAAGTTGGCGGTGCAGGTAACGACGATGGTGCCAATTTGTGTATTTTACCATCATGCGAAGTCTAGATATTTTTATTTTGTCATTTCTTCGTACCTTCTCTAGATTCGTAGATTCAGTGGAGTTAAAGTTCCCTTGCTGGCTGATGATATATTAGGGAGTTTTAGGGAACCGTTTTTGCACATCCGATACGGTATACGATGGGCCCTCCGGTACGAACTGCGCATGTGCGAGTCTCTCTGCGGTAGCACATACTCAGTTCGTACCGGAGGGTTTCATCGTACCGTACTGGAGGTGCAAAAACGGTTCCCTAAAACTCCCTATAATGACCACGGTGACAACGTTGGCGGTGCAGGTAACGACGATGGTGCCAATTTGTGTATTTTACCATCATGCGAAGTCTAGATATTTTTATTTTGTCATTTCTTCGTACCTTTTCTAGATTCGTAGATTCAGTGGAGTTAAAGTTCCCTTGCTGGCTGATGATATATTAGGGAGTTTTAGGGAACCGTTTTTCACATCCAATACGGTATACGATGGGCCCTCCGGTACGAACTGCGCATGTGCGAGTCTCTCTGCGGTAGCACATACTCAGTTCGCACCGGAGGGTTTCATCGTACCGTACTGGAGGTGCAAAAACGGTTCCCTAAAACTCCCTATAATGACCACGGTGACAACGTTGGCGGTGCAGGTAACGACGATGGTGCCAATTTGTGTATTTTACCATCATGCGAAGTCTAGATATTTTTATTTTGTCATTTCTTCGTACCTTTTCTAGATTCGTAGATTCAGTGGAGTTAAAGTTCCCTTGCTGGCTGATGATATATTAGGGAGTTTTAGGGAACCGTTTTTGCACATCCGATACGGTATACGATGGGCCCTCCGGTACGAACTGCGCATGTGCGAGTCTCTCTGCGGTAGCACATACTCAGTTCGTACCGGAGGGTTTCATCGTACCGTACTGGAGGTGCAAAAACAGTTCCCTAAAACTCCCTATAATGACCACGGTGACAACGTTGGCGGTGCAGGTAACGACGATGGTGCCAATTTGTGTATTTTACCATCATGCGAAGTCTAGATATTTTTATTTTGTCATTTCTTCGTACCTTTTCTAGATTCGTAGATTCAGTGGAGTTAAAGTTCCCTTGCTGGCTGATGATATATTAGGGAGTTTTAGGGAACCGTTTTTGCACATCCGATACGGTATACGATGGGCCCTCCGGTACGAACTGCGCATGTGCGAGTCTCTCTGCGGTAGCACATACTCAGTTCGTACCGGAGGGTTTCATCGTACCGTACTGGAGGTGCAAAAACGGTTCCCTAAAACTCCCTATAATGACCACGGTGACAAAGTTGGCGGTGCAGGTAACGACGATGGTGCCAATTTGTGTATTTTACCATCATGCGAAGTCTAGATATTTTTATTTTGTCATTTCTTCGTACCTTTTCTAGATTCGTAGATTCAGTGGAGTTAAAGTTCCCTTGCTGGCTGATGATATATTAGGGAGTTTTAGGGAACCGTTTTTGCACATCCGATACGGTATACGATGGGCCCTCCGGTACGAACTGCGCATGTGCGAGTCTCTCTGCGGTAGCACATACTCAGTTCGTACCGGAGGGTTTCATCGTACCGTACTGGAGGTGCAAAAACGGTTCCCTAAAACTCCCTATAATGACCACGGTGACAACGTTGGCGGTGCAGGTAACGACGATGGTGCCAATTTGTGTATTTTACCATCATGCGAAGTCTAGATATTTTTATTTTGTCATTTCTTCGTACCTTTTCTAGATTCGTAGATTCAGTGGAGTTAAAGTTCCCTTGCTGGCTGATGATATATTAGGGAGTTTTAGGGAACCGTTTTTGCACATCCGATACGGTATACGATGAGCCCTCCGGTACGAACTGCGCATGTGCGAGTCTCTCTGCGGTAGCACATACTCAGTTCGCACCGGAGGGTTTCATCGTACCGTACTGGAGGTGCAAAAACGGTTCCCTAAAACTCCCTATAATGACCACGGTGACAACGTTGGCGGTGCAGGTAACGACGATGGTGCCAATTTGTGTATTTTACCATCATGCGAAGTCTAGATATTTTTATTTTGTCATTTCTTCGTACCTTTTCTAGATTCGTAGATTCAGTGGAGTTAAAGTTCCCTTGCTGGCTGATGATATATTAGGGAGTTTTAGGGAACCGTTTTTGCACATCCGATACGGTATGCGATGGGCCCTCCGGTACGAACTGCGCATATGCGAGTCTCTCTGTGGTAGCACATACTCAGTTCGTACCGGAGGGTTTCATCGTACCGTACTGGAGGTGCAAAAACAGTTCCCTAAAACTCCCTATAATGACCACGGTGACAACGTTGGCGGTGCAGGTAACGACGATGGTGCCAATTTGTGTATTTTACCATCATGCGAAGTCTAGATATTTTTATTTTGTCATTTCTTCGTACCTTTTCTAGATTCGTAGATTCAGTGGAGTTAAAGTTCCCTTGCTGGCTGATGATATATTAGGGAGTTTTAGGGAACCGTTTTTGCACATCCGATACGGTATACGATGGGCCCTCCCCCAAGCAGCACATTACGACCGGCTCAAGCTTGAGCCAGACTGGGTAGCCAGGGAAGTTTCACTGGGCCTAGATTGTTTTGCACCATGGCGCTAGGCAGCCCCATCCTGGTATGCCAGTCTGGGGACCACCGGCAGTTCCCTGTGTAGCCATGGACTGGCTCACCACTGGAATTATGGCCTGGGCCAGGCGGGAAGCTCAGTGGTACCCCAAGCTTGGCTCTTTATTGTATATACAGCATGGGCCAGGTTAGTGGACGGGTGGTCAGCCAAGCTTGGCTAGACAATAGAAATTCAAAATGCAGTTAAACCAGTTTAACTGGTCATATTGACAACACACATCGTAAATTTATAAAATTCAATTTATTGCCACAAAAAAATACATACTGCAGGCTGCAAAAATAAACATAAAAACATATGTACAATGCAAAAAAATTGGCATGATATTATTCATGTGTCCCAGGCGGTTGGCGAGATTCTCCACATCTTCTGGAGTGTAGGGGTTCCGGTGGTGGCTAACATAGTACCGCAACGCACCTGAAAAAAGAATAAACATCAGTAATTAGAACCATGGCAGATTTATTTGCACCCTTCTGTTTTAAAATGGTAAATATCTAATGCCACTGATAAAAAATATGTACTATCATAAACAGTATGAGAGGGAATATGGAAGCGTGTGCCAATCGTACATGTGGTGCCAGTCTCGCGGCAATTAAGTAGAAACCCGCATGTAAGAGATTTGACGAGCCATGAGACAAGCGACGACGATCCGCTTCACTGTCGTTCGGTCACTCGCGCGACGCAGCAAACCGCGTGAAAGCGACGGAGCAAGCGACCAAGGCGATGAGCGTCGATTTCTAGAAATCCAAAAACCGAGCGATGCGACAAGCGACCGTGGGAAATCTCCGCCGCTCGTCGCTGACTCTCGCCGCTCGCTTAATCGCTTACATGCGGTTCAGCCTTTACGTTGCATAGCGGACGACAGACTAGGAAGGCAGGAAGGGGCAAAAACAGCAGGATCATCTACCACAGTGGTTAACCACTGCGGTAGAGGTTGTCTGAAGCTGAATGTATACACTGGCGATTGTATTACTAGCATGGCTGTTCCAAATGGGGTTGCAAAAAGGTTAAGTTTCACATGACCCTGATTATGAAAATGAATCCAAATGGTCGAGCCTGCTTACCTGGCTCGCTGGCGCCGAGACAGAGACAGCCAGTGCCCGCGCTGCAATGAGGACGTAGCGAATTCCGAACACGCCGTTCTGGGAGGCAGCCATTTCGCCCGCGAGCGAGTGGAACTCAGGGTAACTCAGGCGGAGGACGTCATCAGCCACAGGAACCATCGGCAGAGGAAGCACTCAAGGCACCGGCAAACTCTCTTATTCAAACACAGCAACTTGTAGCCTCCCCAAGCAGAACAGCAACGCGAACAAAGACCCCAAGTTCGCGTTACTAACGCCAAATCCGGTTTTCTTTTTTTTTTCTTTTGGTTTTTGGAGCTGCGCCGCCGCCGTCTCAAAACTGGCGCTTCGAGCGGACGCGAGGGCCGCGCTGATTGGCCCGCGCGCTCCTTGTCCTTGCACGTGAGCAGCTCTAATCTTTCAAGGCATCCCCGCTGCGCGCGGGGAGACTGCATCATCCCCGGTCCCGGGGCACTGGCAGTACTGGCGCATTCCGGGCGCGTGATTCATCTGGAGGGTGCGGGATCTTTCCCGCGCTTTTCCAGGCACTCCGCCTCGGCCACTTGCGCTTGAAGCGGCTTCTCCGTCCAAGCCAGGGTATATAAAGGCCGCGATAAAAAGCGGAAAAATTATAAAGTTCGAGTGCGACCAATTTCGGTAGTTTTATTTCCAATTTGTCGGGTACAATTCCACTACAAGCAGTTAATTTCGGGTTTTGCCTGTTCATATCCAAACTGTTTTCAAATAGTCTTTTTTTTCTTTTTCAATGGGGAAAACGTGTTCTTTTTTATGTCTCAAGCTAAAACAGACTTCTTGCACTCAAACGTCACTTTCTAGTGCGAGGGCTCTTGCCACAAACCACCAAAAATATGTTAAGAAAACGCTCATACGAATTTTAAAAAAAAATGGAAAAAGTTAAAGGAACTATAGAGTAACAGTGGCTTTCAGCGGGCATTCTGGGTCCGATAAAATACGAGCTTGAGCCATGGAACATTGCATAGCGGCTATTCCCTGACATTCTTTGGCTCACCCTATCTTCGATCCGGCAACGTGCCCGAATATTGGCTGTTGCTTGTGTTGAGCGGACCAGGGAATTCCTGCGAACTACCATGGAACCCCAAAGGTTGGCAGAGGCATTGCTACCTTGGCCATCTCTGACCGAGGAAAATCAATAGACAGCCAGGGTACATCAAAAACTGGTAGCGGCCTGTTTACACTGGCCATCAATGACCAAGGAAATTGATTGGTCAACCAGGGAAGGCGTTCCCTGGCAGTTCCGTGGCTTTCTGGAGCAAGGTAAGACTTTGAAACGCCAGGCTGGCATACAGACGTAAATGTCTGGGCAGTCGTGGCCAAGCTATCCCAACTAAGTGCCAACCCTGGCCCCAGCTAAACCAAGCAAATGTGCTACCTGGGCCGGTACGAACTGCGCATGTGCGAGTCTCTCTGCGGTAGCACATACTCAGTTTGTACCGGAGGGTTTCATCGTACCGTACTGGAGGTGCAAAAACGGTTCCCTAAAACTCCCTATAATGACCACGGTGACAACGTTGGCGTTGCAGGTAACGACGATGGTGCCAATTTGTGTATTTTACCATCATGCGAAGTCTAGATATTTTTATTTTGTCATTTCTTCGTACCTTTTCCAGATTCGTAGATTCAGTGGAGTTAAAGTTCCCTTGCTGGCTGATGATATATTAGGGAGTTTTAGGGAACCGTTTTTGCACATCCGATACGGTATGCGATGGGCCCTCCGGTACGAACTGCGCATATGCGAGTCTCTCTGTGGTAGCACATACTCAGTTCGTACCGGAGGGTTTCATCGTACCGTACTGGAGGTGCAAAAACAGTTCCCTAAAACTCCTTACAATGACCACGGTGACAATGTTGGCGGTGCAGGTGACGACGACGGTGCCAATTTGTGTATTTTACCATCATGCGAAGTCTAGATATTTTTATTTTGTCATTTCTTCGTACCTTTTCTAGATTCGTAGATTCAGTGGAGTTAAAGTTCCCTTGCTGGCTGATGATATATTAGGGAGTTTTAGGGAACCGTTTTTGCACATCCGATACGGTATACGATGGGCCCTCCGGTACGAACTGCGCATGTGCGAGTCTCTCTGCGGTAGCACATACTCAGTTCGTACCGGAGGGTTTCATCGTACCGTACTGGAGGTGCAAAAACGGTTCCCTAAAACTCCCTATAATGACCACGGTGACAACGTTGGCGGTGCAGGTAACGACGATGGTGCCAATTTGTGTATTTTACCATCATGCGAAGTCTAGATATTTTTATTTTGTCATTTCTTCGTACCTTTTCTAGATTCGTAGATTCAGTGGAGTTAAAGTTCCCTTGCTGGCTGATGATATATTAGGGAGTTTTAGGGAACCGTTTTTGCACATCCGATACGGTATACGATGGGCCCTCCGGTACGAACTGCGCATGTGCGAGTCTCTCTGCGGTAGCACATACTCAGTTCGTACCGGAGGGTTTCATCGTACCGTACTGGAGGTGCAAAAACGGTTCCCTAAAACTCCCTATAAAGACCACGGTGACAACGTTGGCGTTGCAGGTAACGACGATGGTGCCAATTTGTGTATTTTACCATCATGCGAAGTCTAGATATTTTTATTTTGTCATTTCTTCGTACCTTTTCCAGATTCGTAGATTCAGTGGAGTTAAATTTCCCTTGCTGGCTGATGATATATTAGGGAGTTTTAGGGAACCGTTTTTGCACATCCGATACGGTATACGATGGGCCCTCCGGTACGAACTGCGCATGTGCGTGTCTCTCTGTGGTAGCACATACTCAGTTCGTACCGGAGGGTTTCATCGTACCGTACTGGAGGTGCAAAAACGGTTCCCTAAAACTCCCTATAATGACCACGGTGACAACGTTGGCGGTGCAGGTAACGACGATGGTGCCAATTTGTGTATTTTACCATCATGCGAAGTCTAGATATTTTTATTTTGTCATTTCTTCGTACCTTTTCTAGATTCGTAGATTCAGTGGAGTTAAAGTTCCCTTGCTGGCTGATGATATATTAGGGAGTTTTAGGGAATCGTTTTTGCACATCCGATACGGTATACGATGGGCCCTCCGGGACGAACTGCGCATGTGCGAGTCTCTCTGCGGTAGCACATACTCAGTTCGTACCGGAGGGTTTCATCGTACCGTACTGGAGGTGCAAAAACGGTTCCCTAAAACTCCCTATAATGACCACGGTGACAACGTTGGCGGTGCAGGTAACGACGATGGTGCCAATTTGTGTATTTTACCATCATGCGAAGTCTAGATATTTTTTTTGTCATTTCTTCGTACCTTTTCTAGATTCGTAGATTCAATGGAGTTAAAGTTCCCTTGCTGGCTGATGATATATTAGGGAGTTTTAGGGAACCGTTTTTGCACATCCGATACGGTATGCGATGGGCCCTCCGGTACGAACTGCGCATGTGCGAGTCTCTCTGCGGTAGCACATACTCAGTTCGTACCGGAGGGTTTCATCGTACCGTACTGGAGGTGCAAAAACGGTTCCCTAAAACTCCCTATAATGACCACGGTGACAACGTTGGCGGTGCAGGTAACGACGATGGTGCCAATTTGTGTATTTTACCATCATGCGAAGTCTAGATATTTTTATTTTGTCATTTCTTCGTACCTTTTCTAGATTCGTAGATTCAGTGGAGTTAAAGTTCCCTTGCTGGCTGATGATATATTAGGGAGTTTTAGGGAACCGTTTTTGCACATCCGATACGGTATACGATGGGCCCTCCGGTACGAACTGCGCATGTGCGAGTCTCTCTGCGGTAGCACATACTCAGTTCGTACCGGAGGGTTTCATCGTACCGTACTGGAGGTGCAAAAACGGTTCCCTAAAACTCCCTATAATGACCACGGTGACAACGTTGGCGGTGCAGGTAACGACGATGGTGCCAATTTGTGTATTTTACCATCATGCGAAGTCTAGATATTTTTATTTTGTAATTTCTTCGTACCTTTTCTAGATTCGTAGATTCAATGGAGTTAAAGTTCCCTTGCTGGCTGATGATATATTAGGGAGTTTTAGGGAACCGTTTTTGCACATCCGATACGGTATACGATGGGCCCTCCGGTACGAACTGCGCATGTGCGAGTCTCTCTGCGGTAGCACATACTCAGTTCGTACCGGAGGGTTTCATCGTACCGTACTGGAGGTGCAAAAACGGTTCCCTAAAACTCCCTATAATGACCACGGTGACAACGTTGGCGGTGCAGGTAACGACGATGGTGCCAATTTGTGTATTTTACCAACATGCGAAGTCTAGATATTTTTATTTTGTCATTTCTTCGTACCTTTTCTAGATTCGTAGATTCAGTGGAGTTAAAGTTCCCTTGCTGGCTGATGATATATTAGGGAGTTTTAGGGAACCGTTTTTGCACATCCGATACGGTATACGATGGGCCCTCCGGTACGAACTGCGCATGTGCGAGTCTCTCTGCGGTAGCACATACTCAGTTCGTACCGGAGGGTTTCATCGTACCGTACTGGAGGTGCAAAAACGGTTCCCTAAAACTCCCTATAATGACCACGGTGACAATGTTGGCGGTGCAGGTAACGACGATGGTGCCAATTTGTGTATTTTACCATCATGCGAAGTCTAGATATTTTTATTTTGTCATTTCTTCGTACCTTTTCTAGATTCGTAGATTCAGTGGAGTTAAAGTTCCCTTGCTGGCTGATGATATATTAGGGAGTTTTAGGGAACCGTTTTTGCACATCCGATACGGTATGCGATGGGCCCTCCGGTACGAACTGCGCATATGCGAGTCTCTCTGCGGTAGCACATACTCAGTTCGTACCGGAGGGTTTCATCGTACCGTACTGGAGGTGCAAAAACAGTTCCCTAAAACTCCTTATAATGACCACGGTGACAATGTTGGCGGTGCAGGTGACGACGATGGTGCCAATTTGTGTATTTTACCATCATGCGAAGTCTAGATATTTTTATTTTGTCATTTCTTCGTACCTTTTCTAGATTCGTAGATTCAATGGAGTTAAAGTTCCCTTGCTGGCTGATGATATATTAGGGAGTTTTAGGGAACCGTTTTTGCACATCCGATACGGTATACGATGGGCCCTCCGGTACGAACTGCGCATGTGCGAGTCTCTCTGCGGTAGCACATACTCAGTTCGTACCGGAGGGTTTCATCGTACCGTACTGGAGGTGCAAAAACGGTTCCCTAAAACTCCCTATAATGACCACGGTGACAACGTTGGCGGTGCAGGTAACGACGATGGTGCCAATTTGTGTATTTTACCATCATGCGAAGTCTAGATATTTTTATTTTGTCATTTCTTCGTACCTTTTCTAGATTCGTAGATTCAATGGAGTTAAAGTTCCCTTGCTGGCTGATGATATATTAGGGAGTTTTAGGGAACCGTTTTTGCACATCCGATACGGTATACGATGGGCCCTCCGGTACGAACTGCGCATGTGCGAGTCTCTCTGCGGTAGCACATACTCAGTTCGTACCGGAGGGTTTCATCGTACCGTACTGGAGGTGCAAAAACGGTTCCCTAAAACTCCCTATAATGACCACGGTGACAACGTTGGCGGTGCAGGTAACGACGATGGTGCCAATTTGTGTACTTTACCATCATGCGAAGTCTAGATATTTTTATTTTGTCATTTCTTCGTACCTTTTCTAGATTCGTAGATTCAGTGGAGTTAAAGTTCCCTTGCTGGCTGATGATATATTAGGGAGTTTTAGGGAACCGTTTTTGCACATCCGATACGGTATACGATGGGCCCTCCGGTACGAACTGCGCATGTGCGAGTCTCTCTGCGGTAGCACATACTCAGTTCGTACCGGAGGGTTTCATCGTACCGTACTGGAGGTGCAAAAACGGTTCCCTAAAACTCCCTATAATGACCACGGTGACAACGTTGGCGGTGCAGGTAACGACGATGGTGCCAATTTGTGTATTTTACCATCATGCGAAGTCTAGATATTTTTATTTTGTCATTTCTTCGTACCTTTTCTAGATTCGTAGATTCAGTGGAGTTAAAGTTCCCTTGCTGGCTGATGATATATTAGGGAGTTTTAGGGAACCGTTTTTGCACATCCGATACGGTATGCGATGGGCCCTCCGGTACGAACTGCGCATATGCGAGTCTCTCTGTGGTAGCACATACTCAGTTCGTACCGGAGGGTTTCATCGTACCGTACTGGAGGTGCAAAACAGTTCCCTAAAACTTCTTATAATGACCACGGTGACAATGTTGGCGGTGCAGGTGACGACGATGGTGCCAGTTTGTGTATTTTACCATCATGCGAAGTCTAGATATTTTTTATTTTGTCATTTCTTCGTACCTTTTCTAGATTCGTAGATTCAATGGAGTTAAAGTTCCCTTGCTGGCTGATGATATATTAGGGAGTTTTAGGGAACCGTTTTTGCACATCCGATACGGTATACGATGGGCCCTCCGGGACGAACTGCGCATGTGCGAGTCTCTCTGCGGTAGCACATACTCAGTTCGTACCGGAGGGTTTCATCGTACCGTACTGGAGGTGCAAAAACGGTTCCCTAAAACTCCCTATAATGACCACGGTGACAACGTTGGCGGTGCAGGTAACGACGATGGTGCCAATTTGTGTATTTTACCATCATGCGAAGTCTAGATATTTTTTTTTGTCATTTCTTCGTACCTTTTCTAGATTCGTAGATTCAATGGAGTTAAAGTTCCCTTGCTGGCTGATGATATATTAGGGAGTTTTAGGGAACCGTTTTTGCACATCCGATACGGTATACGATGGGCCCTCCGGTACGAACTGCGCATGTGCGAGTCTCTCTGCGGTAGCACATACTCAGTTCGTACCGGAGGGTTTCATCGTACCGTACTGGAGGTGCAAAAACGGTTCCCTAAAACTCCCTATAATGACCACGGTGACAACGTTGGCGGTGCAGGTAACGACGATGGTGCCAATTTGTTTTTGAATACCATCATGCGAAGTCTAGATATTTTTATTTTGTCATTTCTTCGTACCTTTTCTAGATTCGTAGATTCAATGGAGTTAAAGTTCCCTTGCTGGCTGATGATATATTAGGGAGTTTTAGGGAACCGTTTTTGCACATCCGATACGGTATACGATGGGCCCTCCGGTACGAACTGCGCATGTGCGAGTCTCTCTGCGGTAGCACATACTCAGTTCGTACCGGAGGGTTTCATCGTACCGTACTGGAGGTGCAAAAACGGTTCCCTAAAACTCCCTATAATGACCACGGTGACAACGTTGGCGGTGCAGGTAACGACGATGGTGCCAATTTGTGTATTTTACCATCATGCGAAGTCTAGATATTTTTATTTTGTCATTTCTTCGTACCTTTTCTAGATTCGTAGATTCAGTGGAGTTAAAGTTCCCTTGCTGGCTGATGATATATTAGGGAGTTTTAGGGAACCGTTTTTGCACATCCGATACGGTATACGATGGGCCCTCCGGTACGAACTGCGCATGTGCGAGTCTCTCTGCGGTAGCACATACTCAGTTCGTACCGGAGGGTTTCATCGTACCGTACTGGAGGTGCAAAAACGGTTCCCTAAAACTCCCTATAATGACCACGGTGACAACCTTGGCGGTGCAGGTAACGACGATGGTGCCAATTTGTGTATTTTACGATCATGCGAAGTCTAGATATTTCTATTTTGTCATTTCTTTGTACCTTTTCTAGATTCGTAGATTCAATGGAGTTAAAGTTCCCTTGCTGGCTGATGATATATTAGGGAGTTTTAGGGAACCGTTTTTGCACATCCGATACGGTATACGATGGGCCCTCCGGTACGAACTGCGCATGTGCGAGTCTCTCTGCGGTAGCACATACTCAGTTCGTACCGGAGGGTTTCATCGTACCGTACTGGAGGTGCAAAAACGGTTCCCTAAAACTCCCTATAATGACCACGGTGACAACGTTGGCGGTGCAGGTAACGACGATGGTGCCAATTTGTGTATTTTACCATCATGCGAAGTCTAGATATTTTTATTTTGTCATTTCTTCGTACCTTTTCTAGATTCGTAGATTCAGTGGAGTTAAAGTTCCCTTGCTGGCTGATGATATATTAGGGAGTTTTAGGGAACCGTTTTTGCACATCCGATACGGTATACGATGGGCCCTCCGGTACGAACTGCGCATGTGCGAGTCTCTCTGCGGTAGCACATACTCAGTTTGTACCGGAGGGTTTCATCGTACCGTACTGGAGGTGCAAAAACGGTTCCCTAAAACTCCCTATAATGACCACGGTGACAACGTTGGCGGTGCAGGTAACGACGATGGTGCCAATTTGTGTATTTTACCATCATGCGAAGTCTAGATATTTTTATTTTGTCATTTCTTCGTACCTTTTCTAGATTCGTAGATTCAGTGGAGTTAAAGTTCCCTTGCTGGCTGATGATATATTAGGGAGTTTTAGGGAACCGTTTTTGCACATCCGATACGGTATACGATGGGCCCTCCGGTACGAACTGCGCATGTGCGAGTCTCTCTGCGGTAGCACATACTCAGTTCGTACCGGAGGGTTTCATCGTACCGTACTGGAGGTGCAAAAACGGTTCCCTAAAACTCCCTATAATGACCACGGTGACAACGTTGGCGGTGCAGGTAACGACGATGGTGCCAATTTGTGTATTTTACCATCATGCGAAGTCTAGATATTTTTATTTTGTCATTTCTTCGTACCTTTTCTAGATTCGTAGATTCAGTGGAGTTAAAGTTCCCTTGCTGGCTGATGATATATTAGGGAGTTTTAGGGAACCGTTTTCGCACATCCGATACGGTATGCGATGGGCCCTCCGGTACGAACTGCGCATATGCGAGTCTCTCTGTGGTAGCACATACTCAGTTCGTACCGGAGGGTTTCATCGTACCGTACTGGAGGTGCAAAAACAGTTCCCTAAAACTCCCTATAATGACCACGGTGACAACGTTGGCGGTGCAGGTAACGACGATGGTGCCAATTTGTGTATTTTACCATCATGCGAAGTCTAGATATTTTTATTTTGTCATTTCTTCGTACCTTTTCTAGATTCGTAGATTCAGTGGAGTTAAAGTTCCCTTGCTGGCTGATGATATATTAGGGAGTTTTAGGGAACCGTTTTTGCACATCCGATACGGTATACGATGGGCCCTCCGGTACGAACTGCGCATGTGCGAGTCTCTCTGCGGTAGCACATACTCAGTTTGTACCGGAGGGTTTCATCGTACCGTACTGGAGGTGCAAAAACGGTTCCCTAAAACTCCCTATAATGACCACGGTGACAACGTTGGCGTTGCAGGTAACGACGATGGTGCCAATTTGTGTATTTTACCATCATGCGAAGTCTAGATATTTTTATTTTGTCATTTCTTCGTACCTTTTCCAGATTCGTAGATTCAGTGGAGTTAAAGTTCCCTTGCTGGCTGATGATATATTAGGGAGTTTTAGGGAACCGTTTTTGCACATCCGATACGGTATGCGATGGGCCCTCCGGTACGAACTGCGCATATGCGAGTCTCTCTGTGGTAGCACATACTCAGTTCGTACCGGAGGGTTTCATCGTACCGTACTGGAGGTGCAAAAACAGTTCCCTAAAACTCCTTACAATGACCACGGTGACAATGTTGGCGGTGCAGGTGACGACGACGGTGCCAATTTGTGTATTTTACCATCATGCGAAGTCTAGATATTTTTATTTTGTCATTTCTTCGTACCTTTTCTAGATTCGTAGATTCAGTGGAGTTAAAGTTCCCTTGCTGGCTGATGATATATTAGGGAGTTTTAGGGAACCGTTTTTGCACATCCGATACGGTATACGATGGGCCCTCCGGTACGAACTGCGCATGTGCGAGTCTCTCTGCGGTAGCACATACTCAGTTCGTACCGGAGGGTTTCATCGTACCGTACTGGAGGTGCAAAAACGGTTCCCTAAAACTCCCTATAATGACCACGGTGACAACGTTGGCGGTGCAGGTAACGACGATGGTGCCAATTTGTGTATTTTACCATCATGCGAAGTCTAGATATTTTTATTTTGTCATTTCTTCGTACCTTTTCTAGATTCGTAGATTCAATGGAGTTAAAGTTCCCTTGCTGGCTGATGATATATTAGGGAGTTTTAGGGAACCGTTTTTGCACATCCGATACGGTATACGATGGGCCCTCCGGTACGAACTGCGCATGTGCGAGTCTCTCTGCGGTAGCACATACTCAGTTCGTACCGGAGGGTTTCATCGTACCGTACTGGAGGTGCAAAAACGGTTCCCTAAAACTCCCTATAATGACCACGGTGACAACGTTGGCGGTGCAGGTAACGACGATGGTGCCAATTTGTGTATTTTACCAACATGCGAAGTCTAGATATTTTTATTTTGTCATTTTTTCGTACCTTTTCTAGATTCGTAGATTCAGTGGAGTTAAAGTTCCCTTGCTGGCTGATGATATATTAGGGAGTTTTAGGGAACCGTTTTTGCACATCCGATACGGTATACGATGGGCCCTCCGGAACGAACTGCGCATGTGCGAGTCTCTCTGCGGTAGCACATACTCAGTTCGTACTGGAGGGTTTCATCGTACCGTACTGGAGGTGCAAAAACGGTTCCCTAAAACTCCCTATAATGACCACGGTGACAATGTTGGCGGTGCAGGTAACGACGATGGTGCCAATTTGTGTATTTTACCATCATGCGAAGTCTAGATATTTTTATTTTGTCATTTCTTCGTACCTTTTCTAGATTCGTAGATTCAGTGGAGTTAAAGTTCCCTTGCTGGCTGATGATATATTAGGGAGTTTTAGGGAACCGTTTTTGCACATCCGATACGGTATGCGATGGGCCCTCCGGTACGAACTGCGCATATGCGAGTCTCTCTGCGGTAGCACATACTCAGTTCGTACCGGAGGGTTTCATCGTACCGTACTGGAGGTGCAAAAACAGTTCCCTAAAACTCCTTATAATGACCACGGTGACAATGTTGGCGGTGCAGGTGACGACGATGGTGCCAATTTGTGTATTTTACCATCATGCGAAGTCTAGATATTTTTATTTTGTCATTTCTTCGTACCTTTTCTA
This sequence comes from Ixodes scapularis, assembly GCF_016920785.2. Taxonomy (NCBI): domain Eukaryota; kingdom Metazoa; phylum Arthropoda; class Arachnida; order Ixodida; family Ixodidae; genus Ixodes; species Ixodes scapularis. Next base: position 62,564,156 of record NW_024609880.1, on the reverse strand, counting down.
GATTCGTAGATTCAATGGAGTTAAAGTTCCCTTGCTGGCTGATGATATATTAGGGAGTTTTAGGGAACCGTTTTTGCACATCCGATACGGTATACGATGGGCCCTCCGGTACGAACTGCGCATGTGCGAGTCTCTCTGCGGTAGCACATACTCAGTTCGTACCGGAGGGTTTCATCGTACCGTACTGGAGGTGCAAAAACGGTTCCCTAAAACTCCCTATAATGACCACGGTGACAACGTTGGCGGTGCAGGTAACGACGATGGTGCCAATTTGTGTATTTTACCATCATGCGAAGTCTAGATATTTTTATTTTGTCATTTCTTCGTACCTTTTCTAGATTCGTAGATTCAATGGAGTTAAAGTTCCCTTGCTGGCTGATGATATATTAGGGAGTTTTAGGGAACCGTTTTTGCACATCCGATACGGTATACGATGGGCCCTCCGGTACGAACTGCGCATGTGCGAGTCTCTCTGCGGTAGCACATACTCAGTTCGTACCGGAGGGTTTCATCGTACCGTACTGGAGGTGCAAAAACGGTTCCCTAAAACTCCCTATAATGACCACGGTGACAACGTTGGCGGTGCAGGTAACGACGATGGTGCCAATTTGTGTATTTTACCATCATGCGAAGTCTAGATATTTTTATTTTGTCATTTCTTCGTACCTTTTCTAGATTCGTAGATTCAGTGGAGTTAAAGTTCCCTTGCTGGCTGATGATATATTAGGGAGTTTTAGGGAATCGTTTTTGCACATCCGATACGGTATACGATGGGCCCTCCGGGACGAACTGCGCATGTGCGAGTCTCTCTGCGGTAGCACATACTCAGTTCGTACCGGAGGGTTTCATCGTACCGTACTGGAGGTGCAAAAACGGTTCCCTAAAACTCCCTATAATGACCACGGTGACAACGTTGGCGGTGCAGGTAACGACGATGGTGCCAATTTGTGTATTTTACCATCATGCGAAGTCTAGATATTTTTTTTGTCATTTCTTCGTACCTTTTCTAGATTCGTAGATTCAATGGAGTTAAAGTTCCCTTGCTGGCTGATGATATATTAGGGAGTTTTAGGGAACCGTTTTTGCACATCCGATACGGTATACGATGGGCCCTCCGGTACGAACTGCGCATGTGCGAGTCTCTCTGCGGTAGCACATACTCAGTTCGTACCGGAGGGTTTCATCGTACCGTACTGGAGGTGCAAAAACGGTTCCCTAAAACTCCCTATAATGACCACGGTGACAACGTTGGCGGTGCAGGTAACGACGATGGTGCCAATTTGTGTATTTTACCATCATGCGAAGTCTAGATATTTTTATTTTGTCATTTCTTCGTACCTTTTCTAGATTCGTAGATTCAGTGGAGTTAAAGTTCCCTTGCTGGCTGATGATATATTAGGGAGTTTTAGGGAACCGTTTTTGCACATCCGATACGGTATACGATGGGCCCTCCGGTACGAACTGCGCATGTGCGAGTCTCTCTGCGGTAGCACATACTCAGTTCGTACCGGAGGGTTTCATCGTACCGTACTGGAGGTGCAAAAACGGTTCCCTAAAACTCCCTATAATGACCACGGTGACAACGTTGGCGGTGCAGGTAACGACGATGGTGCCAATTTGTGTATTTTACGATCATGCGAAGTCTAGATATTTTTATTTTGTCATTTCTTTGTACCTTTTCTAGATTCGTAGATTCAATGGAGTTAAAGTTCCCTTGCTGGCTGATGATATATTAGGGAGTTTTAGGGAACCGTTTTTGCACATCCGATACGGTATACGATGGGCCCTCCGGTACGAACTGCGCATGTGCGAGTCTCTCTGCGGTAGCACATACTCAGTTCGTACCGGAGGGTTTCATCGTACCGTACTGGAGGTGCAAAAACGGTTCCCTAAAACTCCCTATAATGACCACGGTGACAACGTTGGCGGTGCAGGTAACGACGATGGTGCCAATTTGTGTATTTTACCATCATGCGAAGTCTAGATATTTTTATTTTGTCATTTCTTCGTACCTTTTCTAGATTCGTAGATTCAGTGGAGTTAAAGTTGCCTTGCTGGCTGATGATATATTAGGGAGTTTTAGGGAACCGTTTTTGCACATCCGATACGGTATACGATGGGCCCTCCGGTACGAACTGCGCATGTGCGAGTCTCTCTGCGGTAGCACATACTCAGTTTGTACCGGAGGGTTTCATCGTACCGTACTGGAGGTGCAAAAACGGTTCCCTAAAACTCCCTATAATGACCACGGTGACAACGTTGGCGGTGCAGGTAACGACGATGGTGCCAATTTGTGTATTTTACCATCATGCGAAGTCTAGATATTTTTATTTTGTCATTTCTTCGTACCTTTTCTAGATTCGTAGATTCAGTGGAGTTAAAGTTCCCTTGCTGGCTGATGATATATTAGGGAGTTTTAGGGAACCGTTTTTGCACATCCGATACGGTATACGATGGGCCCTCCGGTACGAACTGCGCATGTGCGAGTCTCTCTGCGGTAGCACATACTCAGTTCGTACCGGAGGGTTTCATCGTACCGTACTGGAGGTGCAAAAACAGTTCCCTAAAACTCCCTATAATGACCACGGTGACAATGTTGGCGGTGCAGGTGACGACGATGGTGCCAGTTTGTGTATTTTACCATCATGCGAAGTCTAGATATTTTTTATTTTGTCATTTCTTCGTACCTTTTCTAGATTCGTAGATTCAGTGGAGTTAAAGTTCCCTTGCTGGCTGATGATATATTAGGGAGTTTTAGGGAACCGTTTTTGCACATCCGATACGGTATACGATGGGCCCTCCGGTACGAACTGCGCATGTGCGAGTCTCTCTGCGGTAGCACATACTCAGTTCGTACCGGAGGGTTTCATCGTACCGTACTGGAGGTGCAAAAACGGTTCCCTAAAACTCCCTATAATGACCACGGTGACAACGTTGGCGGTGCAGGTAACGACGATGGTGCCAATTTGTGTATTTTACCATCATGCGAAGTCTAGATATTTTTTTTGTCATTTCTTCGTACCTTTTCTAGATTCGTAGATTCAGTGGAGTTAAAGTTCCCTTGCTGGCTGATGATATATTAGGGAGTTTTAGGGAACCGTTTTTGCACATCCGATACGGTATACGATGGGCACTCCGGTACGAACTGCGCATGTGCGAGTCTCTCTGCGGTAGCACATACTCAGTTCGTACCGGAGGGTTTCATCGTACCGTACTGGAGGTGCAAAAACGGTTCCCTAAAACTCCCTATAATGACCACGGTGACAACGTTGGCGGTGCAGGTAACGACGATGGTGCCAATTTGTGTATTTTACCATCATGCGAAGTCTAGATATTTTTATTTTGTCATTTCTTCGTACCTTTTCTAGATTCGTAGATTCAGTGGAGTTAAAGTTCCCTTGCTGGCTGATGATATATTAGGGAGTTTTAGGGAACCGTTTTTGCACATCCGATACGGTATACGATGGGCCCTCCGGTACGAACTGCGCATGTGCGAGTCTCTCTGCGGTAGCACATACTCAGTTCGTACCGGAGGGTTTCATCGTACCGTACTGGAGGTGCAAAAACGGTTCCCTAAAACTCCCTATAATGACCACGGTGACAACGTTGGCGGTGCAGGTAACGACGATGGTGCCAACTTGTGTATTTTACCATCATGCGAAGTCTAGATATTTTTATTTTGTCATTTCTTCGTACCTTTTCTAGATTCGTAGATTCAATGGAGTTAAAGTTCCCTTGCTGGCTGATGATATATTAGGGAGTTTTAGGGAACCATTTTTGCACATCCGATACGGTATGCGATGGGCCCTCCGGTACGAACTGCGCATATGCGAGTCTCTCTGCGGTAGCACATACTCAGTTCGTACCGGAGGGTTTCATCGTACCGTACTGGAGGTGCAAAAACGGTTCCCTAAAACTCCCTATAATGACCACGGTGACAATGTTGGCGGTGCAGGTGACGACGATGGTGCCAGTTTGTGTATTTTACCATCATGCGAAGTCTAGATATTTTTGATTTTGTCATTTCTTCGTACCTTTTCTAGATTCGTAGATTCAATGGAGTTAAAGTTCCCTTGCTGGCAATGAGGCGGAATAGATTGTAAATTAGAAACTGCTCCTCAAATAATCAGCCGTTCTAGCACGCACTACCGAGCGTAATTTTCGAGGTATTAAACTCAAATCAAGAAATATGAAAGAAAATATTCAGATGTTTTATTCACATCTATCAGCTTGATAAAGAAAACCAAAGAGCTTCCCTTTCTTGAGTGATTAGAAGTGGTCCAACTATCCCTTTATATAAATATTTACTGACGCGAACAGAGAAAGGAGTAACACAGGCAAATAAGAAATTTCGGTGGTTGAGGAAGTCTTCATAGGATCAAGCCACTTTGTCCTCGCTCTCCTAATAACTGAACTCTCGTGTCACAAGCAAACATGGACTTCTTCATCTAAACAATGAAAAACGGCATGCGATTCTAATGCATTGACCACTGTCGTTCGAGCACATTTACATTCGAAAAGTCTAATAAAAATGTATTCTTTTAATTTTGTTTTTATTTGCGTATCAACATGTTGTCTATTTGAAGAGGGAAAACATTTTATCAGTTTTAGTCGTAACCTCATTCCTTCTAAATGCAGTAATTTAGAAGTTAACGGCCATTAATGTGTGACTAAAAGTTGAAGAATAAGAGGTTATACCTCAGAGGTTGGTGGAACTACTGTATTACTCATATTAGTCGAGGGAAGGAAGTGTGTGACTCGCACTGGCAGACCCGACACCGACTTCAGAGCAGTTCCTTGCAGTCATTGCCATTCAGAACGTTTTGTGTGGTGTCTCAAGAACCATGTACTTTGAATGCCTCTAGGTGGTTATGGATTCGGGGACTGGAATGTTTACCAGCCTCTTTCTGCTTGGTTCAAACGTGTCGTTCGGGAGTAAATTCCACACGGGTTGAAGCTAGGTTGAAGGTTGAAAACAAAGTCTACCGTGTGTGCTACTCGAGTAGTCCCTGGCAGCTCTTGCTTAACTTTCGGGCCACCATTGTCCCTACAGCACGCCGAAGGGTTCCCGTACAAAAGAGAAATCTGTAACCGTCCCTCCATCAGGACGGTTAAGAGACATCAACGGGACCGCCAACGCCGGCGTCCTTGCCCCCTCCGTGACAAGGGGCATGAGAGGCCGGATGAGATTTTGTTGCTTTGGCATGCTCTTGTAAAACGCGCTCACAAACTCCAGCTTGTCTAGAGACGGCAACTTTACGGCATCCCCATCTTCACGTTGAAAACACCGGAAAGAAACGAGAAGGTGAATGCGCCAGTGACCCTTTTTGAGTGTCCCTTCTGGTCCTGTTCTGAGCTGTCCTAAATGGAAAACGACTAACTTTTTTTTTAACTTCCAGGGGCCAGCACAGGGCCCTCTGACAACATGGGGCCCGGGGCTGCAGCTTCTTTAGCCCGTACCTTAATCCGGCCCTGCATCGCTGGATGCAAAACAAAACCTCACTGAGCTCTGGAGAGCAGTGCTTGGAATTCGAACTCCGGCTCAGCAGCTTTTTCAGTTGAAAGCGCTTTATTTACGCCCAGGCATCTCATACATTGAGGTCGCCGAGGTCTTTTGCCGAGTTATTGTCAACAGATCATGCCATATAAAATATCAAAACACCCGAAATTTCTAACGTCAAAATAATTACCCACAGACCTTCCAATCACTCTTGAGGAACTGAGGCACGACATGCAGAACTCGAAAAGAAAATCCCCGCCTGGTTCAGATGCCGTAACGTATAGCTCAATTTCACGCTTCAGCGAACACTTGAGGCTCAGACTTTTAGAGCACTACAATAACTCATTAAACTGTGACGTGCTTCCACGTAGGTGGAAACAAGGCAAGGTAACCCAAATTTTGAAACCTAGTTGCTAACCATTTGTCCTTGGATGTATCCGACCTATTGTTTTGAGAAGTTGTGTATGCAAAATTATGAAACGCAGGACTTTAGCAACGATAAAATGGTATCTCGAGAATGCAAATTTGTATCCAGCGAGTTTGACAATCTGCCACGGATAGTGTGATTGACCTCGTTAGCAAAGTTCAACAAGGTTTTGCTGGTACGAAAACGACCTTGGCTATATTCTTACAGATCGAAAAGGCGTTTTATTTAGTTACACATCAAACCATATAGGCTTCAATGGCTGAACACGCCATTGGTGGCAAAATTTTCAACTAGGTATACGATTACCTCACTTGCCGTGTAGTCTATATGACAACTGTTGAAGAAAACACAAGTAGGCACACTCGTGAGAAAGGGGTCCAGGGAGGTGTGTTAAGCCCCACCCTCTTTAATGTGGCTCTACTACCACTACCTAAAAAAAAACTTCCAAAGGAAATTCAGATCTTCATAAATTCAGGCGATGTTTGTATATGGTCGGCCACCGCTAGCCGCTTCGTTATTCAGAGGAAACTCCAGAGAGCACTAGATGAAATAAGTCATTGTCTGTGAAACCGTGGCATGCGAGTACCACAAGAAAAGACAATCGCAATGGCTTCGACACGAATGTTAGTAAAGTGTTTTCAATTAATCCTTGCTGGGATTGTTATACCATATGTGCCTGCGATCAAATTTCTAATGTATGTATTGACAAACATTTAATGTAGACACAACATATTAAACATCTAAAAAAATGCTTGGTTCTCCCTGCAATGTTTTTCGTTGTCTAACAGGGAGAAAGTGGGGCAAGTCATGCACATCTATGCTCAAGTAACGAAGTGCCTTAATCAATAATCTACTTAGGTATACTATTCCTGTTTCGCATTCTATCTTAGCAACCAATATAAAGAGTGTCCAGGCAGAAATGAACAAATTCATTAGAACATGTCTCAGCGTGCCTCTTGGCACATCAGTCAACGGTATGCTCGCTGAAGAGCTCTCCCTCTAGCTACCATGTGCTAACAAATTTCGGCATAAGCATCACCATTCACTTAACTTGAGACATGAACGACCGTGCTCTGGGTCTGGGAAAGCTATGGCAGTATTACACAGCAAAATTCCCCCATCATCCGCAATATTCTACGAAGCTATGCCCACCCTGTACACCCACAATTTTTACAATTCATCTATATGCGCCTGGACTCGTAGATAGAACAGTGCAGTCACAGCCAGAAATGTTGCACCATGCGTTAAATCACATAAATAACATATTTTAATCGGACACACGTATACACGCATGCTTCATCGTGTGCTTGCACATCAGCATCGGCAGTTGTCATACCAGCTTTAGATATAACTCTGACGTTTAAACTTTTAAGTAAAGTTTCGTCTAAAACAACTGAACTGCAAGTGTAATGTCCAGACGCCGTTCTCAATTGCATCGGCCGCTTCTGCTCTTCTAGCGCCGAGGAACATGGGGGCGCCGGGCGCCTGAGGCATCAATATCGTCGGTGGACGCAACCTCGGCAGTAGTGAAACGTGGCCGTCCAGTCCAGTACACCGCAGACGAACTAAAGGGGCGGAACAACGACATTCACGCTTTCGATTTGACAACTCAAAAAATGCCTAAATGTCTCGTTTTTTTTTCGTTTTTTTTTTTTTTTTTTTGCCGTTTGAGTATTTGGTTTGTGTTGTTCTCACGCAATCCCTTCGATGGTGCTGAGACCGGCGATTTGGTAGAGTTCTTCCACCCTCGTGCACTTCGGGAGGCCGGTGATGACCCTCACGGCCTCGTGGTTGAGCACTCCAAAGCCGTTCTTCTGCGCTTAGGTTAGCCTAAGATAATTGATTCCGCTTGTTGTTATGGGAACAAAAAAAGCCTTCGACATGGTCCGGAGGGTCTCCTCTTGAGCCACCCAGGTTTTCCCGGTAGTTTTGTCCACGATACTAAGGGTTTGTCTCCACTGGTTTCTGGTATGCTTATACCAGCTGCCTGCCCTGTGCTTTCCAATCTTGGTCGATCTGGATTCCCAGGATCTTGACGGTGAATTGCTTCTGAATTAGCTTCCCGTTAATGTGGCGCTTAATCTCGCTGCCAATCTTCTCGTCCCGTCCTCTCTTGTTAGAAATGGCCACATAGTTGGTCTTTTCTAAACAAAAAGCTGGAGTCCGGTCTTCGTCAAAAATTATTTAATGATGTCAAGTGCTGTCTGTAAAATTTTAGTCTGCTTCGAGGTGCTGGCAGTTTTTGTCCAGATAGTAATATCGCTGGCGTAGATTGTATAACGCAATCACTGGATTTCTTCGAGCGAAAATTCCAGGTCCGACATGACCATATTAAATACTGCTGGTGAAATCACTGCACCTTGTGGAACCCCGATTTTGTTGGCGACTTTGGGGCTCCTCCTCTCGCCGACGGACGTCTCGAATTGGCGGTCCTCGAGAAAGGCGCAAATGAATTTGAGCATTCCCCCCCCCCAGGCCTCTGTTCGCTGTCACTCGTGTGACCGCCGCGTGGGGAACCGAATCGAAGGCCTCTTTAATATCGATTGCTAAAGGCATTCGGAGATTGTAGCACGGTCGCTTCAAAGTGATGTCCTTGGGGATAAGCGCCAGGCTATCCATTAAAAACAAACAGCCAGGCACAGTATGCCTGGCTGTTTGTTTCTAGGAGCCACTTGATTCTCGTGAGATGGCAGCTGTTGTTCTGCAAAGGAAGCGTGCGAGCGATCGCTCTGCAGGAGAGAGGTGCGCATGCACAGTGCGGTCTCATGTAAATGGTGGATTGAATGACGTACGTTGCGAAAACAGCGGTTGCAGACTTGAAGCCGGAGCATGTCGTGCTCAATGCGTTCTGCAACGGGCGGCGCAGGCGCTGGTTCAATCGCTTGAGTGGCGGGATTTGGGGGCTGTCGATCCTCCGCGCTCTGCGTGATGTGTGCAGCGGTTCACGTAGTAGTGTACTCTCGCGGAGTGATAAAGTTCAATGCAAATTAAAAATTCTTGGCATTTTTAGAAAGGTCTAATGTGCGGGGATGTTGTAACAAGCACATAGAGGCTCTTCTGTAAGGTTCTCTTTAGCCATGGGGGGAAGTCAGTGTTGTGCCCGTTAGCGAAAATACACTCTAAGAAATGCCTGCGTGTCTATTTACCCGCAAAACACTCGAAGAGCCAATCTCTGTAATCGAGGGAATCAGCTCAGCAAATGATGAGGCGGAACATCCGTTTAGAGCCACAAATGAAGTCTGCGCTGTGGCATTACGCAATGCGAAGCGTCATGCTTGCATTGCGTAATGCCACAGCGCAGACTTAATTTTAAGGTCTAAACGGATGTTCCGCCTCCTCATTCGCTGAGCTGATTTGGTTGATCGCAGATATTGGCTTTTCTAGTGTTTTGCGGGTAAGTAGACGCGCTGGCATTTTTTAGAGTGCTAGATAACGAAATAGCGTTACTCGTTAGCTTGGAAAAAAATCTAACGTGTTACAGAGCTCTGTTACAATTTTTCAAATGTAACGAAATACCGGTGTCGTTACTTGCCTTGACTAACGAACGTTACTTTTATATTACTTTGTCGTTACTTTGTGTTTCCATGTTAGTATATGACAGCCTGTTTATAATAGACCGCCTCTATAAACTTGAGCAGCAATACATTTGTTCAGAATAATTATTTATCTATTTATTTGTACTCTGCAGCGCCGGAGCATTACAGCAGAGGAGTGGGGTACAGATCACATTAATAGGTTGTAAACTCACACAAACAAAACAAATCAGCAACCAACAATGTAATTAAACAATTCAAGACAACACGCAATAATATAATTTCAAAATGTCAATAACATTAAAACTACACACAGAGAAATTCACATTTCATTGATCAGATTAATAAAAAGATTCACTGGCGGCAGGATCTGTGATATATATCCTCGAACACGTGACACTTCGCGAGCGCGAGTCGGAGAACTGAACCTTGTCCATAGCACCTGCCTAAGAAGAAACCGCTCCAAAACGAACGACCGGATCCACGCCACGTAACGGACGCAAAATCGACCTCTTCATGTAACCAAGGTTAATCCGGTAAAATGAAGGTTCTTTTATTCCTTCACAAACCAACGTCGCATTTCCAATTAACGACACGTCAGCACCCGGCCACCGCCGACACACTTGTTTCTTTTTTTTTTTTTTTTAAGCGTGGGAACGTCAACGTTTTCGAACTTAAGAGTTTATTCTTTTCGTTGTTGACAAAACAATAGTTTCTTTGTTTTGAAGGGAAGGATGTGACCAGCTGGACTAGCTAGGGACGCTGAGGCAAAAACCTTCGAGCGGCGGCAGACTGTTGCCTTCTGAACGAATGTCTCTTTCCAGCGAGGCGACTGCTCATGGGGGGTGGCACTCAGTTGGTCAAACGACATTTTAGCATACGTCGACTGTTTATCGAAAGACACTTTAGCGAAAACTCGGCTGCCGTGTAGCGGCGTTTACGGGGGGGGGGCGGGGGGGGGGGGGGGGGAGGGCAAGTGGGTTAACATCTTTGTTATGAGCCACCGCCCACCGCTTAGGCGTTCCGCGCGGCGATAATCTCGCGTATTTTGGGCCCGGTCGTGGGAACGTTAAAAGTGTCTTCCGAAGGAGTTTGAAGTGACGCCAGTTATACGTGGTTTTGTTTGGGTTTCTTTGCCAATTATACGTAGTGTACAGAATAAAAATTATTTTGTTTTCAAACTTATTTGCGGCCATTTTTAATCAAAAGTAAGGAGTACACTCTCAGAAAAAAGGGGATATTCTCACACCCCTTGTCTTGTATATGAGACCCCGAAACTTCAGTTCGACGGACAAAGCACTGATGTCGAAGAGACGGCCCCAACTTTTACAAGGGGCTTGAGAACGGTGATATGTACGGTGATATATACGGCTTGACGTCAGCGGTGTACGTCGGACTGAAGCTTTGGGGTGTCGTATATGGGACAAGGGGTGTAAAAATATACCCTTTTATTCTGAGACTGTAACAGGTAACGTAATTTGATAGGAGATACCGGAAAATAATAACGACATTACTCGTTAGTCATTTGGGATTCTAACGAGTACCTTATCCCTTATGAAAATGATTTTTGACTTTTTATTGAAAACGTGTAGACATCTTGTTGACTCTGATTACTTTCCTTTTACCTTGACTTCCTGTTTACATTGTCAACAGAAAGTATGTTGATTTTGTGTTGAAACTTTTCTGATGACTTTCTTCAGCCTGAGTCAAAAGAAAAGCTGTTGATTTTCTATTAACTTTACGTTGATTTTTTTTTTCTGTTGAATTCCTGTTGACAGTGTCATCAGAATGACTGCAGACGCTCTGTTTACATCGTGTTGAAAATGTTCAGTTGACTCTTTGTAGCTAGTGTCAATACAAAAGCCGCATACTTTCTGTTGACTTTTTATTGAGCATAGTACACCTCGACTAAATGTGTTTCTTGCTTGGATGGAACAGCGCGGATATACAGTCACACTCACAGGCACACAAGAAGGATACAACAGACTCGCAGCGCTGACTAACAAGTTTCCCAATTGTCTGACAGTGTGAGAACGGTAGGGAGCAGCTTCAGTGGTCCCGCCTCCAGCGCGAGCCTACCGCCCTTGACAACGCTTCGGTGTCCGTTCACCTTGAACGCGCGCGTGCAGTCAAAGAACGACGGAAGGCATGGGGCGCGTGCTGCAGGCCAGCCGTTCGAAAGACACACCCTTCCGTTCTCACTTCCTAAGCGGCTATAGGGTGTGTTCAGATAAGATCGAACACGCGAGTCCGGTTCGCATTTTTGTTTTTCTTCATATTTTTCTACGTTACTCCCCAATATGTGGAGGGAATGAAATCACAAATGTTTTCTAAAAAAAAAAAAAATATATCTGAAGAAAAAAAAAAAAACATGACTGCCCCAAGACGGCAACGCCGTTTTTGGGCTTTGTCTGCTCTGTCAAGTTCGACTGCATGTAATGGGCAAACTAAAAATACCAAAAAACTGAATATTTTTCAGGAAGCAGTGGATTATAGTTCCTACATTCTTGAACGTTTACAGCATTCTCAAAATTGTATATCAAGCGTGCCAAATTCACAAATGCGGCTGCTTTAACGTTTTTACCCTATTTTTGTGACTCGTTATATCGTTATATGTTAAGGATATTAAACTGAAATTTTTTTCATATGTCCTTCCTAAACGTGTCTTTTATCGAAAAAATAAATTGCTGCTCTAGTGTATAATGCAAAATATATACAGCGCTTCAAACATATTCGAAATTGAAAAGTTCCGCAACTTCAACGCGCGATTAAAAAAAAAAAAACAATCTTCGATCTTTTTAAAATTTGGAAGAATCACTCTCCTCTACACCCTCGTAAAATTCCGTTAAAAACATGTTGCATCATTTTGTTTCCGTCGAAAGTACAGCGCTTTGAAATGTACCTCCACACGTGGACATGCTCGCCCAAGGTCGCGGCCGCAGTGTGGCCGCCTTCCATTTCTTTGTTTAGAACTTCTCATAATGTCCTGTTTTTTTACTTGCACAAGTTCGAATCATACATCCAGAGCCGTATATGTAGAGAGTTTGGTCAATGGGAGGCGCGGGCAGAGCCAGGGCGTGCGGCAGACGCGGAAAGAGGGCTTGGCATGCTCTCTTGACCAACCAGAAGCCGAAAAGAATCCCCTAGCGGTGGTAGCGAGAAACAGTTCTGAGCCGATCGATCATCGAAGGTCTATGTTCGTATATGGTTTTAATAAGTGCGTAAGAGTGAAGTGTAGTAACTCTTCGTGGTTAAAAATAGGGTGCACGTATTGATTCATCATGATCACGCAGAAAGATGTAAAAAACGAATGCGCAGCTCAACTCTGTCTTGCGCGGACAGAGTGTGACCGCTCTGACGGCAGATTCCCGGCGCTCGGCGTTTGGCGTAAGGATTATGTCGATATTTCCGCTGGTCGCACTCTTCCACCATCATTTTAGATGAGTGTGATTGAAACATCACGTGTACCATATTTTCAGCCATCAAGAGTTACTCCAATGCAGTTATCAGGTTTGTTTTTCGCGACCACCGCCAGGGTATTATTTCCGGCTTCTGGTTGGTCACATTCGAATTTCTGAAGACGCCCTGGAACACGCCCATCCCGCTTTCGGCCAATGTCGCCGCTTCATTTGTCTCCTATACTTCCCAACGAATGGCCAAACTCTCTACATATACGGCTCTGCATACATCTGGACCACTCTAACCGCTCATTCACACTGGAAGCGGATCCGCGTTCGCAAAGCGGTTGCGAACGCGGTTGTATAAAGATCCAGTGCAATTGCACGCGCACTTGATATCATCGAGTGCGCGTTCAATTGTACTGGATCTTTATACAACCGCGTTCGCAACCGCTTTGCGAACGCGGATCCGCTTCCAGTGTGAATGAGCGGTAACCGCTCATTCACACTGGAAGCGGTTCCGCGTTTGCAAAGCGGTTGCGAACGCGGTTGTATAAGATCCAGTGCAATTGCACGCGCACTTGATGTCCTCGAGTGCGCGTGCAATTGCACTGGATCTTTATACAACCGCGTCCGCAACCGCTTTGCGAACGCGGATCCGCTTCCAGTGTGAATGAGCGGTAAGTGCATGTATAAAGTACACGTAGCTCAGGACAGCAGCTCGAAGCATCGAAGATGCGAACTAAGACGAGCCCGCCCTTCGTGCTTAATTGTTGCATATGCCATCGCACGGTCGCGCGAACTGAAACACAACCACCCGCACGAGGATAGAAAGAAAGAACATATATAACCTGCCGCGTATTACGTCCGTGTTCGCCGTGTATAGACCATTTTACTGAAAGAGGGCGAGAGAGAAAAGGGGAAAGGGCTACCGGCGCTTTCCCCCTTTCTGATTCTGTAGAAAGAGTGAAAGTCCCGGATGAGAGGCTTTGCCGATGTTGGGTGTCTGCTGTGCGCGAACTTTGTTCGCGCTTTCTTTTCTGTTTTAAACTCGCAAACTTAATTAAAGCCAGAGGCTTCGATGGCGACAGTCGCCCGGTCATCGGGACACCATTGCTGGGTCATACGGTGCACGAATAAAAACAGAAAGCATAGAATACTGTCCGAGGACATATGTAGCTTGCAAGGAATCCAGCAAGGCGAGAGCGGCTGCAATGTCTTTGAGCTCCATCGCTTTCCATGTGACCCCTGTCTCCGGGGGCAGTGGATTGCGTCCGTAAACCGAAAAGGCATTTCCTCAACGCCATCCTCTCGACCTCGCTCGGAACATTTCGTGAATGGAGCGCGCACCGAACGCTGTACCGCCGATGAACATGGGGTACGCTCGCAATGTGCGTGCGAGTTTCCTCATGATAACTGCTGTTTCAGCTTGTAAAATTTCGTAACTGAATTTATCTTAATAGTGATAATTTGCACTGGTGACTAAATCGATTTTATCATCTACAACACTTAGTTGAAGGCTTATTTCCGCCTCCGGGTGAGGCTGGAAATTGTTGAAAACGTAGTTCTATTGTTTTTTTGTTTTTTTTTTGTTTTTTTTTAATCGCGATCTCCTGCGCGATACCAGAGAGCCGGCAAAAGCGCTCCTTGGAATGCCGCTGGTGGGTTGTTTCCGTTAATTGGGGGCTTTGAAACGCTGGATAGTCGCTGCAAGGAACGTCTCGTGTGATGCGATCTGCGTTTTCGAGCCAAGTGTGCACGTTTCTTTGTTTGAGTCATGGCATCCGCTAGTGTGGCGACGGGGGGAACAGCGGCAGCGAACGTGCCAGCTATAGAAATTGGAGGTGAGCACTCAAAATATTGCATCAAATAGTAAAATAAATCGTGGCTGCTTCGAGGCTTTCTGCGGTTCGATAAAAGTACATCTAGAGCGTCTTCGTCGTTCATTCACAACGAAATATAAGAACAGGGACACGAAGATAAAAACAGCACAGCATGACGATATGTAGCAGCTCCGGGCGTTTACAAAGTTAATTGAGGTTCCCGTTTCGTGTATCGCTTGTTGATTACAACTAAAAGCGGCTACGTTGAAATAGGCCCATAGCAAGCAAAAATGTATAAATGGTTCATCATTTCCAGTCATGCGGAAAGCAATGGAGCTTAAAAACCTTCCAGCCGTACTTGCCTTGCCGGATTCCATGCAAGCTACATAGGTCCTCGTACAGTATTCGACGATTTCCGTCGTTATTCGTGCACCCTATCACCCAGCAATGGTGTCCCGATGACCGGGGGACTGTCGCCATCAAAGACCATGGCTCTAATTAAGTTTGGGAGTTTTGAACGTAGAAAAAAGCGCGAACGAAGTTGGGGCACTGCAGACACCCAACATCGGCAAAGCCTCTCATCCGGGACTTCCACTCTTTCTACACAATCAGAAAGGAGGAAAGCGCCGATAGCCCTTTCCCCTTTTCTCTCTCGCTCTCAAAATGGCGCTAACCACGATAAAACGGTCTATAGCGAACACGACCTACTGAGCCCAAACAACGGCGGATGCAACCGGAGACGCCGGGTCACGCGACCGCACGGTCGCGCGAACTTAAACATAAATACCTAGAACGAAACGATATACAACACCTGGGTTCGCGAAGTAAACCTAAGAGCTGAACATAACACCTCGGTGGGACTGAAGATCAGAGGCCAGATTCTCAAAGCGAACTTACGACGAAAAAAATGCGTACGACAAATTTGAGAGAAAATCCGTATTCTCGAAACGAAATTGTCGTAACTTTTGCGCAGGTTACGACAAAATCCTACGACAGCTCCGAAGCTGTCTTACGCACTTTCTACGATCAAATTAACATGGCCGACAACGTCGCTCAGTTGCTCGGTCGCGACGACCCAACGGACATTTATTTTTCTGCCTGCTCTTCTTGTGCGTCCCGACTTCAAGCAGCAAGAAAAAAATGAAGAAGTACTTGAAACCGACCACGACGAACATGAACGCTGGATCCAGACACCCGGAAAAGGCAACAAAGGCGACGATCCCACCGACCAAGCGAGCTCGACAGAATATATAGGCCTAGCAGGCACTCCGACCCGTTCCGGCGCAGCATTGCTCAGACGGTCCTTGGCCAAGACCGTCTGCCCACGACCGGCTGGCTTGCTGAATGGAATATGCCCGCGCGACCCTTGTGGACCCTCCCCGTATGAATAGTTTGATAGCTGAACTAAATTTCAGAGGTCAACCGATTCCCCTTATCATCTCGATCACCTTGTTTTCCGAGGCAACGGTGACGAAAGCTGTCGTCGAAAAGGGACTCCTCGATTCTATCTCCTTGTTTTGTGTGATATAGAGCTCAAATAAACGCCGTATGGATTACCTTCGCAACACGGTATGTACACTTTGTTATCAGTATGCCATTTTTAACTGTCGAGCTGTATCAGTTTGTGGGAGCTACACGATGCCGGTCCAACCTTTCTTTGCCGAGTGTCACGTCAGTATCGAGTTGCAATCGTAGAAGATCGGTCCCGAAGCGCTTACCGAAACGCAGTCTGAATCCAGCACTTCGATGAAACGCACGCGTCCGCTCCGAGTGTGAACAGGTATTTGCGTGACTCTTGCTGACACTCTCGTAGTTCAAACGTATCTTTTTTAACGTCGGCTCACTCCTGCATTTCCGAGCACGCGAGAAACGCCGCGGCGGTTTGTTTCCTTCTACGTCGCTTTGCAAACGACTGGCACGGGGCTTTTACCAACGATGACAGTCGTGTTGACTTCGTAGCGATCGAGTTTGTAGCAGTCAACGAAGCGTTTAAATCCTGTTAGCGTCGATATACCACTGCACGGACACGAACCCCAGACAACCGGTGGTGGAAAGGTCGCCCGCGTTTATGAGAATCAGCTTGAACACTACACATTTACACACAGACAGGACAGGACATACACGGAGCTGTCTATCAACGAGTGGTTAGCCTGTGTTTGTTATTAAAAATCCACGTGCTCCGAACTATGCCTAGCTCTCTAATTGGTTGTTCGTTTTGCCGAAGACGCCGTTGCCATAGCAACAGCACCGGAAGTCATCGTTTCTCCGTAAGAGGTCGTAACTTTCCTCCTCTCACTTAAGAACGCGTTTGTGAATACCGTTCTCGCCTCATCTTACGATGATCGTAACTTTACGAACTTCGTAGCTAAGTTGTCGTAGGTTAGAGGTTCTTTATGAATCTGGCCTCAGAACTTTTACTACATCTTTAGGTAACTGTTTTAATAAATCGCTGACACCTTGGCTTGTCCACACATTGTTGTAGAATAAATAAAAATGCATTGACACTCAACATGTTCAAGCAGCGGTTATGAAATAGTGATCGTCGTTGCGCTTTCCGCGGTCCGGAAAACAGTTAGTTCCGAGTTCTGCCCCGTTCTGCGACTTCGCCATACGTGCCACTTCTGAATTCCACGGACGGCTCGCACATTGCTCTACTCTTCCTTCTTCCGGTTCCGGAACTCTGCAGGTTCAGTTTCATCCAAGTACAGCAGCTTGTACGCGCAAGGTTGCGGAGGTTGTGCAGGCGCAACTGTCTAGATTGTTAGCGGCAGGATACAGAAGGGAGCTTGTGGACAGTATGGCCTCGAGGGGTTTGCTGCGTTTGGCCGGTACGGTCAGAGTAAAAGAAAAAATGAACAGATTGCATTCCCTTTTACCATTCGGTGTCCCATAATGTGAAGGCTTTTGCAAAAAAAATTCAACGTAACGGTGGTTTTCAGACCACACTTTAAACTCAGCAGGATAACCCCATTCACGGAAGGGGTGAGCGGGTGCCCCCCCCCCCCCCCCCCAAAAAAAAAACAAAAAACACAGAAATAGAGAAGTCGAGTGTCGGGAGGGGGTGGTTTATGGTATACCATTGACATGTGGTTTTACTTACGTTGGCCAAACACGAAGATGAGTAAACAATCGGTTTTTAAAGCAGAAAAGGGCAGTAGAATTGATGGCTCAGAATTCAGAAATAGCCAGACATGTTGAGAAGTGCAATGGGTGCAACCCGGAGTGGGCCAGAACAGAAATTATCTACAGTGAAAAAGATGCGACTAAAAGGATATTGAGGGAGACCATCGGAATACGGAGTATTGGGAACTGCATAAGCAATCCTTCCCTTCTTTTAGACAACCTAACCTGGTCCTATATCAGAAATGGAGTTTCCGTCTCCATGACAGGTTAGATCCAGCCCAAAGGTTAAGTAAAATTGATCTGTTTTAGGTTGGGTTTCTTTTTTTCTTTTTTTTTTTTAAGGCTTAGGAAGGAGACATAAATAAAGGGAAGGGGGGGAGGTAGGTTTTTGGCAAGGTCGGAGATAAGTAAGTACAAAACGAGCGTGTTGGTAACAGTAATTAAACATGAGAATGTACATGGAAGGAGGGACGGACAGATAGCGGCACAAACTTTAATTGGCTTTGAGATTACTTGGCCGCACATTTTTGGCTCAGCGGGCGGGCTTCCACGTGTGTTTTCAAGGTTTGTGTTTACGTCGGCAACTGTAAAGGGAAGGGGGGGGGGGGGGGGGGGGGACAGGAAGGGCGTATATCTGAGTGGTGTGCTTGTGCACGATTCGACGGCGGGGGGCAAGGAAGCGTTGCGAGGAAGTGGGGGATTAGCATTGGTGGCAGTGGCGGGTGACAAGTCAACTGCGTGGGCATTCTCAGGGACACTGTGGCGCCTAGCGTGTGTGTATGTGTGTGTGTGCGAGGAGGGCTGCTGACGTGGACTGGACGGGAGGAAGCGGCTTCAGCTTTGGGACTGGGGATGTCGGTTTGGGCACCGTGGGGGCTCGCCTTTTTAAACGAGTGTCTGACAAATAAACCTTCAACCGTGTTTGACACGTTGTGCTGTGTTCGTCCCCTTCTGTGTTCCTGAGTCTCGGGTTTTATTACCATGAGTCATCACCAGCTCGCTTGCTTGTTAAGTATTATCGCACGATAGAGTTAGTTTTTGCCTATAGTTTTGTTCTTTTCTTTCGCAGCTAAGGTTCGCCATGATAAAGTATATTCCTCCTCCTCCTTTTTGTGTGTTTAAGGTTGGGAGCTTCTTGGTTATGTGATGTGCCGGTTAATTTGGGATAGTGCGAGGATATATCAATATAAATGTCTAGGTTACAATCGGTTGGTGTTACGAAAAGCGTGTTTTATGGCCTGCGATCGCGCCCAGTCTGTTGCTTCCAGGCGTCCCGTGGCTCTATGTTCCCTCCCGGCGTCTCCGGTTGCATCCGCCGTTGTTTGGGTTCAAAAGGTCGTGTTCGCTATACACGGCGAACACGGACGTAATACGCGGCAGGTTATATATGTTCTTTCTTTCTATCCTCGTGCGGGTGGTTGTGTTTCAGTTCGCGCGACCGTGCGGTGGCATATGCAACAATTAAGCACGAAGGGCGGGCTCGTCTTAGTTCGCATCTTCGATGCTTCGAACTGCTGTCCTGAGCTACGTGTACTTTATACATGCACTTAGAGTGGTCCAGGTGTATGATTCGAACTTGTGCAAGTAAAAAAACAGGACATTATGAGAAGTTCTAAACAAAGAAATGGAAGGCGGCCACACTGCGGCCGTGACCTTGGGCGAGCATGTCCACGTGTGGAGGTACATTTCAAAGCGCTGTACTTTTGACGGAAACAAAATGATGCAACATGTTTTTAACGGACTTTTACGAGGGTGTAGAGGAGAGTGATTCCTCCAAATTTTAAAAAGATCGAAGATGGGTTTTTTTTTTTTAATCGCGCGTTGAAGTTGCGGAACTTTTCAATTTCGAATATGTTTGAAGCGCTGTATATATTTTGAATAATACACTAGAGCAGCAATTTATTTTTTCGATAAAAGACACGTTTAGGAAGGACATATGAAAAAAGTTTCAGTTTAATATCCTTAACATATAACGATATAACGAGTCACAAAAATAGGGTCAAAACGTTAAAGCAGCCACATTTGTGGATTTGCCACGCGCGATATATAATTTTGAGAATGCTGTAAACGTTCAAGAATGTAGTAAATATAACCTCCTGCTTCCTGAAAAATATTCAGTTTTTTGGTATTTTTAGTTTGCCCATTACATGCAGTCAAACTTGACAGAACAGACAAAGCCCGAAAACGGCGTTGCCGTCTTGGGGCAGTCATGTTTTTTTTTTCTTTGGAGATTCTTGTTTTTTCTAGAAAACATTTGTGATTTCGTTCCCTCCACATATTGGGGATTAACGTATAATAATATGAAGAAAAACAAAAATGCGAACCGGACTCGCGTGTTCGATCTTATCTGAACACCCTATAGTGACATTAATAACCATATTAAACTAATCAAGTAGTAAAGAAAATAAAAAAAATATATTTTAAAATAAAGAAACTGCTTTGACTCGCTTCGTCCTGAGTGGTACTATGCAGAGAAGCGATATCATTTCCTCTAGGAACCATTTTCCTGGATGTTGTTTTAGCGACTGCGCTGAATACTTATTAGTTGTACCAATGCTTTTTGCCAAGAGATATCGTTCATGAACTTCGAACACTCTTTTCTTTTACAGACTCTTGAGAAGGAGATCGGATACTTGGAACCTTAATAAGTGCTAAGGTGGTCACCGTCCAAACGATTACCTTCAATATGTGGGATAAATAAGGTACTGGAGCAGTCAACGGGTACTGTAATTCAGGTGTTTACTGCTTCATGGTGTTTGTGTTTGAGCTCGTTTCCACTGTGTAGTTGTGGGATGTATGTAGTGCTTTGAAATACCACAGGGACACCATTTCCTGACAAAATCAAAAATAATATAAAATCAAAAATCGCGTGTTTTCTTTTTTTTACGTTATTTCTCGGCAGCCATTTTGGAGCAGAGTGGAAACCCGTAGTAAGCTTCCTAAATATTGCTGAATGAATAGTTAAGCTGTAAAGAATTTTTTTCCTTATAAGCGGTTGTAGTTTTTCTATTAAAAAGCTTTAGTTTTCCAATTGAAAAGCTACAGAAAAAACATCTTGAAGGCGACAGAAAGTCTGTGGACTTTTTTTTATTAAAAAGTGTGTCAATATTCACAAGAAAGTCAGATGAGAAGCTACTGACATTTTAAATCCTCTGATGACTTTTTTCAACAGCTTTTCAACAGAAAAGCATCCCAGTTTTTTTTGTAAGGGTTAGTAAGTCAGTAAAAAAACGAACGCGTTATTAGTAAGGTCGTAAAGTGTAACGTGTTAGTTCCGACACTGGGGAAAGTAACGTTCGTTACCTAAATAGCTCAATTGCGTTTTTACGGTACAGTTCCGTTTGTGAACGAAAACACTGCATCTAATGTAAGACAGAATATTCGTCTTATCTCCGTAAATTCGTGTTTTTTTTATTTTTTTTAACAGTGTGACGCATATGGTACTTTGTTTTGTACACACTAAAGTTCAAGGCTGATTACAAGTCAGCGCTTCCTTCCTTACTTATCATTGGTCAAGCCCACCAAGCCATAAAGGGAGTTTTTCCAGGAGCATCACCTTAGTGCAGCGCTGCAATGACGCATCCAAATCTAAAGAAATTGTAACTTATGGTTCCCCCAGTATCACAAGGAGCACACAATACAAAAAAAGAACTGTATTCTACGGTGCCCTGTTAAGGCAGGAAGTGTTTAAATTTGGTTATTGTTTTACACGCTTATCTTTCACGAACGCGTGATGAGCACTTGCTCGCAACCTCCACCGGTTCTGAGAAGATTAGAGCTCACGTCAATCTATATCATGTGACTTCTTCCTCCACATCTAATAACGCGTGACTGTATATTTCAGGAAATCTTGGCGCCGATACACTCGTGCTGCCCAGTTGTAGCGCCAACGACGCAAAATGATCGAATATCCACCGGCACCCCGTCCCGGACCCAGAATATCCACCCAGAGCCCATATGGGTTACACACATACGACAATACACGATACGCCATTCCCATCAGAAACCTCACCTCGATTCGCCGCTTAGTTTAGAAAGTTTCAAAACTGAAGAAGAAAGCCATAACAGCTTCTGGGGTTCTAATAGTGTTTCCAGTTGTAACGAGGCGGTCGGATGAAAGCTACTTAAGGATTGTTAAGAGAAGGAGTAGCAACGAATTTTCTCTTTTAGGATTTCCAAATTCGAATAAGAAACTATGGCATTTGTACAGCCATCAAAGGAACAACGGCAACGCCAAAATCTTTATGGTAAGTACCGTCAGGCTAAGCGGACGCGCACAAAATAAATCATTATATATCATATCATTATTCGCCTGCTTCCAAAGAAGTTACAAACGTTTCTTGTCAGGCGATATTCTCATTTGAAAAAGGCATACATCGCTTGAATAAAGCGTACGCGTCCTGTCGTTTCTTGGCTGAAGCATGCAGTTTTGTAGTGTTTTTCTTTTCATGTTTCCTCTCAGCGCCCGTTGATATACTCTTTCACGGGACACACTATAGAGTCGTCAGAGAAAACGAATATCGCTATTGTTAAGAGTATTCATAAAATAAAAGAACATAATTATTTTAAAAAAGCCAAACATTCACCGATTATCGACCCATATAAACATTGTCATGTAAACACCGACTGTGATATTTTTATTAAAATTTAGTATAGCTAGAAAGAACGTATTCAAATAAACTGATTGCATCCCAATAAAAATAACGTAAAAAGCTGGATAGTGGTATTTCGCATGTTTAAGTTAAAGTTGATTCAAGACGGACAAGACAGCACTCTTTTGTGTTGGTATTTATTCCCGATTTTTTATATTTGTACACGACAGTTGAACCTTAGCGAAAAGCAAACGTTCTAAATTTTTAATCTAGTGAATTTCATATGACAACAAGGACGTCACTCTAGAAATATTCACAACCAAAAAAAAAATATTTCGCCTTTTTTTCTTTTCTTTTTCTTATTTTGGTAAATAACAATGTGAAGGAATCGCACACTCGCTATTTTATTACTGCACAGCTTTTATGGAATTTATCGATACAGGTACAATGCGACGTTTGTTACAAACCCGTATTTTCAACCTAAAAGCAGATATAAAAGACACGCTTTTTAACTGCATATCTTCTCATCGTATACATAATATTTGGGATTCTCCGCGTTGCAGCCATACTCATCGACAGGGCCGTGGTAGGCGGTTTCGCACTGTGGGTTTATATCTGTAATATCACGCCTATCAATCATCCACACCATGTACACTGAAACAAAATTGTTATGTGATTAGTGATGATATCAGTTTAAAAAATAAAATCAAAACAGTAAACTATCTCCTACTGAGTTCTTCAGATGACTCTTCGATCTGTCAGCTAAAGGCTGGCTTACACATTTGCGTTTGAGTCTGACCTAGTGCGCTGCGACCGCTTGTGACCTCTTACGACGAGAGAGTATACTGGCTCACTGGCGCCACCTATCAAGTAGTACCGGAACTTCGTAAAACTAGACTGTATGCGGAACCACACTCCCGCTATTGAAGTCGAAAGTGCGTTAATTAAGTCTCAGGGTGTTTCTAAGTTCCAGCGATGGTAGCGCACCTCCTTAACGTATTGCCCCTCGTGGCGGCGGCCGTGAGTGTTAAAGTACCGCAGCTCTGTAAGCACATCTTGGGAAATCTCGTGCTGCAGGGTTGGAACTTCCAATCCCTGTCCCGCAAATTCCGATATGGACGGCCTATGCATCGCTGCGTATTTAGGTAATAATCGCTACCGCATGATGCATTCTGTGCGATACTGGTAGCACGAATATGACGGCTTCGCATTTCGGCATTTTACGTCATATGGCGGGCGTCAAATTTTACCGCTTAGGTCAGTGCCTTAGACGAGCACTTTGAACCATACTGGTACGTTGTTATGAAAATCCTTCATTTATAAGAGAAAAAAAAAACTATGACAGAAGCTCGTGCATGTTAACAAAGAGAGCACATAATGTGTCCCGCACAAACCCCAACTTCAATATTTTCCCTCTTAACTATCTAAAAATATTATTGTTGTTTTTACATTTTTATTTTTACCGTTCAGCTTAGCGAGAAAGCATGATTACTTCATTGGTCACGTGACGTCGATTTTCCCAGCTAAATTTAGCGGGGGAAACTGGATTAGTGTTTAGCGCACGTCACGTCCATTTTCCCCCGCTAAATATCGCGGGAAAACTGAATTACTTTATTGCTTATTTGACGTCAGGTCACTTGACGTCGATTTCCCCCGCTAAATTTAGCGGGAAAGCTGTTATTTAGTTTACGTTGACGTCGTCACGACGTCAAAAGTCCCTTGCTAAATTTAGCAGGGAAACTGGATTTTGAAATCCTTCCAGCGCGTCACTCGTTTATGACGATTATCTCATAGAAAACGACCTATTCTGTATAAAAATGGCAATTTCGATTGTTCGTGTTAACAGTGCCGGTCGACGATTCTATACTACACCATGTCAGCTCTTCCCTCTAAAGTAAATCACAAGTCGCTACATTCAAAGGCAGATTAATTAAGTTCGGTCTTAACACGGACACAACCGCCTGGAAACTGCCAAAGAAAGCTTTAGTTCGCGTGCGGGGGACACCTGTAAGCAATTAACGCAATCATCGGTAAAAAAACAAAAAAACTAATGTCTAGAGGTGTCGACACTACTGACAAGAAAGCATCAGTGTTCTTAGTCTTAATGTGGAGCCACTTTTTTTTTATCCGTAGTCGACAGTATGTTATGGAGTTTGCTTTTAAAGAGTCCTGCATATACAGAGGTCCTGGTGCAGTGGCGAAAGCTCGAGGTGCGGTTGGCGTCCGGAAGGGGAATTGCGCTACTTTTCCTTTCTCCTCCGTGACTCATTTGAGTTGCGGAGAGGCAAATGAGAGGTAACGCGGTTCATCGTCCGCGGATGCCAATCGAACTTTTAGCTTTCTCCGCTTGGTGTCGTTTTCGTGTGAAGAAGGTCCGGTAAAGTGTTCTAAAGTGCGATTAAGCGCGACCCACCGTTCATATGTACAGTTTCCTTCACAAAAAAAAAAAAGTGTTTGAATCGTGTCTTTAATGATAACCGTACAGGAACATGTCAGTGTACTTATTTAAATTGCGGTGCACTTTGACTCCTGTTTTCGTATTAGAAAATCTTCGACAATGTTGTTAAATCACCAACCTTCAATCGTCACAGTGATGTAATATCGCCATCGCTGTTTTAACGGAAAATCGTGAGCGCGCGTTTTTCCCCCGAAAGCCGTTAGGTAATACAGTGATGGTGCAGGCGAGCTGGTTTATACACGCTTGCGAGCACACGCCCTCAGAGCGCGGCCATAATCCGATTACGGCGTCTAAGCAAAACGTCGTAATCGGATTAAGACGCGCCCAAGCGCATCCCAATGAGCAAGATGGCGGGGTCCTGAGGCCCTACTTGCAAACGTGTATGAGATTACCATTTTTCTCAGAACACCGGAGATCATGGGTGGATATTTGGTACACTGGGTGAAGTGTCTTTAAAAAGTTTCAGGGGTCCTAACAAAATGTTAGATATTGCTAGAATGAAGAAAATAATTCCCTTCTCCAGGGATTATTTTCGTCATTTTTGTCCAACTCACCCTTCTTGGTGATAGACTGGTGGCAGCTCATAAAACCCGTTTGCTCTACTGACGTCTAACCCCTGGTTAACTCAGTTGGTAGAGCCCTCCACTCAAAATGGAGAGGTCCCGGGTTCGATAACCAGACCAGGCAGAGTTTTTCAGTCGCGCACCAGCTGTGTTTGGAGAATTGTGTTTTTCCTTTGTCACACTTATTCCCCTTCTCTAGGGATTATTTTCCTCATTCTTGTCCAGCTCGCTTGCACCTTTGCATTTAATGGCTTATGAACATTGCTAGAACAAATAATGGTGCATGCTAAATGAGTGATATTTTGCTGCTGCAATTTTCACAAAAAAGGACTAAAATCACAAGTAATTTCGATATATTTGGGGAAGTCCCATACCTCGACCGGTTATTCCTTTTTTTCCACTCAACAGAAAAAAAAAAAAAAACACAAGCACAGGATTTGCGTTTCTTTTTTGGCGCGGTATGTATACTTGTATTGGTTGTAAAGTACCTGAAGTTTGTTATTATATATTACGTACAGTTTAAATAAACTTACAGCAAAATTAATATTTATAGTATACCCTATTAGTTCATCTTTAGTTCATAAATTGTACAGTTTTATTACGGTTTAAGTACGCCCCAGTACATTTACTACCTTCTTATTTACAGAGGTAATTTCGGTACCGCCCACATGTACACTTTTTGTACATGTTTTGTTTACTTAAAGTTAACTTTCAATAAGCTGGCCTATTAAATGTGTAATTTTTAGCGTACACAGTATACTTTTAATGTATTGCTTTTTATTAAGGGCGATGGCCAACCGGAGAGCCTAAGTTTCAAAGAGGCAGCAAGTCAAGCTATGGAGAGTGGTTACAATTTATTCACAGACGCCCCCAGGGCAGGTCAGTCGCATGTGCGCATGCGCGCGTTGTCGAGTCGAGAAATGGACAGCGGGCGAAGAGGCGAATATGCTTGTCGACGAACAGAGCTCTCGTCACCATCTCGCACCTCCTATTGCAAATGCGGCCCATATTTTACAAGATCCCGGTCTAGCAGTTTGAAACACTTTCAAATCTACGCATACCTAGTGGCAGCCAATAAAAGTCGACAATAATGTGGCAATGGAGCCATTAATTCATGTCTGCAGAAGTTTTAGAACTAGGGTATCTTGTCGAATTACGTAACAATCAATCACGCAGTCCAACAACAACTAAAAACAGGGCGTCCACATTCTAATCTAAAAAGGTAAATCGAGCAGTCCGTTTTTGTTTCCCGTTCAATTCTACCCATTGCATTTAAAATTTATTCGGCAATTTTCATTCAAGCCAAAAAAAAAAAAAAAACACTCGACTAATAATATGTGTGTCTGCAATTCAAAATAAAAAAATAAAACAATCAACTTATGCAAAAATTAAAAAAAGAAAAATATGAAAGGGAAATTCATGCTTGCCATCATCACAAGGTTTCCTTATGGTGAAACACGTTTCATAGTCAGTAAAAAGCAGCTCATAATCCGTAGATATATAATCTGAAATAAGTTGTTAAAATGAATTAATTTAGAAGAAACAGTATTATGACGAGTTACTGTGTCCTGTCCTAACCAACCTATTAAAAAAGTTATATTTTCGCGCATCAAAAAACAAGGGCAGACTTGTCTTCCTTCGGTGGCTACAGCATTTTTATTGCGTAATATCGATTTGATCTATAAAGGTAAATAATTTCCTCTAATTTTATTTTTGTCTTTTTTTTTTTTAGATAGGTATGATTTTTACCCCTCATACCGAATACACACGTATTTTCACTTCTCTTTCTATCGCCTGTAGTTTCAACCCCGACCAAGAAAATGCTTTTTGTCAGTCCGCAGTACAATTGTTTTACGCAGGGTGTTGAAATTTGTTGAAAAAAAAATGTGTTGATAAAATTCGTGAAAGCTAAACTAATGCGGTTTGTAAAGGTGAATTATACGGCCAAGGGATCACACAATATAGGGGGCTGATCGTGACGATAAGTCAAAATTTTACCTAAAATGTGTTGATTGTTTTTATTTGTGAGAATAGACATATGGTTCTAATTAGAAACTTGCCGAGCCTCATCGGAAGCCTCTAGATCAATCATTTCTAATCATTTCTAAAAATACTTTGGACGCGTGGGAAGCGTAGTAGCCAAAGGTGCCATTGGTGCAACAGGTACAAGGCTGGGGGCTATGATAAGAGACGGAAAAATCGCGCGGGCGCCTTATCACACCGGTAGCCTTTCTCCTGCAGCACGTGTGGTAGGTACCCTTAGCGCTCTACTGCACTTCTCATGCGCTCAAAGTCTCTCTATAAATTACTGATCTAGTGGTTTTCGACGATGCTCGGCATGTTTCTCATTGAAACCATATGTCTATTCTCACGG
Source organism: Ixodes scapularis (assembly GCF_016920785.2). Classification (NCBI taxonomy): domain Eukaryota; kingdom Metazoa; phylum Arthropoda; class Arachnida; order Ixodida; family Ixodidae; genus Ixodes; species Ixodes scapularis. The sequence continues at coordinate 62,536,365 of NW_024609880.1, read as the reverse complement.
ATTAAAAAGTTAACTACCACATTTTACGTAACTAGCCGACTGATCGTTACGATTAGCTTCCTATGTTAGAGTTTTAGTAGATCGTACGCTGCAGAGAGCGGGCTCAGCGGGTGCGTGCTCAATCCATGCTTCAAAGTGAAGGCACGAGCTTCCCGCTAGCAAAGCTTAGCTCAGGTCGGTCTACTAAACAAACCCGCACAACTCGCATTAGTCTAACTTTTACGGCTTTTTTTAACAAATCTGTTAAACTTAAAAAATAACATCTTGTATAACTAGGTAGCGAATAACGTATATTCTTTCATTTTTACAAGGTAGCTTATAGTTCGTAGCATGTGCTTACTTGTACAAGTCTCTTTTCCGATTGAAAACATGTCATCATATTTGAGACTTTCGTTAGATTTCTTCGTGGTGATCGTGACATTAAATGCTTCCCTGGAAGTATGCAAAGCAAATCTTATATGTGGAACCCTGGTAAAAAATACATAACACACCATTTTCCAAGTCGTGCTGGTATCTATGGAGGCGACGTCATATTAATTCGTGACGTACTTACTGCCGTTCTTGACTGAGCAGACTGCTATTCACCTCGCAGCGCTGACTAAACTCAAAGCAGCGTTTTCTTTCATCTACTTCATGAGTTTTGTTTTCATCCGTTGCCGAAGGTCGAAAATTGATTAAACGATCGTCCAGAGGTAATCTTCAAATAATTTAACGTTTTACAATGGTTCTCCTAGCTGAGCGAATATTAACAAATAGTTTAAAACGTTTACAAGTAGCAGACATTGAACGACACCTTGCCATAAAGCAGAAAAAGGAACCCTAACGGGTTCCCTTTCCTGCTCGACTATCGACTATTGTAAACCTAGCTTTCATTTTAAAGTACCCAGTCATTACTTTGACTGGGAGAGTATGAATGAAATAAATGTACGATCAAGGTCAAGAAGAGCGAGATTTTTTATTACGTTTTATTTCAGTGGTGCGAAGGTCACTCTATGAAAAGTTTCGTAAGAACTCGTCAAAAACATTTTCCATAATTTAAGCATTTATTTTTTAAATCTTCATTTATTTATATTTTGCGTCATTATGTAGACCCCGGCAGGAGATTCTAAAACTCATAAGAAAAGTCATAAACTTCGATATGGATGGAATGTGAAATCTGTGTACCACAAAACAAAAGCGCTGCCACGTTTTAGTTTATTTCGACCGCTACAGATTTGTTCTAAGACCTGATACAAGAAAACGAATACGTACATGTGACCTGTTTCGTTATTTCGGTAACGGAGTATACTCGAGACCTTCAGTTTCTCAACGGATGTGTTATACTGGAACCTCTTCTTCGGTAGCTCAAAGTCAGAGGCTTTCATTTGAACACACTGTGCTTCTCCTCCAAATTCAATATCATTTTTTTTCAGAACGATACACGAGATAAACTTTCCGGCGTGTAAGCCACAGCTGCAATCAAACAGTAAGGTTATAGAATCGAACTTCAAGGATGTTCACACTCGAGCGCCGATATTCAAACTCTCAAGGCAGGTTCAGAGATTTAGGTTTAAGAACAGAGCGACGGACCGCGTTACCACTTCTTACGATCCATGCACTAAGACGCGTTGCGCAGACCTCGCCGTTGCCGTAGCAACCACCTTGTCATGAGCACTCATACGCGGTCGTAACAAAGCCGGTCGTGCTAAAAAGCAAATAGCTGAACAAGCTTTCGGTCAGGATGATGAGACCCAGAGTTTCAATGATTCAAATACATTCAACGGCTTATGGACCTAAACCTCAGAACTTTATATTATACTCCGTTCTTTGTCCGTCCGCCCGCCGCTGCCTATAAAAACGCGCACGTTGACAGCGTCGCGAACCAATGGCGCACGTCAATGCGCGTTGGAGATACGGCTTCCACGTCATCGCAATTGTATTTATTTATTTATTTATTTACAAATACCCTCAGGGCCCCAGGGGGTATTACAGAGGGGAATGGTGGTTTAGTGCGAGGCGAAACTTGGTGTTAACTGCGATGGTGACGATGTTATCGGGAAGGCCATTGCAGTCCACAATAGTTTCGGGTAGAAATGAATGCTGGTGGGCTGTAGATTTGGTCTTGGGTCGGGCAGTCTTGCATGTGTGGTCAAGTCTTGAAGAAACATAGTTTAGTTGGCTAAGGAGAGACTGACTTAAATAGGGAGAGTAATACACTTTATGCAGGAGGGAAAGCCTGGAAATTTTGCGGCGCAGAGAAAGATCAGGGAGGGTTAATTGAGATTTCATTTCAGTGACACTGGAAAAACGGAAGAAATCGGAAACAATAAAACGAGCTGCGCGGTTTTGGACTGCTTCTATTGCATTGGTGAGAAATGAAAGGTGGGGATGAAAGGTGGGGATGATAGCACGGCAGAGAACGCATGACGCTCGTTTAACCAGGAGCGAAAACCGCCGTTCTATACGTGCCACCCACCATATACACCTAGGTCATTGACAGAATGAAGAGAGCAGCGCGTCTTTTTCGGACACCCGACCTTCAGCAAGAGCTCGCTGCCTTCCGTCGTGCTTCGGGTGCTCAAGGCTCACAAGACGCCAAAGCATTATTGAAGGTATACGAAGCCCGCATTGAAGGCGGGATGTCGAAAGCGCCAAAAGTGCGGAGATCATTCAAGAGCGGAGGTTCAGAACTAAGATAAAATTCAAGCGCGCGATTCTTTTCGGGAAGACAGAGGCCGTTCATCTCTAATGTCCGCTTAAAAAATAAAAAGGAGGGTGAGGAAAGGAGAGCTGAAACACACGTAGAAGTATGAAAGTTCATTGAGCATCTGTCCCCTAGCTCTGCGCCATCATTCCGCAATTTTCAAAATGTCGACCCCCGGCGTACGAAGGCAGTTTCTTACCGGTAATTTATGTTTAAATATTTTTCTTTGGACAAATAACTACTTCTCATGGCACGGCAGTGTATTATCTTCGGTATCATTTTAGAGGGTGCACTCTTTCCTGTCAACTACGATTTCATCACGCCTAATATGTTGACGGACTATATAGGTTTCCAGAACTAAATGTTGAACGAGAACATATCAGGCCTTCGCAGATAGGGAATGGCCGTTGGCATTTGAGCAACGATCGACCTCTTCAGATTCTACCGGCTGATATATCTACACCTTCCGTCGTCCGATTAAAAAAGAATATTGCCATTCAATGACGGAGGTTAAGTACACTGCTCAGCATCGATGCTTTGTTCAGTCCAATCAAGCGGTAAAAGGGACTCCTTGAGTCAGACGTTTCGCGCATTTTTTTTTTCCTTGCCGCCCAAGCACTAGATATATTGTCACGGGTGGTGACTAAAACAATAGATAAACAGAAAGAAATAAACGTTTAATGTGGCGAACTTGTGCCAAAAATAAAAGAGTACAAAAGATAATAACAGAGCGTCGCAGGCGTCGAAGTCGGCGAAACCGCAGGATCGAGCGCTGGGGCGAGACTGACTCGACAAGGTCGCGAGCGGCGTCTTATCTAGAGTGAGTCACTATCTCGAAGATTCGGCGGAGAAGGTTCGAGCGTAGCGCGCTCGGGGCGAGAATGAACACGCACTTTCTAGAACAACATAAGCGGGGATAAACGATAGAAGTTATGTCCGGAACAAGAATAAACGAGAAAGTTCTAGAAGTCCGTGACCCCTGCGCGCGGCATTACTCCCCCCCTTTAAAAGTGCATCGCCCCGATGCAACACAAAACAAAACAAAGCACATAAAAAGAACGGCAAACTGAAGAGTCATTTGAAACACATAAGATCCACAGTCCTATCGAGCGTAGTACGGCTTCAGGCGCACGACGTGGACGACCTCAGGTCGTGGTGGGCGGCGTGAAGATGTTCGTGTTCCGTCGGGCATCACCTCGTAGTTCAGCCCGCCGAGGCGGCGAAGTACCTTGTATGGTCCAAAGTACCGTTTCAGCAGTTTCTCACTGAGGCCGCGGCGGCGGATGGGCGTCCATACCCACACCCTGTCTCCGGGCTGGAAGTGGACGTCCCTGCGACGAAGGTTGTAGCGGCCCGCGTCGACGCGCTGCTGGTCTTGAATCAGGAGTCGGGCGAGCTGGCGGACTTCTTCGGCCCGTTGAGCAACCACCTGGGCGTCGTCGCTCTCAGTGTCAGTTGGCTCATGGGGTAGCATCGCGTCTAGCATGGTCGTTACTTTCCGACCATGTACCAGCTGGAAGGGTGTGAATCCAGTGGTCTCTTGAACCGCCGTATTGTAGGCGAACGTGACGTACGGCAGCACCTCGTCCCACGTCTTGTGCTCTACGTCGACGTACATAGAGATCATATCGGCGATTGTCTTGTTGAGTCGCTCCGTCAGCCCGTTGGTCTGCGGGTGGTACGCAGTTGTACGACGGTGGCTGGTGTGACTGAGTCGGAGGATTTCTTGGGTCAGCTGTGCCATGAACGATGATCCGCGATCTGTAATCAGAACTTCTGGCGCGCCGTGCCGGAGGACGATGGACTCAATGAAAAACTTAGCAACTTCCACAGCAGTCCCCGAAGGAAGGGCTTTCGTTTCGGCGTACCGCGTGAGATAATCTGTGGCGACGATGACCCAGCGGTTCCCCGACGTCGAAGGCGGAAAAGGACCAAGTAGATCCATTCCGATCTGCTGGAAGGGTGCAGTTGGAGGAGAAATGGGCTGCAGGAGTCCGGCCGGCCTCGTCGGAGGTTTCTTGCGTCGCTGGCACTCGTGGCATGATCGTGTGTATAGGTGGACGGTCTTGGGGAGCTTGGGCCAGTAATACTTTTCACGGATACGGGCCAGTGTCCGGCTGTAACCGAGGTGTCCGGACGTCGGGTCGTCGTGGCAGGCTTGGAAGATCTCCTCTCGAAGGTCACTCGGGATTACCAGCAGCCACGGCGAGTTACTGTCCCCAAAGTTCTTTTTGCAGAGTACACCTTGTCGAATGGCGAAGGTCGGCAGGGTTCGTGAGAAAACACGGGGCACGGTACTCCCGCGCCGTTCCAGGTGCTGAATTAATGCGCGCAGCTCAGGATCGTTTCGTTGACGTCGTGCCAGGTCGTCGTTGGTCACTGCTCCTAGGAAGCACTCGTCGTCATTGTCGTCGCTGCTGCCGGAAGGTGTTTCGACAGGGGCCCTGGACAAGCAGTCGGCGTCGCTGTGCTTGCGGCCTGACTTGTAGACTACAGTCATGTTGAACTCCTGTAGTCGGAGACTCCATCGAGCGAGGCGTCCTGAAGGGTCCTTGAGGTTCGCAAACCAGCAGAGCGAGTGGTGGTCTGTGATTACGCGGAACGGGCTCCCGTACAAGTATGGGCGGAACTTCGTGATTGCCCAGACGACCGCAAGACACTCCTTTTCAGTCGTGGAGTAATTTCTCTCCGATTTGGACAGCGTCCGACTTGCGTAGGCGATGACTCGCTCGGTTCCTTCTTGCACTTGAACCAGTACCGCTCCAAGTCCTGCATTACTAGCGTCCGTGTGAATCTCAGTTTCCGCATCCTGATCAAAGTGTCCTAGGACAGGAGGAGTCTGGAGTCTTCGCTTCAGCTCGTCGAATGCCTGCTGCTGCTCCTCGGCCCATTCGAACTTCTGGGCGTCCTTCGTGAGGTTTGTGAGCGGTGCGGAAATCCTTGCGAAATCCCGAACGAAGCGTCGATAGTAGGCACAAAGTCCGAGAAATCTTCGCACGGCCTTCTTGTCTTTCGGCGCTGGGAATGCCGCGACGGCGCGAGTCTTCTCGGGGTCTGGGCGGACGCCTTCGTTACTAACCACGTGGCCGAGAAACTTCAGTTCGTCATAGGCGAACCGACACTTTGACGGCTTCAGGGTGAGTCCGGCATTCCGTATGGCTTGGAGAACTGCTTGGAGTCGTCGCAAGTGCTCGTCGAAGTCGCCGGAAAACACGACGACGTCGTCGAGGTAGACGAGACAGCTCTGCCACTTCAGCCCTGCCAGCACTGTGTCCATGACACGCTGGAAAGTTGCTGGCGCCGTGCACAGTCCGAAGGGCATCACTTTGAACTCGTACAGTCCATCCGGCGTGACGAAAGCTGTCTTTTCTCGGTCCCGTTCGTCGACTTCGATCTGCCAGTAACCGCTCTTAAGGTCCATCGATGAGAAATATCGAGAGTGGCGCAGCCGGTCAAGGGTGTCGTCGATGCGGGGGAGTGGGTAGACATCTTTCTTCGTCACCGCGTTCAGCTGCCGGTAGTCCACGCAGAACCTTAGCGTTCCGTCCTTTTTCTTAACCAGCACGACTGGCGAGGCCCACGGACTATTTGAAGGTTGGATTATGTCGTCTCTCAGCATCTCTTGAACTTGCTCCTGGATTACCTCCCTTTCTTTAACGGAGACTCGGTACGGCGATCGATGCACAGGGCGTGCGTCATCCTCGGTAACGATGCGGTGCTTCGCAACGGCGGTTTGGCGTACCTTCGACGACGTCGCAAAACAGTCGCGGTATTCGGCGACGAGGTTAAGCAGCTGCCGTCGTTTCAGGCCCGGAAGCTTTGAGTCAATGTCGAGCTGCGCTGGCAACGCACTGTCTGGCTGAGGCGGCGAGGATTCGTCAGTAATCGCGGTGATTTCGGCGGGGTTTCGGAGTTCCTCGACGTGGCCCACGGCTGCACCTTTCGTGAGGTGTTGCGTTTCGTTTCGGAAGTTGGTCACGAGAGCCACAGTCCGCCCATCCTGAAGTTCAGCTACACCCCTTGCGACGCCTATTCCTCTTCCCAGGAGCAATTGGAGGCTTCCCTCGAGAAGAACTTCGCCGCAGGAAGCTGTATCGGCCACGACGGGTACGACAACACTTGATCGCGGAGGCAGGTTCACGTGGTCGGCGGCGACTCGGACGGCGGGTGACGCTCTTTGGGGTTTCTCTGAAGGCGGAACAGGCTTCCTCAGCGTCAATCTGTTCTCACCCAGGTCGATGACAGCGCCGTATTCGCACAGAAAGTCCATGCCGAGAATGACATCTCTGGAACAGTCTTGTAGAACGACGAATTTCACAGGGCACGTTTCGCCGTGAATTTCGACGCGAGCAGTGCAACTTCCGACAGGCGTGATAAGGTGTCCTCCGGCGGTTCGAATTTGTGGTCCTCCCCAGGGCGTCATAACTTTTCGCAGGCGGCGAGAGAGCTTCCCACTCATGACTGAGTAGTCTGCTCCGGTGTCCACGAGTGCCGATGCGTCGTAGCCGTCGATAACAACATTTAGGTTGTTGGACACCGATGCAGTGGCTTCGTTGCGATGCGTGGCGTCGGGGGAGTGGGAGCGCTCCGGCGTTTTTGGAGGCTCTTTACTCTGGTCGTCTTCGGCAACGCCACCTCCAGGCGTTGCCGCACTTAGTTTTCCCGACGAGATAGGGGGGATAGGCTGTCCCGACGAGAGCGGCGGAAGGGCGAGAGCGCACGTCGTGGCGAAGGCGAACGGGAACCTCGGGGTCGAGTTGGCACCGGGGACAGGGGTCGTCGGAGGTATTCTTCAATGTCACGAGGGCGTTCACCGTACCTTGGGCGAGGGTCGTTTGGCGCAAACCCTCGTAGGCCCATTTGACGATAGGGGCACCTTCGATAGACGTGGTCGGCCTCACCGCAGTGGTAGCACAGCGGTCGCCTGTCGGCCGTCCGCCACACGTCGGTCTTCCTCGTCGAGGGTTGCTCCGGACGGATGTACTGGGCCTGTCCTTCCTGACGTCGAGGATACTGTGGCATCGGAGGGTCTCGTCGGGGTGGTGCCGTTGTCTGGCGGTTAGCTTGCGGCGGTCGTCGGGCCATGGCGGCGTAGCTCAGCGTTGGTTCCTCTGGCGTCGTCGTGTTGGTGGAAATTTCAGGCTGGACGGCTCGGTGAAGCTCCTCTCGGACAACCTCGGCGAGTCTTAGAGAAGACGGGCTATCTGCAGCGGGGAGCATCTTTCGGAGCTCTTCCCGGACGACTTCACGGATGATGTCGCGTATGCCGGGGAGGCTAGGGCTGATGTCATGGCCCAATGCAGAAGAAGCAGCGATGCTCGAGTGCCGATGGTAATGGCTGGCTCTTGCGAGGAGGGCACGTTCCATGCTCGTAGCTTCCCTGACGAAATCTTCGACGGTGGCTGGAGGGTTGCGGACAAGACCACCGAAAATGTCATCCTTTACGCCTCGCATCAGGATCTGCAGCTTCTTTTCGTCAGTGGCTTGAGGGTCGGCGCGAGCGACCAGGCGCAGAACATCCTCAACAAAACTGGTGATCGTCTCGTTTGCGCCCTGGGTCCTCATTCGAAGAAGGTCCTCGGCCCTCTCCCGTCGATACTGGTTGGTGAATGTCCGTGTCAGCGCATCCTTGCAGGCGGTCCACGAGGTCAGGGAAGTTTCGCGATTTTCGAACCAGTGCCGGGCCGTTCCTTCGAGCGCGAAGTAAAGATTCTGCAGGCGCTGTTCGTCCGTCCATTGGTTGTGCTGGGCCACTCGCTCGTATTGTTGTAGCCAGTCCTCGACGTCTTCGTGGGCGTCCCCGTGGAAAGGCGTCGGGGTCCGGGGTGCGACGGGCAGGTAGATAAAGGCAGGAGCGGCCGGGGTCTGCGACTGGTTGGCCATCGTCGTCTTCTTTGGCCTGGGCTTGTCCGGCAGCAGACCAAATTCAGGGGACTGACCTCTGGTACGGCGGCTTCTTCGGGCTTCCGCGTCTTCGGCGAAGGGTAGCCTTCCGGGGCTGAGCACGTCGCTTGGCCGGGATGTCTTTGGAGGGGTACGATTGACGGGCATAGGATGGAATACCCAGCACCTCCACCAATATGTCACGGGTGGTGACTAAAACAATAGATAAACAGAAAGAAATAAACGTTTAATGTGGCGAACTTGTGCCAAAAATAAAAGAGTACAAAAGATAATAACAGAGCGTCGCAGGCGTCGAAGTCGGCGAAACCGCAGGATCGAGCGCTGGGGCGAGACTGACTCGACAAGGTCGCGAGCGGCGTCTTATCTAGAGTGAGTCACTATCTCGAAGATTCGGCGGAGAAGGTTCGAGCGTAGCGCGCTCGGGGCGAGAATGAACACGCACTTTCTAGAACAACATAAGCGGGGATAAACGATAGAAGTTATGTCCGGAACAAGAATAAACGAGAAAGGTCTAGAAGTCCGTGACCCCTGCGCGCGGCAATATGACCACAAAAGGGCAATAAAACCTTTCGTGCGTTGACCACTGTCGCAGTCCTCACAGTTAGTTCTGGATATATACGCCAGCGAAGAGCACGAGAGGAAGCAGACGTCGTTCTTGTCGACGCGTCTCCCAAACTCCTCCATGAAAGACGTTTTCTGCGGGATTGTACTTTCCTCCTCCACGAACGCGTCCACAGTTGAGGTTGTTCTCGATGGGCCATCTCACCTAGCTTTATAACGTTCGGAAGGGTGAAGCCATATTCCATTCCAGATCAAGTCCGAGCGCACTGAACGCTACGATTTACGATCTAATATAAAGCCAATGAACCAAACAACGCAAAAAAAAAAAAAAAAAAAAAACAGGATTACGACGCGTGTACTGTGCATGATTGGTTTAGCGTTGATAGCAAACGCACAAAAGAGAGTTCTAGGGAAACGTTTTTGCGCACCCGATACGGTACGATTGGCTCTTCGGTACGAACTGCGCATGCGCGAGTCTTCTGCTGTAGCACATGCGCAGTTCGTACCCGAGGGCCCATCGTACCGTATCGTATGTGCGGAAACCGTTCCCTAAACTTCTCTAAAGGCGATGAGCTCCATGACGACGCAGTTTTGGCACTGCTTGATTGGTTGATTCGTGGCGTTGGAGCTGCGCTGGGGCCTAATGTGAATCGGAGTGCACTCTAAAAAAAAGTCTGTGCGTCTAATTTCCCGCACAACACTCGGAGAACCAATCAGCGCAACTTACGGAGGCAGCTCAGCGAATGACGATGCCGAAACATCTGTTTAGACCAAAAAACGCAGACTGAGTTGTGACATTAGGCAATGCAAGCGTGACGTTTTGCATTGTTTAATGTCACAACTCAGACTGCGTTTTTTGGTCTAAACAGATGTTTCGGCATCGTCATTCGCTGAGCTGCCTCCGTAAGTTGCGCTGATTGGCTCTCCGAGTGTTGTGTGGGAAAGCAGACTCACGGGCTTTTTTTAGAGTGTATACATGGCTGGCCATGCGTAGACTGCACGGCAGGTGTAGTGCTCGGTCGCCGTCATTATAATTGGAATAATGCAATGTAAATAAGGGTATCATTTGTAATAAGAACGACAATTTTGTTATTTTTTCACAATTCTATGCCTGCGCGTGCTTTGTTTTTGCTATTTTGGTTATGTTTCAACCGAATTCTAGGAACTGTATTTAGACTTCTTTTGTGTATAAAAGCTGAACCGCATGTAAGCGATTTAGCGAGCGACGAGGCAAGGGACGGCGACAGCGACGAGAGTCAGTGACGAGCAACAAAGATCTCTCACTCTGGTTCGTCGCGTCGCTCGGTTTTTAGATTTCTAACAAACGTCGGCTCTCGCCTTGGTCGCTTGCTCCCGTCGCTTTCATGCGGCTTGCCTCGTCGCGCGACTGACCGAGTGACAGCGAAGCGCGTCGCCGTCGCTTGTCTCGTCGCTCACCAAATCGCATAAACGCTGTTTATACTTAATACTCGAAGACGGGTTCTCAAGGTATATATAAAGATAGAAATAAATATATGAATAAAAATAAACTTATCAAACACATACCCCGACACCTTGCGTAAACGTTAACCGCTGCCTCGAAGAATCATAGAAAAATTCTTTACATTGGCTACGTTCGCCTATACCTTCTGCGATTGGAACCTATAAATGTTTCCTCGGCATTTATCACGTGTTATTTAATTATACAGACTTTAACAAAACAAAGCACTTACTTTCGTTGAATTGTTATTCGGTTTAGCCATTTCAACAGGATCGTCTTGCCTGGAAAGCAACGAATATGTTTGACTTATAGGTCCTGCTTCGACATGCGAACCGCAACAGGCTAGAGCAGTCGCAACCACACAAACCAACGCGATCATCTTTTCTGCGACGTGTAAGCTCGAACAATGTTGCAGCGAACGAACTGACCTATATGTCATTTCTAATGTCAAAGCCCAGATAATCCCTTAAAGGTGATACGTGCCATATAAGCTGTTACCTGTAACGACGAAAAAGAGGAACGCTGTCGTGGCTGTTGTGCGCGCGCTAAAGGAAGGTAAGAAACACTCCCTTCGGCGAAAAGGCCAACAGTCGTCAAGCGGACTTGTTGTTTCCTGCTCTCCAAAGAAATGCAGGTGAAAGTAAGAAATAATAATAAAGAGAAAACAATCAATCGTATCAGAAAGCTGACCTTTGTTGTTTGTTTTCCGGAACAACAATGTTTGTGAAATCTTAAAGCGCCTATAAGGTCATGATAATCTCTACGCTTAGAAATCCGAAGCGTCCACTTTTCCGCAGAGTACTTGAGAGAACCTATCGCTACATTCTGCGGCATTATGCTTAATCTCACAGCATAAACTGCTTTTTCATTCCTTTTTTTTTTATCTAGACAAGTTTTTAGCATCACCATTCGCCCAATAAACTGCAGCGAATGACTCCTCCAAGTAATTTTCAGAAAAGTAAACGCTCCCGATATCTTAAAGTAGAGCTCTTGACTTCTGTTGTAATTTGTGAGCGTTTGCAACGGTAGCGGATGTATATTTCGTGGCAAAAGAGAGTCCCATAAACATGAAGTGCAGGCTACGTTTCGGTAAGAATTTTCCGGCGCAAAGATGCGTTCAAGCCTATCTGCACAAACACTAGTGCGTAGTCGTCAAGAATCACGTCTTTCAGCCGCTTTTAGATTTTAGTACGCGTTTCATTATGGCGCCTGGCATGCGCCTCCGATTGGCGTATTTCAAGTGGCGATGCAGACGAGTTGGTCCATGATACACAGCTGGAAACAGGCACAAATAACATAGACGATGAAGGTATTGACGGGATAAACGCTAGACCTCAACGGATTATTTAATAAGAGGAAAAAACATCAAACTAACTATCGCGTCGACAAGTGCTTCAAAAAAGCTACCTCATTCTCATACAAACCAACCGAAGTTTGACTATCGCATGTTACGCCTTCCTTTCCAGTCTCAAACGCTTCCAGCAGTTCTCTCGCAATTTCATCAACCTTTTTTTTTTTTTTTTTTTTCAGAATCATATTACAGTCAAAGTTTGGCTTACACATGTGAGTCATACAATATGAAAAAAGGTGCCCTCCCACAGCAGATCTCAGCCACAACGCGTGCTCGCGCGCTCGGTCGTTGACACAACGGCCCGGCCGTTTGTCCGATGTATGCTCGACATACTTGGGTAGTAATTCAATTACAGTAATTGAATTACTATAATTGAATTACTTTTCTTGATAATTTGTAATTGCAATTAATTACTTTCAGCCAGAAGGAATTGTATTTGTAATTTAATTACTTTGTAGCGTCAGTAATTGCAAAATTTCAGGCACAATTACAATTAACTTAAAACGAAAGAAACACACAAAAGGACGAAACAGACGACACAGCTGTGTCGTCTGTTTCGTTCTCGTGTGTTTCTTTCGTTTTAAGTCAATGTAGATCACCAACACGCTCAAGTCTTTAATTACAATTACTTTTTCAAAACCTTGCAGCGCCGACAGAACCTCTCTGAAAGTCTCAGCGCTCGCACACGCGGCCTAGCTATCGGTAAAACGCTCGCACAAAGACACAAACTCACACACACGGACAACATATATAGCGTCGCATTGTTTGCTGTTTTGCTGCTTACACTGCTGGCTGAGAAACAATCCTCTTTGGAGCCTACCTCAACGGCGCCGTGTTGCGCCGTCTGGTTGCGAGCAAACAACAATAACGCAAACACGGCAAAACATCGAGAAAAAAAAAAATATAGCTTCAGCTTTGAGTTGAGCTAGGAAATATTATTATCTGTAAAGTTTTTCTTTTTTTTTTAGCTTTTGACGTTAATTTTTTAGTACTATCGCATAACAGTATCTTTGCACTATTTTCAAAATTATTTTTTGCTGGTTCTACTTCGTATATTTTTTCGTAAAAGCATTTTGGAGACTGAACTCTCAGCGGCGAATATCGTTACCAATGATTTGGGAGCCCCGATTCGGTTTTTATATTATTACTGAGCCATTATAATTTCAACTCAATGTAAATAATTTACAATAGCGTGATGTTTGCATGTGAATTTGTTCGGATTAGCGCGTGTGTATCTTAGTTTTATATTAACACTTTTAAAATATTCATATATGACTAATTGTCGCATTTCGATTTTCCGGGCTAACAAAAGTCTGTTAACCCAATTTTTTCTTTAGCGATCTGGCATCTTCCAGCATATAAAAAATTTATTATTATTTATTAAAAATACAAGAACGTAGTACTTAATTGCTGCATACTCTCAAGTTCTATCATGAATTTGACAAAATTCATAAAAAGAAACTGCAATACGTGAACATTGGAGTAAGGAATGAACAAATACGTTGCTCTATACAACTTGTTTAATGTTATATGGCCCAAGTCGGGTCGCTCGCAGAAATAATTAATTGTAAAGTAATTGCATTGCTTTTTAAAAGTAATAGGTAATTGTAAAGAATTACCTTCACGTAGTAGTAATTGTAATTAAACTACTTTTGAAGCAAAGTAATTGTAATTAAATGAAGTAATTTGCCTATGTATGGCATGAGATTGAGTGAAAGAAAGCAGTGCAAAGTGTGGGGCGCGCGACTGTCTTGAGACGCGGTTTGAGTTCCGCTCAGCTCGAGCGCTGGCTTTGGCATTGCTGTCTTCCCCACAGTCTTAACTGAGACCAGGGTGTAAGATAGACAGGTGGGGAAACAAGAGCCAAATGAGCGACCGGATTGTGTCCCTCTCGGTTTTCTCTTTTTCTGTGGCGCCATCTATGTGGAGCACCGCGAACTCTCACTCCGGGTGGGCGACCGGTGGCGACCGGCTAAACTGACGGAGATGGTTTCTCGTGGATTTTCAGTTGAGGACTGTCGTGCTCTTGGTTTATTTTGCGCAGTCTCCCATAAAGTTCCATGCAAATCCGATTCCGATTTTTTTCCTCTCGCCGCAGCGCCATCTGTCGCAAATCGGGGGTACCCGCAAGCAGACGAGTACACAATCCGGTCACGGCGCTGCGGTAGGCTTCTACAGGCCGTTTCCCCACCTGTCTATCTTACACCCTGACTGAGACGCTGTTTCTAGCAAGTCGGACCCGGCTGCTTATAATTAGTTGCAAAGGACAAGAGCCATCGTTGGTGTAAAGCGCAAAGTGAAAGCTTGGAGTCGTTGCATGATTAAACCAACAACATGAAAGTTGATCGTCTGACATTGTTCTTATTTGAATAATTGAAATAAAAATTAATCCAAAGACGACCTAGTGAGGGTTTCGCACATGTGTAACGCTTTTGATAGGGCACTTCACGCAAAGGGGGTTTATTAGACCCTTTTCCTGAGCCACGGATTTGAGCCACGATGATTGGCTGTTTGTTGCCTTACCGTGAGGACCAGTCACTGCGGTTAGCACGTAAAACTCTCCGTAAGTTGTCTACGAGTAGAGTAACGTTAAAAATGAAAATCTCAAATCCCTCCACGATGGCAAACGAAACAGAACCAGCGCGTTTGGAAAAGTGGAACCTTAAAAAAAAAAAAAAAAATGTCTGTTAAAAATGTTGGAGTGAAGGGAAACAAATTCCCCTTCGTCGTCACCATCATATGGAGTTCAATACTTGCACCTTTCGTGGTGTCGGAACATGGCGGGCAGCATTGACTGGCTTATTTATAGGCACTAGGTGTTTTCGAGAACTTGCTCGTGACCCTTGTGACGCTTCTCGTTTTTTTTTTTGTTTTTTTTTATTTATTTATTATTTTCTGGCAAGATTAACTGACTTACTGCAACAACGAGGAAGTAGCGCGAGGAAATATGAGGAAAAAATCCTCTGCGTCAGGGACAGAATCAGCGCCACTTTGCCTGAACTTCTCAACCTCGAAGTTCAGCCACCTTTCAAAAAATGGCGCAAGTGCGCGTCATCTTCTTTCCTCTTCTTTGAAACCGGTTTCTTGCGTACATAGTCGACCTTAAAAATAGTCCCATGATTTAAAATTATTTTAAACAAATTTGAATATGCATACAAAAAAATCCCGCTTATGGTTGTATCGTGCAAGTCACGCACGCGCTGCATGTAAACCGCGATGTCATATCTCGTTGAGATAAACTGTTGACACGTGCTGCGCTCCCGCGCAGCCGCGACGTTGTTGTTGGCTTGACACATCACGACTGATACATGGTGTCAGGAGTGGGATGCCGTCCACGTCGGCGGTAGCTCAAAGTAACGACGTCAGTCACCGTAGCTATGGAACTACTCAAGCCACCGGAGCCACTGCTGCTGTATGGGAACATCGCAAAAAACTGGGACCTGTTCAAGCAGAAATTCGAGCTCTTTCTGAGGGCAACGGAGCCAGCCAAAGAACCAAGGTCGGCATCTGTCAAGACCGCTCTCCTGCTGAGTGTAGCCGGGGATGACGCTTTGGAGGTATTCAACAATTTTGTGTTTGCCGAAAGCGGGAATAAGGAGGATTACGCGACGGTCGCACTCAAGTTTGAGGAGTACTGTAGACAACAGCAGAATGAGGTCTACGAGAGGTACATCTTTCGAACAAGGACACAAGTTGAAGCAAAACCCTTCGAGCATTTTTTTTTTTTTTTTTTTTTTTTTGCGTGAATTGAGGAAACAAGCACGCGGCTGTAACTTCGCGCAGTTGACCGACACAATGATTCGGGATCAGATTGTGTTTGGTACAAACAATTCAAAGTTAAGGGAGAAAATGCTCGAAGAAAAAGATCTAACGCTGCTCAAGGCTGAACAGATCTGTAAAGCAGCGGAAGTATCCGCCCAGCAGAACGAAGTGTGAGCGCAGGCGGAAAAACAAGTGGCGCTGGTGAAAAAGAAGCAACAGTAAAAATGCGCCAAGTGCAACCGGCCGCACGAGCCAGGACGGTGTCCGGCATTTGGAAGGTCATGCTTCTTGTGCAGAGGTACTAACCATTTTGCGGCTTGCTGCAAGAAAGGGCCGCAAGTCAAGGAAG
Source organism: Ixodes scapularis (assembly GCF_016920785.2). Lineage (NCBI taxonomy): Eukaryota > Metazoa > Arthropoda > Arachnida > Ixodida > Ixodidae > Ixodes > Ixodes scapularis. Next base: position 62,520,275 of record NW_024609880.1, on the reverse strand, counting down.
TACGAGAAGACCACGATACCTTCGACATCCTCGACCTGAAGATAGACAGCGTCGGCAACCATGCGGACTGGATCATTCACGCAAAGGTGGCGGACCAGCCAGTCGTCTTGAAGGAGACACGGGCTCCCAAACTAACGTGCTGCCTTACTCGATCTACCGGAGGTGCAGGGACAAGGCGAACTTGAAATCAAGCGGCTCTGTGCTTCGATCATACAGCGGGGACGCCATCAAGCACATCGGGGTTGCAACTCTACGAGTGGTCATAGACCATCGGTCCGGCGACATCGACTTCTTCCTTGTCAAAAAAGGCAGCCAGGCACTACTCGTACTGCTAGCAAGTGAGGCGCTGGGACTTGTGTCGCGCTCAGTGAGTGTTGTGAACACCAGCAATACCGAGAAAATAGTGACAGAATTCCACCCGCTGTGTCAGGGTACCGGCTGCCTGGCACGTCAGTATCGGATGGTCCTGCGAGATGACGCAACACCGGTAGTTCAACCGGCACGACGAGTACCTCTGGCGCTGCGAGAGCCTCTTCGAGAGGAGCTGGAGCGTATGGAACGAGCTGACATCATCCGCAAAGTCAATGGGCCAACGGACTGGGTAAGTCCATTGGTCATCGTACGAAAAAAAAGACGGAAAACTACGCGTGTGTATGGACCCTAGGCGCATTAACGAGTGTCTAAAGCGCGAGCACTATCAGATGCTTAAGCGGGAAGACATTGAGGCCGAACTAGCAGGAGCTAAATATTTTTCACGCCTCGACGCGAACTCTGGGTTTCACCAAATTCCCTTGGATGAGGATAGCTTGGCTATTTGCACGTTCAGTGAGAAGCTGGTAGCGACCTTTTGGTCGCTACCAGTTTTTGAGACTTCCATTCGGGATTGCGTCGGCACCCGAGGTGTTCCAAAAAACTCTAAGCGAGATATTTGATCCGTCCCCAGGGGTGCGCGTATACATTGACGACATTTTGATCTGGGGATCCTTTAAAGAAGAGCACGATTCACGCCTCAAGAACGCACTGCAGTTATCCAGTCGGGCGGGTTTTACATTCAACGCCGCGAAATGCAAGTTTGGGCTAACGGAGATCGAATTTCTCGGTGACGTCATAAGCCAAGAAGGAATAAGGCCGAGCTCGGCATTGATCACGTCACTGGGGGAGATGCCGTGCCCTACAGAAAAGACAGCGGTGCATAGAATGCTCGGAGTCGCAAATTACTTTGGGAAGTACCTACCGAATTTGGCAGGAAAAACAGAACTTCTGCGCAGTCTTATAAAAAAAAGAAAAAAAGAAACAGTTTTAGAGCGCAGCTCTTAGGCGCCCGTTTCCGGCTTGAGCGGCGTCGGCGTCGGCGTCGCCGTCGCCGTCGGCGTAACCGCGCGGTGCATTATGGGTAAATTTTCCCGAAGGAACCCGAGGTCCTCCCGAAGGAACCCGAGGTCCTTCGGGAGGACCTCGGGAGGACCTCGGGAGGACCTCAGGTTTCTTCGGAAGGACCTCGGAAGGACCTCTGGTTCCTCCGGGAGGACCTCGGGAGGACCTCGGGTTCCTTCGGGAGGACCTCGGGAGGACCTCGGGTTCCTTCGGGAGGGCCTGGAGGGGGGGGGGGAGGTCACGTGACGATGACGTCATCAGTGATGATGACGATGCCGATGCGGATGCCGATGACGTCATCAGTGACGTCACTGATGATGTCATCAGTGATGATGACGCTGACGATGCGGATGCCGATGACGTCCCCGGCATCCGCATCGTCATCATCATTGGTGACGTCATCGTCACGTGACCCCCAGGTCACGTGACCCCCCCCCGAGATCACGTGATATCCCAGGTCACGTGACTCCCCAAGGTCACGTGACCTTGGGGAGTCACGTGACCCCCCCCCTCCTTCCTAGGTCAACTGACCCCCCCAGTACCCTTCCCTCCTCCTCCTCAAAAGCTGCGCTCTAATTCGGCGTTACAGGGAGTTGTAAACGGCTCATTTTTTTGAATGGACAGACAACCACGCCAAAGAATGGAAAGATATCTGCCTAATGCTTACCAGCACGCCCGTGTTGGCTATCTTTGATCCAGCCAGAGATACGAAGATCTCGTCAGATGCATCAAGGAATGGATTAGGGTCTGCACTTCTGCAGCGTCATGGTGACAGCTGGCGGCCAGTCGCCTACGCATCACGCGTTATGACTGACGCAGATCAGAGGCACTCGCAAATAGAAAAGGAAACGATGGGCATCACGTTCGGCTGCCGAGAAGTTCCATCACTTCGTGTACGGGCGTAAGATCGCGATTGAAACCGACCACCGTCCACTGTAAGCAATTGCCTCAAAAGGAATCGGTGATATGCCCCCGAGACTTCAGCGTTTCTTTCTGCGTTTACTGATGTACGATTATGCCCTTCAACTCGTACCAGGAAAACTGCTACTGCTGGCCGACATGCTATCAAGGTCGTCACCAGTTACCACAAAGGACACCGCCGGCTCTACGGAAGACGTGGAAGTCCACGCAGTGAGCGTCGTCTCAGACTTGGTAAGCAAGAAAACCCTGGATCGCCTTGCTGGGGCGACCGCGAAGGACGCAGACCTGCAATCAGTCATTTGTTACATGAACGGCAAGGGTGACATTAGGAAGTTTTAGAATAACGTACGCAATTTTAGCGCACGCTAGCGCTAAATTTAGCGCTTGTATTAGCGCACGCGACGCGAGTTTTAGAATAGCATTTCTCCGTCGTGACGCAAAAGCCCTATCAGCTCGCGCTTGCAACGCCACCAAGATTCAGTCACAATTTTTATTTCACACACGAAATGCTGTAACTTCAGAAAAAAAAAGTTTCCTGATACAGAGTAGCATTTTAGATTTGTTTAAACATGAGAATGCGACGCGAGCGGTTGACCGATCGTGTCCGCTTGCGTCGCCTCGGCAAGAGAGGTCTCGTGTACTGACCTTCGCCGAGAAATGTTCGCGCGTCGCAAGCATCAAGTTGCCGGTGATCGTTGCCAAACCGAGTACATTGTCGTCCTGTATTGAAAACCGCAGTCGCGAGGATGCCGCCGACCCTGCACTCACGACGCCGCCAAAGCAGCCGCCAACATAATCCTGCAAGCCGCCATTTTTTCAACTCTGCTCGTCTTGGCTTTAGCCAACTTGTCATCACGAATCCTCCTTGGAGAAGCGCAAAGACTCTTTGCGTACGCAAGCTATTTCCGAGAAATAGCGCACGCTAAAATTGCGCACGCAAAGCGCAAAACCTGGTTTGCGTTTGGAGCATGCGCAGTGTCGACGACGCTATTCTTTGCGTGCGCAAAGCTTTAGCGTGCGCTATTCTAAAACTCCCTATTGACGGCAGGCTGAAACCTTTTGTGTCCGAGTTGTCACTGGTTCAAGGGATAGTATTGAAGGGTAGCAAAGTTGTGGTCCCGAAGTCCATGAGACCGGAGATGCTCCAACGTACTCATGAAGGTAATTTGGGAATTAACAAGTGCAAATCAAGAGCCCGACGTTTGGTGTTTTGGCCAATACTCAACTCGGACATCGAAACTCTGCTACAATGGTGCTCAGTATGCCGAAAGTATACGTACAAGCAGCAAAGTGAACCCCTCATATTAAGGCCAGCACCGAATCATGCGTGGTACAGAGTGGGTGTGACTCAACTCGGACATCGAAACTCTGCTACAAGGGTGCTCAGTATGCCGAAAGTATACGTACAAGCAGCAAAGTGAACCCCTCATATTAAGGCCAGCACCGAATCATGCGTGGTACAGAGTGGGTGTTGATCTTTTCCAGCATGGCGGAAGTTCGTATCTTCGTGTATTTGACGTGCATTCGAACTTTCCGGAAGTAGAAAAGCTGACAAACACCACGGCATGTTCTGTTATTGCAAAGTTGAGCTCTATATTTACAATATACGGAATTCCACTAGAGGTTTGCAGCGATAACGGGCCCCAGTTTTCGTCTCATGAGTTCGCTGTTTTTGCATCCAGATACGACTTCAAGCATGTGAGGTCGAGCCCGGAGTTTCCCAGGTCGAACGGACTCGCCGAGAAAGGGGTGCAAATTGTCAAGCGGATCTTGAAGAAAACTGAGGAGGCCCATGAAGACTTCTGGCTGGGGCTACTGGGCTATTGATCTGCCCCCCTGGAGGATGGTCGGTCGCCAGGAGAGCTGTTACAAGGCAGGAGGCCACGCAATCGAATCCCGGACTTGTGGGAACCCATCGTGTTCCTTCCCACCTCGTCGTGCGCTGCTGACGCCATGTGGCGATAGCATCGAAAGGGCGTCGCCGAAGTGGACAATCTCGTGCCCACAGCGGCGCTGCCTGAAGATGACGAGGCTAGAAAAGGGACGGAGAGACGACTCTTGGGGCTCTCGGCTGCGCGGAACAAACCAGAACGGCTGCCTGGCTTCTTGAGCGCGGGACTTTGATTGCCGCCGCTATCCGGCGACCTGCCCGGAGTTGCGGCCCCCCCATGGAAGACGACTCCCTGGCTTCTAGACAGCGGGGCTTGGATTGCCGCCGTAAGCCGGGGACCTTCCCGGAGCCCCTGGATGCTGTTGTGCCGCGTCGAAACCAACTAGGCCACTTGCCCGGAACCACGGCTTCCCATGGACGACGTTTGCACGCCTACAGTCCGTCGGGAAGCCGACCCGTGACGACGTTTGCGCGCTGCCCTCGGACTGCCCGGACATTGACGTGAGGCTTGCCTCGTAAGCGTTACGTTGGGTTAATAAACAGTTAACCCAGAGCGTGTGTCTGTCCACCCGAGGAAAGGGCGTTAAAGAACCGCCCACAGACTTCAGCCATCAACCCAGCAGGCGTGTTTTTAAACACCGGCAGCTCGACACCCGAGGCAAGAGCCTACCCGACCTCAAGAAAGGCGAAGTCGTGAGGGTGAGAGACAAAGACAAAGCATGGACTCGTAGAGCTCGGGTCTTGGGATCAGCCGCGCCAAGATCATATCGGGTGGTTACCAAAGACAACAAGCTGCTGCGACGCAACCGGCATCTTCTTGCAACACGTGAGCCGCTTCAACAAGAAACTGCTGAAAGCGACGACTCGGACAGCGGGGATTCAACCGAGGAACTGAGAGAGACACCGGCCTCCTTGCCCACCACAAGACCGCCTACGCCGGGTTAGCACGACCACCCCCTGACGCCGGTCCGAAGACGATCCAGAAGGCACACCCGTCAACCAGAGCGCCTGCAATACGACAGCAATTTCAACCAAGTGCATCCCATCTACCATTGGAACTCCTAATGTTATTTATGAAACAAAGGAAAATGCATCGTGCAAGTCACACACGCGCTGCATGTAAACCGCGATGCCATATCTGGTTAAGAGATAAACTGTTGACACGTGCTGCGCTGCCGCGCAGCCGCGTCGTACCATATAACTAATCGCTTCCTAAATAAACGTTGTTGTTGGCTTGACACATCACGACTGATACATGGTGTCAGAAGTTGGATGCCGTCCACCCGGTGCTTAGTCGGCCCCTGCTGTTTATCGTGCAAGTCACGCGCTGCATGTAAACCGCGATGTCATATCTCGTTAAGAGATAAACTGTTGACACGTGCTGCGCTACCGCGCAGCCGCGTCGTACCATATAACTAATCGCTTCCTGAATAAACGTTGTTGTTGGCTTGACATATCACGACTGATACATGGTGTCAGAAGTGGGATGCCGTCCACCCGGTGCTTAGTCGGCCCCTGGTGTTTATCGTGCGAGTCACGCGCTGCATGTAAACCGCGATGTCATATCTCGATCGTTAAGAGATAAACTGTTGACACGTGCTGCGCTACCGCGCAGCCGCGTCGTACCATATAACTAATCGCTTCCTGAATAAACGTTGTTGTTGGCTTGACATATCACGACTGATACATGGTGTCAGAAGTGGGATGCCGTCCACCCGGTGCTTAGTCGGCCCCTGGTGTTTATCGTGCGAGTCACGCGCTGCATGTAAACCGCGATGTCATATCTCGATCGTTAAGAGATAAACTGTTGACACGTGCTGCGCTACCGCGCAGCCGCGTCGTACCATATAACTAATCGCTTCCTGAATAAACGTTGTTGTTGGCTTGACATATCACGACTGATACATGGTGTCAGAAGTGGGATGCCGTCCACCCGGTGCTTAGTCGGCCCCTGGTGTTTATCGTGCGAGTCACGCGCTGCATGTAAACCGCGATGTCATATCTCGATCGTTAAGAGATAAACTGTTGACACGTGCTGCGCTACCGCGCAGCCGCGTCGTACCATATAACTAATCGCTTCCTGAATAAACGTTGTTGTTGGCTTGACATATCACGACTGATACATAGTGTCAGAAGTGGGATGAGGTCCACCCGGTGCTTAGTCGGCCCCTGGTGTTTATCGTGCGAGTCACGCGCTGCATGTAAACCGCGATGTCATATCTCGATCGTTAAGAGATAAACTCTTGACACGTGCTGCGCTACCGCGCAGCCGCGTCGTACCATATAACTAATCGCTTCCTGAATAAACGTTGTTGTTGGCTTGACATATCACGACTGATACATGGTGTCAGAAGTGGGATGCCGTCCACCCGGTGCTTAGTCGGCCCCTGGTGTTTATCGTGCGAGTCACGCGCTGCATGTAAACCGCGATGTCATATCTCGATCGTTAAGAGATAAACTGTTGACACGTGCTGCGCTACCGCGCAGCCGCGTCGTACCATATAACTAATCGCTTCCTGAATAAACGTTGTTGTTGGCTTGACATATCACGACTGATACATGGTGTCAGAAGTGGGATGAGGTCCACCCGGTGCTTAGTCGGCCCCTGGTGTTTATCGTGCGAGTCACGCGCTGCATGTAAACCGCGATGTCATATCTCGATCGTTAAGAGATAAACTGTTGACACGTGCTGCGCTACCGCGCAGCCGCGTCGTACCATATAACTAATCGCTTCCTGAATAAGCGTTGTTGTTGGCTTGACATATCACGACTGATACATGGTGTCAGAAGTGGGATGCCGTCCACCCGGTGCTTAGTCGGCCCCTGGTGTTTATCGTGCGAGTCACGCGCTGCATGTAAACCGCGATGTCATATCTCGATCGTTAAGAGATAAACTGTTGACACGTGCTGCGCTACCGCGCAGCCGCGTCGTACCATATAACTAATCGCTTCCTGAATAAACGTTGTTGTTGGCTTGACATATCACGACTGATACATGGTGTCAGAAGTGGGATGCCGTCCACCCGGTGCTTAGTCGGCCCCTGCTGTTTATCGTGCAAGTCACGCGCTGCATGTAAACCGCGATGTCATATCTCGTTAAGAGATAAACTTGACACGTGCTGCGCTACCGCGCAGCCGCGTCGTACCATATAACTAATCGCTTCCTGAATAAACGTTGTTTTTGGCTTGACATATCACGACTGATACATGGTGTCAGAAGTGGGATGAGGTCCACCCGGTGCTTAGTCGGCCCCTGGTGTTTATCGTGCGAGTCACGCGCTGCATGTAAACCGCGATGTCATATCTCGGTCGTTAAGAGATAAACTGTTGACACGTGCTGCGCTACCGCGCAGCCGCGTCGTACCATATAACTAATCGCTTCCTGAATAAACGTTGTTGTTGGCTTGACATATCACGACTGATACATGGTGTCAGAAGTGGGATGCCGTCCACCCGGTGCTTAGTCGGCCCCTGGTGTTTATCGTGCGAGTCACGCGCTGCATGTAAACCGCGATGTCATATCTCGATCGTTAAGAGATAAACTGTTGACACGTGCTGCGCTACCGCGCAGCCGCGTCGTACCATATAACTAATCGCTTCCTGAATAAACGTTGTTGTTGGCTTGACATATCACGACCGATACATGGTGTCAGAAGTGGGATGCCGTCCACCCGGTGCTTAGTCGGCCCCTGGTGTTTATCGTGCGAGTCACGCGCTGCATGTAAACCGCGATGTCATATCTCGATCGTTAAGAGATAAACTGTTGACACGTGCTGCGCTACCGCGCAGCCGCGTCGTACCATATAACTAATCGCTTCCTGAATAAACGTTGTTGTTGGCTTGACATATCACGACTGATACATGGTGTCAGAAGTGGGATGCCGTCCACCCGGTGCTTAGTCGGCCCCTGGTGTTTATCGTGCGAGTCACGCGCTGCATGTAAACCGCGATGTCATATCTCGATCGTTAAGAGATAAACTGTTGACACGTGCTGCGCTACCGCGCAGCCGCGTCGTACCATATAACTATTCGCTTCCTGAATAAACGTTGTTGTTGGCTTGACATATCACGACTGATACATGGTGTCAGAAGTGGGATGCCGTCCACCCGGTGCTTAGTCGGCCCCTGGTGTTTATCGTGCGAGTCACGCGCTGCATGTAAACCGCGATGTCATATCTCGATCGTTAAGAGATAAACTGTTGACACGTGCTGCGCTGCCGCGCAGCCGCGTCGTACCATATAACTAATCGCTTCCTGAATAAACGTTGTTGTTGGCTTGACATATCACGACTGATACATGGTGTCAGAAGTGGGATGAGGTCCACCCGGTGCTTAGTCGGCCCCTGTTGTTTATCGTGCGAGTCACGCGCTGCATGTAAACCGCGATGTCATATCTCGATCGTTAAGAGATAAACTGTTGACACGTGCTGCGCTACCGCGCAGCCGCGTCGTACCATATAACTAATCGCTTCCTGAATAAACGTTGTTGTTGGCTTGACATATCACGACTGATACATGGTGTCAGAAGTGGGATGCCGTCCACCCGGTGCTTAGTCGGCCTCTGGTGTTTATCGTGCGAGTCACGCGCTGCATGTAAACCGCGATGTCATATCTCGATCGTTAAGAGATAAACTGTTGACACGTGCTGCGCTACCGCGCAGCCGCGTCGTACCATATAACTAATCGCTTCCTGAATAAACGTTGTTGTTGGCTTGACATATCACGACTGATACATGGTGTCAGAAGTGGGATGCCGTCCACCCGGTGCTTAGTCGGCCCCTGCTGTTTATCGTGCAAGTCACGCGCTGCATGTAAACCGCGATGTCATATCTCGTTAAGAGATAAACTTGACACGTGCTGCGCTACTGCGCAGCCGAGTCGTACCATATAACTAATCGCTTCCTGAATAAACGTTGTTGTTGGCTTGACATATCACGACTGATACATGGTGTCAGAAGTGGGATGCCGTCCACCCGGTGCTTAGTCGGCCCCTGGTGTTTATCGTGCGAGTCACGCGCTGCATGTAAACCGCGATGTCATATCTCGATCGTTAAGAGATAAACTGTTGACACGTGCTGCGCTACCGCGCAGCCGCGTCGTATCATATAACTAATCGCTTCCTGAATAAACGTTGTTGTTGGCTTGACATATCACGACTGATACATGGTGTCAGAAGTGGGATGCCGTCCACCCGGTGCTTAGTCGGCCCCTGGTGTTTATCGTGCGAGTCACGTGCTGCATGTAAACCGCAATGTCATATCTCGATCGTTAAGAGATAAACTGTTGACACGTGCTGCGCTACCGCGCAGCCGCGTCGTACCATATAACTAATCGCTTCCTGAATAAACGTTGTTGTTGGCTTGACATATCACGACTGATACGTGGTGTCAGAAGTGGGATGCCGTCCACCCGGTGCTTAGTCGGCCCCTGGTGTTTATCGTGCGAGTCACGCGCTGCATGTAAACCGCGATGTCATATCTCGATCGTTAAGAGATAAACTGTTGACACGCGCTGCGCTACCGCGCAGCCGCGTCGTACCATATAACTAATCGCTTCCTGAATAAACGTTGTTGTTGGCTTGACATATCACGACTGATACATGGTGTCAGAAGTGGGATGCCGTCCACCCGGTGCTTAGTCGGCCCCTGGTGTTTATCGTGCGAGTCACGCGCTGCATGTAAACCGCGATGTCATATCTCGATCGTTAAGAGATAAACTGTTGACACGTGCTGCGCTACCGCGCAGCCGCGTCGTACCATATAACTAATCGCTTCCTGAATAAACGTTGTTGTTGGCTTGACATATCACGACTGATACATGGTGTCAGAAGTGGGATGAGGTCCACCCGGTGCTTAGTCGGCCCCTGGTGTTTATCGTGCGAGTCACGCGCTGCATGTAAACCGCGATGTCATATCTCGATCGTTAAGAGATAAACTGTTGACACGTGCTGCGCTACCGCGCAGCCGCGTCGTACCATATAACTAATCGCTTCCTGAATAAACGTTGTTGTTGGCTTGACATATCACGACTGATACATGGTGTCAGAAGTGGGATGAGGTCCACCCGGTGCTTAGTCGGCCCCTGGTGTTTATCGTGCGAGTCACGCGCTGCATGTAAACCGCGATGTCATATCTCGATCGTTAAGAGATAAACTGTTGACACGTGCTGCGCTACCGCGCAGCCGCGTCGTACCATATAACTAATCGCTTCCTGAATAAACGTTGTTGTTGGCTTGACATATCACGACTGATACATGGTGTCAGAAGTGGGATGCCGTCCACCCGGTGCTTAGTCGGCCCCTGGTGTTTATCGTGCGAGTCACGCGCTGCATGTAAACCGCGATGTCATATCTCGATCGTTAAGAGATAAACTGTTGACACGTGCTGCGCTACCGCGCAGCCGCGTCGTACCATATAACTAATCGCTTCCTGAATAAACGTTGTTGTTGGCTTGACATATCACGACTGATACATGGTGTCAGAAGTGGGATGAGGTCCACCCGGTGCTTAGTCGGCCCCTGGTGTTTATCGTGCGAGTCACGCGCTGCATGTAAACCGCGATGTCATATCTCGATCGTTAAGAGATAAACTGTTGACACGTGCTGCGCTACCGCGCAGCCGCGTCGTACCATATAACTAATCGCTTCCTGAATAAATGTTGTTGTTGGCTTGACATATCACGACTGATACATGGTGTCAGAAGTGGGATGCCGTCCACCCGGTGCTTAGTCGGCCCCTGCTGTTTATCGTGCAAGTCACGCGCTGCATGTAAACCGCGATGTCATATCTCGTTAAGAGATAAACTTGACACGTGCTGCGCTACCGCGCAGCCGCGTCGTACCATATAACTAATCGCTTCCTGAATAAACGTTGTTTTTGGCTTGACATATCACGACTGATACATGGTGTCAGAAGTGGGATGAGGTCCACCCGGTGCTTAGTCGGCCCCTGGTGTTTATCGTGCGAGTCACGCGCTGCATGTAAACCGCGATGTCATATCTCGATCGTTAAGAGATAAACTGTTGACACGTGCTGCGCTACCGCGCAGCCGCGTCGTACCATATAACTAATCGCTTCCTGAATAAACGTTGTTGTTGGCTTGACATATCACGACTGATACATGGTGTCAGAAGTGGGATGCCGTCCACCCGGTGCTTAGTCGGCCCCTGCTGTTTATCGTGCAAGTCACGCGCTGCATGTAAACCGCGATGTCATATCTCGTTAAGAGATAAACTTGACACGTGCTGCGCTACCGCGCAGCCGCGTCGTACCATATAACTAATCGCTTCCTGAATAAACGTTGTTGTTGGCTTGACATAGCACGACTGATACATGGTGTCAGAAGTGGGATGCCGTCCACCCGGTGCTTAGTCGGCCCCTGGTGTTTATCGTGCGAGTCACGCGCTGCATGTAAACCGCGATGTCATATCTCGATCGTTAAGAGATAAACTGTTGACACGTGCTGCGCTACCGCGCAGCCGCGTCGTACCATATAACTAATCGCTTCCTGAATAAACGTTGTTGTTGGCTTGACATATCACGACTGATACATGGTGTCAGAAGTGGGATGCCGTCCACCCGGTGCTTAGTCGGCCCCTGGTGTTTATCGTGCGAGTCACGCGCTGCATGTAAACCGCGATGTCATATCTCGATCGTTAAGAGATAAACTGTTGACACGTGCTGCGCTACCGCGCAGCCGCGTCGTACCATATAACTAATCGCTTCCTGAATAAACGTTGTTGTTGGCTTGACATATCACGACTGATACATGGTGTCAGAAGTGGGATGAGGTCCACCCGGTGCTTAGTCGGCCCCTGGTGTTTATCGTGCGAGTCACGCGCTGTATGTAAACCGCGATGTCATATCTCGATCGTTAAGAGATAAACTGTTGACACGTGCTGCGCTACCGCGCAGCCGCGTCGTACCATATAACTAATCGCTTCCTGAATAAACGTTGTTGTTGGCTTGACATATCACGACTGATACATGGTGTCAGAAGTGGGATGCCGTCCACCCGGTGCTTAGTCGGCCCCTGGTGTTTATCGTGCGAGTCACGCGCTGCATGTAAACCGCGATGTCATATCTCGATCGTTAAGAGATAAACTGTTGACACGTGCTGCGCTACCGCGCAGCCGCGTCGTACCATATAACTAATCGCTTCCTGAATAAACGTTGTTGTTGGCTTGACATATCACGACTGATACATGGTGTCAGAAGTGGGATGCCGTCCACCCGGTGCTTAGTCGGCCCCTGGTGTTTATCGTGCAGGTCACGCGCTGCATGTAAACCGCGATGTCATATCTCGTGAAGAGATAAACTTGACACGTGCTGCGCTACCGCGCAGCCGCGTCGTACCATATAACTAATCGCTTCCTGAATAAACGTTGTTGTTGGCTTGACATATCACGACTGATACATGGTGTCAGAAGTGGGATGCCGTCCACCCGGTGCTTAGTCGGCCCCTGCTGTTTATCGTGCAAGTCACGCGCTGCATGTAAACCGCGATGTCATATCTCGTTAAGAGATAAACTTGACACGTGCTGCGCTACCGCGCAGCCGCGTCGTACCATATAACTAATCGCTTCCTGAATAAACGTTGTTTTTGGCTTGACATATCACGACTGATACATGGTGTCAGAAGTGGGATGAGGTCCACCCGGTGCTTAGTCGGCCCCTGGTGTTTATCGTGCGAGTCACGCGCTGCATGTAAACCGCGATGTCATATCTCGATCGTTAAGAGATAAACTGTTGACACGTGCTGCGCTACCGCGCAGCCGCGTCGTACCATATAACTAATCGCTTCCTGAATAAACGTTGTTGTTGGCTTGACATAGCACGACTGATACATGGTGTCAGAAGTGGGATGCCGTCCACCCGGTGCTTAGTCGGCCCCTGGTGTTTATCGTGCGAGTCACGCGCTGCATGTAAACCGCGATGTCATATCTCGATCGTTAAGAGATAAACTGTTGACACGTGCTGCGCTACCGCGCAGCCGCGTCGTACCATATAACTAATCGCTTCCTGAATAAACGTTGTTGTTGGCTTGACATATCACGACTGATACATGGTGTCAGAAGTGGGATGCCGTCCACCCGGTGCTTAGTCGGCCCCTGGTGTTTATCGTGCGAGTCACGCGCTGCATGTAAACCGCGATGTCATATCTCGATCGTTAAGAGATAAACTGTTGACACGTGCTGCGCTACCGCGCAGCCGCGTCGTACCATATAACTAATCGCTTCCTGAATAAACGTTGTTGTTGGCTTGACATATCACGACTGATACATGGTGTCAGAAGTGGGATGCCGTCCACCCGGTGCTTAGTCGGCCCCTGGTGTTTATCGTGCGAGTCACGCGCTGCATGTAAACCGCGATGTCATATCTCGATCGTTAAGAGATAAACTGTTGACACGTGCTGCGCTACCGCGCAGCCGCGTCGTACCATATAACTAATCGCTTCCTGAATAAACGTTGTTGTTGGCTTGACATATCACGACTGATACATGGTGTCAGAAGTGGGATGCCGTCCACCCGGTGCTTAGTCGGCCCCTGGTGTTTATCGTGCAGGTCACGCGCTGCATGTAAACCGCGATGTCATATCTCGTTAAGAGATAAACTTGACACGTGCTGCGCTACCGCGCAGCCGCGTCGTACCATATAACTAATCGCTTCCTGAATAAACGTTGTTGTTGGCTTGACATATCACGACTGATACATGGTGTCAGAAGTGGGATGCCGTCCACCCGGTGCTTAGTCGGCCCCTGGTGTTTATCGTGCGAGTCACGCGCTGCATGTAAACCGCGATGTCATATCTCGATCGTTAAGAGATAAACTGTTGACACGTGCTGCGCTACCGCGCAGCCGCGTCGTACCATATAACTAATCGCTTCCTGAATAAACGTTGTTGTTGGCTTGACATATCACGGCTGATACATGGTGTCAGAAGTGGGATGAGGTCCACCCGGTGCTTAGTCGGCCCCTGGTGTTTATCGTGCGAGTCACGCGCTGCATGTAAACCGCGATGTCATATCTCGATCGTTAAGAGATAAACTGTTGACACGTGCTGCGCTACCGCGCAGCCGCGTCGTACCATATAACTAATCGCTTCCTGAATAAACGTTGTTGTTGGCTTGACATATCACGACTGATACATGGTGTCAGAAGTGGGATGCCGTCCACCCGGTGCTTAGTCGGCCCCTGGTGTTTATCGTGCGAGTCACGCGCTGCATGTAAACCGCGATGTCATATCTCGATCGTTAAGAGATAAACTGTTGACACGTGCTGCGCTACCGCGCAGCCGCGTCGTACCATATAACTAATCGCTTCCTGAATAAACGTTGTTGTTGGCTTGACATATCACGACTGATACATGGTGTCAGAAGTGGGATGCCGTCCACCCGGTGCTTAGTCGGCCCGTGCTGTTTATCGTGCAAGTCACGCGCTGCATGTAAACCGCGATGTCATATCTCGTTAAGAGATAAACTGTTGACACGTGCTGCGCTACCGCGCAGCCGCGTCGTACTATATAACTAATCGCTTCCTGAATAAACGTTGTTGTTGGCTTGACATATCACGACTGATACATGGTGTCAGAAGTGGGATGCCGTCCACCCGGTGCTTAGTCGGCCCCTGGTGTTTATCGTGCGAGTCACGCGCTGCATGTAAACCGCGATGTCATATCTCGATCGTTAAGAGATAAACTGTTGACACGTGCTGCGCTACCGCGCAGCCGCGTCGTACCATATAAGTAATCGCTTCCTGAATAAACGTTGTTGTTGGCTTGACATATCACGACTGATACATGGTGTCAGAAGTGGGATGCCGTCCACCCGGTGCTTAGTCGGCCCCTGGTGTTTATCGTGCGAGTCACGCGCTGCATGTAAACCGCGATGTCATATCTCGATCGTTAAGAGATAAACTGTTGACACGTGCTGCGCTACCGCGCAGCCGCGTCGTACCATATAACTAATCGCTTCCTGAATAAACGTTGTTGTTGGCTTGACATATCACGACTGATACACGGTGTCAGAAGTGGGATGCCGTCCACCCGGTGCTTAGTCGGCCCCTGGTGTTTATCGTGCGAGTCACGCGCTGCATGTAAACCGCGATGTCATATCTCGATCGTTAAGAGATAAACTGTTGACACGTGCTGCGCTACCGCGCAGCCGCGTCGTACCATATAACTAATCGCTTCCTGAATAAACGTTGTTGTTGGCTTGACATATCACGACTGATACATGGTGTCAGAAGTGGGATGCCGTCCACCCGGTGCTTAGTCGGCCCCTGGTGTTTATCGTGCAGGTCACGCGCTGCATGTAAACCGCGATGTCATATCTCGTTAAGAGATAAACTGTTGAGACGTGCTGCGCTACCGCGCAGCCGCGTCGTACCATATAACTAATCGCTTCCTGAATAAACGTTGTTGTTGGCTTGACATATCACGACTGATACATGGTGTCAGAAGTGGGATGCCGTCCACCCGGTGCTTAGTCGGCCCCTGGTGTTTATCGTGCGAGTCACGCGCTGCATGTAAACCGCGATGTCATATCTCGATCGTTAAGAGATAAACTGTTGACACGTGCTGCGCTACCGCGCAGCCGCGTCGTACCATATAACTAATCGCTTCCTGAATAAACGTTGTTGTTGGCTTGACATATCACGACTGATACATGGTGTCAGAAGTGGGATGAGGTCCACCCGGTGCTTAGTCGGCCCCTGGTGTTTATCGTGCGAGTCACGCGCTGCATGTAAACCGCGATGTCATATCTCGATCGTTAAGAGATAAACTGTTGACACGTGCTGCGCTACCGCGCAGCCGCGTCGTACCATATAACTAATCGCTTCCTGAATAAACGTTGTTGTTGGCTTGACATATCACGACTGATACATGGTGTCAGAAGTGGGATGCCGTCCACCCGGTGCTTAGTCGGCCCCTGGTGTTTATCGTGCGAGTCACGCGCTGCATGTAAACCGCGATGTCATATCTCGATCGTTAAGAGATAAACTGTTGACACGTGCTGCGCTACCGCGCAGCCGCGTCGTACCATATAACTAATCGCTTCCTGAATAAACGTTGTTGTTGGCTTGACATATCACGACTGATACATGGTGTCAGAAGTGGGATGCCGTCCACCCGGTGCTTAGTCGGCCCCTGCTGTTTATCGTGCAAGTCACGCGCTGCATGTAAACCGCGATGTCATATCTCGTTAAGAGATAAACTGTTGACACGTGCTGCGCTACCGCGCAGCCGCGTCGTACTGTATAACTACTCGCTTCCTGAATAAACGTTGTTGTTGGCTTGACATATCACGACTGATACATGGTGTCAGAAGTGGGATGCCGTCCACCCGGTGCTTAGTCGGTCCCTGGTGTTTATCGTGCAAGTCACGCGCTGCACGTAAACCGCGATGTCATATCTCGTTAAGAGATAAACTTGACACGTGCTGCGCTACCGCGCAGCCGCGTCGTACCATATAACTAATCGCTTCCTGAATAAACGTTGTTGGTTTGACATATCACGACTGATGCATGGTGTCAGAAGTGGGATGCCGTCCACCCGGTGCTTAGTCGGCCCCTGGTGTTTATCGTGCAAGTCACGCGCTGCATGTGAACCGCGATGTCATATCTCGTTAAGAGATAAACTGTTGACACGTGCTGCGCTGCCGCGCAGCCGCGTCGTACTATATAACTAATCGCTTCCTGAATAAACGTTGTTGTTGGCTTGACACATCACGACTGATACATGGTGTCAGAAGTGGGATGCCGTCCACCCGGTGCTTAGTCGGCCCCTGGTGTTTATCGTGCAAGTCACGCGCTGCATGTGAACCGCGATGTCATATCTCGCTAAGAGATAAACTGTTGACAAGTGCTGCGCTGCCGCGCAGCCGCGCCGTACTATATAACTTATCGCTTCCTGAATAAACGTCGCTGTTGGCTTGACACATCACGACTGATACATGGTGTCAGAAGTGGGATGCCGTCCACCCGGTGCTTAGTCGGCCCCTGGTGTTTATCGTGCAAGTCACGCGCTGCATGTGAACCTTGATACATTACGACTGATACAATGGTGAACCAGCTCAGTTCATCTAACATACAACTAAAATAAATTAGATCAGATGTCAGAGCGCTGTCCTAAAAAACCAAGAACGCGTGAAGGGAATTCTTTAAAATTTTGTCACAATCAGGTTGTGTTTACAAGAAAACGGGTGACGTTGCATTTCTAATATTTTATATGCTGAGTTCCTATGTTTACCAGGAGCATGCCCTTAAATTTCGTTGCTGCGTTATGATGTGAAACTAAGTTACGAGACTTCAAAATCGCAAAAAAAAGGTTCATTTTGAATAAACATTTAAAAATGTGAGTGTGCTATTAAGGAAAGCAGGTATACACGGAACTAGACGAGTCCTTCATCTATTCAATAAAAAATTAAGAACGCGTCTTTGATGGATCACAAGTCTAGAAACTTGGAACGCAGAGGTATCTCTTTGAAAATATCAAAACTTGTGCGTTAAGTTTTGAAGCATCTGTAAAATATTTTGCACAAAAAAAGTGATGATAAAATAGCAATTTATTTGCAAAAAAAAAAAACGAAATACGTAACACGCGCACAGACGCGACATTTGCACCGCAAACAGGAGTGTTAGCACAGCTGCCACCGGTATTATGGTTGAGGCCGTGGGACCGCCGCCTTAACTAAAAACAGAAAACCATGTTTTGGGGTTACATTATGCACATTAAACGATTAAAAACTTTCAGGGTGAATTCATTTTCAGCCTTGCTGCACAATACAGACTGCTGTTCCACCAACGCAAAGTATCCCAATCCAAGCAAGGCGGCGAAGAACCACCAACTCTGACAAGATGGCTGAACACGATCCGCTCTTCCACTGAACTCTGATCGTGTTGGACGATTGGAGCCAGCGGAAATCTACCGGCATCCAGCGTTGCTAGTTTTTGTGTTTGTACGTGATATGGTCACGGAGTAAGGCGAAGAGACGATAAATAGTGAACTGAAAAGAAAGGTTTAATCGGCAAACTTCTGGCAAACAAAATAAAGAACGAGCGTCGAGACAGCAGAAAAGCGGGCGGCGAATTCGCGGCGAAGCGAGAGCGAGACTGACTCGACGACGTTCCGCGCAACTCCTTATATAGTGTGCGTCAGCATTTCGAAAATTCGGGCCGGAAGGTTCGAGCGTTCGGGGGGAGAATGAACAGGCACTTTCGAGAACAAGAACGTAGGGCGAAATTGTAGAAGTTACGTCCCGAGAAAGAAGAAACACGAATATTCTAGAAGTGTGTCTACTTCTAGAAGTTCTAGAAGTAGGGGACGTAAACAGGAAATAAGGAGGGAATATGGGTACGATAATTCACGGGAAAGCTCGTTGTTATTCGAGGCTAGAACAAGAGTATCCAGGACCAGGACATATAACACAGTACAAGGAAATTGATACGCATGTGCCGTACGCCAAGAGGAAGACGAGATAATAGAATACCTGGTGTTGAGGTGCAAAGGGCTTGCTCCCACCCTTCCGGAGGGGGTGACGGATTTATCCAGAGTGCTGGGACTTGCAGACGAGAATGGAAGAATGGATGATAATTGCATTTTAATAACAAAGAGGGGATTGGAAAACTGGTGGAAATTATCCCTGGAGAGTTGAGTGACGCACAACTAACTGACACAGCTGGGGACAGGTAGGACAGAGGAAAACTGGGACTGCCTACTTTGTTTCTCCGGCCCCGTCTCCCAGTGGGCCTGGTACCAACCTGTTCAAGAGGAGGGAAGGGGAAATCCCAGCCCTTCTCCCACGTTCATCCTTTCCCTCCTCTTGAACAGGTTGGTATACGCTCTCTTCACAGTAGCTTTGGCTGTACTGCACGGTTTCAGTGAGACTTGGTTGGATTGGGTTTTTATGGCGCAAGGGCTGCTAAGGCCAAAGAGCGCCAAAGAAGGAAACTATTGCATTGAGGGTAAGCGAGAAGAAAGGACTCTAGTGGTCAGGGTTAAAAGTAGAGGAATGATACATGGATCGGATAATGTCACAAACACAAATGGACATGAGTGAAAAGCTTTGAAGTTCACAGTCGATGTAGAAGACCAATAGCTTCTAAAAACTTAAAAACCTGCTTGTAAGTTACGAATGGTTCATCACCCAATAACAACATTGGGTGTAAGGGAATGTGCTTTCTGTATAACTGTGCAAAGTGAGATCGGCGTTCCCGTTCATAGAAAGGGCACTCAATTAGAAAATGAAGAACACTTAGAGGATTGTCACACTGTTCACACAAAGGGGCATCCTCCCCATGGAGCAGGTAGCTATAAGTCAGATGAGTGTGGCCAATCCGCAAGCGACACAGTACTACTTCATAAAAGCGTTCCTGGTGCCGGGCGCTCGCCCATTTACCCAAATTTGGCTTAATAAGATGCAGCTTGTTGTGGATCTCCTCATTCCACTCGGCTTGCCATTGTGCTCGTATGCGAGACCTTACAGAAGGGCGATAGTCCATGTAAGGGATCCTTTTAATATCTACCTGTCTGCTGCCGCATGTGCGGGCAGCACGGTCGGCCGCCTCATTGCCTGGGATACCAACATGGCTGGGAATCCAACAAAAGACAATGGTGCAATGCTTTCTGGCTGCCACAATAATTTTCTTCTGAACTTCAATAACAAGAGAGTTCCTTGTAGGCAGCAGTGGAGATGGCTCGCAGGGCACTAAGAGAGTCAGTGAAAACCACTGCCAGGGGTATCCTGTGACGGGCTATGTGTACCGTAGCCATTAGGAGGCCATACAGCTCCGCTGTGAGAATAGAAGCAGCAGTATTTATCCGCCTTACAACTTCCACTGAGGATCCAATAACAGAGCAGCCAACAAAGGTCTCAGATTTTGTTCCATCTGTATAGAACTTTGTATGATCTTCATACAATTGAGCCAGTTCATAAAATTCTTGCAGAAGCACAGCACTCGGAGTGTTTTTCTTGTTATACAGTGCAAGAGACAGGTTGCAGAGTATGTCAGGGTGCTCCCAAGGTGCTATGATGCCAGAAAATTCTACTACCTAGGATGCCACATCTAATCCGACAGACTGGGCCAAGGTCTTCAGTCGCATACTGAACGGAGGGATCACGCTAGGTTTTGCGAGAAAGAGTCGTTCCGAGCGTGTATCTTGAACAACTTCTCGAGTAGGGTGCTGGAGGACAGATCGGATGCGAAGAGAGTACATCATGCCCAATGCGAATCTACGTTTCTCGAGGCAGCACTCGTTAGCCTCTGCGTATAGACTGGGCACAGGTGATGTACGAAATGCACCTGTGGCCAACCGAAGCCCAAAATGATGAATGGGATCCAACATCTTGAGAACAGACTGCCTGGCAGACCCATAAACAAAGCAGCCATAGTCTAGTCGAGAGCGTACCAAACAACGATAGATCCGCAGGAGGCACAATCGATCCGAGCCCCAAGACCGGTGAGAAAGAACTTTAAGGATATTGAGAGACTTGTGCGCTTTCAGTTTCAGGCTTTTTACATGAGCATTGAAATTCAGTTTACTATCAAACGTAAGACCCAAAAATTTGTGCTGAGGTTGAACACTAACATTACTATTGTAGATTGTTAGGGATGGTTCAAGAAGGATTCCACGTTTGCGGGTGAAGCAAACAGATGCAGCCTTTTCAGGAGAGAACTTAAACCCATTACTGTCAGCCCACTCAGTTAGCTTGTTGATGCCTAGCTGAACCCTGCGTTCACAGACTGAGAGGTTACAGGAGGAAACTGAAATTTGTAAATCATCGACGTAAAGTGAATACTGAACCGACGAAGGGATTACAGAAGCAATGGAGTTCATTTTAACTATAAACAAAGTAACACTTAGTACTCCCCCTTGCGGCACTCCATTTTCCTGCAGAAATTCACGGGAAAGTGTGTTCCCCAGCTGGACTCGAAAGGTGCGCCTGTCTAAATAGCTCTGAATGGCACGAAGCATGCGACCACGTAATCCGAGGTCAAACAGGTCCCTCAAAATGCCAAAGCGCCAAGCCGTGTCATACGCTTTCTCGAGATCGAAGAACACGGTAAGGCAGTGCTGCCCGTGTGCAAAGGCCTCACGCACAACAGTTTCGAGACGGACCAAGTGGTCGACTGTGGACCTTGATGAACTATAGCCGCATTGAAATTTGTCGAGTACCTTACCATGCTCCAAATAGTACATTAGTCTGCGATTAATCATTCGCTCCAATGTCTTACAGAGACAGCTGGTAAGAGCAATGGGCCTATAACTGGAAACGCAAGAAGCATCCTTACCAGCCTTCAAAAGTGGAAGGACATGAGCTACCTTCGAAGATGAAGGGAAATAGCCCTCCTGCCATATGCGGTTATAAAGATATAAAATTACATCGAGTGTTGAAGGATGAAGATGCTGTAGCATTGAATAATGCAAACCATCTGGTCCAGGAGCTGAGGACTTTGTGTTGTGAAGAACTGCGAGGAGCTCGTGCAAGCTGAATGTAGCATTATATCCCTCCTGTTCACCTCCTGAGGTTTTCAAGGGATTGCTTTCAGCCTTCAGCTTGTGTCGAAGGAAAGTAGATGAATAATGATGTGAACTGGATATATATTCAAAATGTTCTCCAAAAATATCAGCTTGTTCCTCGAGTGTGTCTGGGCATTTTCCATTCCTAAAAAGCAGGGGGATTTTAAATGCATGGCAGGAACCATTGATCTTGTGTATTCGATCCCAGACTTCCTTAGGTGAGGTACTGCTATTTACAGTGGAAGCATACCCTTGCCAACTTTCCCGTTTCGCTTTTCTTCGGACGTAGCGTGCACGGGCCTTCATTTTCCGAAAGGATATGAGGTTATCTCTAGTGGGGTACCATCTCAAAATACCCCAGGCCCGATTTTGTTTCTTGCGTGCCTCTTCACATTCCGAATTCCACCAGGGCTTTGGCCTCCTAGGAAGAAATTGAGATGTCTGCGGGATGGACAGCTTGGCTGCTGTGATAATACGCTCGGTTAAAAGATGATTGAGTTCGTCAATTGTAAGACTTTCGAGACGAGCATATGCTAAAAGCGATGCCTGCTTGAAAAGGCCCCAATCAGCCTTGTCAAGCTTCCAACGAGGCGGGCGTGTATGAATTAAAAGAGGGGCTATGCTACAGGTTAAAAGAGTAGGAAAATTATCGCTTCCACGTGGATTGGAATCCACACTCCGGGAAAAATCTGGAAGTAAACTAGCAGAACCAATTGAAAGGTCGATGGAAGTTGATGACAAGGATGATGGACTAAAATAAGTAGGCTGGCCCGTATTAAAAAGACAAAGACTTCGTGTGGTTAAAACTGACTCAACAATTTTTCCTCTGACATCCTGACGTGTGCTCCCCCATAAAGGGTTGTGACAATTAAAATCGCCCATCAAAAGGAAAGGCTCAGGAAGCTGGTCTAACAGCGAGTTAAAATCTGAACATTTTAAAGTAAGGGAAGGTGGCAGATATAAAGAGCATACTGTAAGAGCCTTATGGTGCAAAAACCGAACAGCCACTGCTTCAAGTGATGTGGACAGTGGAACCTCTGTGCAGGGAACTTCTCTTGGGAGAACCACCGCAACTCCCCCAGAGGAACTGACAGAGCTCGGACGATCCCTCCGGAAAACCTGGTAACGTCTGAGGAAATTAGTATGGCTGGGACTCAAATGAGTCTCTTGCAAGCACAGCGCTCGTGGCTTGTACTCCTCCAGAAGATGCTCTACATCATCCAGGTTTCTTAGAAGGCCACGACAGTTCCACTGTATGAGTACAGAAGCCATTTTAGGCACGAAAACCGGAGCACATGGAAAAGTGAGTCAGTTACCTCACTTCGGAGGAGTTACGAGTTTTTTCGATTTTTGTTTCTTTGTAGTCTGCCACTCCATCTCATCCTGGTCAGAACCCGGAGTCGATGAGGGGGCAGACAAGGCAGCGCCAGTGTTCTCCTGAGCCTCGCAGGCAGACTTGCCTGCTAGCCCGGGAGGGTCTGTACCGCGGGGCCCCAATCCGCGACCACGACCAGAACTAGGTGGAAAGGTGGTCGATGTGCTGGGGAGGAGTTCTACCCCGTCCATCTGTTCCACCTCCTTTCTCGGCAGGGAAGCTGCGTGCGAACCACGCAGCTCCTTGGTTGCTGGCTGCCTCTCCAGGGACTGAGGCCGAGGGCCTCGCTTCTTCTCCTCCTCCCTAGGAGAGCGGCCAGTGTTGACAGGTGCAGACAGTGCTGGCCTGTCCTGAGCAGAGGAAGCAGCTAAAGCGCCCTCTCTGCGAGAACAGGAAGCCTGCTGACCCTGCGCCGCAGTCTTGAAGGGTAGGGCGGGCACGGCTATTGCCGGCCCACCTTTGCCCAGGGGAGCAGCATGCTGCTCCTGTCGAAGGGATGGGGCCCTTAGGTCAGCCGCCAAGATCTCAGGAGAGACCTGGGTGGCCCTAGTCTCCAAGTGTGGTGCAGGGCCCCTTCGCACCACCTCGGCGTAACCTCCTTTTGAGAGGAAGGACAGCTTCTTCTTAGCCTCCAAGTAGGTGATGTTCTCCTTTGCCTTTAGGGAAAGAATTTCTTTTTCTTGACGCCAAAGGGGACAGGTGCGGGAGTAAGCTGGGTGGGGCCCACTGCAGTTACTACAGCGGGCCGCTGCCTCGCAGATGTCAGCAACATGTTCCTGGCTTCCACATTTTGCACAAGTTTCTTTCCCTCTGCAACTGCGTGACCCATGCCCAAAGCGTTGGCAGCGGAAGCACCGTTGCGGGTTGGGGACATAGGGACGGATGCGGCACTGGAGATAACCTGCCTTCACAGTTTCAGGGAGGGTGTGTCTCTCAAAGGTCAAGATCACGTGCTTTGACGGGGTTTCCTTGCCATCCTTGCGGAACATAATACGTTTAACGGCGACAACACCGGCATCTTTCAGTCCTTCCAGGATTTCTTCCTCGCTAGCATCGAGGAAGTCTTCTTCAGAAAGGACTCCACGGATCGTGTTGAGCGTCCCGTGAGGACTCGCGGACACTTCGACGTCGACTATGCTGGTCATCTTGGAGAGTGCTTCACTTTGGGCTTTCGTGTTTACTTCAACGAGAAGGTCGCCGGAGTGGAGTTTTTTTGCTTTGTACGAGAACCCAATAAGGTTTTCTAGCACTTTGGCTACCACAAAGGGGGACAATTTGGACACTGGCTTTTCTTCAAGGTTCGAGTGAATCACAAAAAACTTTGTAAATGTTCCCATTTCAGGGGCTTTTCCAATGACTTGGGGCTCAGGGCGAGGCCTCTTGGAGGCCTGCCTTGAACCGGGTTTAGAAGGGAGGGGCGCCATATGAAGGGCAAAAAACTTCGGCGTCCGTAGCGCAGCACCCACCACGGAGTCCAACAAGGGGATAGGTAACATCTCATAACAGGTCTGGCTTGTCTGAGTATGTTACTCTATCAGTGCTACCAGGATGCTATAACCAAGTGTGGGTCAAGAAAGAGTTCTGTCGCCACCCAAGGTTAGCCCTTGCCGCCAAAGAAGGTGAAAACGAAGAATAGGAGAAAGGAGGAAAGAGAAAGAAAAGAGGGGATAGAGAAGAAGTGGCGACTAGACTGAATCATCCTGGCCGGGCCTTACCAGGACTCCCGTCTATGAGAAGCGGGGGCCGAAGTGGTGTATTGCCTCGCCCGGGGGGCCCCGAAGGGTCCAAACCTACCCCGGGCTCGGCTCAACCACCAGGATGCCCTTTTCCCCAGACACGGGACAGCCACGCACAGCCAGACGTGGGCGGGCGAACCCGCACGGCTCGGGGTCCGTGGAGACGCCACTCTCCAAACACCTGCTTTCACAGGTGCCCCCTGCGGGCGGTTTCAGTGAGACGGAGTATAGGTCTGACCAGAGGAAAATTGGCGACTCCCTCGCCGGGGGATGTTGTTTTTAGTTGTTTTTTTGCCCGATCCCCCAAAAGTCATCCGGGTGACAGTTACGAAATTGCAGAGTTTAAGTGTGATGTACCGGTTAATTTGGGATAATGCAAGGATACGTTGGTGTTACGAGAAGCGCCTTTTCCAGTCTGCGACCGCGCCCAGTCTGTGGCTTCCAGGCATCCCGCGCTTCTCCGTGGCTATACAACTCGGCTCTCTTCTGCCGGTGTCTCCGGTTGCATCCGCCGTTGTTTAGGCTCAATAGGTCCTGTTCGCTAAACGTTCCAAACACGCACATAATACACGGCAGTAAGCAAATTGGCGAAGGAAAGAAATCATATATACTTTTGGTTCTTAACTTCTAGGCCAGGCGGCGCAAGCTACCGCCCGTTATAAAGGGTACAGCCATTAGCCTCCATCCATCCGGGATACCCGATTTTCAACATTGAGTATTCATCACCCCAACCCAAATCGCAGTGAATGAACTTCGAGACATCTTTATTTAACTCCGTGAAAAATAAAACAATTCTATAGCATGCATACAGTTTTCGAGGTGTTCATGCATGTAATCATTCGCAAGTCATTAGCTAATGTGTCTTCTTTCCAGATGCACAGTGAAACAGACTCGGACAGTGTTCCCCAAGTGGAATTCCGCCGCTTCTTACTCAGATGCTTGATTTGCTCTTTGTGAATCCATCAATACATCACGAATATTAGTCAAAATCGGGAGTACTGCTCTAACAGCATCATCTGAGACATCACCCAACAAAAGGGTATCTAATATGTCTTGCGCGTAAAACATACCCTCTTCTTTTACCAAGAGCCAAGTGCGACGTCCGGAACATAGTGATCCCGGGCCCACCACTGACGACACAGCTCCGTCTGGAGAAGCGAGAGGAGGTTGACCGGTCACAGGCTTCCCGCTTGTCGGATGACGGCCCTCGTGGCGGTAATGGTTCTTCTGGTAAGTCACCTTGATGCCGTCAGCATTTATGACCTTGAGCATTACTGAGAGACAGTGCTGGCCGCTCGAGTTGCACTGACGGTGGCTGGCAGGCAGGCCTCTCTTATCTTCTCCCTTGTGCTGGTAACATCGGTAAGACTGCATGCTAGCACCACTTGCTCCTTCCACCTTCTTGAGGTTGCAAATATAGCTCACCCCTCCTTCTTCTTCTTCCTTCTTTTTCCAGAGAAGAAATTCTGTAATGATAGAACATCGAAGCACATTTAATCTACGTGGAAACTACGAATGATGATGACACCAACACATACAGTGATGGAATATGTACGAAAGTCGGCGATGATTACTCGTAAAAGGTCTGGTGTGACTATGGTTTCCTGTTTGAGCTATCTACTGGCAAACAAAACGCGCATATGCCCGGCAAAAGTAAATAAAAAAAAAAGTATCTCAAAATTGCCCTGTAATTGTGTTGCTACGGGAAACGTTCTTGATTTAGTGCTAGTAACCTTGAGGCCTTCTCGAACTGCGCCTCCAGGTCTCTCCACTTCTCTCCACCCTATTAACCCGTTGGCTACCCCCGTCGGGTCGGCCTGTGTCCACAGAGTATGGGGAATGCAGTGATGGAAGCCGCATTTGACGTTTTGTAGCAGGTTCTGTAGCAGGCAAAATATTTGTTTCGAGCAGTTACTGACGCTTCTGGAGCAGATGCCAACATTTGTTAGCACATCACCTGAGAAGAAAAAAGTGATTGCATTTCTATATGAGTTCATTTATGATAGTGATTAAACGTTCCTGTTTGATACAAAGACTTATCTGTCAAAGACCCCCAAAACCAGAAAGCGGCCCGCCGAAAAACAGCTTTCGGCACTGGTGAAAACAAAAGCTCTTCATCTGCTGTTACCAGCGAACGTAGCAGCGAGCACGCATACTGTGACTAGGCCTCTTGTGCAACGTCAGCGTGCGATGACAACAGCATGGATGTGACGGAAGGTCAGAAAGAAATCGATTCTTGCCCACCAACGACCGCTGCTTCCTCATTCATTACCGCGTTTGATCACCTACCACTGTCATGCTTGCCGTCCAACTCGCGGGGATTTCACAAACTTGAAATGGGCAACGTGAAAAGCGTCGTACCCTCACAAATGCAGCACGCAAAGGGACCTTGCAACAACTGGCAATCGGAAGAATGCGCTTCGGGAACAGTTGGTCCGGCCGTGACCTTTGTGGCTTCCAAACATGTAGAGATCGACGCAAAAATGCAAGTCACCACAGTCCTGATGGGAAAAACAGTTTCCATGGCCAAGCTTCAACACACAGGTTTCATGTCAACTCTTGACGACGTCAAGGCTTTCCTGGAGCATGTGGATAAAGTCACGCTTTGCACTGATAGACCAAGCACTAGGGAGTGAGCTGTGCCGGAAAGTGCATTTGTTGACATTAATGGCAATGGCATCACAAAAGGTGTTTGTTGATCCTTAATGTGGACGCGTCGGTTTGTCAGAGATGCCTCAGCCTGTCAGACACCCTGCGAATCCGCCAGAAAAGAGCAACAGAGAGAAAAAGCATAACAAAGCCAGCTGGTGTTTGTTGTGTTTCTAAGACCATGGAGTACTCGCAGCCGTTACGAATAAACCTTTAGTACATATAGAACAACTATTTACAATCAAGGTGATTCCGGTATCGGCAGACGGCAGCGTTCGGCTGGCTCGCTGGCTCGCGTCGGTCGCTCGAGCTCGCTTCTTCCTCGTCGTTCCGTGTGTCCACTTCGGGACACAACACTCCCTCAGACTAATCACAGTCCGTACCGAGACACCGGCTTGCGTGCTCTCGAGGGGTATCGGCGTTCAGCGCTTTCAGACGTTGTTCGGGCACCCGGAGAAGGGACAGTTGCTTTTAAATCTGGTTTCCCACGTTCCGCTGATGTACTTTCCTCCGGTTCGGGATTGAACAGAGTATCTGACTCGGATTCCCCGGTGCCTGCAACTTGGCTTGGTCGGCGAAGAAGTTGGTTGACGTGTCGTTTCCAAACTCCGTTGGGCACCTTGACCTTGTAGTGCGCTCTCCCAAGACACTTCAGAATCGTGCCTGGAATCCAACTTCTCTTTGCCTTTCGGTAGTCTCGCACCAAAACCCCGTCTCCCTCTTCAAACTTCCTTTTCGGTTCTTTCTGAGCTTGAAACTCCGATAACTTCTCTGGGTGAAGTAGATCCAATCTCGTTCTAAATCTCCGCTTGAACAACAGTTCTGATGGTGCGAAACCAGTGGATGTGTGTGGTGTGCAACGATAAGCCATCAGAACTCGGGAAAGCTTCGTTTGTAATGACCCTTCGGTCTGTTTCCGCAGTCCTTGCTTGAGCACTTGTACTGCTCGTTCGGCTGCACCATTCGTTGCGGGATGAAACGGAGCACAAAACTTGTGTTGGATTCCATTTCCCCTCAAAAATTCTTCGAAAACCTCAGAATGAAAGGGTGGTCCATTGTCCGAGACTATAGTTCGCGGTAGTCCATGCAGTGCGAACAACTTCCGCAAAACTTCCACGACTTTCTCCGCAATCGTGCTCGACATTATTTCCACTTCCAGCCACTTAGAAAAGGCGTCGGTGACAACTAGAAACCTTTCCCCTAGGAACGGGCCAGCAAAATCAATATGCAGTCTTTCCCAGGGTTGTTCGGGTGTCGGCCAGTGGAAATACTCTTGAACTGGTTGGTTCCGAAACTTCTGACACAGAGAACACTCTTCGACTGTTCTGACAATGTCATTGTCTATGTTGGGCCACCAAGCATGCAGTCTTGCCAGACTCTTCATGCGCACAATGCCGTCATGTACCGCATGAAGCTCGTGCAGTACTCTTTCTCGGCATGCCTCTGGAATAACAACTCTTCGGCCCCACAATAAGCATTCTTCCTCCACCGTAAGTTCCAACTTCCTCTTGAAGTATACTTCCATATCTGGACTTACGTTCTCAGGCCATCCGGTTTGAGTGAATTTCAGTGCCTTGGTGTACTGTTGGTCTTTCTCTCCTGCCTCCTGCAGGGTCTTCGTGTCTACTGGACACAGGTCTAGCTGTCCCATGTAAAAACTTGTGGCATAGTCGTTCACCTTTTCTTCTTGTCCATCAATTGGCAGGCGAGATAGGGCATCGGCGTTGAGATTGTCTTCTGATTTCTTGCAGACCATTGTATATTGGTATGCTGACAAAAGCATTGCCCAACGTTGCAATCTTGCAGCTGCTATTGTTGGAATGCCTTTCTTGGGTCCAAGGATGGTTGCCAACGGCTTGTTGTCGGTTACCAAGATGAAGTTACGTCCATATATGTAGTCATGGAATCTCTTCACTCCAAAGACGATCGCTAGAGCTTCCTTCTCCAGTTGAGCATAATTTTCCTCTGCTCGAGCAAGTGTCCTTGATGCATAAGCAAGAGGACGCTCTGTCTTGTCCGGATACACGTGCGCTAACACGGCTCCAACTCCTACTGGGGAAGCGTCGCAAGACAAAATCAGTGGTAGCTCTGGATCATAGTGAGCCAACACTGGGGCTCTGCTCAAGATTCCCTTGAGTTCCTGGAATCTCCTGTCGCACTCTGGTGACCAGTTCCACGGCATGTCTTCATGCAGCAGAAGCGTGAGCGGCTTTAGAATCGTAGACAACTTGGGCACGAAACGTCCGTAGTAGTTTACAAGTCCCAAGAACGATCGTAGCTCGCTCACATTCTTGGGAACCGGTGCTTCCTGTACAGCCTGGACCTTTTTCCTCATTGTGCTTATTCCAGAACCGCTAACTGTATGTCCCAGGTAGTCCACCTTGTCTTTCATGAACAGGCACTTCTTTTTCGCTAGCCGAAGTCCACGATCCTTCATGCGCGTTAGTACTTCGTGCAGTCTCTCTAAGTGCGTTGTATCGTCCTCTGCGGTTACCAAAACGTCGTCCAGGAACACGCAGACACCTGGAATCCCTCCCAATAGTATCTCCATTTGTTTCTGGAAGATAGCAGGGGCGGAGGCGATTCCATAAGGTAGACGCTTGTATCTGTAGAGTCCCTTATGCGTGTGTATGGTGACGTACTGGCGAGACTTCTCATTCAACACCAGTTGCTCGTAGGCGTGTCTTAAATCCAACTTAGTGAACTTCTGCCCACCGTTCAAAGTCGTGAACAAGTCACTGGCTGTTGGCAGAGTGTACTGGTCCACTTCAAGTTGTGGATTTACCGTGAGTTTGTAGCCGCCACAGATCCGGACCTCTTTTTCTCCTTTTGGAATGTTGACTGTAGGCGTTGCCCATTCACTGTAGTTTATTGGCTCGATGACGTCTCTTTTTACCATGTCATCTAACTGTGTTTCGATCAGATGCTGGAGTGCATAGGGAAGTTTCCGGCTTTTCATGAACTTTGGTTGGGCGTCTGGCTTCAGCTGCAGATTGACTTCAACTCCTTTGAAGCACCCTAGTTCCTCTTTGAAAAGTTCTTGACACTCGGCCAGGATGCCTTCTAAGCAATGCGCATCTTTCACAGTATTCACCTGGAGTGCTGGCATCCATGTCTCGTCCAGGACTTGTATCCAATTTCTTCCCAACAGTGGTGGCACCTCTGCATTAATCACGACTAGTGGCAGCGTCCAGGTCTTCTGATTGCTTGTGACCTGGACATCCGCAGTACCACAGACGTTCAAGC
Source organism: Ixodes scapularis (assembly GCF_016920785.2). NCBI lineage: Eukaryota > Metazoa > Arthropoda > Arachnida > Ixodida > Ixodidae > Ixodes > Ixodes scapularis. Next base: position 62,489,563 of record NW_024609880.1, on the reverse strand, counting down.
TTTGTCCTGAGCAAGTGCGAAGCTTGGTCCTGAAAGGCTCCAGCGTGCGAATCTTCAGTTTTCCTTGCAGCCGCTTTGGAATCACTGTCACCGTAGCTCCGGTGTCCACCTCCATCTCCAGAGTCACTTCATTAATAAAGACGCTTTTCTTGAGGGGTGGCACAGTCAGTATTTCCGCGTTTATTCGCAGGACTAAATATTCGTCCGCTCTCTCTTCCTTTTTCAACTGTTGCACCGCTCCTTTTCCTTTCTTGGCTGGTCCCTTGCGTTTGCCTTTTCCACGCTGATTTGACGTTTTCCCTCTTTGTTGCACGCTGCTGTTTTTGCAGGCTTTCCGCAGGTGACCCTTTTGTCCACATGCGTCACAGTCGTAGCCCTTGTAGCGGCAATCTTGAGGAGTGTGGTTGGTTTTGAGACAACGCCAGCAGGCAGCGCTTGTACTTGCTAGTTGTTTCACCTCGTCTTCAGCGGTGGCGCGCGCATCCTTGAGAATTTTCATTTGATCCTCAGCCGCTTCCAATCCCGCTACTAATTCCACAGCTCGTGTCAGAGTCAGATTTTCAATTGTCAGGCACTGCTTCTGGGCCATCGTGTGATTGAGACCACAAACAAATCGGTCGCGCAGTTGCTCCTCGAGTTTGTCTCCAAATTGACAGGTCTCCGCCAGCCGTCTTAGTTCTGCCAAATACGTGGTTGAAGGTTCACCTGATCTTTGATCCCGCTTTCCAAATTTGAAGCGCTCGGCTATCACTAACCGCTTAGGCGAGTAGAATCGACTTAGGAGTTGTACGAGCTCTTCATAAGTCCTCTTGCTCGGTTGCTCAGGAGACGAAAGATCCCGAAGTCTGGAGTAAGTTTTCTGTCCGATGGCAGTGATCAAAACAGAAACTTTCATCCGATTGGTCTTGATGTTTTCTTTTTGCAACTCGAAATACTCTTGAAGGCGTTCCTCGTACTCGTCCCAGCTTGTTCCTTCCTCATAAGGTCCAATCGAACGCGATAGGTCGTCCATGATGCACAGTACCTGGTTCGGTCGATTCTTGCCCTGGTAGATCAGGTCTAGGTTGATTCCTCGTCGCCACTTTGTTGTGTTTCTAAGACCATGGAGTACTCGCAGCCGTTACGAATAAACCTTTAGTACATATAGAACAACTATTTACAATCAAGGTGATTCCGGTATCGGCAGACGGCAGCGTTCGGCTGGCTCGCTGGCTCGCGTCGGTCGCTCGAGCTCGCTTCTTCCTCGTCGTTCCGTGTGTCCACTTCGGGACACAACAGTGTTCGCTTTCAGTATTCTCAGCGAAGTGCTGAAACTGTTGCATCAGTGTGGTGGGTGAACTATGCTCTGAAGAGGTCGAAGAATCGGCTCCTTAACCGGTTTAAACAACTTTCTGGAGAACTTATCGTAAAATACCGGGCAAGCGCCCACTCAAAATTGAGAGATAATCGCAAAAAAATGGGGCATGGGCGCTTGTCCGGTCATCAATTTTACATGTCAATGTACAGTGCATATTTTCTCAGATCTTACAAATTTGGGTATGGGAGCTTAGTGTGATATGGGCGGATGCGTGGTATTCTATGGTAAGAAAACTCATGAAAAACTGCAGATCTCTGAAGAAGACCTTAGAAGCAAACTTGACAGCTTCACCCCTCAGGCACACAGCTAACAGCAGTCAGGGAGTGTATAGCGGCAGCCAAGTCGACGAACAAGAAAAGCCGGCGCTACACTGAAGACTGGCTTTTGATGTGCCTTCTACTACATATACACAGCCCCTGACCCTATTGTTTCCTTCGGGACAATGATTTGCCTTTTCTTTCCTGTGTTACAACAGTGTGAAAGTAAATAATAATTGGGTTGTGGGGATATTTATACAGCGTGTAGTTGGTCTGCCATTAAAGTTACGACGCGTCACACGCTGAAGATGAGCAATTTAGCCAGTGCAGTACAACCGCTAGCCTGGGGTCTTTAACGTGCACCACGCAGTAGTGATACACGACCGCACGCCGGTACGATGCTCATCCAGATCGAAACGGGCAGGGGTGGGGCTCGAACCCAGGATCCCTGGGTTCTGCAGCGCGAGCTTTCGCTCCACGCGCGTCGAGCTGGGTGTGCGCTTCGGCCCACTCGGCCACCGATCCCCCCAGTGTGAAAGTACTTAAGCATGGTGAGAGTGAAATGTATGTGGGTTTGACAAAAGATTTTTTGCAGCGTTCAAAAAGAAGATGGCCACCGACGACGAGTTTCAGCGCCGCGGAATACTGGCTTTTGATGAGGTGCAAGTGAGGAAGGAAATGCGGGTTCACTTAAAGTCAATGACCTAGAGTGGCTTCACTGATTTCGGGGATGATATGGAGGCCAGTGATGACCTGGCAGACCATGGACTGGTTTTCACCTTTTGCGCGTTCAGTGACCACTACTCAAAGCCTCCTGCAGTGTTTGCAAGCAAAGGCCCCACAAAAGGCAAGTTAACGGCACAGCTTGTTTTAGAGGAGATTTTTCTGCTTGAAGAAGCTGGTGCATTGGTCGATGGTGTGGTGTGTGATGGGGCAGCGACAAACCGTGTAATGTGGAAAGAGCTCGGAGTGACCGGAGCGCTACATGACACTAAGCGCTTTTTTACGCACCCTGTTGATGACAAGCGTAGTTTTCTTTGTTTTTTTTCTCATGCTCCACATCTCATGAAATGGGTATGCAACCGCTTGTGTGCTGAAAAAGTTTTGTAATTTAATGGTGAGCACGTTTGTTGGGTTCACTATGATAAGCTCTTTGTCGAGGACATGAAGCAGCCTGCATACTTACGTGTCCGCCCCAAGATCACACATGCACATATCAATCCCTCCAACACTGAAAAAATGTGTGTAAAGCTGGCCACGCAGTTGTTTAGCCGAAGTGTAGCCAAAGGGCTAGAGTACTATTCTAGCAAAGGTGTAGAGGGGCTTGACAACGTTAATGGTACAGCTGATTTTTCTTTGAAGTTCAAAACCTCTTTGATACCCCCAATCGCAGTCACCCTAAAGAAAACGTCAGAGTAGGGAGCAAGGACTTGAGAGTTCTCACTTCTTCATTGCATTGGCTTAATAAGTGGGAGATGGAGGTGGTGTCTGGAAAGATATCTTGTGAAAGTTGCCTGACTGGGCAGACTGCAGAGGGTCTACGTGCGACAATTTTGTCTGCTCTGGAACTTCCAAGATTTCTAATTTAAGGACTGCAGATTTAGCTTTGTTTTGACGGGAAAGTTCAATCAAAATGTGTTTGAGCATTTTTTTTTTTTTTTTGAGACCATCAGGCAAGCAGGTGGTCAGGGCAATCATCCCTCTATGCCCACTTTCCTACGGCTGTTCAACATGCTGTCAATCTACAGTATGATCAAGACACCAAAATTTGGAAACTGTGAAGTGAACAGCTCTCAGAATAGACGTGCGCTAACCTTAACTAATATAAAAGAAGCATTCCAAGCTAACAGCAAGTAACAGACGCAACTTCAGAACCTTAAACAAAAGTTAGGTGGCTTAGTTGCTAGCGAAGTAGAATGTGAATCATAATTCGACCATGAGTACACCTCACCAGAAACAGTTCACTGCATCATTTACTATCTGGCTGGTTTTATGTGCTGGAGGCTCCTCAAGTGTACAATACGCCCAACATGCAGAGGAAGTTTAAATGAGGAGACGGCGCTTCACACTCAACCAGAAAGCCTCCATGTCCAGTGTAAGACTTGGGGCGGGCTTTTGCACTCAAATCGTAATGTCTTTTGCTTACTGAAAGCAGCAGAAATAGGATTTGAAAATCATGCCACTTGCAGGAATGCCTATTGTTGAAAATCTCTTGGAAGACTACAGATTCGGATTTCCATGTGTTGAGCACAAACAGGACATTGTGGCCCAGTTGCTGCATCACTACATTTCCATGAGGATGAGGCAGCTTTGTAAACAAACAAAAAAAAAATCTGAAATGAAGAACAAAACGCAGCAGCTGCGGAAGGTTGCAAAGCTTGTGTAAAGTCCAAGCTGGTTTTTGTGATATCTGCTTTCTGTGACAAATGCATTTGTGAAATAAATTGTCAAAACCACTATTTTGTTGTCGTTGCTCAAGAAAAAATATTATGAATCAACATCTCTGGACAGGCAATACTCCTGTATCAGTACTCCCACGAAAGATCACAAAACTTGAGAAGGAAAAAATGTGCACTGACTGCAATGTTTGGGTGCTAGCTCACATACTAAAAAAATGTCCACTAGCTGACCCTAACAGTGGGGGGATGTGCTGTTCATAAATTTAGTGCGCTACGAAGTTTGAGAAAAAATTCTTGCATGTAAATTTTTTCGCGGCATGAGTCTGCTGTGCAGTAACTACTGCCGTGAATCCTCTACTTCATTGGGCTTATATTTTGTGCATGTGACATGTCAAACGTAGTGCTCTCCAGGACTGATTTCAATGCATTATTAGCCTGTGCTAGACGTTGACGCGAATAAAACTGTGTTTTATCGAACAACAATAATAATACTGTGCGGACCCCAGCACCGTGACCCCAGGTGTACACTCACAGGGGAGGATGCAGGTATTTCTAGAGGGGATGGGGCTCGGGTGTTGGTCAGCGTATCGTATGTCTAGGACTGACCGACCCGACCCGACCCGATCCGATCCCCCCCCCCCCCCCCCCCCCGCCGTTTCCACGCCCTGAATTTTTACACATGCAAAATTCAGGCGGGGGTCAGGACATCTGGACCCCCCCCCCCCCCCCCCTTGAGTCCACCCCTGGGTGTACAGGCCGCAAAGGGACAGTCATGCCAATGTCGCAGAGGCTAAAAGAAGCCTTGAATCTGCTTCCGCAAATAAAAGAAAAGGAAGATATAGATTGTTCACATACGTGGTGCGATAGTTATCGCCGCCGTCATTGCCACCGCAATGACCGTGGCAACGACGGCCCTAGACGGCCACTAGCATATCACCGCCACCTGCCGAGAGTTTCACGAAGCTCTAGCAAAAATTTGCCGCCTCTCTCTTGGGTGCTGGCCTTGGAGAAGCATTCGAAAAGCGGCTCTTTGTTGAGTACTGCTTCATCCAGTGAACTAATGGAAACATAAACCGCTCCTCGGGCACTCTGCCAAGTAATTGTGCCTCAGGGCTTCGTGACGTCTGCAAAGCCAGATACACCCGTGTGTGAAATTGGTGACGCGTGTCCTTACCGGCACACACCCGTGAGTGAAATTGGTGACGCGTGTCCTTACCGGCACACACCCGTGAGCAAGGGACCGAATTGACGCCGAAACGTCGGGGTACTGTTTAATAAAGTTATGGTTAGAGTTCCCAATTTTTGCCTGATATGACTCCCCTTAACCAGGTACCTTTACCTTCAACTTTACGAAAGGGTTGTAGAAACTTGAGGTGTAGGAACAAATGGTCCCGGGAACTAATGGTTCCAGAACAAATGGTCCCGGAATAAATGGTCTCGGAACTAATGGTCCCAAGTTCAAAGTAGGAAAAAATGGTCCCGTAATAAAATCACTTCGAAAATATAACACACTCAATGCACTTTATTTCTTTATGCTCTCTACGTACTTGTTTGCTGGTGAAATGAGGAACTTGGTCCCATAATTTGAGACCGGTTACCTAAGAGCAAGTTGATAAGGTTTCTATAACTCTTTTATTTTAAAATTGCCGGAATATTGTCTAACAATAAAAAAGTCAGTGTCATTTTATTGTAATATTTAGTGATCATAGACTGAAGTAGTCACTGCTATTATTATTTAATGAGTATTTTGCTAGTTATGCTTTCAATGCTTGCTTTTGATAGGCAAAATGAGCACTTCTACTCGTGCCATTGGTGCTATGTGACTTCAGTTACATTCATCTCCGCTTGTCTTTCGTTTACAGCCTACATTAAAAGCGGAGCTTGCTGCCTTTTGAGGTGAATTGGGTGCATGTGCACGAGTGGCGCTCCTTCTTGTCTCTCTAAACAAATCACCAACTACACCACCTTGGTTGAAATATATTTCATGGGAAGTTGTTCAGAACTCAAACATTTTATTGATGCCACATAGATAAACATACAAAAATTTTACGTCTGAGGAGGTCAGAACCGAATGGTTCGGCTCACACCTCGAAGGAAGTCCTCCATGGTTTTCACGCCCTGGCTGTACTGGCAGAGAGATTCTACAGCTAAAAGTATAAAACTAATCATTATTTACAATATCTTTGGAGTGGCACGTTTATTAACATTTATATATAATGACGCGGTCTGAAAGAGCACAGTAAATTACCTACCGGTCTAAAATGGGCGACCGCCGCGCGATCAACAGCGACGCTTCGCTTCTCGCAAATTATAAATTTAAAAAAAAAAGGAAAAAAAAAAGAAGAAAACGTTGAATATTGACAAAAGAGTTCAATCTTGATTTAAAGTTAAACCAAAAGTGCAAAAGTAGGCCGCGCGCCGCTCTTGCCTGACAACAAAGAACGGCGCCAGCGTGATCTCATTGTTATCTCTGGATGCTATGAACGCCGACAATAAGATTACACCATCTAATGCACCTAACTGGGAGAAAGCTTACCGTTTTCTGACCGGAAGGTGAGCTGGACGCAGTCTGCCACGAACTCGTGAGCCGATTCGTGATGCATGACGAGTTCAACCATGCTGGAAAAGCTGGAGCAGGTATTGCCACACCGATCGCAGCTCACTGAAGGGGCTAAACCGCTCCAGCCGTGAGCACATCTTGCGTGACATAGCATACGTTTTCGAGAATCGAACACTTTCTTGCAGTTAGTGCAAGTTGTGTTAGCCGGATTGCAATAAATTCCAGAAACGCAGCACGAAAACACATCCGCCATTTTTGAAACCGGCGGAAAAGAATCGCGGATTGTGTTGGATTGGATGTAGACACCTCGCTGGTTTGCTGGTGCAGCCGCTCAACTGGCTCCTCGGCTCATGTTGAAGAAACGCAGAGACCGACTTTAATATTGCATAAAAGTAAAAATAAAGCCCACACATTATGATATAAAAAGTTAGTGGACTTCTAAGAATAACTCTATGCCTATGCTCATCTCGGCTCGAGCCGAGAGACGAGCTGTTGGAAGAGTCGACACAAGCCAAACAATAGCCAAGTGGCCGAGTTATCCAAACAGCGCCGAGGCGCCGACATCATCGAAATCATTGCTCCAGAAGTTGGAGAAACATGATCAACACGGCGAAACCATTATGAAAGTACTCGAAGAAAGTAGCTTTTGTTCTCAAACGCAGTTATTGTGAAGAGATAGCTAGATATTGGTTTAGCAAATTTGTTGATTTTGAATGCTTCGAGCCGTGTCTCTTGCCAAGAAAAAAGTAAGTATACGGACGAAAATACTTAAATAATTGTGTTGCATGTATGTTGAGAGAGCCGGAAGTTAGCCTCGGTGGGCGTCTGGTGTCTCAGCTGTAGGTGAGACATTTAGCCAGTGCAGTACCACTGCCACTCTGGGGTCTTAAAGGTGCATCACGCAGTAGTAATACACGACAGCACGCCGGTACGATGCTCATCCAGATCAAAACGAACAGGGGGTACTGCAGCGCGACCTTTCGCTCCACGAGCTCCGAACTACGGTCCGTTAACGGATTCGACCGCTGATCCCCTCACGACAGTCCTTTTCCCTCTCTGTAACCAGGAGTTTCAAACTTTCCTTTTCAGTGGAGAACTACACAAAAGGCGAAGTAATTGAAGAGAGTCCAAGCTCTTTGCCCTTCAAAGACCTCCAAGAGGGCTTCGTGCACATGAAAGTTCAACCGAGCAGCAAGCTCAGAAATATTCTTGAATTCGCCAAAAAGGCATTTCAAGTAAGGCCAGTTTTTGAAAACGTGTCACCTAGTACACTTGTTTACTAATTGTAGAACTCTTCCCGAAAGGTTATAGAAAGGCAACTTGCTTGCACGTATCTGTTTATATTGTTGCCATCACATTATGTCAAACCAATCATCTGTTGACATACTTTATATTATACAACACAGGATGAATCAAAGAAGCACATGGTATTCACTGGTTCTGGTCATGCACTTGGAAAGACGATCACCTGCGTAGAGATCATGAAGAGAAAACACAAGGTATACCATTTTCTTTGCTTTGAATTGCTCGCACAGAAAACATGTTCTAAACAGTGCTATCATGGCCAAACACAACTAGGTGACTGGTGCGCGACCGAAAAAATCCGCCTGGTCCGGGTATCGAACCCGGGACCTCTCCATTTCCAGTGGAGCGCTCTACCCAACTGAGCTAACCAGGGGTTAGACGTCAGTAGAGCAAACAGGTTTTATTAGCTGCCTCTAGTCTAACACCAACAAGGGTGAAAGGCTTGTGTTTTAAGGTTATGAATAAACATTCCCTTTTTCCTTTTGCATCAAGTTGCGACTCAACATTGTAACCACAATATCTCAAATGCCGTTATCTTTGTTAATTTGTTGTGCTGCCCCATCTACCTGTACATGGCTTGCATGTGAAATTGCACTGTGCCAATGGTCATTCCTAGTTGTCCAGAAAAATGAATTCGGTTGTGCAAAATGCATTGTGAAGAACTTTACTATGTGCCGCAGCAAGGTTCTTCACAATGACTGCTGATGTGACATCAGTGCAAGCCATATATTGGTGATGAGATGTCTTGGTGGCACCACTTCGCGTGTGCTCTCCAATAACGAAGCTGGTAGGATGCGAGCAGACGTGATATGTCGGCACGGAGTAGCTATGTTAGTTTGCATCTGTGCCGATTAAAAATGGTTTATTTATTAAAGAAACATGTATGACATTTTTGTGAGTGATCTTTCTAATGAATAACAGCACCTTGATGTTGCTTTTTATATTAAAAAGCTTTAAAGGAGCGATGCAACAATTTTTGTACTGAGCACAAATACCGCTTAAAACGGATCCCTAACGTTAATGACCTATGAAACACGCGTTCGTTTTTCACCCCACGCAATAGAAGTCCCAGAAAAAAAATTTAAGAAAAACGAGCAGCGTTCACCCCCTCAACTTGCAGCCAGAACAAGCGGCCACATGATCTGGAGCCGATTATATGCCGCCAGTGTTGATCATAGCCACGCGCTGGGGTTGGCAAAGCGCAGGACACGCGCTGAGTTCCAGACATTGTTATGGCTCGGTTGTTGTCATCGTTGCAGCGATTGGACACGGGTCACAACCCGAATGCTTCTCGAGCTAGCAATTGTCACGAGCCCAAGTCGAGTGCCCACGCAATGCTCGGGTCCAATCTATGAACCGCATTCAAATATCGTCACTTGGGTGTACTGCGATCCTTGAGTTACGTCATCAAATTTTGCAAAGGAGAGATTGAATGAAAATGATTGCTTTTGTCCTTGAAATTACACCGCAACAAAGGATTTTCTTGGCCAGTGGCGTTGTGTGTGAGTATCCTTGAGTCCCAGGTGTGCCAGTAAGCTTGTGTAGAGAGAAAAACATTCCAATTGAATATTGTTGCACAGGTCCTTTAAATTTCCAAAAACAAGCCTGGAGCTTCAAATTACAGCTTGCACAACCTCTCCAATTCTTGTTGTTGTTGTTGTTTTTTTGTTTTTTTTTTATTATTATTATTATTATCTGTGGAGGTTGCTGTAGGTAAAGGATTTGCATTCACCGGAGTAAATGATGTGCTGTCTTCTTAGCTGTGCACATGCAAACAGTTGTGTTGCAAAGAACCGCACACTTGTTCTAGCTACAGTGAGCTTGCCAATACCAACACTTCTCTCCATGTGTGACTCGACAGTCGGTGACTAGCAAATGCTCGTCAACAACTGACGCTTAGCTTCTCCCGCGTCGAATACATGGCAATGAAGTTTGTCACATCGCGACTTCTGCTCAAAAGAAAAGCATAAATTTCTATAAATTCTTTAATTGTCAGACATTGCCCGGCAAATTCAAGAGAATGATTCATTTGTTTTATCGAATTTTTAATAAGAATTGTTGACAAGTTTAAAATTGCACGCTGAGAAGCACATCATGCATTATGCGCATTTGTGTTCCCAAAATTAAACAAACGGTAGTAATTCATAGCAGGTATATACGTCATTTTTTGGGACGCTGAAGTGTCAATGACTTACTAGATTAAAGGGGCCCTGCAAGGACTTTTTACTGTTTTTTAATTTGCACCGAACCTGAGCGCACTGATTGTAGTAACTTAGTGAAACTTTTCTTTTCGCGAAATTCGCTTTATTTTAGAAGTTATAGGCAATTTAGAATTACAAAAACAAGCAAAAAATAACCTCCTTCATGACGTTGTAGGTCCTGGCTTGAGTGGCCGTGAACTAGAGGAGGAATAGTGAACTCATCGAGCGCTCACGGCTGCCGCACTTCGTGTTGACGGTGCCAGAGGGCGCCACTAAAGCATGTTCTGGATAGGCTGTATGCAGCGGGCAGCCAAAGCGGCTTTCATTGCGTTTACTGCGCGATTAAACACTAATTCGGCATGACACTTCATTGGCCACAAACGACAGCCAACACGGGGTAAAGATCAGTTCAGAATGGGAGCCACTTCGCGCTGCCATACCGCGAAACGGCCAAACCGCAAGACAAAGCCTCTCGCCGAAGGCCTTCGGAACGCTCGGAGCCGGTCGGATCTTCCTGTCCATACGACTGCAGCGCCACCGTATACATCCGGGATTTTTCCATGTCGGCGCCTTATCCCACTACTCCTTTCTAGTATGCGCCGCCTTTGCCACCGCTTGGCGGCGGGTATGTCGACGGGTCATTTCTTGTTTCCATACTTTATAAACTGCATTTCTTTCTTTTTTTCATCTATAATAGTGAACAAAAACTACTTTTATAAATAATTGAAACGGTTCGCGCACTTATATTTTGTATTTCGACCAAAAAGAAGTTTTTAGTGGCTCTGACCAGTAGTAAGCCCAGGACCAAAGACGTCACATTTTGCGCGCTTTCGGTACATCGGGTCGCCCTCGTCGGTGAAGGAGGTTTCCGTGTCGTCCGGTTAAAATATGGCGCACTGATATTTAGCTACTCTTTCCGTGCCCGCTGGCTTGCCCGAACCCCAAGAGACGTGGAAACCGCATAAAAAGTAGGCCCTTAAATATGATTGCAGGGCCCCTTTAAGACTTTGATTGCAAGGGTGTCTCGCACGTTTTGCGTCGACCGGGTGAATAAGCAGAGATTTCATTGAAACGACTCCGGAAGCCAGCCACCACTTTTTCCAGTCAATTATCTTGATGAAATGTTTGTTTATTGGTTTACGAAATGCAAAAAGGAATCAACTTGGAACTAAAAGGAGACCAGCGCTCAAGAACGCATTGGAATAGACCTGTACACATTACCCAAAAAAGTAACTAGTAGATACCGTTACTCGCTCAAAATGTGACTAAATATGTTACTTGTTACCGATCCTCAAAAGGAACGCATTACTTTACCTTAAAAATAGGGAGATAACTTTTTTCTTACTTTGATGACCAAATACAGAACTGCTTTTGTTTCATACTTGATTGTTTTCTTTTCAGTAGTCATTGCATTTAAGCAGTAACTGGCTTTCGAAGTTTTTATCAGTTATGCTTCTCCGCTTCATAGAGAATACATCTCTGGCGACGCTGAAGGGTAGTTCTACTGACCCACTCAGAGAAATGGCAGTGTTGTGCTTCAGGAAAAGCTGGTGAATCTGGGATTCCCCTTTCTCTTTTGTTCCCTCCACCTCTAAAGTTCTAAGTTGACATAGGGTTCTGTGCCTTCCCACGTTGGCAACCTCTGGCATTGCATTCGGTCTGTACACAATTCTAGAATGTTCAATTGGCAAACCTTATTGTTTTCGCTGAGTGAAGGGCATTGCCAGCTGTAGAGCTTGACTAACGTGTTCAGCGATAAACATTGTTATACTGCCATACTGTTTAGTTGTTTTCGGGTTGCCCATCTGCCTTTGTCGCAATAGACGCATACTCAGGTTACAATTATAACGAGGCTGTTTAAATGTTGTTTTACACGTTACTCCTCAAAAGTAATGAAATGCCGTTACTTGTTACTTGGCCTTAAAAGTAACCAAGTATGTTACTCGTTACTGAGAAAAGTAACTAGTAGAAGTAACTCGTTACTAATAATGCTTTACATACATGTCTGATTGGAATCAACAGGATACACAAAGTCGCTTTCCCTGAAGTGTTTACTACACACGCAAGAGGCTCTCGAATTTCACTTTTCTATTTTCAATTAAAAGGTTAAAAGGCGCGAACAAACAGGACGAAAAAGAGACACGTACGACACATCTTTTTTTTCGTCCTGTTTGTTCGCGCCTTTTAACCTTTTAATCGATATGAACCAACTAGCCCCAACCAGTTTTATTGCTTCTATTTTCAGTTTGATGAGACATTCCTTTCTCAGTTTTATTTTGTCCGAATCATAATAAAAAAATACACCCCATTCGCCGTGGCAGGTGTTGTAGTGCGGCAAAGTGACGGATATTCTATATTTATCATCCAGCTTTTTGTACTGGGGTAGAGAACGCAGCACGCCCCCATCCTAGCACTTCGACACTCAGCGCCGAAAGTGTTTGTTAGCACCAAGCTTTGATAAAATGTCCTACTACAAGTATCACTTAACCAAATAAACAGAACGCGTGAAACAGGCTTTGCCACGTGTTACCCAAACAGTGCATGAAGCGAGCTGACGAGCTTAGGGATCCTAGGTATGCGCGGTCTGTCCGAGTCTGTCCTACCCGTCACGGCGCTAACGATGATTATGACAGCTAGAAAAGCGCCCCCTGTAGTTTGCGCATGCCGCTAATAGTAGCCAACAAGGTGAGAATGGCAGGGCACCTCTTTTGAACGCCTGCCCTTCAGCACGTGCTTGCTTCCTTTCGAAGACTGAATCGTCATTGAAAACATTCTGAGCTATATGTCAATTTGGAATCCCCGTCCTTTGTTACTTCATTTACGAGCTTAAAAAAAGGAAATTTCGGTTTCCCAGGGGGATTTTCCCCCTCAGTTCAGCAAATACGTCACTGCAGGGAGCCGTTAGGAAATTTTTGTTGTTTGCACAAGACGGCGACATAGACCGAGCTTAATGTGAGAAGCCAGAGCATCGGGTATCGCTCCAGCAGTGGCACCGTAATCACGTCACACACGCAAATGAGTGAATGACATCCAATGTCTGATATGCTCGGATGATTGTAGGATGGTCAACGCCATTGAGCTCTAGCGTTGCCTACATCACTGCGGTCGGTTTTTAGGTTTCAAGCTGTATGCCAACACTGAATGTCGGGCTACAGAGGTCAGTTTGAGAGAACAGTCTGCAACTTCAATCGGTCGAGCCGCGTCCCAATACGATCGCCAAATGACAACCCGCAAGTATATTTTCGCTTCGACCACAAAAAATTGCCGATCCGCTCGCAGCAAAAGGGCGACAATGCTGGAAATATAGTGAATCGCCTTTGTGTGCTTGAAGAGTGCCATGTCTAGTTACTACTGAGAAATATTGTAGTAAAAGAGGATAAATAGAAAACTCGTAGCCATAAAGCCAGTCATGAGAAAATCCCAACATTCTAGGACTACACTTGCGAAAATAAACAGCCCAAGCTGGACATGCCGATAATCGAGAGGTCAAGTGTGCGCGTCCCACCTTGTTACTCGTTTTGCAAAGTTCCGGGTGTGAATCCTGTTGGAGATTTTATTTCTTCATGCTATGTTTCATTACAATTCTAATCCACAATCAGCTTTCACAATGAATGGGAGATGCAGTGGGACGAGCAGCATGGTTACGATGGTCACCAAAACAATCCACAGGCGTTTGGAACCGAAACTTTATCGTAATTATGCGATGCTGTAGCGTGCAACTAATACAAGAATGCTAATAAATAACTCAATAATTTTATCACTCCCACTTTATTATATGAAGATTAAGTAAAGTTGAATCTGTTCTACCTTTCTCTGTTCTACCTACAGTGATGTTTTGTAGCTCTTGATGCCAAGAGTGTTAAATACTAATTTCACTGTCAAAAAAAAAAAAATTTTAATGTGTTTATAAAATGCAGGCACAATATTTTTCATTGTAATACTTGGAATCAACCAACGTCTTTGTGCTTTAATGAATTAAGAAAATTAAGATCCAGCAGATCCATTCTCTTTTTGTGACCCCCTTAACTGCCTTCAGACAGTGATCTAGGCACACCCCCAAAATTCCCTGCACAAAATACAAAAACCTATAGTATGTCCCTCCCCAAATCCCCTCCCAAGAATGTGTGACCCCCACTCCCCCAAGGTTGATTGAAAATCCTGAAGTCACCACCCTTTCAGATTACCTGTTGTTCAACAGCAGTAAAGGAAACCAGATGCACATATTGCCCACCACATAACATTTGCTCTCTTCCTTTGTAGCAACTTCACCAGATCAACAAAATCTGCTACAAAAAGTAAGCATGTCAGAATGATTCAGCATGAGAGCCATTTCGTTTCCATGACCTAAGCCAGTTTAAATTCCAGGGTGGAAGAAATTTGGCAGCCGAAGTCCGAGGACTTGGACAAGCTGAAGGTAGTGCGGGAAATACCGACCATACACATTCTGCTCAGCAAAGATCCTGTGGACACTACAGAACTCGGGTAAGGGGCACAGCCATCAAACAAGTTCAGTGCACACTCGGTGCAGAGTAACCCAATGGGTGTCCTCAATTTATAAAAACTTGCAGCACCCCAGATGCAGGCGGCACTCTTGGCGACCCGTTATTAAGGGTCCAGGAAGCGACCCTTCTCGAGAGGCTAATTTGAGAAAATAATTTTTGGAGACATGAGTAATGAATGCCTTTCTACTATTTCATCTGACTGAGGAGACCCCTTTTGCAACACCAGAACACTTACTAATAATAGCTTGTTAGGAAGATCAAATCTTTATGCTGAAAATACCAAGCAGCACCGTAGGTATAGCTATGAAAAATCTTTTTTACGCTACCAAAAAACCCAGACAGAAGAAAAAAAAATGTCTTGAAAATATATATACTTTTTTTTTTTATCTCTGGGTTTTTGTTATTAAATACATCTAGAAGGAATTGTCTCGCAATTGGCAGCACTCTGGCCCCCGGATGCCATATATTAATCGGCATGGACAATTTTCCCAGTTATTTTTACTCTGCAAAAATGGTCGCCATCAAACGCAAGTCGTTTCATTATCTAAACGGTTCTAACCACTGTCCTCATTACTACTAGTAGTTCTAGACACCTTTGTGTTCTCAAACTGGTTGGGAAAAATTCATAGGATATCCGGAAATGACATTGGGTACCTCGAAGCTAGTATTTTCATTGCACCCAGGTACCAACTGCCAGGATGCAAGAATCCTACCTGGAGCACAGAACAGAGACGGCCACCAAAGCGGACGCAGAGCAAGCCGTTCATGAAAAAAGCTTCACGCCGCAACAGCAAACCCACGCAAGAAGCTGCTCAGTGAATTCCTCAGGCACCTTTACTAAAGGAAAATGCAATTACAAACACCTGTGGTCTGTAAATAACCTTCAATAAAAAAATCTAAACTTGTCTCGATTATTTCGATAAACCCCGGGAGCACGGAATATGGTGTGCGAGCGTTATGCCTACATTATGTGTTATGCTTGATTACGGGGTAGCGTTGCGCGTTTTCAGATGCGTTGCACACTGCTAATGCAGAACTATTGACAGTACTATCGATAGTGGAAGCCAATTTTAACTAAAAACTATTGATTGTGCTATCGAGGGTCGACGAAACTGCTATCAATAGTATACTATCATAAAACTATCGCTTGTCGACTATCGTAAAATTGCTTATACTCGAATATCAAGAAACCATCAATAGCCAACTATCATAATCCTATTTATTGGGTTTTACTAGGCACCGAAGAAAATCCAGGAATTGTGTAGCCCGGAGAAAAACAAAACTGCAATTCCGCATAGTTATCCGCATAGTTCCGCATAGTTATCGAGGATCAATCTAAAACCTATTAAAAAACAATCTCAAAAAGGGTAGAAATACTCCTTAGAATCTATTGTTGAACTATCTAACTTAATAGGTTGTCAATGTTTTTTTGCCGTTTTATATTGCTTTTTAGAATGTGCCCTTTGTTTTTACGAGTTCAATCGGAAAAATTAATATCCCTGTCGCCTCAGCTAAGTAAACTATATGTGTGTTGCATAAATCCGGAACCCTGTTTGAGTATACTACTAGCGATGGTGATTGAATATGAAAGTATGGAGAGACGGGTCGCGAGAAAGGAAGGAAACAATATTGCCTTTCGGATTCACAAGCCTTTTTCACTAAAATAATGCCTCAATGATAATATTGTTACTTGGATCGCAAAAAATTATTTTTATAATTTATTTATAATCCAGTTAATGTTACGATTCCAAACATTGTATTTGAAGAACGAAAAAACTAAAAGCATCAGTAACTAGGTGTGTTTTCTTGGTATAAACGTTTTATTTGGTAATGTTCAATTTGAGGTCTGCACAGCAAAGTCTGTTACATTTATTGATTCAAACATATTTATATTTTTTGTGACGGCTTCTGTATTTCGAAGTTGTATTTTATACGAACAAGTAATTATTTTCCCAGCCACCAACAATAAAAGTGGCAACGTATCGTGGCATACAAGCCTACTGTAAAATACCGGGCAAGCGCCCACTCAAAATTGGGAGAAAATCGCAAACAAATGGGGAACTCGAGCTAGTCCAGTAATCAATTTTGTATATAAATGTACTGTCCATAGTTTCTCAGATATTACAAATTTGGGAATGGGCGGATGTGTGGTATGCAACGGCAAGTGCTTTCGTCAACAGCTAATTCCCGATTTTCGAGAGAGAAAAAAAAAAATTATGATCCCCAGCAGTGTGTTCATTTTCACCTGTCAGTGGTCAATGCAAGGAAAAGGAATAGGTGTCAATAGACCGATCTCACCAGCTAGTTTAAGTACGCCACCGCTGCCGCCATGCATCGTAGGAGCTGTAGTCTTTCTGCACGCGCAACAACCTTGCTGGAGGTCTGCGCGAGCAGAGCACGAGGCGGCGTGAGCTGTCTCGTGAACTGGCGTCTGCCTCCTACGTACAGTTATGGCGGCGTCACGCATGCGTGGAATGCTTGGTGAGATCGGTCTATTGAATAAGAAAGGAAACATCAGCAGTGAAACAAACTTGTGGAAACCCTAATGCAAAATGCCTTCAGTAAATGTTTTCTCAAGCTCCAAGACAAAAACAAATACTGAAAAGATTTATAAATGCGGCCATACTAAAGTGTAAAGCCCGATACCTGAACCCTATCAATATACAAAATCTGTGCAGGAAAACTAGCATAACACATTTCTGTTTTACCTCTAAATTAATTGTATAAAAATGCAACTCTGTTTTGTTTTCTTTCAAGTTTTTTCACGTTTTTCCTAAAACCAAGCGTTTTCTGCCGATACATATCTGTTGTCATTCCCTTTTTGGTTAGTGCTTTAGTTTTTTAACACTCTATAGTTTTCTGAAAGTTG
Source organism: Ixodes scapularis (assembly GCF_016920785.2). Classification (NCBI taxonomy): domain Eukaryota; kingdom Metazoa; phylum Arthropoda; class Arachnida; order Ixodida; family Ixodidae; genus Ixodes; species Ixodes scapularis. The sequence goes on along the minus strand of NW_024609880.1, from coordinate 62,472,113 downwards.
ACTTTAGATAGTATTGATAGTCAACCAAAAGCCAACTATTGATAGCATTATTGATAGTATTAGCGAGAGTCAACTATCTATAAAACTTTGGATGCTACTACTGATACAGCAGGGGTAGATTTAGGTGTGGGGTGACCGCCTCCCCCTCAAACCTCCCCCAAGGTAACGTTTTTCTAAACGAAAAAATGTATATACCCTAGCCAAAAGTTTAGTATTTGGCAACAGCAAATATTTGGTCAACAAAATGGATCTGAACGTTTTGGCTGCAACGTCGTATCGGCAGGCTACCCACCCCCCGCCAGCCGAATGCCTACTGCCCCCACAAGCCCGACCCATAAAAACCTGCCATACCGTAAACTACTAAGCAAGCACCCCCTCAAAATTTGAAGATATCTGCTAAACAATAGGGGATGGGTATATGTGAGGTCATCAATTTTACATATATACGTACTGTGCATATTTTTTCAGATGTCTCAAATTTTGGGGGTGGGCGCTTAGTGCATATGCATGGTGTTCTATGGTAGTACTATCGATAGTAAATTTTTCAATAGTTTTGCATCGCTCCTGCACACACAACACACTCGTGCCCCCCCCAGGTATATCAGAATGATCGCGACAAGTTCCAATCTCGTCACGAAAGCTGTGGAGGAGTATGCTTTACTGAGAAGTTTCCACGGGTTCTTCTTCAGAGAGCGCGTGTGGCACCTCGAAATATTAGTGTTCCTGGATTGCTAGGCTCTAGTGGTGCAAAACTATCGATAGTACTATCGATAGTATCGATAGTCGCCAGAAATCTGACTATCGATAGTGAAAAAAACTATCGATAGTCGACTATCGGAAAAGTATCGATAGTCGACTATCGGAAAACTATCGATAGTACTATCGATAGTCGACTATAGAAAAACTATCGATAGTACTATCGATAGTCGACTATCGAAAAACTATCGTTAATCAAATATCAGAAAACTATCGATAGTCAACTATCGTAAACCTATTGATGGTACTGTCGACGATTTACTATCGATAGTTTTGCGACACTAGTAGTTTGCGTCGCTCCCTCTTCTCTTTTTATCGCTTTATTCATTTATCTTTTTTTTTTTTTCAAATGGGACACCAATTAGGCCAGCCACTTACCATCCCAACTTTCGTTCAGCTTTCAGTGATGACGAAGACGGCAGTTTGGGCGAGGAGAGGAGAAGGGGGAGGCGAGCGGTAGGGCGAGGGTAAGGCGGGCCGGGGAGGACGAAGCAGACGGAACGCTGGAGAAGAGATGGGGAAACCTCCTTCTCTCTTTAGCGTTCCGTCTGCTTCCTCCTCCTCGGCCCGTCTTACCTTCGCCCTACCTTCTTGAGTTGTAACGGACTATAGTGGTGCAAGACTATCGATAGTATCGTTAGCCGCCAGTATAGTAAAAACTATCGATAATCGACTATCGAAAAACTATCGATAATACTATCGATAGTCGACTATCGATAGTCGACTATCGAAAAACTATCGATAGTACTATCGATAGTCGACTATCGATAGTTCTGAGACACTATCGATAGTCAATTTATCGATAGTTTTGCATCACTACTAGGCGCCCCTTTGTGATAGCTGAAGTAGCAACGAGGGGAAGAGGTTTATCTAAAGCACCTTAAAAAAAAAAAACTTCGCCCTTTTTTCTTTCAAGTACCGGCAACCACTGTTGCGCCGCCATTCGCTTCCATGAACTGCACGCGGTGCAGGCCCTGAGCTTTTGGCACATTTGACGCTACCTGTAAAACAAACACTTTGAAAGGCTTTAGGTTAGACCTAAAGCCCCTTGAAAAAGGTCTTGCAAAGAACAGACAACCATTGTTGTGCGAACGTGGGAGAACCTTGCCGGCGGCGGGTGCTCCGCCGCCACTTGCTTTCAAGGGCTGCATCATCGCGTGCAATTACTTGTAAACGAACATGAACGCATAAAGAGGCATTAAGTTTCTTGCGCCAATGCGCAATCTATGGGGTGTTATATGTGAAGTTGCGACGTTGTACGCCAGCCGAGTGATACTTGGTCCTGCTGTTTGTGCTCCCTTTCATCTCCATCTTGTGGCGCCAAGCAAAGACATCAAGCTACGGATCACGTAATGCGGGTTTGATTCTCGCTAAGATGCGTGGTATATTTTGGTCGTTTGTATGGTTAATTTTGACTAAGTATGCCTTCTGTGTGAATGCTTATGCAGTGCCTGCTATAAGCAAGGTATGCTTTATGTTGCCTTGGTGTGCGTGACTTTCTTGTCATGTCCGAGCGAGACATTTTTTCATATAAAACTTAACCTATAAACACATTAAAAAAAGCAAAAAAAAAAAAAAAAAAAGCAACCAACAGTGTGGTTATTATAATGCTGTGCTTTTATTCGTATGCAGCATCGTTTTGCAGGTTCTGCTACTTCAAACAATGTCTAAAAGGGCGGTTTCACATTTCGTGTCATACAAACTGCTAAAATCATAGAACGAGACCCACATGGTTCTGATGCGGTCAAAGAATGCCACCTTTGTTGTTATTGACCAATTTCAAACGAGCATGATTCACCCATGGTAGTCGTGGGCAAAAACTTGTAAATGTCACGAGCTTGACATAGTGAATATGTGGCTTCCCTGTTCCTTTCAAAGCGAAATATTTAGAGCAGCAGGCATTTGAACAGCAGGTATGCGTCCATAGGGAGGTAATGTGACCTGTGACCACTTAATACTGTCAGCTACTAACCGGGCTTTCACAAGGGTATTGCTTTGCAAGTGGTGGTGCTTTGACAAAGCTCCCTTTGAGATGCTGAGCAAACCATGCGTAATGCAGTAGCCAAACAAGAAAAATGTGTACACTGCTCACAGAGGTGAGGAATTATATAAAAACGTGGGGAGAGATGTTTGCAAGTGCAGCGTTCAACCGTCTTAGTCGAGCAGTCGTGAAAAATCCTGTTCGAGTAGGCTTTTTGGTCTGGAAAACAGTGCTAGCCACGTGCTTGCAAAGGGCGCTAAGGTGTTATTCTAAAAACAACCCCCTTTGTGTAGCAAAACAAAACGGGTAATTTATCTCGAAAACAGCAATTCATTGTTATGTAGAATCGAGCTAAAGGAAATAAAAAAAGTCACAATCTGGCTTAGAATTCATATTTACTCTCGCATGAAATAAACAATAAAAATGGCACCGCAGGTGCGCTCAGCTACAGGGGAAGCGGGCGGCAAGTGTTTTTATCAGATCTCTCACAATCCCACAAAATTGCCGGAGCCCACACTTGAACTCCGGAGCAGATAAAACGCCGAACATTGCAGCCAGCCTTCAAAATAGTCAAAAGTGTTGACTCGCACGTAGCCAACTTTAAAAGTGGTCTATGAACCGGCATGACACGTCAGAGAGCCTTCTAGCATTTACACTATCAAGAGGTCCTTTCTCTCGCACTCCTCCCAAGCCACGTCCTGCTGCGTGCGCACTCCAAAAAAATAAATATACAAATGGGCAACAAAACCTCGTAATGAAACAACCGCCCAACTCTGCCACTGGTAGCATGTCCTTGGATTGCTCGAAGAGTTTTGGGCATACAAATACGCCAACCAAGGCCCTCATAAAGAAACACCCCCCCCCCCCCCCCTTTCCACTCCATCCCCAAGAAAAGCAACTAAACCCAGCACTTCTGTTTCTGAAGCAGTACGAAGATTTGAAATGGATGAAAAAGAACACTGCTGAGGTTGCAGCTATAGTAGATGTCCGTTGCTTTGTGGTTACAGTATGCAGTTAACCGGCGGATTCCTCCCACAAAGAAGGGGGATGAAAAAAAAAAAAAAAGGTTGTCGAAGACGACGGCACGAATCTACGGGTCGCTGATGAGGTGTTGTGCCCAGAGTCCTCAAGCTTCGCTCTCCCCCGCCGTGAGCTCTTCATCTAGGATGGGAACAATGAGGTTGTCCTTGGACATCAGGTTATACTTCGTGACGAAGGTGGTGAAGCGACGACACAGGCACGTCTCCTTCTGTCGGGACAAAAACATACATACGGTTGGCACATGCGAAGCGCCCGACTACTTTTCTTTTTCAAACATAGGACGTGTTCGAGGGCTAAAGCTTATGGGAAAAGCGTCATGTTCAATGCAAACAGTCGCAACCGCGTTGGAAGAAGAGAAAGGAGGCCGAAATTCCACTCTGGCTCGATGCATAGCAAACAAGGGCTCCGTCAGGTTGAGGCACTGCACGCAAGTGCGGTGGCAAGCCACACAGCCTCGAAAACGTGTGCGCAAATAAGGGTGATTCCTTGGGCTCTTGCATGCTGCGCCATCCCGTGGTGTTTGTCAGAAGTGGGAGTGAACCTTCCGACACACTCGCTCCGCAAAGAGGCGGAGCCGTTTAGACACCTCTCTCTTCCACCGAGCGGTCACAACGAATCGCAATTAATTGTAATCAACGAGATTTACAAAGCAACGCTGCGGGAATCGAATTTCGGACTGTGCAATCCGTAGCTCGACGTCAGGGGGGAGAGGCGAACGAAAGCACAAGCAGATGGGCAGAGCATAACCCCTGGGAGCCTGCGGCGGAGGCGACTGTCTACGCGAGCAGCTGGCTCGACTATTGAATAAACTTGTCACCATCGTTCTGACAAACCTGGGGTGCACAGGTGTCGTGCATGCAACACACCGGAAACCACCCAAAACTCCCCGCAACTAAGCATAACAAATAATGCAAGCATGGTACATGCACGACACATTCTGTGCTCCCTGGGTTTAAAGAGATGATCGGGACAAATTGAATTGTTGTTTTTTTTCCCTCAAGCTGAAGGGAATGTTTTACACCATGAAATGACCAGCGATTAGACTCTGAGGTATGATAACATAAAGGCCAGAACCGTTGTCTTCAAAGGGACCTAAAAACAGAAGCTGTCGGCCGGAAACGGAAAGAGCTTTTTTTACCTCCACAATTACGTACGGACATCATTGTGACTTTCCGGTAGGGGTGTGCGAACATTAATATTTTCGAATATGAATAGTTAGCTCTGAATATTAAATTGAATATTGAATAGCTGAAGGCGAGTGCATTAGTTCACTGCATTTTTATTTCCACATGTCGGAATGCCTCATTGATGTTAACGAGAATAAAAATGCAAAAACAAAAATTCTAGTTGTAGGGACCATAGAGTTATTATAATGTACGCTAGAGGCTCAACTGGCGCTAGTGTGCTGTTGCAAATTGAAGCAGACAGCAAGCAGTCCGAAATTGACTTCCGGTAATGTATTTCTATGGAAAAAAGCGAGTGCATTTCCTCTCTGCGCTCGATTAAAAGAGCAAATATCATGAAGAATTCGTACCTACTAGGCACATTAGAACATTTCCCAGTCACGCAGATAAAATAATTAATCAGTTACGGCGTTTTTATTTTAAAATCGTGGCATGAAAAACGGTGCTAAAACTGTTTGGTACATGTATTTTTGTGCACTGTCGGACACTGTTAGCGCGAACACGGCGTCGGCGCTTTCCAGCAGGGTGGATTACGTGCCAAACGAACGAAGGACACGTGGAAAACCAAGAGAGACGGCAAGAACTACGCAGTAACACTGAATAAGTAACTCCTTGTGCTTGCAGATGATCAAAATAAATTGAAAGTCACTTTGCAATAAATAAGTATTGCTTTATTCTTTCTGCTCATGAATGTGTGCGAAGCGATGCTTGTTCTGTGCTCAAATCATCACCCGCGCGCTCCAAATCTTTGCAAATAGGGGGAAGCCAGAGACAGGTGCGCGATAAAAACTGCCCGACATAGGAAATAATAAGAAAACACATCTTTCGTAGCCCACATACTTTATTCTTTACGTTTCGAACATTTTTTTTTAGGCACTCGTAAAGATGCACGACGGGGTCATTTTCTTATAGTTAGAGGACAGGCATATTAGCAATATATAAGCACCAACGGAATGCTGGCGGACTTTTAACACACTCTACATTCCTTTCGATCATTATTTTGCTTAGAATCGTTGGTCGTTTTTACATACCTGCCATTGAACAGAGGTTTGGGCCTGATATATAGCGAAGTTTAACATCGTTCAGGGGTAAAAGAAAAATGCTGTAACTAAAGCAATTACACTTTCACAATAGTAATAAAGGTGCATACTATCCGGTACAACCGAAATAACAAGCGTTATTCATGTTATTTTCCGGCGACGAGACAAAATTCACGCGCGTTTTCCCATAGGAATACACAGGAAGACTGGAAAAGTAGACTGCATGCTGTCTGCTTCAATTTGCAACCAGAAGTCCCATAGACACTAGCGCCAGCTGAGCCTCTAGCGTTTATTGTAATAACTCTATGGTAGGGACGAGGATTACAAGTTGTCATGCAGAAAAATCAACTACTGCACATGGTCAGGTAGGGGGCGCTCCCTTCGAGCAGAAACAACTCCTCCGGTCACGGAAAAAACTTTCTCACTCGGCACTGAAGTGGCAGGTATTGCCAATTATTTGAAGCAAAGCTTTGCCAGGCTAGGATATCTTAAGCATCCGACATTTCGCCACCACTCACACGGATCACTCTCTCCCTTCAGTAGTGCCCCTTCTGCATATGCTGCAACTTCCCATTCTGAAGCTGAAACCGCTTTGCTTTCCACTGCACTTTTGGCTAGGAGGTTAAATGCTTCTTAAAAATCTGGTGAGAGCGTTGAGGCTTGGTCTTGTCTCTGTGTTGCAGCTTCCGGCTGGGTTTCTTCAGTAGCAGCACATGAGGCTAGCTCTCGCAGCACCAGATCTTTTAGCCATGATAATTTTTGTTTTTAGGCTTTAAAAATAGTGAACTTGAAGCGTGGATCCAAGAACATGGCAAGGCATACTCCCTTGTCCTCCTCATACAGAGTGACCCTTGTCTTGATGGATCCTATGAGTTCTGCACGAAATTTTGATGCCCCAGCACAGTTACCTTGGGTAAACGACAGATACTTCTCAGTACTGGCAATAACAGTGGCATCAGACAATGGATGCTTGTACATATTCAGAAACGTCTTTCCACTCTGATGAACCAAGTCCATCAACGTCACAGTCTGAGATAGCAGTTCCACAGCAACTGCTTCTTTGAGGTCCAGAAGACGAGACAACATCAGATACTGGCTATTCCATCTCGTCTCCATGTCTTGCACCAGATGTAGTGTGTCCTTTCCCATCTTCTTTTGGCATTCCTCAAGCATTTTCTATGCTGATGAACTGTGCTTGTAATGTACCACAATATGCTCCACTTCCTTGCACAGGCGATCAATGGCCAGCTTACGGCATCTCGCATCAATAATCGCCAGTTGAAGCGTGTGCGCAAAGCTCTCTCTTTCCGTCCGTGGAAGTCTCCTTACCGCAGCATGGATGTAGCATCCGTTATCCGTCACGATGAACTTCGCTTATTCACCGGGTATCTCCCAGTCATGGCTCATTTCGTCCAGCATAGTAGCAATGTTCACAGCACTGTAACTGACAGTTATATGTCAAGCGTTTAATGTTATCCGCTTCATCATGAATTTTAAAGTGAAAAGATGCCAGGTGAAGCTCACATAACTTTCGTTAACGCGCGATGTCCATATGTCACTTGTGAAGGCAACAGCGGTAGTGCCGCCTTCAAAGGCACTGTTGAGCTCTGCCTTCACCTTTTTTCGGGTGTCGTCATACATTCGTGGCACAAGCACGTGCAAGAGTATAGAGCGGGATGGTAGGCGATAGTTGGGAACAGCTTCTGTCAGAAGCTCTTTAAAGCCGCAGTCTTCCACAATGCTGCAAGGCTGTGAATCAAGCGCCACCATGGCGGCCACTTTGCTATTTAGTACTCGCACCCCCTTTTCTGGCAGGGGCTCCGTACGGCGCACGGAAGTCCATCAGCGTCGGTCAACCTTTTCCTGGCGGACCAGTGGTATAGTGCCACGATGCTCTTTCAGCAATGCAGGATGTAGTTTGAGATGGTTGACAAGGGGCGCTGTCGTACCTGTGGGCGTTTGAACCATTGACTCGCATGCCATGCATTGCACCATTGATGCCGTTGCTCTTGCAAAATATTTCCAAAAAGCGCTTCTCTCTTTGTTTTGGTGCCATTTCTCATTCGTTCCTACGCTTCGCAGACGGTTCACCGCAATCGCCTCCGTACGCCACAACATGGGTGGGCGAATGCGAAAGTGCGCACAGTTTAAAAAGTCGGGAGTCACAAGGGAGCAGAAATACAGAAACTATAGCCTTGGACCGCAGATTACCTCTACCTCTACCGACGCAACCAGTTTAGGTTGAAGCCGCCATGCTGCTATGTCGCTGGGACTTGCTTACCGAAACCAAAACTTGCATTTGCACATACGTTATCAATTATTCAATTATTTTTGAATATTCATATTACGACGAATATTTGAAAAATACCAGACTTGCTTTACAAATTGAATATGAATACTAAATGTATAATATTCTAATCATATTCGAAATTTTAAATATTCACCCGCCCCTACTTTTCGGTGATGCAGCTGGTGCTGGAAATAGCTGTTGTTTCACGACTCCTTCAATTAAACGCGGACAGCCATAAGTTTCACTCTCAAAACGAACGTCTACGAGCGGACCCTTGGACACTAATTCCAGCATACAAGCACCAGGTCATGCAGAGACGTGTCCACCTACTTCGAACTCGTCGAAGGTGGCCCTGTGGTGGAAATAGGCGTGGGAGAATATCCGGTACACCCTCCTGCACACAGAGCCCAGCTTGGCCACAGACGATTCCTTGATGCTCACCCTGCGAGCCGACGGCACAAACACAGGGTTGGGACGTCTCTGGAAGCAATTCGACTTTACCGAGCCGGTAGCCGTCTGTACAAAAAGTACCAAAAACGCAAAAAAGGTAACAGGGGGCATACTATATTGAATTACGTTTAATTATTTTGCTGCAGCTACCGGCCATTTAGAGGTTGGTAGATATGTCCACCTTCTCAACGTATTCTCCCTGGTGCCAAATGCACTCGTGTGGCAGTTTCTCCACGCCCTGCTGCAACCGCTTTTTCGCAGTGCGTCACACCCACGCCTGGACAACTGCTTCCGGCTCATCCACAATCACAACATGGTGTCGTTGAGTTTTTTTTTTTTTTAATTTTCCCGAAAAGGTAATAACCGCTGGTGCTCAGGTCGGGCCGTGCACAAGCACAACCAAACATCCGATGGCTCGTACAATGCGTCGGAAAGATGGGCAAATTTGATTGGGCGCCAGCTAATCACAACCTCGTATGAATGCACATAACACCGTGATTTGTTGGCAGCTGGTTGGATTCGGCCATCAAACTTTTGGTTGTGCATGTGTACGACCCAATCTGGTCTCCAGCGGTTATTGCATGTTGGCGGGCCATTAAAAAGAAACTGCAAGGACGCCAGTTGGTGGCCATGAATGAGCTGGAGGCGTGGATGTGACACACTACCCAAAAAGTAGCTCTCGCAAGGCAAGAAAAAGTTGTCACACCGAGGGTGCAAGTGCATTCGGCTTCAGGGGGAATATGTGCAGAAGGCGGACATCTCTACCGTCCTCCGAGCAGCCAATATATACAGCCCGTAAAAATCCCCCTCAAAAGGACGATGCCTGTAAAAAAAATTGCAGACGGTCTGATTCTGTTACTAGTTTTCACGAAAAAGTTCCTTGAATGGGACAATTCTAAGGGGATGCACACATTTTTAAGTAATTGTGTTTAACTAATTTAAATAAAACAAGATTTTTATAACTCAACTGTCTGGAATGGGAGACACAAAAAAGTTAATTTTCATATAGTCCAATGTTTTCTGCACAAACGCAATGCTGGATACTCCCCATCCGAAACAAGCGTAGGAAATTCTTTTCTACCAAAATGTGAAAGCTAAAAGATGCACTTAAAAAGAAAGCATAATGTATAAACGAAGGGTGCGTTCAAAACTGTACAGCTTACAAACATAAAATGCTCTCTCTAGAGAGGGAAGGAAACAGATGCAAGGCTGCAAGGACACTGCCACAGCACCAGACAACGGTTTACTGTAAGTTTTTCTGTTTGGAAAAATGCCGGAGCAAATGCCACAATCTCGCCTCACCTGCTGGGAAAATACTTGTTGCTGTTGAGAAGGCATGCAGCGCCATCCAACGTATGCCTCGTGTAGTCGATGGCTGGGCACTCTTTGGGGGTCTTGTGCGCTGCACACAGGAATATCCACTGCTCTGTCGCAGTCATCTGCGTGCAGCTCTCTGCGTTGCACTCCGCCTGTGAAAGGAACGACCATTCCAATATAGGGAGTGAACTACTTACTACTAATGCAGACAGTGTGGTTCCTTGCTTATTTCAAGGACATTGAGACTAGCATGCCACATTGTAATGCCACCTTTAAACAGTGCTCTTGCTTGCCTTATACAACTGGCTATTGGAAGGCCGACTGTGTGTGACAACCGTTTGACAACTTGTGTCGACAATCAGGAAAAAATGCTCCAAGGTTTGCGGGATCTTGGAATAAAGTACCCCCCGATGAAACATGCTCGTGCTATGTACCAAATTAGGGGCACTAATGAACATCTCTGGGATTGGCAGCATCAATATCCAGTCGACAGCAAGAATTTCATTGACGGGTTATGTCTCTTTTTTGAACCGATTTTGAATGTCGTGACTCGGATGTTTTTTTTTTACAAGATAATGGAACACCGCAGAAATTGTCGCGTTTACGGTTTTTCAAACAGGGAAAACGTTCAAAAATCATTTTCTGCATACGACTCCGAATGCCCACAAAATTCCTGTTAGTAACTGCCTGTGCAAGACATGCAGTTAGCAGAATCATTACAAAACAATTACAAACCTCACATACCTGCAGCTTGACTGCTAGGCCATTCAGCTCCATGCAGAACTGTCTGCAAGGGGAAAAAAAGAAGGAACTAAATTTGCAGTGTTAAAGGGCGTTTGGCACACCTCAGTGAGGGACTGAGGATCGACCTAGACCACCTGAAGGCAACCGAAATTGTAGCGACACTACAGCCACAATGCAAAAAACCTACGTCGGACTGTGGGCACATCAAATGACATTCTAAACTTCCAACTGAAGATTTCTGGGTCAACATTTCTGCCTCATAGCATCCTCGATCATCCGCACCGGTGCGCACCGGGGCATTGAGGTGCGCCCCTTCATCTTCGATCAAGTGCACCGGTGCGCACCGTACGTCCTCGATCAACGAAGCGCACCCTCCTGGTGCGGCTTTTCGTTGCCCCAACGCGCACCAAGAAAATCGGCGGTGCGCCGGGGGGCAGTCCCACCAGGCATTGCGGCCAGGAGCGGGAATCGAGAAGATGGCGGGAGTAGCAGACGCGCAGACTATCGAGATGGCGATCTTGCAAAAACGAACACGCCTTGCAGCTGCACTAGATGATTTCCTCGGGTCTTCTGACGGCGAGACGGCTAGACGACGAGCTTCTCACCATCGCCGCGATTACTGGCGATTGCTGCAGTGGCAAGGAGCGCCCGAAAAGCACGAACTTCGTGGAAAGCGGCGCGAGGCGTTTCAATGACAGTGAGGTACGGCTATTATCTGGTGTTTCGTTTTCTTGAACTAATAATGATGGCCAACATATACATGTGGAATTGTCAACCGCTTCGTGACCCCATCGACAATCACGTCCACGATGTTTATTTCTGTGGGACCGTCAAATCCGCGAGTAAAAAAATAAAAGAAATTGACAGCAGACGGGCATCGTGCGCTGACCTACGCAAAATAAACGAACAAAACGCGAAGTGACGCAAGGTGGAGCTCGCCGCGGTACACCGGCGCGGCGCAGTTTGTCCTCGATGTTGCACCGACATCGCGCTGCACGACCGAGGAGCGCTGTGCACTGTGCTGGTTTCAGGGCGATTCCGGTGCGAGTTGATCGAAGATGCTATCAAAGAGAGATATGAAAACAGTGTTGTAAATGGATGAGAGAGCCGGTGTAGGAATAATGGCCAAGTGTTTTACACTCTACACCTGTGCCTCCTCGGGGTAACGGTTAATCCGTTACCCCGAGCAATCCCATGTTAGTTAGCAAGCGCTGGCCCTATTGATGCCAGATAAACTATGTAACTCTGACTCAGGTGCTATACTCCATTCACCCCTAAGTAGATAGTGCAGTGGAAGCTATGCGCTCGGCCAGTCGTTTCCACCTTAAGCGCCATTAACACACTTGCAAACGAGTAGTACTGTACTTACCACACCGTGCAAGATTTTTAGACTAGCTTATTTAGCTTCTGGATATTAAATAACATTATTGTTCTGCATATGTTATGTCTGCACTGAAATTTTGCATGCACATAAACCAATATGTGACCAAAGAACATTAGATTTTGAATCCGCTTCTTTATGCAAAGAGCTGGGTCATGAACTTGCCCCAGGTACCTGTCCGCTGGCATCGATAAAAGAACAATTGAATGTCGCGTGTGAGGACCAGTCGACTGGTGCCGACAGATCTCATGTAGTGGTACTACCGCATCCCAGGCCTTGCATGTGGCGGCTGCTCGAGAGAAGCTACATAATGCAATAAGTAGCACATTTGATATCAACTATGGTTTACTTTGTGTAATAAGACTACACTTGGTGTAATGTTTTATTTACATGGTACCAATTCTCGCATTTCTTTTTTCTTTATGCATTGCAATGTAGTTTTCTTAGGTTTACTCACGGGCAGCGTGCTCGCGGTAGTGCAAGTGTTAGTGGTTTTCGTGCTTTTGTTATTTATTCTATTTGACATTGTTTACAGCCCCCTTATTATGTAATATCCTTTTTAAACGGCCATTAAGGATAAATGACGATGAAACGAGTGTGACTAAACAGTTTTTTCGCGTATAAGTCGCAGCAGCCAGTAAAACACTGCATCACTTTTCCTTTTGAATAATTGAGGGTAATGAACATGTTTAATTTCAATTGAGATATCAGGGTTGTAATGTTGCAATAAAAGGCTGCAAGCTGTATTTTTGTTTAAAAATAACCAATATGAAGAAAAAAATCAGTGTTTATGCCCTTTTCCGCAACCCACCATTGGATCGAAGTTTTGTTTTGCGCCTACGCATATTTTTTTCCACCACTTTTCTTCTTCCAGTAACCTTAGGTTCCATTAACGGGCTTCGGAACTTGTAAATATCCCGATAGGCCACGCGCGAAGTCCTGCGCGCTCTTGCTTATTCCATGTGACACGGATGAGAGCGAGAGGATAGCGCAGTTGCTCACCTTGGAGAGCAACTGTGCTAAGCATCGCCTTTGTCATCTGTTACAAGCGCTTGCACCCTAAGTTTCCGGCATTCCTTTCAACAAAAAAAAAGGCAAGCAGCAAAAAAAAAAAGTTTGTCAACGAAACGTTTTACAGTGGTGCTGTCGACGAAATGATTTTCGACGAAACGTCACAGTGTCGACGAAATGTGTGTCTATGAAACGTGTGTCCACGAAAAGTTGTCCACGAAACGCAATTCCACGAAACGAGTTTCGACGAAATGATAGGGACCCCTTTATACCTACACCGAGAGTGGGGTCAGGTGATGAAAGAAAGGCAGCTGATTGGTCTGGCAAGTGTGTAGCTTCCAACGCCCTGTCAGCTTAGGAGTGAACGAAGCAGAGTGCTGCTATGTGCCATGCAAAACAGATCACAAGCTGGGAAAGTTTCAATACCACTAGGCAACGAGAAGTGTGATCGCTAATGCGTCATCAGGTCGCCCACAAGTTTGCTGGAATGCTGGAAGTGGTATTTCCTCAATGAAAAGATGATGGCATACAGCGCCTTACCTTAAATGTTCGTACTTCCATACGCCCTCGTCTTGGCTATCCGGAGGAGTCAGTATCTCATCGACGTTGGTCGGGTCTTTGCGGATGGCTTGCTGGATAAACTGCCGGTGACGGAGGCAAGCATGAAAGAGTTAGCCACGGTAAATGCGACCAATATCGCTAAGTCCCCTACCTGCTGGACGGCCAGAGTGCTGTCCATCTCTTCGAAAGGCTCATCTGGCCAGCTTGAAAAATTCTAAGGAGTCAAAAAAGAGGGCGAACAAAAATTAAGAAAACAAGTGACGCTTGCACATGAACTGACGAGGTCAAGTCGACGTCGCTCGCGAAAAGTTCACTAGATGGATGGAATGAAGTAGGATATATGATGACTACTTCTGACAGGTAATGCAGGTAATACTCGAACAAACAGTGCACGGAACGTCCAAAAATGTCCCCATAATTCAGGAATTACAAGATGTGGAGATTTAGGCGAAGCGGTGCGCTAGGCCTTGGGTAGAAACTGGCCAACAGTACTGCTCACATACAACTACTTGCTAGCAGTTAAAGTGACCCGCATTGGTGTCGAGTCTTTGTGATATCAGAATAAATCTTTAACAAAAAATTACAAACCCCCGCTTTTGTTCCCGGGCGATTTCGCCGAAGAACTGCAGCGCTGTCGGCCATCTTCATCTTGGCGGTGAACAGACAGACGACGAGTGGTTAGAGATACAGTTACTCTAAACAGCGTGAATCAGTCGGTGGTTTGCGCCACCTAACTGTTGTTTACTTTAAAAAGTGGGGGAAAAAAAAGAAACTGTATTTGTTATAAACTAATACAAAAATTAATGCAGAATTATTAAAATTATTATGAATGCCATGTAAAATACGAGTGTAACATATTGAGGTATTTAGCGCACAAGGTAGGAAGACCTTGTGCGCTAACATACCTAACATACCTCAATATGTTAGACTACCAACTAGCCCAAATGTCAACTTTACTGCAAAATACGAGTGTCATATTTTTTTTGCCAATTGAGTTTTTAAACTTTGTAAAATGTTTGAAAATTAGGTGGCACAAGCTGCCACCCAATACAGTTTTCTAAACCAGGCGGTGACTTGCGACACCTGGTCAGTCGTTTTTGAGGATGGATGGATGGATGGATGAATACGGCTGAGCCCTTTGGATCGGGCGGTAGCTTACGCCACCTAGCCATTTTGTTTTACCATTTAAGCCCGTGCTACTTAAGCGTCCTCTTGCGGAATGCGCGAATGCTTTGCGGCACAGCTTCCCATCTGTTGCGCTAGCAGCCGACGCAGTATCGGCCTAGCATGATGCTTCGTTTTGCCCCGTACGTCTGAAAGTCGCGCGCGCACAGCGAAGGCTGAAGTGGCTGAAGCGGCCTTACTACCACTTCGTGAGCTTGTCCGCAGCGAAAGTCGGACTGTAAGCCTATTCGACGGGTCAACGGAGCCAGTCTCTCCGGTCCGCAGAGCGAGCGCCGCATATGGATCGCTCCGTAGCGAACCTCGGCTAGCTTTCCATCGATCTTGAGCCACTGCCGTGCGAACAGTAGCGTCGAACACGAGTACAGGACTGTTGCTTTCCAAGATGACGAGCTCGGAAACTCTGCACATCCTCGAAAGGAGGGACTCAGAGAAGGTAAGAATTAAGACCCAGTCTGTTCCATATCCCCTCCAATTGTTAAAAGAAAAAAGAAAAAAAAAAAAAAAAGAACTACCGTAGTTGTAGTTTTTTGTTTTGTTTTCTTACACCGAGAAATCAGTTTCTATTTGCGTGCACGCGTTTGAAATCGGCATGGCCAAACACATCTGTTTGCCGTTGTCGATAAGATTTGTACCGTTGGCACACCTTGTAAAATGATCGCGTATGGAGATGTTATGAACACGGCGCCTAAAAGCAACAAGCTACACATCTGCCATGGACTTTAAGAGTCACGAGAAACGAAGCAACGAGAAAAAAGGACCATGAACTTAAACTGCGATAACTATAGGATGTAAAATTCGGACGACGCGGTGATCTGATAATAATAGTAATATATATAGTATACGGTATATGCTTTTTAATAATTCTACGCATTTCCTTAAATTTTTATCCGATATAACGAGTCTCAATTATTTATTCATCGAGGACCTATATTCGTGCATTGAAAATTTCATGGGGAGCCGGCTAAATGATATAGACGACCCAAAGAATTGTTAGATATTACCATATACAATCTATGTGGACGGTATGCGGAGATCAAGTCGTCTGCTTCTTGCACAGGATTTGTGGTGACGTCAGAAAGACGCTGAGCTCTGATTGGAGGATAATGGGTAGACCTCAAAGCAAGCTGTCTTGATGTGTACCCGCTATTCCTCATTCAGAACGTTCAGAACCAATTAGAGATCGCCGTTCTGATATCACCACAACCCCCTGCAAAACCAAGCAGACGAACTTGCACTCCGCATAGAAACCCAAATAATGTCCCTTCAAGCAGTGCCCTGCATTGAATGTACATGCCACCAGCTGGTAAATTTAGTACTGCCTATTTTGTTTTGTTATGAATCTTTAACAAAGCGGAATTTCAAGTAACACCTGCTATCTTTGTGTTGCTTCTATTTTTTGTGTTACATGAAAAGGGGGTCACATATGTGCCAGGTTTCAGCAAAGCTGCTGAAAATTGTGCTCGGAATGAATGTTGTGTGACGTGCAGCTCCGTTAACATTCCAACGAAATGTGAATGGAGTTGAACAAAAGCAGTGTGGAGTTTTACGATTGGAAATGGTCAACAACTTTTCAATACACTCATTGTAGTAAAAAAAAAAGGCAAAGTTGGACTGCGTGTTATTATTAAAGCCTAAAATTTTCTACATTTACCAAAGAAGGCAATGGAAGTCGTCTCCTGCTTGCGCAAGAGTTGCGTGATGTCAGAACGACGCCGAGCTCCGAATGACTTTGATTGAAAGGATGGTAGGTAGACCTCAATGCTTCATGCCACAATGTCTACCCATTTCTTTTTTGTTTGTTTTTTGTTCAGTCAGCCAATAAGAGGTCGGCATTCTGACATCATCGCAACTCCAGTGCAAGGAGCAGACAAACTTGCACTCCACATAGGTTTCAGTCAAATGCCTTTTCACTATTCAGTGTTTCCAAATGTACATCACCAAATTCAAGCTTACATTTCTTTCATGTTTTTTTTCTTTAATTCATTTCACTTTATTCAGGTTTCGTATGTTTGCTAACTGAAAGAATAGCCAATCTTGAGAAATGTATATAGCTTGTTCAGTGCAGCAAAGATGTTTTGAAATGTTTTCAATTTTTACCTTTGGGAATGCTACTCGGAAACTGTGAAAACGGCTGTTTGGACATTTCATACATAGTGTACAATGCTGTTAAAGCTACTGCCACATGCACTTTATCTAGCGTCTCATTCTGATGAAAAGGCATATAAATGAAAAGCTATAGTTAAAGTCACACACTCACACCAGTAGCTTCGGCAGCGTTGTACTCATGAAATGGTGTATGTAGCAATAAACGCCAATACAGCTTAAATTAAATGAACACAGCTTTCTGTATACTGCCAAATATGAAAAAAAAAAAAGAAATAGATTACAAGATTGATGATGCTAACACATTTTTCTTTTTTTTTATGTTATTCATTTTTATCCCCCACTCCAGAGTCAAGACAGCACAACAGAAACCAAACGCCTTGTACTGGTAAGAGATTTACTACCCAGACAGCAGTGAAAATAGAAAAGGCTTGTGGAGGTCAAGCCCAAACAAACTACAATTCAGCACCTGACTTATGAGACATTAGGAGCTAGTAGAGTCTCACTTGAGTTTCTATAAAACTTGTCTCGTTGTACCCTAGACAGCAGTACCCTTCATACACCCTTTCATGTCTTACTGTCCCTAAACTGTTCTGTACGTCAGACGTACCAGGCACGTTGAACGCAGGTGCGTTCAACACGCTGGCTTTGTAAAGTTTGCATAATCCACAAAAAGTTAAGGTTGTACTTTACAGGAGCAGAACCTTCTCTAATGATTGACTTCCACGAACTTGCACAAGCTTTTCATATTTCATAGGAAAAAAATATGTTGGTCAATGCTGTCAGTTCGTGTGCCAATGAACTTGGGTTTTGCATACTGAATCACAGAAGGAGTGGGCAACAACATTCTTATCTCCTAATCTTATTTTCACCTTAAGAATAATAACAAAAAAGTGTGGACCCCATACAGTGCTGCTAATTTTCCTTTTGTAACACCGGTTACTTGTTATCTCACGATACCATACACATTTCAAAAGCAAAAAGTAAAAGCTTTTTCTTTGACAACTGAATCTAGTAAGAACTGATAATGATAGTAATAATAATAATAATAATCATCTTTATTTTCACACCGTCCAAGCCTGCTTTTTTTCTTGGGATGACAACCAGCAGAGTTACCTACATTCCCACATGCCTTAATACTTTCCCATGTCCACAAACGCTTCTGAATAAAATGCAGTCAGTCACACTGAAAATAAAAGCAGTGCTGTCATGGCAAGCAGCCACAAAAGCATCTGGACAGATGTTTGTTCAATCCGAGAATTATTGGTTTGTAGCGGCATTTAAAATAAAAACGAGTTCAAAGTTTATTGCACTTTTGCCAAAATTTACGTGTGCATCTGAATTTCTATACAAATTACTAGAAGAAACATTTTTTATGAATCTGCAAAAAGTTCTGAGATTTTTTAAAAATAGTGCCATATTATTTTTCCATGAAGGAAATTATTTTTCCATTAAATTTTTCCATTAAAATTATTTTTCCATTAAAATTTTTCCATGAAGGAAAAATTTTCCCGAGTTTGTTTCCCCCGCGGGTGAAGTGCACTGCAGCAAAGCGTCACCTGAAGGGTCCTTTTGCGCACCATTTTGGAGTGCACATTTCGCTTTAGGATCTCTCGTTAGAATAGGCCATGTGTAATAGATTGAAATCAGTATTGATGGCACTTACTGGCTGCTTTCAACAGTAATGAACAATTGTTCAAATTATTTCAACAGTTTTTAATGATTAAACGAAGGCTAACTTATTTTCACTACAAATGTTTCCGGTGCGTTCCTGTACGTATTAGAAAACAATACAAGTGCTTGCCTGTTATTGTCACCAAAACTAAATAGCATTACTGTGCAAAGAATACAGCTCCATTAACTTTATCAAGAATGGGTTAGCTTATCAAAGCTCGGAGCACAGGAGTGGAAGCTCGCGCTGCGGAACCTAGGGACCCTGGGTTCAATCCCCGCCCCTGCCCGTTCCGATCTGGATGAGCATCGTACCGGCGTGCAGTCATGTTTCACTACTGCATGATGCACTTTAAAGCTCCTAGGCTAGCTGCACTGGCTAAATTTCTCATCTACAGCGTGACCAGTCCACACCTCAAAGACAGACCGACCTAACGCTGTATAAACAAAAACGTCAAATTTGTTTGTGTTATTCATAAAGTTGCCCATAATAAGAAGAGTGGTTGTTTGGGCAAGTTGGTTTGACATCTTATGCAATCTTGTGCGCAGCAAGGACGAGGACAAAAGAAGGGAACAGGACACAACAAGGCGCAACTTTTAACTGAATGCTATTGAATATGTGTTCCGGTATTTATAGTCTCAACCATCATCACAATGGCAACAAACAAAACGGGAAAAGAAAAGGAAAACAACCATCACTGAGCATAACTGGAAAATAACACTACCTCGATTGTTCTCAGAAGAAACAATTCCTTCTTTGATAATGCAATCGACGGCATAGCAACACACGTGTCTCCTAGGTAATCAATGTGCTCGGCTTCTACGATTTCGCGTGTTAACGCTGATTGCATTTCCCAATTTTTACACATCCATCCAACAGTTAGATACAAGCGCATGTCCTGCAATGCAAGTCAAGAAAGCCACCATTCTTTTTTTGCACGTTGTTATTGTGCTTGCGAAATCGATAATTTAGGCAGAGCCCCATCTGCCCGACGTACAGGGACGGCGCCAGGATTTTTATAATGGGGGGGCAGCGGGGAGGCAAAACAAATGGGGCCGGGGGGGGGGGGGGGTTGCTTTGAGGTGCTATCACCCACGGGCTTATCAAAGGTAGCTTATGCGGTGTGCTCATTGAAAAGGGAAATGCGGAGACACGAGCAGGGTGATGGGGGGGGGGGGGGGGGGGGTATGACAGCCAGCAGGGACCTCTGCCACCTGTGCTCAGACTCACAACAAGGTTTTGCTTCCCTTTTCGGGATGCCCCATGACCTTGACTGTTACTAAGCTCGCCTTCGTTCACGTCTCCGGTCTCCGCTAAAGATAAGCACCACAGAGCGGAATATGGAGAGAATAGCCAGTAGGCGTCACAAAGGGGAGCTGCTTTATCTAAAGCGCTTGATAGCTTACTGCCCCTCGGTACGCCTTCCCGTGAATGGAAGTTAGTAGAAAAAAGAAAGAATAAAAGGCATGAACGGCTCTAAAGGCTGGGCACTCGTTACACTGGGTCTTGAAGCCGACGTCGCAGGCAATTATTTGCGTACAAAGCTGCTTCACCTTGGGGTGGCAGACGAAATTTTAGGGGAGACGCCCGCCACCCCTCGCCTCCCCCTGGCGCCGTCCCTGCCGACGTAGTGCCTGCAACAGGACAACGGAATGTGATAAACCACACCATCTGTACAGTCGAAAAATGTCAAGCCAGCTGGCAAGACAAAAAGGAAAAGTTGTGATACCGTATACACACCGAGTGTCACACAATTTAAAGTAGCAATTAGATCAAATGTAAAGGTAGTGTTTTCTGTGCCCAATAAGCTCATGGGCCTGTGCAAACTATCAAAGCCTGGCGTGCGTGCCAAACACGGATGTGAAAAGAAGCACAGAACGAAATTTGTCGACTGTACAGATGGTGTGGTTTATCGCATTCCGTTGTCCTGTGGCAGGCACTACGTCAAGCAGACGGGGCGCTGCCTAATTGATCGGCTTCGCAAGCACAATAGCAACATGCAAAAAAAAAAATGGTGGCTTTCTTGACTTGCATTGCAGGCCACGCGGTTGTACCCCACTGTTGGATGGATGCGTAAGAATTGGGAAATGCAAGTCAGCGTTAACACGCGAAATTGTAGAAGCCGAGCACATCAATTATTTAGGAGACACGTGTGTTGCTATGCCGTCGATTGCGTTATCGGAGAAGGAATTGTTTTTTCTGAGAACGAGATAGTGTTATTTTCCAATTATGCTCAGTGATGGTCATTTTTTTCTTTTTTGCTTTTACAGTTTTGCTAGTTGTCATTGTGAGGATGGTTGAGAGTATAAATATTGGAACACATATTCAATAAAATTCATTTGAAAGTTGCGCCTTGTTGTGTCCTGTTCTCTTCTTTTGTCCTCGTCCTTGCTGTGCACAAGATTGTATAAGTTGCCCATAATCTCCCCCCTTCCCTCTTAAGAACAAAAATTTCTGCATGCTGTAAAGTGCTGTTTTTGCAAGCTCCACAAATTTTGTGGGGTGTGGGTTTTAAAAACATTTCACAGGTACAAAATTTCAAGATTGGGAGCATAGGATGATGTATTTGTGCGATAAATGTTTCGCAATATTTTTAAAATCGTGAAGTGTGCAACATTTAGGTAATTCACAGCATTTAACACCTCTGTGGCAATTGTAGAGAAAGCTGTACAGGAAAATGAAAATATCTTCATGTGCCAGCAGGAGCACCATTGCAACAAATCATACACTGCTCTAGCAATCTTGCCTGCAATAAAAATTAAAGAGTAGCAGTGACAGAAACAGATTAAGAGCAGAGGTTGCAAATATAACATTTTTGACTGAGAACTGTATATATGTGTTTATCTGATTGTAAAAAAGATACTACTGAATGAATATTCATTTTAGATCTTATGTGAATTGAGCATGGATGCTTCAAAATATCACAATGAAAACTATTTTTTTAGAAAGCATACGTCTGAAGAGAAACAGTTTTACTATGCGAGAATCATTTCACATACCTGTATTTAAGAAAGAAAAGTCCTTGATAAGATGAGTTGGACAAAACATAATGTAACATGGCAAGCAAAACAATAACTTAAAATATAACGCAAGTTTTTAAAATTTTTTTGATTTAAAGGGTGAACTATAATTATAACCAAAGAGAGCTGACCTACAATAGCGAGCAAAATGTTTGAGGCCATAGAGCCACCTGAAATGCTCCAACAAGTCAGCTGTTTCTCCTAGCACACTGGTGCAAAGCAGTGAAGCATGACGCTAGCGCGTAGGTGCGAAGCGGTGAAGCATGACACCAGAGCGCTAATGCGAAGCAGTGAAGCTTGATGCAAGAAATTTGAGAACACTGAACACTGAAGTATTCCAGTAGAAAGGCTATGAATGAAATCAAAGAGCAAACAGTATTAGCAAACAATTCAAAGTTTTGAATATTTGCACAGCTCCAATTAAAAGGAAAGTCCATTATAGTCGAATACAATCACGGTTGCCTAATAGCTTTATATGCAACCTTGCAGTAGGCCAAGTAACATTGCAGACAATGAGATATATATATACAGTGATGTCTCATTAAAGGGGTACTCCACCGATTTTTTGAGCTACCTCAACTAACTATATTTTCTGACTCCCCGGCCTTTAGCCGTTCCGGTATGCTATTTAGCATCGCGAAATTCATAATAGGTATTGTGAAATCGGCAAATGAAAAAGGTGCAAAAACCAATATTCAAATATTCGCGCACTTTTCAGTGCCGTGACGTCAGTGGCAGGCAGGCTTGCCAGTCGAGCAAGTAGTCTAAAAATAGAATATGCCAATCATTTGTTCCGTGCTGGAGCACGGATACAGGAGCGAGCTTCCAAAGCACTCATTTGAACCAAGAAACTGCTTCAAATCCGTTGGGAACAACTTCTGTAGTCCAAAAAGTAAACCCCTGCCTTCCACTGACGTCACTTTGTTGTTGTTGCCAGTAGAGACTTTCAGTTTGAAAAACATGGTGAAGACCAAAACTGTAAATTCAATAACTTCGCGAAAAAACAATATTTTGACCTAATATTTGGGATACTATTTTAGCAATGTTTGTTGGTTAGTTTAGCAAAATTTCAAGCAAATCGGAGACAATGAAAAAATTGGTGGAGTACCCCTTTAATAGTATACGATCTCTGGAGGGAACATCCGTTCCCTCCAGAGATCGTAAATAATGCGAGTCGTTCATAATAACGGGACAAAAATGCATGTATTTTCCCAGTTTGTCCCCGAAAATGGTGTCCATAAAGCGGGGCATCCATATTAATGGGGTCCATATTAGCGAGACATGCCTGTCATTGAGATTTTAATGATCAGATTCTGGTACATTCTGCTGTTTAGGTCGATGCCCAGCCACTGTTTGAGACCAGCAACCTAACACAGACCAGTTTCAACTACATCAACAGCATCATCGGCTCCGGTGTCGTAGGTAGGAACGCCCCGAAACTTGTTCTTGCCACCTAAAATTGGGCCTAGCCAAAAGGAGTTACATGTGCAACAACGTGCCACTCCTACCACAGGGATTGCCTACGCACTCAAAGAGGCTGGATTCGCCATGGGAGTGATACTGCTGATCACCTTTGCCGCTATCACCGACTACTCCCTCTGCATACTTATCAAAGCAGGAATTTCTACTGGCACTGCCACATATCAGGTTCGTTATCCCTCCTTCTAGTCAATGCTGCGGAGCATGCAAATGATACACTAACAAAACCAATGTGTACTGCTCATTTTTTTTCCAAATCAGGATCTCGTTCAGTCGGCGTTTGGGCTACCCGGATTCTACATATTGACATTTATGCAGTTTATGTACCCTTTCATAGGTAAGCTACACTGGGGAAATGGCTTCCCCCATTCTCTCAAAAGTGTACAAACCTGTAATCTGTGGCACGCTCTTCTCAACAGCAATGATCAGCTACAACGTCATCATAGGAGACACTATCACCAAAGTGTTCATGCGGATTTTCAAGGGTAAGCTCTCAGCTAAAATCATTTAAACAGAGTCCTAAGGGTTGCAACGGCTGATTTGTGAATCTCGTGGTATCTGGCAGTGTCGACAGACAACGTCCTTGGAAATCGCCACTTTATTGTGATCATGACTTCCTTGTTTGTGACTCTGCCATTGTCCCTGCACAGAAACATCTCCAAACTGAACAAGGTAGGTTTGCGGATGATAGTGACAACAATATATGAATGAAGGTTGGCATCAGCCACGAGTTATTTCATCTTCCCGACATTTCATTCTAGGCTTCTCTGACGTCCCTTCTTTTCATTCTCGTAATCCTTGTTTTTGTCATCGTTCGAATGATGACACTTGTGCACGAGATGTGAGTAACGTTTCGACACGGTGTAGTAGTACACCTTGCAAAGCCCCCATGATTGTGACCAAATTATCCTAATTCTTTTGCAGACCACCATCTCCAGAGTCTTTTGGTTTTGCCAATAGAGGTATCACAAAGGCAATTGGTGTAATAGCATTCGGTGAGTTGTTTATCCTTTCATACACTCAAAGTAAATGTTTGTAATTAAAATAATACATTTTGAGGAACTTAACAGTAGCAACACTTAACAGTCGCTCGGCCGGTCGCCCCGACCGCTCTGCGGAGCCCGACCACCCTCTCCCTCTTACCAGCCGCCGGGCCACTGCACCATGGAGAGGGCTTCTCTGTGGGGTGGCGTTCCTTGGAACTGTGCCACGTGCCAGCCAGTGGGAGTTTTCCATCAATTCACTGCTACAGACTATAGGCTTCGCTCCATAGGACAGGAGAATTTTGGTGCCGTTTGGCGCAGCTTCAAAGGCTGATAACTCCTGTTCGCTTCATGCGACAGTTAATGCTTTCGCATTAATAAATGAGCCGCAACTACTTTGAATGTGTACAAAATCAATTTACAGAAACCTCTTTATATAGAGCAGAGTGTCGAACCGGAATGTTTTTTGTTCCGGTCCAGGGAAAACGGTTCAGCTCCGGTTCAACTCCGGAGTGAAAAAATAAAGGTTCAAACCTGTTTGAACCGGTTCGTACTCATATGCTACAAAAACAGTTGACGACAGCAAAAGATAAACTATACATATTTTATAAAAGTGTTATGTATAGAAAGCAAAGGCTCACATTACTGTGTGGAACGAATGAGCTAGTGCTGGGGCACCTAGGCACGTGGTGAAAGCGCAGTTCAATGTCAGGCAGCTGACCGAAGAATGCATATCTGGGGAAGGACGACACCTCTGAGACAATAAAATGAACTTCAGTGCAGAAAAGGCTTGCTGCATGCTGACCTGGGTCGCAGGCACTCCCAGGGCTACTTGCGCCAATGGGTAGAGTTCTGGATGGCGTCCCCTTCTCTCCTCCCAAAGCAGCAACACTTTAGCGTCCCTTGAAAGCCGCGGCTCCTTGTCTAGAAAAGCTCAGAAGAGCTGTGCACCTTGATGTTTGTGTTTCTGAGGAGAAAACGTATTGGTCCTTGCTGTTTTTGCTACCAGAGATTGAAGCTGTTTTCTATAGCTGTAACTGTTGATCGAATGCCCCCTCCCCTTCCCGGTGCTAGACTTTAATTTCGGACAGCTTATTAAATCCGCTGAGTTATTTTGAAAGCAGATTAGAAGCATCACAGTATGGCAACTAATGCAGGTTCTAAAATATCCATCGGCCTTTGTATCGCTTTCTCATCCGATCAGTCGTACAATGAAATCAAGGCGTTTCAAGTAAATTGTACACAACTCTACAAAATTAATGACAAGCAACACACACACAAAAAAAAACAAAAAACAACGCAAAAAAAAAAAAAAAAACAATGACAGAGAGGTATAGACAACACTAGGGGTGTTGTTGTATATACCTCTCTTTGTCCTTTTCTTTGCGTGTGTGTTTAGTCCGAGATGAAAAGCCAACTAGCCCAATTCACCGTTTTGCCACCAAGCACGCTCATTAATTGGTCACTTTTGCTGACTTACAAATTACGTATGTTCCAGTGTTAAATTTTTTTTATCAGCCATTTCCGGTCCCCAAGAAAAGGTTGGGACGAATGTGGGCATTTGTTAAAGAAATACGTAAGACCAGCAATCCCGGAGAATTTATAGTTACTGTGCTCATTTCGTTCTCGAGACGAACTTTATAAATTATGAAGACGACCGTTATCTGAAAACCTGATAGTGAAACGTTACAAACCTTTCCGCTAGCTTTTTTTTTTTTTTTTTTTTTCTTTTTGATTTTTCACATAAACGAAACACCACAAAAATAATTGGTCCATTTTGCCCAGGAACGAAAAAATAATTATTTCGGTCTAACTCAACCCCGGTTTGTGCAAAAATAATATTTTTTTTTTCATTTTTTTGTTTACCTTTAAGGTTACTGTGTTCTTTGCCACGCACTTTTCACGCAACCTGACTTCGCGTATGAACCGAAAACCGCATGGAAAACATATCGGTTCCGCTCCAGAGCGAGAAAAATTATTTCGTTCCGGGTCAACTCCGGTTCGCACGAAAATAACGTTTCTTTTCCGGTTTTCGGTTCACGGTTCGGGTTCAGTTCAATACCCTGATATAGAAATGACTGACAAAGCGACAGGTACCAGAAAAGAACATTGCACACAAAAAAAAATCTCTTTTGTGAATAATGTGTTGCGGTCAACTTCAAACTTCGCTCTTTATTTCCAGTGACTGTTCTGATGCCTCCCCATTTACCCTAGCCACAGGACTTCCTTCGTCCGCACTCCCTAGATTTCCCCATGCTCTGCTTGTCCTCCAAGCGGCATGCGGTGTCGATCCTCAAAAATAAACTAAAAGCAGAATAACCTTAAGGCCAAAATCAAAAGAACTTTGCATTAGTATGTCTCCACTTTTAAAAGCTGCTTTGAACAAAGAAGTCTCTGATGCTGCCAGTGAGCAGAGAAAAGAACAGGGATACAGGCAAGCTAGCATCATGGGATCATGCTTAAAACTCCCAAGAAAAAGAAAGAGAGATGATCGTGCATCAAAAGAGGGACACCACATTTAAAACAGTGTTGTGGACATCCTTCCCTACTTCACAGCCCTTCCTTTCTGCCCTCGTGTCGCGGTATTGAACCGATTTGTTGGAATCAACAAAAGAAAAAGCGTATCGTGAGAGCACCCCCGGAACATGTTTTCGAGCTTTATCGTACCACGAAAGCAAATGAACGGACAGATGCGTACAGCTCAAGCTTCTAAATCGGGCGGCAGCTTGCGCCCCTTAGCTGGCGTTCCCTAACGGCGGTGGCACCAGCTTACAGTTTGCTCGTTTCGCAGCCTACATGTGCCACCACAACTCGTTTCTGCTCTTCGCCGCACTGAAGGACCCCACTCAGCGACGGTGGAACAGGGTGACCCACGTGAGCCTGGCGCTCTCCTGCTTCATCATCCTCCTCTTTGGCATCGGTGGTTACGTCTCCTTCACCTACTACAGCCAAGGTACGTCTGGTTCACTTCGGCACTTCCTGTACGGTGCTCGGAACCCATCCTCGACTGGTGTGTCTGGCATCCCGTGCCACTCCCTGCATTGAAAGCGGTCCCGAGGCGGCAACAAACGACGTCACGGGAGCCCACGTACTGAGTCGTTGAATGTCGCAATCCGGGCGGTTGGTCGTACAAGTTTCGGCAAAAACACGAGCGGATACGAGTCGTTGTAGCGTCCCGACTCCTGGCAGCTAGGGCTTCCGCGAACTGTCGAGCTGGAGAACGACTTGCAGCGTAATTCACCCCTGCTGCTGTGCCACTGTACGGATTGTGGCAGGCAACGTGACACTCCTACGATGTTGTCGGGTGCAAATCGAGGAATCACATTTAAAAACGTGGTAAAGGTGCCAGTCAAGAGATGCGTTTCAGGTACCCTACACGTGGGCTTTCTAACTCCCGTGTGCTTCTCGCACCTTCAGGGGACCTGCTCGAGAACTACTGCATGGATGACGACTACGCCAACGTGGCTCGGCTGATGTTTACGGTGACCATCATGCTGACATATCCCATTGAATGCTTTGTCACCCGTGAGGTAAGGACTGCCAACCGTCTTTGTCTCGTGTTATGTCGTTGAGATGCGGCACGATGTGGGCCTCCTTTGGCTAGGTTACTTAGTCACTGAACTTTCCCGGAGTACCGAAACTCCCAGGCTTGATAGAGCCAAAATGGCGGCTCAATCTTCTTTATTTTTATTTTTTATTGTGGTTATTACGACAATTCTTGTAATTGGCGTTGTCGGAATTTCTGACTGACTCTTTACGTGCGAAAGTTCTGGAAGCGTTTCTCTTCAATGTCAATGTTTAGAAAGCATGTTCTTACGTAAAATCAAATTGAAAAAAAAAAAAAAAAAAGAAATGTATATATATATTTTTTTATTTTTTATTGGAGGTTAGTACAGCATGACAGGGGCATGATGTTTTCGTAAAATTTCAGTTTACAAGGTTTTGCGACACAATATTGTTTTCATGCAACCATGTCTCATTGGTAATTTCAGGTGAAGCGTGTCCCGAGCTGGGTGCATCCTAACTTTGGTGATAGTTCACAGTGCATCCGCTGGGGAGAGAGGGGTTGGCACCCCTGAAATTCCTTCCGCCGTAGATATTTCGGTGCCAAAATGACCGGTCAAAGCTAAAATACAACAGTCACAGTGAATGTTATCGAGTGCAATACTTTGGCAACATCCAGTGACTCTCGGTTACTCCACAGACTCGAAAGAACCAGGCTGCAATGGCCAATATACAAGCCCAGTCGTGGTGTGTGAATGTTTAAAATTTTTGACTAAAACAAAGTATTACTTGCATAATGCAGTTAGTAGTATACTGAAAATCTAGGTGCTCTGTTATTTATCTCAATGTTTTTTTGTTTTTATCTAATTGAAGATTGAGTTGATGACAGTCTGCATATCGAGGTTTGCCCTAAACCTATATGACTGCATCAGCCATTGCAGTGCATTGACCTACTCTTAAATTTTCAGGTACCCAATTGTTGATTGAAAGGTCATTTACCAAACAAAGAACTTTTTCGACCTATGCCAAGGCCAGTTCTGATCGACTGTTCACTTAGAGGAAAAGTCTTGAGACCACTTGCAGTTTCTTGACCACCTCAGTTATCACTTTCGAAAGAAGCCCAATAAAAAAATGCCCGCTAGTGTTTCGGCCAGTTCACGCAAGAGCCTCTGTAATAGCACGAGAGAGTAAACAAGAAAGATCCAAGGTAAAACTGGAAAAGGATAAGCTGTGGATCGACAATACCCAACTCTTTTACTGGGACAAAAAGGAAAACAACAAGTGTGAATATCAGGCGATCAGTGGCTAGCTCTGATTGACAGGCTGTCGCTAGTGGGGGATTTTTAAAGATTATGACCCTGAATGCAAAAAATTTTGCTTAATAGAACGGAAGACAGTGAACCCCGCCTCCTTGCAAATGAGCCACGTCCGGTTGCAGTTACAGAGACACGGTTACACGACGTTGTGCTTGATAGCGAGTTAACACACCCTAATTACAATATCTTTCAGAGGGATAGGGGCTCCCACGGAGGTGGTGTTGCTTTTTATGTCAGTAAAAGCATTGATGCTGTTCTGCTAGAAAAGTCTTAGAATATTGAAGCAATTGAGCTCAAGGTTAATACTTTGTTGGGTGCGGTAATCACTGACTCGGTGTACTGTCCTCCTGGTGCTGACATTTCCCTTCTTGACAAGCTGTCCGATTGTGTCAACAATATGTCAAGGCGTGATTCGTGCTCCATTTTGACAGGGATTTTAACCTTCTGCTCATCGACTGGCCCAACACAAGCTCTTTTGTCTTCCAGTTGTCAAAACTCTGACTCCTTGGTTCAAATCGTTTTTGAGCACTATCTTGTGCAGCTATAGTCAGTAGTCCAACTCATTTCTAAGATACTATGGAAAATATATAGTACTAGATTTACTTTTCATTTCTCAGCGTCTCCCAGATAATGAACACTCTTGTAGGGTTGAAGAAGGAATGTCCGATCACAAAGTCATTCTTGCCGAGCTTAGCATTGTCCCACTAGCTGTACAGGAAAGTCGCACTGTCTCGTATTACAATTTTTCGAGAGCAAATGATGACTGTGTCCTAGTGTTCCTAGAGACTCCTACGATGAATTCATACAAATCAATTCTCTTCCCGGCACAGACACTAAAGTGACACTGACAGGGTATTTATGCTCGCCAAGGCTTTTATTTATACATGACATACGAGAGCCCAACTACCCAGAACACAATTTGCGGCTCAAAATTACTTTTCTTTCTGCCTGAAAACCGCCGATTAAGAACTGCCCAGTTCGAGTCGCGCTCTCTCTCTTCTCTGTGGTCACGTGCAATTTTCTTTGGTTTAGACACAGCCACCAAATATAATCAAATTCGTGGGTCATCAAAGAAACACAATGTTAAAAATAGAAAAGAAATATGATACCCATTTTTCATGGCTTCTGAACTGTCGCAAATATGTTGATTGAAGAAAAAAAAAATTTGCACAGCCACGTGACTTCTGCTAACTCTCTCCTCCTCTACATTTCTTCTTCCCCAGTCCAGTTTCGGTTTCGAGCAGTTGCATTTTTTTACTTTATTAAAAATACACGTGACGCTGTAGCAAAGTATTGATTGAGTAGTCTTCCGACACCATAATAAATCGCCTGGCAATAAATAAAACAAAACTTTTGGGGGGTGTCAGTGTCCGTTGTGGAGTACTATGCTTGACATAACGGTACAGGAATGCTTACACAACTTTGTACCTATGGTAAAGAAACGTTCGAAAAAGCATAACCCATGAATTAATCAGAATATTATTAACCTAAAATGAAAAATTTTACAAACTCTAAAATCAGGAGCTACAAACATTCCACTCATTCTGAAAAAGCAGGGCAATTACGCTCAATTCCAAAAATTTCTGGATAATGAGTGATTGCACATTAAAAAGCAATAAAAAGGCACTGTGTCATTTGCTTCCCGAAAAATGGAATACATATTGTGAAATCTTAATTTAATCATGAGCAGAAGTTGAAACCGAAACTTCAGCTTCAAGCTGCCAACAACACGGCTATCACGTGGTACAAGATGTCACATGATTTACTACTCAACGACGGGCAGGATTGGGGTGGGCCACTGTTGGGGCAGGTGTGTGCCAGGCTCAAGTGTCCTCTGCACCACTCTCTTCACCATGTTTCGGTGTTCGACGATGTCTGCACAACTGCCGTGTCAGTTTGCGGAAGTAGTGTGAACGAAACTGAGAGAAAATAATCACAAATGGTGAGATGATGACGGCGGTTGTGACGCGGGAGACGGCTGTAATGGCGGGACGGCCGGACGGCTTCCAAGAAGCGCACTGCGCAGACGCGTCACGCCAGTCACGTGGACAGCGCTGAGTTCCGAAAGGAAACGTTGCTGTCATTCCCCAAAGCACTTGCCCTGAGAAGTTAAGACAAACAAAAAGGTGCAATGGTGATAACGCTTAGCTCAATGTTGGCTACGCCAACGTCATAGCCTTGACTGCGCTGTTGGTTGCACCTTGATTTACCCGCTAGAGTACGCCGATCTCGGCAACTTGGCACAGTGCAAAAGTTTTCCGGACCGTTTAAATAACATTTACCTAAACAGTACTAGGTCGTAATATTTGACGTGTGGTCTTCCTAGGTAATGCTGAGGAGGATTGCATTGTTTTTTCAAAAACAAAAACGAAGCGGAGCTGCCCTTCGAGACAGACCTGCGGTCTCAGATATTCAGATATCTGAGACTAAGTTAGTCTACAACTTTACCCTTCACAATTTTTTGAAGTCTATCAGTCAAAATTTTGGAGACACTTATCACCTAAAGGAGCCCATAATACTAAACTTTATGTAGATGATGGGATTATCTCTGATCCTCTTGAAATGGCATTGTGTTCTGGTTGCTATTTTGGCTCCGTAATTTTCACCGAAGATAGTGGTGCTTGTATGGCTGCTCCGCTATTTACTGATACTGCATTCTTGACACTGAAGTATACAACAAAGGCATCTTATCTCTTTTGCTTAACCTCAAAAATAAAAAGTCTCAGGGTGCCGATAACAATCCCAACCCATTTTTAAAACGATACACGAAATGGTGTTCAAGGTTTCTTTCCATTTTATTCACGCAATCCTCGTCAGATGCAGCTGTTCCCAATCAGTGGGAACCTGCAGAGGTTACCCCCGTTTACAAATCGGGGGATGAGTTATCACTGAAAAACTATAGGCTTACATCGTTGCTATCGTCATGCTCTAAGACTCTGGAACATAATATGTTCAAGAATATATTTATTTTTCTTGAAACCAAGAATTTCTCCTGCTATGTCCGATATGGTTTCCAGCGCGGCCTTTCAACTACACAGCTGGTTGAAACAACGCATGATGTTGCTAAAGTCCTAAACTGACAAGGACAATTTGATATTATATTCCATTGATTACTCGAAAATGTTCGACTGGGTTTTTCACCCTAAACAACCGTCAAAGCTTGCACATTTACAAAATAATTCAAAGACTACTTTTTGACTTCAAGATTACTTGACGGCTTCTCAATTTTTTGTTTTTTCGGGGAGATGGGGTGAGGGGGGCTGTTCCGAGCCGGCTGACGCGTTGTCAGGAGTCCACCAGGGCCGTCTTGAGACTACTTTAATTTTCTATCTTTACTAATGACGTCGAAAGTTTCACTGGTGTCGACGGGAGATGTGATGCTGATGGTCTTTTTTTTTTTTTTTTCAGGAAATGAAAAACATAAACGATCGGCAGTTACTTAACTGCTCTCTAGAATGGCTACCGAAGTGGTGCTCGGCCTGACAGTTGCCACTCAATATTTAAAAAAATGTGCGCAGATGACCTTTTTTAGAAAGGTTTCGCCACTTAGTTTCTTTTACCATGTTAATAATAGTTCTCTGAAAAATGTCGCCACACACAAATACCTCGTGAGTGTTTTGTTTTTGTCGGCTGATTTAAAGTAGAATGTACACGTTAACTGTGTTGTGCGTGAAGCTTACAGTAAACTTCAGTACATGAAGCGTAATTTCAGGCGCCAATCTTCCAATATAAAGCTCACTGCAAACGAAACTGTGGAAAAACCTGTCCTAGAATATGCTTGAGACGTTTTGTGTGTTGTCCCCTTTTTCGTCGTTCGTCGTCTCCGGTTTTAAAAAATGTGTAACATCAACCAGCTCGCCTGCCTACTCACTCTATCTTCATGCTGCCCAGGTTTTGGATCTGCACACAGTTCTACAGTTCTAACTAAATCTGAATCTACAGTTTTAAATAACTGTAGCAACACAATAGGACGTTGTTTTGAGGATGCATATGTATTTTCAAAACAGAGAGCACTCAGTCCTAATGACATGAACAAACTATCAATAAAAAAACTAACATTCAAGTTTCCACAAATTTCTCGTTGCAGGTTCTGGACAATGCCTTTTTTGTGAACAGATTCCCTTCAAATCTGGTACGCCACATCGTCATGACAGTGCTGATTGTCCTGGCCTCGTTTGCATTCTCAACTCTGACCGACTGCCTTGGCATCGTCTTGGAGCTCAACGTACGATCGCCTCCCCTTTCAAAAAAAAATGTTTTCCGCCACTTCCATGCTTGGACAAAACAGTATCTTTGGCACACCGTCGTCTTGGTCGGCTTTCAAGCACAAAGCTCACATTTTATTATAGTATGTACAAACTCGATGGGACGTCACAATGTACAGGCGCGCTTGCAACGCTTTACATTCACATCTTCGACATCGACCAGCACGTGCAAACTACTTAATATACTACATATTTTACATTCCAACAAAAGGAAGCTTCATACATTGCATCTCGCACAAACAAATGTTTCATCCATCATCACAGCAGACACTGAGACACTAATTTCTTTCACACTGCAGTATAAATAGTCTAGTCTACTTTCTGAATTTTAAACCTAAAAGAAAACGTTGGTACCAGCCAGCCACATATGGTACATCACACCTGGTACACAACGACCTCTAATAAGGCTCTTCAACGAAGCACCGTTATATGGAGTTGGCGCAGCATCCTAAAGGCTGTTTCACACATTTGCGTTTCAGCGTGTTCGAGTGCATGCTGAGTGCAAGTTCGTCTGCTTCTTCCGAAGGGGTTGTGTTGACGTCAAAATGCCGAGGTTTGATTGGGTCCTATTAAAGGATAGTGGGTAGACCTCAAGGCAGCTCGCTTTGAGGTCTACCCACTATCCTTCAATCAGAGCCAATCAGAGTTTGGCATTCTTACGTCAACACAACCCCCCGCTAAACAAGCGAACAAACTTGTACGCCGCATTACAATCCCTTGTAACCGCTTCATACACTGGTGCCACCTATTGGGTAGCCCAGGAACACACCATTGTGTACAACTAGACTGAAGGGTTCCTGTACTTGCGATATCAAATCTATGCACTATCTATGCGAAACGCTTGCTTATAAAATTTTTGAAAAGCATTTGAAACCCACGCTGAAAGAATGATGCATGAAACATTAGCAAATAAACGCAGATTGTGTTCCAGGGCTTCCTGAAACCCTGGGATAGAGGGCACCAAGGTGGTCGCTCGTCGCAAGAGATCATGGCACACTCTGTCGCGGTTAAACGCAAATACGCGAACCAGCCTTGATGCAACCCCATCGCCCGACACCAACCTACAGCTTCTGTTCTCTTTCCTTCTCGCAAAAGGGCGTGTTGGCAGCGATCCCCCTCGCCTACATCCTGCCCGCTGCCACGTACCTCAAGTTGGAAAACGGACCCCTCCTCTCGTGGTCTAAGTTCCCGGCGCTCATGCTGGCCGTGTGCGGGGCCGCCGTTGCCGTCTGCGGCACCGTCGTGGCGTTTGTCGACATCCACAACGGCATCACCTGCAGTCATGGTGCAGACATGCCCTACTGCCAGCGACCGGAGGCCAACGTCACTGGTCTATGAACGGGGGCACCGTCCTCGCCTCGTTCTGCCGGTGTCACCGCCGGAGCTTCGTCTCAGACGCAGCTGCGACAAAAGAGACGATCATTTCGGAGATTTTGCGCACACAATACCTTTCCGTCTGTCGCGAGTGAAGGCAGACGGGTTTGTAAGGGCTGTTACGTACATTATACGGTTCCTTACTTGTTGCAAGAAATGCGGGCAGCTTGGTTTACAATGTCTTTCTTAGAGGCCGGTCAATCGGAAGTTGGTGGAAGCGGATTTAACGAGCGTAGCATTTCGAGGAAACCCCCATCTTATTGTGTCAGTGTTCTTGCAAGTTCTGCAAATTGTAAGCTCGCCTGTGTAGACCTGTAGCCCCTGTCAAAGCCTGTAGGAAGGAGCTAGAGTTTTATTAAGCTTGTCTGCCCAATCTCGAAGCTGTCTTTCTCTGCGATTTGTTCCTTGGGATGACGTTGCAGCTGTGCAGGTTAACAGAGTATAGCCCTTTGCCAAAGAGAGCGAGATATGCATCTACTTGTTACATTTTGCTTGCACCCTATAGTTTATACATACTAGTACAGGTATCGAGGTGAGCTTGATTTTGTTACTGTTTAAAAGCGTTTTACACTCTGTGCCCAAATCCTTGTGGCCAAACGGCATCCCCATGTAAACACTTGCATATCTTGCTATTGACTGGTCATGAGTGCACCTAATCTTGACGCCACTTGAAGGCACAGTGGTCCAAGAGTGGTTGTGAGTCTTTCAAGCCTCTGCTAGGCATTTTACAGAAGGCATCTATTGCGAGTTGCACTCCTTATGCATTTTGACTCTTTTTTTTTTCTGAGCCAATGCAATCACTGAGATTAGTTCCTATATTTATATTATGGTATACATTTAGGGGTGTTTTGTTCTGTCAATTTTCCTGCTGACATGATCAGGGATATTCCATAATAGAAGTTGTTGTTATAAGTTCCAGGAAAGTTTTGCATTTATGAGTGATTCTCAGGAAGCCCTACACTGTCTAGAACTTTCCTTCTAGGCAGCAATTTTCAGTTGATTTGACAAAAAGCTTTCAGCTTGCGCATATTCCTGATAGCACTGGTACCAGAAGAGTTTGTTGTGCTAAATGCTGCTACCTACTTTCAATACAACATTAACTACAGAAGCATCTCTTGCTTATCAGAATTTTGCAAGCAGTGATTGTGTGTGCATGTGTTGTACATTGTTAGATATTCAATTCTTTAGGTGTTATTTATTGTCACATTGTACCTTTTACAATACATACTTTTGCTTGAACCTGCTTAGAAACATATACCTGTGTACTGCAAACAGCCTGTCTACTCTCCCAAACTTTATGAGGAATACTGCCCATTAGCACCTAACTTTATGCTCGATAAAAATGTGCGTGTAGTGCACACAAAATCTTGACCTACATATATAGCATTGCAAACTCTATAAACCCCAGTAATCATTTGAGTTACATAACCATTTACCGAATTACTATGGAAGAAATACAAACAAATTGTACATAATCAAATACATTGGAGAGGAGCGCCATTTTCTGGATCACCTGTGGCCCCATATCATGCAGAGCCCAAAAAAAGATCATTGCATTGCTCCATGTGGTAATGCTTAAAAAAGTACAGTTTTTATTGAATCTGCAATACTAAGATTAGGAGTGGCAATGAAGATAAAACAGAAAGCCAGTTTAAGAAAACACCCCAGTGTTTTCTTTAGTGAGCAAAGCATTTCCCTACCTGCACTGGAACAGAAGGAATAGTATTTTATTAACAGCTTTATGTCGCAGAGCGACTAAACGATTTTTGAAGATTCCAAGATGAAGGGTCTGCCTGGAGCTCAAACTCTGAACCTTTTGTTATAGAGGCCAAAGAGAGACCTGGACACCACTGAGATGATCGTCGACAAAATAATTATGCAAACGTTGTATACAAAGACATCATACAAGATACAGATGTTCCTTTCCTATTACAGAAGGTTTAGTCACGTAATGCCATCACTTGCAATGCAGGTTATAACGAAACTCCAGCAGAACTTCGAAAAGAAAAATAAATCAGAAACACATCTCTTCCCACTTTTTGCTGATGATGTTAATGTTTTAAATACACGTAGTGCAACGTGTAGGACTGACTGCTTCTGTGCATACATCAACATTCCAAAGATAACTTCCTATACTGCAGTACTACCTCTGAAAACCCTAGTGTCCAAATGTCACATATACATACTGTTCTTGTAAATTGGTTGTGAAACCTTGTGCTTGCTTTTAAGATTGTTCTTTAAACCCTGCGTTCTCAAAGGGGATTCTTAGAAAGCATAAAATACCTCTCCATTCTAGGCAAATCATGCATTATGCACTGTTTTATTGCAAAAACCACCAAGATTAAAGGAGGAGGTTTTCCTCAGCCATCCTTCAAGATGGCTAGAGTACAAGAGTTCCTTCTGACCCAAACATTTCAGTTCCCATCCTTTCAAACTACTAGTACCCCTACAACTTCTAACACCTACTTAGTGTGCAATAGCTGCCTGGCTTTCTACAAAGCAATCAATGTTACCCCAGTCACAAAACTTCTATGAAGCAAAAAATAAAATGTTACAAATACTAGCCATAGTTTCGACATTTTATCCTCCATCATCATTACTGCACTACCATGTGTAGCCTGCATCAACACCGGATGTCAAGTAGTCATTGCATTTTCCTTCCCTTACTAATGAGAACCAGCTAGTGCCAGACATGCATTACAAGTATGTATTTATGCAAAGCCAACAGTATTTACACTTCAGCCATTGGTCAATGTCTGGCTGTAGATACAGTGATGGAAAACAGTAGTGGCAAGACTTCACTTTGCACTAGTCCATTTCCGTTTTTTAAGGGGGAGTTTTATGCACATTGAGCTTTCAAAAACAGCAAAATAAAAAAAAATATATTTATTAACTACTTTCTACGGTCAGAACGACGTGGCCGAAGACCCGCAGGCAAAAAGTGTCATTCTTTAGACCAAGGTTCTCAAGGTCCCCAAAGGCCTTCTCAAAGGCCGACGACCAGACTCGAGATTCTGCAAGGCAGAAGATCCTCCTCACCATGGGGGAGGAGGAAATCGGCAATGGTGGACAGGGTAGAAGGTGAGAGAGGAGGGAGCGGGGGAAAAGTTGAAAGCGCGAACTGGTCGTCGCTCTTTAAGGTCCCCGAAGCATTTGAATGACAATCGAGCCAAGCAAAAAAACTTTTTGTTGATTCTGGCCATCCCACAAACCTAAATAGACCAAACCATGTGTGCCAAGTGAGTAGGGCTGAGTATTCTCCGTTTCACAGCTTCTCGGTTGCTTCAAAATTGACTCCTCCCCCCACTGTGGACAACGTCACCCACCGACACCGCCAAACCGGAAGGGGTCCCTGGAATGTTAGTGGTTGAGAACCACTGCCCTAGACAGCCGCCACAAAGAGGAAGAGAGTGGGGGTAGGGGGCTCAGTTAAAATTTGGGAGGTGTGCCATAGAACTGCTCAGGACGGTGGGTCCACCGCAATTCTGAACAAGTTTATTTGGAGTAGCAATCGACCAGACCGGCGCATGTCAAGAAGCCCCAGCAGTTGTTTGAGCTGCTCCACTATCGCCGAGAAATACTGAAAAGCTATGCGGAGCGCAAGTTTGTCCGCTTATTGCACAGGGGCTGGGACGATTTCGGAACGCCGAGCTCTTACTGGCCGATCGAAGAAAAATAGTGGGTAGGGACCTCAAGGCATTTAGCATTGAGGTCTACCCGCCATCCTTTCAATCAACCAATCATAATTCGGCGTCGTTCTGCCGACGTCGCCGCAACTCCTGTGCAAGAAGCCGATGACTAGCTCTCCGCATGGTGTCACCGAAAGGACGAGATGCGTGGGGCATCTTTTTGGGAGGCCGAGCCTCCAGCAAGCGCTCGTTGCCTTTTGCCGTGCCTTAGCTGCGTGTGCATGCTCGATTCTCGCGAGACGCTGGAGCGCCATCAAAATCTATCGAGTCCCCCCGGAAGACTTCCGATTTGCACGCAACGAGACTGGAGGTTCTGCGGCGTTGGCGAGATCGAATCTATGCGCTATCCACGAGGAACGATCACCTATAAGTGGGGTTATGTGTTTTTGGGGTTTATCTTTAGCGATATTCGGAAAGTGTTTTTTTTCCGGGTTTGTTTGCCGCTGGAAATTTGGGGTTTATCGGAGTTTGTACTTCTTAAGATTCCAAATTCTTTGAAATTTGAAGTTTAATTTGACCTTGTTCCAGTTTTTCAAAAATAAATGTAGAAATGAACGTTCAGACAAAAACATGCCTTAAGTTTATAAAACCTCGCAGGTATCGAAAGATATTTCTTCTGCTGCATTTGGCATCGGCGCCCTTTCTGTCGGCAGCCCCAACTTCCCACGACAAATCTTGCAGACGAACGTTGCTTCAAAAACGTCAGTAGTTTGAAATGGCCAAACGTCTGGCCATAGCCGTTGGGAAGCCTAGACGCTTCAGCTGTCTTTCCTCTTTCTATGATACTTACCCGTTGGCATCTTTCACCGTCATTAAAACACTACCCCTTCTCTCTCAGAAGCAGAATAGTATGGTCCAAACTCGAAACTCGGAAGAGCTGGTCTTGTCTTGGCCCGGAAGATCACTAACCCATCGTACTGGACAAACGACAAGATAAAAGGGAAGCTACTTTTTGACAATAATCCTGCACAAAAAAAAAAAAAAAGATATTTTACCTTGCAATTATTAACCCTGTGTTATAATGAGCTTTATATTAGTAAATTACCATCGTTTTACAACTAAGCTGTTATGTGCTAGGATCTGGAAAAAAATGTGTCCATGGATGTTTACTAAAAAACTCCCGGCGCTCCTTCGTTGCGATTAGTCGTGGCAAGTAAAAATAAAAAAGGGGGGCAACCCGCGTGAGTCAGCCTTCCTTGGCATTATTAGATAGTGAGGTCCTGATTCCTTGTTATGATCTACGGTCACCGACTTACCTCAGCTAAGAGTGCGTTGTGACTAGGCTGAGGGCAGAATGCGCCGTTAGCAAGAACGCATCTGAAGTAAAAATACAACCAATGGCAGTTTACCTTAGTGACCATACGGCACTGATCACTTTAGTAACTAAGAATTAAATAAAAACAAACAACGAAGTTGCGTACGTGTTTTCATTGCAGTCTTATGTAAATCGTATAGATGTAGTATCGTTCTCGTAAAGCTGTCGTAAAGTTGTTGTAAAGATAACAGCTTCGCTGGTCCTCCAGCTTCACGTGAAGTGGATCGGCTCTACAATTTTTGCTTTTTATTTTGCCGTTGTGACATCCACATTCCAAGGTTTTCGGATAAATCCGAATCGACTAAAATATTGCCGGCAATGTTTCTCAGAGTTTCTTTGGATTTATCAGAAAACACGGAATCCCACTTGTAACATTGTCCGAATTACTTCAAGTGCACGGCGAAAGAACGATGTGCGAAATATATGTGGATCAAAAGTGTTCCAGGGCCACCGACAAATTGTGCCACAACTTTTGCGGTTGCAATGCAGTCACTAACACTCAAACGCGTATGCGTGAGCCAGCCTTTAACTTATCCAACATCTGTCCTGCTCTCAAAGACAACCGTCACCGGGAGTCGGTCGTGCACGACTTTGGTCCGAGGCGAACGCTGACCACTTTGCACTCACCTCGCGGGAGCGGCCGTCGACCGTGGGGCTGTTGCACCGAACTCTCTTGCGCGAGCACCGGTGCCGCTAGGTGTACTCGCATGGATGTCCGCAGCCCGTGGGACAAAGCCGCTGCTCGCGGAACCAGGCAGTCATGTGCTGCAGGTGGCCTCCGTGAGCGCAGCCCTGGCACCAGACAAACAGCCCCCGGACCACCTCGTGGCTGCAGAACATGACAAGTGCAATCAGGAATCGGCTGGGAACCGGTTTTCCTCGCGCGGTACAGATAATCTTTCAGACATACAACTTTTAAGCATAAACATTTCGACAGGGACCCCTTAATTTCAGAAGTTTGTCCGTCCTTCCATTCCTCTGTCTGTGCATTTGCCCGCTAAATTTAACATGGAAATTAATAATAAGTTTTTTTTGCACCAACGGCAGAAAAGCGAGAGTGCGGAGAGAAGAACTAGCAAAAGTGGCATCATCAGCGGGGTCAGACGACCCTTGCTCGCCACAAAGCTGGCCCAGGGATGCTGTCAATGATGTGATGACACTCTGGGCAGATAATAGGCGTCAAAGAGGATTGCCGCATAGCCGACGGTAATTGCTGCACATATTTTTAAAAACAAATGAGGTTTATGTTTACTTTTGTCCAAGGTAAGTGCGATAACTGACTTCACAGGGCAAAAAGCTACAGAAGTCTGCTCCTCACTCAGATTTCTCGCTTCAGCTTCCCTTTGATGTCTCCTAAACACTATTTCTCTTTAAATACTGCATTCCATGCTTTATGGGATCTTAAAGCTAAAAGGTTGCCAGTAATTTTTTTTTCTATTCTTCCTATTCTCTCTCTCTCTTTTTTTTTTTGTTGTCTTCTGCTTTTTTGTTCTCGAGACTGAGAAGGGCTGCCGATTTCTGTCTTCTTTCCTACATTTTTATCCTTTCATAGTTTTGCATCTTCACCTCACCTAAAACAAAAAAAAACAAAAAAACACAAAGCTCTCTTCTCCAATGGTTTTCTTTCTCCCAGAGCTACAAGTGTTTCGCAGTTATGTAAAACAACTCGCCGAGTGCCCCTCTTGACAAAAAGCGATAAAGGTAAACCGGCCGAGCCTTACCAGACGGCACACGGGCTGGCAACCGCTTTACACCGGTCGCAGAACCAGCCGGAGCGAGCCAACGGCTTGCTGCATCCGCTGCAGAGCGTGTGCACCACCGTGGATTGTTGGTTGAGAGTCGACACCGAGGGGACACTGCTCAGGGCGATGACCCTGGCAATCACATTCCACATCTCGAAGCGGCTCAGCAGATCTGCCGATCGAACGACAGAAAGATTGGTGGGGTAAGTGTCATTTTGAAGTCAGGCTCATGTGGCATACAGCAGATCTTATATCTCATTCTGAAAGACTAAAAAGTTGGGATTTCTGATGCGGCATCAGCCAAACCAAGGAAAAGGTACATATGTACTTAATGTCACTATGTAGTCACTAAACACTCTCGCACGTTATCTAGGGCAAGAATGTTTTCAGAACCAACACTTCCCCCCAAAAAACACTTCAACTTGGAACTTAGTAAAAGTAAAGATTCAGGCGTTTTGGGGCCAACTTGGCCCCTTAATCACGGGCGACTACTTCTTTCCCGCGGAAAGGCCTGCCCACAAACCCGAACACGAACCCGAACACCAGCAACGTAACGGCGGTAATCTTTCGACAGCCGAAACGAAAAGATTCGCAGCTCAATTTGGATGCAATTGCTGCGGAAAACATTAAACGTGAAAAATGTTTCTGAAAATTCTCTAGCACATTCAAATGCACCACCGATCAACTTCAATTTCAATTGTGCAAGGCGAGTCCAAATCATCCTCAATGCCACTTAGCAGCTCGCACGTCGCGACTGGTACAAGTGCGCTCTTACCAATGTACGAGAGAAACCAGGCCTCCTGAGTGGACTCGTCCACACAGCCCTTGATCTTGTCTCCTAGAGCTATCATGATGGACACTGCCATTTGTACATCTCCCTGAAAGACCACAGAAATGCAGTTGTAAACAAACGTTTCACTGAAGCTGCACATCACCTCGGGTAGCTTTTGTTGCGGGGTGGGAGAAGTGCTTGGCACTAGCAAGTTAAACCTTCCACTGCCCAATCAACCCCTATACAAGGGAAGCACTGCTCTCTACATTGGGCATTGATCGCTTTTGCGTCGCATTCTCAAAACTAGCGTAGCTTTCACAGCCCCACACTGTTGCAAGAGCAGGTGGTTTCGTCGTGCATCTGATTCGTGCAAGACGTCAAACGAAGCCATGAGCTCACACAAACAGCATTAGAGCACTGCAAAAGCTACGCTAACTTTGAGAACACGGCACAAGAAAGTTGAAGCCAAGTACATATAGGGTGGCCACTGAGCTGTGGAAGAAATGACCCGGTTTGGGGAAGGGGGGGGGGGTTACGCTACGTTAGATGCAGCTATGCAAGACCTTGCAAGCTTTTAAGTTGCAGCTAAGTCAAGTTCTGGTTCACTGTATCATGAACAACCAAATTTTTCTCTCAAGGCCAGCACTGCTATAGTACCTGATAGCCATATATTTGAACGTTACGTGAAACGTTTGGTTGTGTTAAGGGAATGTATGGAGAAGAATGCAACCAATAGTAATGTTCTACCGTAAAATCCCGAGATAGCCCACCTAACATAGAGAGCAAATAAGGTGAAAATATGGAGTGGGCTAACTTTCGGTGTAAAATAGAGAAAAGTTTAAAAAAGTGCTATTTTTAGGTTGTGTTGTTTCCAAGCTTGTTATGGTGGCGACGAGCAACGAAGCAAAGATGACTGTACTTCCCTGTCAGCAAAGTTAGCTTATATCCTGCTGTGTGTCGTAAGCATCGAACGTCATATGGGATC
This sequence comes from Ixodes scapularis, assembly GCF_016920785.2. Lineage (NCBI taxonomy): Eukaryota > Metazoa > Arthropoda > Arachnida > Ixodida > Ixodidae > Ixodes > Ixodes scapularis. The sequence goes on along the minus strand of NW_024609880.1, from coordinate 62,428,953 downwards.
TCCTCCCCTGACCCCTCCCCCTCTCCCGGCTCTCCCCCTTAGGCCAAAGCTAACTAGCTGCAATTATGCCAAGGCCGGTCATTGATCACAACACTACTATTATTAGAAGTGGGCTATCTTTCGGTATTTAAAAAAAAATATAGCAAATCAAGCCAAAAATAGCCGTGGGCTATCTTTCGGGGGTGGGGCATCTCTCGGGATTTTACGGTAGTGTAGGCACACCATAAAAGAAACTACCAAGCATCCAGATACTGATACATTATTACGAACAAAACAGTCACGGAGTTTTCTTTTAATTTTTTCCAAAACATCTAACGTTTTGCTATTTAAGATTTTCTTGTGTCGACGAAAGCCCGATGCATTCAAGGTGTGATCTCTGGGGACGCACTCTCCAAAACTCGTTTATGTAGAGTACCCCAGCACTCGGACACTGCGATAGTGGCATAAATTGCTGTCTTCACCAAACACAATTCGTGTGCGACTTGAAAATCGCATCCACTTCGGCGCATGCTAGCGATTTCAGTGCGGACATCAACCGTGCTGCCGAATGCATAACAATAGTAATGCACTATAGATGGCGTCAGTCAGCCATTAAATGAGTGTGGAGGCATCTCACCATCGTCTTTCCCTCCCTTGTTTACGGGAGGTTTGGGATGGGCAATAGCCACGAAGGCCGGCCTCGTTCTGTGGTCTAGGTCGTGTTCTTGTTCCGCAATCTAGGTCATGAGCTTGTTCTAAGGACACAAGCGGACAGCCACTCTCCCCACCGTCAGAAATCACTCCAAAGCGGACTGGAAGTGGAGGAAAAACGACACTTCCCTCTGCTGAAGATTCTGAACGACACAGATGTGGTGAATCATGCCCCATGTTGACAACCTTCAATGCAGTCACGGCGTCTACCGCCGACCCACCTGGTCGACGTAGTGCGACAACAGGCTGGCCACGATCCCGCTGGGGTTCCAAGGAGGCAGAGAGAGCGGCCTGGACACCGTGAGCACCTTGCTCTGGTCGTCCATGTCCCCGCAGAGGGCGCTAGCGTCCTGCACGTCCTCTTCGTCCCCGCTGGGAGGGGAACTCTGTGGGTGTCCCCCCAGGTCGGTCACGGGCGGGGAGTCCCGGATCGCGTGGCGGGGTTCAAACGCTTCGTTGGGCAGCTGCCAGTCCTGGTGGTTCTCCCCTCCACTGCCAGCAGACATCTGCGGTGCAACGCCGGCAAGAGTCACGCTGTGCAAGAAAGTGGCACAGAGGCAGAGCATATGCGAGGTCAGCACCTGGGGTCTGCGGGCTTTATTTCGTGAGAAACCACCGGAGTTTTGCGTAGCATATAAAGTTGTATATGTATAGTTGATGAGCACTCGAACTTAACCTCATCGCAGCAAGACCAACATCTATACCTCGTTAACTTTTTCTCTACTGTATTTTCCGTCGGTGTGTACTACACAATGCTGCGACTTTCCCGCGGTTAAGTGTGAAACTTAACCGCGGAAATTTGCCACATGGGGCTTAGGTATACTTCCCACCTGATTCGTCGACGAGAATATTGAAACTTGCCCTCACTTGTGCATATATTGCTATCATAATACACATATGCAGGCTATTCAATGTAGTTTCATTGAGCCGACTGTACAAATATATAGCTACCAGCTATACAAAGGTGCGATTTCCAGATCGGAAAGTATGGTACTTTCTTTTCTTGCTTTTCTCTGTAGCTCGCTTTCTGATCCTTCTCAGGACCACTGATGTCAGCACTTCTCAGGACCACAGATGTCAGCGCTCACTATCTGCTTGCTCTGCTCACGTCTCTACTGCCTTGGCAACACCCAACTCAAAAGTAAGCTAGCACCTGGAGGTTGTAGGTCAGGGACTGGCCTCCTGTGTCGCCGTCCTCGCTGAAGAAGTCTCCGGGGACGTTGACCATTCCGCTGGCGATGTAGGTCAGCGTCAAGTCGTCCTCCATGCCGCTGGACGCCGAGTCGTCCCCCGTTGTGGTGTGGATCGTGGCCGGGTCGTGCGGGGTCGTGGGGGCCCTGTCTAGCGCGCCCCCGCTCAGGTGGCGCGCCGCAACTGCCTGGAGTTTCTTGCTCCCGCTGTGGTTCCGGTTGCGGGTGTTGCCGCTGTTGTGGCGGCTGGTGTGGAAGTTGCTGCCCTCCTGCGAGCCTGAACGTTGAACACCTAAGTTGTGCGATGTTCCTAAGGGGAATTCCCCTTTCTAAACGACAACTGGTTACAAAACTAAACTTCTGCAGTACAGCCTCACGCCGAACTCTAGACATTTTGCGCCTCTCACGCTTGGCCCTCTCCTGTTATGAAAGGATAAGGCATTCATAACCAGACAAGACAAAAACTCTCTCTGGCTCGGCTGACTCCAGTTGTAGCAAACACAGTAGCCAGCTTCTTCCCATTCCATGTCTATCACATGTCTATCAGATGCTGTTGACACATGCACATGAGTTCTGATCAGAGTTAAAACTTAGTTCTCCTAGCATGGGAAAATAGACCTGTGCTTCAGTTTAAGGACCAGGAATATACATAAACACAGCATGTTCAACAAGATCACAAAAGTGTCTTGTAGCTAAAGTTGAAGCTTGGGCTAGTTGGTGTAACCCCCCCCCCCCCCCCCCATATTTGGGAATTAAAACAGCACAAATGACGAGGGACTAGGATGAAGAAAGACAGACACAGCACTGTGTCTGTATGTTTTTTCATTCTGGTCTCTCGTCGTGTGCGCTATTTTAATTCTCAAATATGTCTTGTAGGCACTCAAGTCAGTACTATCTAACCGTATTAGGATAGTGCCTTAATCTTCATTTGTGCAAAAGATGGTAAACCATGGAATCAACACAGCAAGCATTCTAGAATTTGTCAACAAACATGCCATTCAAGCTGGGTTCGTAAGTGCTGCATATCAACCCCGGCTCTCCTACAAAGGTATTTTGGCCCTATAAACAAATATTCACAAGCAGCACTTGCAATCATTATTACAGCCTGAACGTTTATAAGTGCACTTGTGCCAGATAAACAACTTCGCAGTTTCCTCACCGGTGTTTGAACTCCGCAAAGTTTCAAATACTCTCGGCTTGTTGCACATCTCCCTAATGCCCATGCAGTCCAACCAAATCATCCGTGCCAAGTATAGTTACATGCTAAGAAGAAAACAGTGCCAGTCTTTTTGGTATAACCCAAGGGTGCTCAGGGGCATAGCACTCAAGATCCTCACCAACGTTACCTGAAGTCACATTACGAAGCAATGTCTTGCTATATTTTGCGGGACGCCTTTCTTCCGCAGAAGCTCACCTCATCTTTTCTCCATCGAGACTACATCCCACAGAGACGACAGCACTAAGGCCTGGCCAGAGCACAATTTCTTCTGCCTCTTGCACAAGGGTTGGGATAATGTCAGAATGCCGAGCTCTTATTGGCTGATCGAACAAAATAGTGGGAAGACCTCAAGGCACCTAGGATCGAGATCTACCCACTATCCTTTCAATCAAAGCATATCAGAGCTCAGCGTCATTCTGATGTCACAGCAACTCCTGCGGAAGAAGCAGACAACTTGCTCTTCTCATAAATGCTACGCATTTAATAAATACAACAATGCCACAGCTCCCAAAATAAAAAATGGGTACAGCCTACTGCGGTCGGCGTCGACTCGAACGACTGCGTCCAGGCTTGCCAGTCCGAGGAAGTCGGCCATTCCTCCAGCCTGTGCCGAGCCGTATAGGGTCTTGACGGCTCTCCAGGCAAGGGCAACGTCGTGGCGACCAAGGTCGGCCGCCACCGCAGCGTTGGACTCGCACAGGTCGGGCAATGGCCGTCCGGTCAACTGGTACTTGAGGGCGCTCTCTTGAAACCAGTTCACCAGCAAAGACTGGGAGAATAGGAACCAGAAGAGGCCGTGAAGAAGGCAAAGTCATGCATTGTCAAGGCAACACGAGGGAATAATACAGACTTTCATCACGCATTACGATTACGAGTAATGGCACCGAGATTGTGTTATCAAGTAAGATCAATTTTAAAAGAGTGGTTGAATAGGGGGTGCGGGAGGCGCTTGCTGTACTTCAACTCTAAAATGGACGGCGACGAAGCAGAATGACATTGCCAGTTTCCCAAGAAAAAAGACTGTAATGCCCGAGAACCGCTGGTGGATAAACAAGGTTATGTGACATTGAAAGCCAAGTTACTGTCCTGGTGGCTTTAGAAGAGAGAAGAGTCAATAGTTTAACCGTAGCTTTCGAATGACACAAGATACAGTTATTCCATGTGGCAAGGTCGTACCAAGAAATGACAAGTTAGTTCGCCTTAAAGTGGTGTCCACTGTCTCTGCCGTAGAGGGGCAGTTAAATGGGTGCAGCGAGATTGCTAACATTGGGTCTTCAACATGGGCTAGGAGACAGTAATCACACAAATGCATGCCAATACAATGGCCATAAAAATTGAAACCGACCGATTCGAGAATTGAGCACACAATGCAAAAAACTTTTGCTCCGCCCGATGCTCGGCCAGCAAGCTACGCTGCTCGAACCAGCGAAACAGATTTGCATCATAGTTGTAAGGCCGGACAAAAGCTGGCTCCACCTCTGCTTAAAACAAAACAACGATGTCAAAATTGCCGTTGTCCCCACGCCGATTCTCGAAGAAATGCATTAGCATCTAGCGCAGGGGTTCCGACTCGGCGAAGGATGAGAACTCACTCCTCACAACGGTCCACAAACCGTTGTGTTCGGAGAGCTAGTCTGTTCTCCCGGGCGTCGGCGGTTTCGGATGCAGCCCCCACAACTTTCCTCGATCGCAGCCTACGATCCACATGCTTTTGTTTCGAAGAACCAATCTTTCCTCCCATGTGTCGGCGGTCTCGCGCAAACAACGTCGTCGCATACGCTGTGCCACCGCTAAGGCCGCTTGACCCCCTCCTCTTCCACTACCGAGGCACGTCATTAGAAGTGTGCCAGAAGACTCTATCCACCTTGTAAGAGGGAAAGTGGACGTGATGAGCAAACGGAACAAAAGAGCACGGAGAGGAACTGCGCCGCAGCCTCATGAAATCAGTCTAGTCCAGTCCAAATAAATGACTGCTGCACGCACCAAGGCAATAAATCCTAGCTCATTCAAAAAAGCAGCACCTTCATGATTAACCCATTCTTGCACAGGCCCCCAACTGAAAAAGAGTGCTACGACGCGAGCAAAAGAAAACCGGAGCAAACTCCCGACCTCGATCGTGGTGTTGCTGAAGATGACGAGACTGCTCGCTGCCTGGCAGAATTGGTCACTCATGCTGGGGGCCTTCTTGAAGACAGCCGGAAACCGGGCCGATGGCGGGTGGACGGGGCGACCCCTGGTAGAGGACGCCTGCTCCCCGCCAAAGAAGCGATCGCTAGACGCAAAAGCCACGTCGCCGCTTGCGTTGAGCACGTGCGCCACCGAGAGGGCATTGGCGTGGTTGGCCGGCCGCACGGCATCTTGCACCAGGTACTGGAACAGCGTGCTGTCCTTGCTCGTCGAGAGGAGCACGCGGGGGTCGTTGCGCCAGGCGAACCCTGAGTGTCCCGAAAACAGTCTGGCGTAAGCCAAGGGCATGTTAAGAAAGAGATCTAAAGCCCCGTAAGAAACATGCTAACTGTACAGAACGCTTTGAGTGACGTGTCCAAGTATGCTCAGGCATGCTCCCACATAAGTTGGTTTTGATTTGCTTGCTACTTCTCTCAACTGGTCGTTGACTTTATTTTTACGCGTAGGGCAATGTTTTGTCATGTAATAACACCTCTTGACGGCACGTGGAAAGTTTTGTTTGGAGGACTTCTGCCTCGGTTTGCTCCTTCATTGATCCAGAAAGGCGAATCTATGTTGCTCATCCTTATGCTTTATGGCAAACACCGAGATCTAGAAATTAGTAATAAAATAATTTACTAATAAACTAAGTAAGAAAGTCCAAGTTCCGAATGAAAATATGTCGACTAGGGTCGCTCAAAAAAGAGCCACCCCAAGGTGCGAGGGCGGAGTGCCACTTTGCATAGTAGCGTGTCTTGAAAAGTATAACTTGAGAAAATATCCTAGTTGGCACGCAAACGACAATTAACTTTGAACCCGTAGATCAGTATGTCTGCATTAAATAGGGATAGCAGCAAGCTTCAGCCTTTTTATTACTAGGAAATAAAAATGTTTCAAGTACCTGTTTAGCAAAGCAAAAATAAATGTATTCCAATACTCAAAAATAAATGTATTCCTGTCGTGAGTACGGCAACAGAATGCGGAAACAGCGCATTTACGCTTCCCAGTGCGATATACACGCAGGCCCGCTACAAACTCAGTTGTCATAGGAACCAATACCGTGTGCAAACCGCAAAAAAACAAAAAGAAAAAACCGCGGGAACGAGTTGGGAATGTCTTCGCATGTTGCAGACTGCGGATGCTGCACATTCGCATGTCACGGTGCGATAAGCACGAGGGAACCCACGGCGAACACGAGTGTCACACGCACCGATACTGCAGATTGCGCAGTTGATACAATTCCTGTCGGACATCGCCAGATCGATATCCGGCGGGAATCGGAGGGGGTGGTGGGGGGGTCGATGGTTTTTTTTAAATTTTTATGTTACGGATATTCAGATATTCCGCCCAAAAAACGAGATGGGTGATTTCTGGGGGGCGTGCGTTCACACGAGACTTTACGACATACGCGATTTAATCTGTGTAATAATTCGCACTGCGCAAAAAAATTTTTTTTTTTTTAAAAAGACGACGAATTAATTTTTTAGTACTTCCGACAAAGCCACCTATACATGCCCCATTTTTGGAGATCACACACCTATATGCCGTTGTTGGCTAAGCTGTGGCATTGACAACACAAAGCAACATGCCCAAACAAGTGCTTCAAAGGCACTGGGACGGGGAACGGAAATAAATAAGCAAATGAGCAGAAGACTTCTATTGTGTGTTGTTATTCGTCCAAATATGGTATATTTCTGAACAATAAAAGCATTTGCTTTTCCTCGCCTTCGAAACAGACTACTTGAAAAACCAACTAAAGAGGTGTTCTCCCTCATGCGGCTGGCGCCTGACGACTATTGATGAACTGTCTATTTACCTGGTCCGGAATAAATCATGGTCATTCTCAGTAGATGAAAATAGGCACTTTGTGCCTGTTTTCATCAAATGAGAATAACCTGCTTTGACGTTGACATAACCACCTCAATATGAAGCTTTAAAAAAAAAAAAAATTATTTTGGTTAATTTTAGTGCCCAATGGGCGCTATTGCGCAGAGCTTCCACCCCTAAATAAATAGTATGCTTTAATAAAGCATGCTACAGTTTTTCAGCATGAAACCAAAACTTGTATTTGATGGTTAAGGTGGATTTTTTACTTACCGTAAAATACCTAGCGTGCCCCCACCTCATAAGCACCAACCCCTACTTTTGCAACATTTTAAAAATGAGCCAAGCACATATTAAGCATTCACCTCAGCCTATTTCTGAGCCCACTGAGCTGACCGAGGAGCTTCTCCACGTCGGCATCTCTCCGAGAAGTCGGTGCAATGCACTGAAGCTTTATGTGTGTGCGCCGGTCCAAGGTGGTAAAGCCTGACACGAAAGTGCTGGCACAAAAGTGCTTGAAAAAAAAAAAAAAAAGAGTTAGAGGGGAATTATAGAGTATTTTTTATCCCGTGAATCTGAATACCACTATCGTTTTACCCGAAGATGCAACTACCTTAATATCCCGAGTCATTGCCCACCCCCTTGCCGACCAAAATTCATCAAAAAAAAAAAAAAAAAAAAAAGAGGGGTGGGCCTTGGCTCGGTGGGTAAGCTTAAAAAACACCCATTTTTCTGTACATATCTAATGCGGCTGCACAAGACATTAAACTCAAAAATTCATGCTACGCGTGATTCGTGTAGGATGAATGTTCACGAAACCCGAAGTCCGCATTCGGATATTTGTAGGGGTGGGCGATCATCCGGTGTTTTATTGGAAATTGATATTCGCCAAAAAATTGGGTGGGCAATGACTCGTGATATTACAGGAAATGAGAGAAAACATGAAAAGCCTCCGACCGGTCGTTACATCATAAAAGGATCTTTTGACCGCCAAGCACACATCGCTCGTGTGGGCTGCGCGCGCATTTGCAAGCTCACCAGGCATATTTTCCCGATCTGACACTAGTCAAGACGTCTTTTTCTGATATTTTCTTACAAATAGCAAGAGTGCACATGTGTAGATTTGAATCTGCGAGAGTGGAGATTTCAAAATCTCCTTTTATGATGTCGCACCCCGGGGAAAAGGGGCTTTGTTGGTGCTTTAAAAATTAGTTCTTCTCCAGCCTCCGTTCACCAAACTGAAAAATACTAATCTCGATATTCGTGATCCTGGAGGCCAAATGAAGATGATTTAGGTGTTTTTACTCAAATACGGAACCACCTCAGGTTCCCTTTAACGCCGTGGATGAATGCCGGCACGGACCTGTGGCCACGTCCTTGTGTTCGGTGAAGGCAGCGAAGGGCACGTAAGGTCTCCGGGTGTCCCAAATGTTGATGGAGCAGTCCACCACCAAGGAGCTGTTGGCAATGTGGTACTTCCGCTGGGGCCGCCACTTGATGTGTGCCACCGAGGCTATCGTCTGGATGCACTGTGACAGCGTCGGCTTGGAGCTGATGTCCCAAATCTGGGAAAGAAGCAGATGAGTGGTGGGACAAACTGCGCGTTGCACCATGGCCTCCGTGTCAGTGTAAAGAGGCGCAGTGCGTGGTGTGTCCTAGACATCTTATTGTCGCTCCTCAGCCAATGAGGGTGCGGCGTCGGTTGATAACAACGAATAAAAATGAATCGCGGAAGCACGACCGTAATGAGCGGTGCCCTGCGTTTCTAAAAAGCTGTCAGCAGCTCTATCAACGTCATCTTCGTGCCGGAGTGTCAATTTTGTTTCTTTAAAAAAGCTTGTCAGGATACTTGACACACTGTGCCTCGTTTCACGTTTCAAACGTTCCTAACATGTTCAAAATGGAAGCAAGTCGTTTTCAAATTACTTGTTCCAAACCAATGTCGAATGCGGCAATACTGGTTGACTTACTTTGTAATGTTGGTTGCTCTGTGAAGCGGCCACCTTTGCAATGGTCGACTGCCTGATGTCCGAGTTAAGCCAATCTAAGGCTAAACATTGTTAGGTTTATTTTTTAGCAGTGTCAGTGGTAAAATACACAAGTCAAACCACTAAAAATTTAATTGAAAGCTTCATGAGAGCCATTAATTTGTATTTACTTGGTATCAGTGACTTCTCTCTCTTTTTTTTTTTTTCATTCCAGGTTATTAGACCCGCAATCTGGGAATGACAAAAACTCTAGTAAGGCTGTTTACGGCTCAACGACTCTTTGTCCTTCCCTGATCGCAGGTCTAATGACCTGCAAGTGCTGCCAGAGTTCATACAAATGTGTAGTTGCATTTAAATGTTTCTTTAGTATTGAGCAGAAACTGCTTTTGTTTTTAACGGCAGTCAGGAACCTTTCGTTAGTAGCATATTTAGATTCTTGACACCTTGACAGTTTATTAGTTTTCTTAGCATTAAAAGTTGAGTTCCCATCTCTATACTTACGTCAGACATTACAAACATTTCCAGATTAAAAATTAAAAAAATAGAACCTCATTTTTTTTTTTTTTCTTTTGCCAAAAGAGGAGATGTAGTGCTTTGCAGTAACTGCCAAAACCGGGACCCAAGCCTCTGTTTGGAATTAAAGAGAGAAATGTGACGTTTCTCGAAGCCGAAATAATATGCCATGCAATCGAATTTTAACTAGGGATGCCGCAAACCTGCCCAAGTTGGAGGTCGACCAACTGCGACATTCTCAACCTTCCAGCGCAATGTTTGACAAAAGTTTGACTGAAATTTACCTTCTTTGCACATGTGCAAAAATTTGAAAACAAGTTGCCACCACCTGGCAGAGGAAAACTGCAATATTTGTTTGGCGTGTTGTATCACTGGTTCACATTACCAACAAAAACATTAAAAGTGAACTATTTCTGCTTTTATATTGTGTAAAAATCTATATTCAATTTATAAAATATAACTCAACTACTGTCTAAATTATTTGTTCCCCAAAATTCAAAACCTTCACTTAGAAGGCTGGCAACATTGTCCATAAGTGAAACTTCGCCAAACTTTGCAAAGCATTTGAAGGTTTGCCGAACCAGCCCAACCCAAGGTTTGATGGAAAACCTTGGGTTACAAAAGTTTTGCGACACCCCTACTTCTAACGATGTGTGGTTTATAATGATCCGTTTCTAGAGTTTCTAGGCTAGAAACAATCGGTTTCTTGTCCAGATCCAACGATAATCGGTTATAACGATCGAATTTTCAGGTTTTCTCGTTCTCCTTATAAGTGGATTGCATTGTACCTTCCTGTCCATTCTTTCCCAACACGCTCATGCTGCCACCGATAGGACAGGTTAACATCGTATCTGAACAATTTGTGCTACAAAAAATCATCTGTACAAACTAGATCTTAGCAGGTACTGTCCCGATAGCTCTTTCATGTTTTAAAACCATAAAATCCCCGTCAGTGCTCCGAGGCTATCTTGGGCAGTAACTACGGTAGTTACTAATAATGCGTTACCAGTAACTAGTTACTTTTTTCAGTAACTTGTAACTGTAACTCATTACTGCTTAGTGAAAATAGCTTGTAACTGCACCAGGGTTACTATTTTTCTAAACTAACTGTAAAAAGTAATGTCGTCATAGTTACTTTTCAGATCTATGTACACAAATATTGAAAATATGATCGCCAAATCGTCTCGCAACTCGTCAGAGAGTCCCAAATACTGACACGGAAAGGGCACAGCAAAAAATTGCTGCAAAAACCATCTCAAGGACAAAAAAAAAAAAACTAAATTTTGGGTGATTTTGCTTGGCCAAGCTGGTGCCGCCAACTGGGAGGATGGGGATGTTTGCGTCCGTACCCGCCGTGTATGGGACATCTCTTACAGTGCACGCAGATGTAACAAAGCACGGCATCTCTAAAGCCTTTCTCTTTTCTTCAATCAGTGGAGGTCATAAGTGCTTTTCGCGGAGGGCAGTTTTGGCGATTGTTGCCCCAAACACCTGCAAGCTTACAGCACAACCAATTTTTCTAACCTCGTCTGTTTGCCGCCAAGCATACGTTTATTTCCCCTCTAATTTAAATCTTCCAACTCCCAGATGCACGTTGCGGGGTCTTGATTTTAGGCCCATATGCTTTCTCTTCCATTTCTTTTTTTTTTTTTTTTTTTTTTTTTCGTACCAAAAACTTGCTTTGTTTCCCGTCACCCACTTGTTGTCTCCCATTGCACTGCATCTTGGGTCCCGACACTTGAGAAAGAGTATTTGCCTAGAACATCCAAGTTTCTGTGATGATCAGCTTGTTTGTGTGTTTTCTTCAAATTGAAAGACCGCCCATGACTGGGACCAGGGGCACTTGGCATCAGTTGATTTACAGATATTCACGTCGTGGAATTTCCGGGTGATGTCTCCTAGTGAGACATCACCCGGAAAGTGAGATGTAAAAGTGCAAAACATACTCGATTTGGTTAAAAAGTGGCAAAGAAAAGGTTAATACAACCGTTTGGAATTCTAGATACACTGGTCGTTTGTACCTCGATCAGTGCTTCTTTCGCACTACTCCTGTGTTCAGTGGGTTTGACAGAGGAATGTTGCCGCAACATTGCTCTCTAAGTTTTCAAGAGTAGCTTCGTGTTTCACAAAAGATTGTGCACACGCAGTAGGAGACGATTCGACCGACGAGTGGATTGGAGTTACAAGAAAACATCTACAAAGCTGATTGCAAGGTATGGCCTATATTATTATTGACTTCCCGTTTGCACGATTTTTATTGCTTCCGTCCCACTTCGCCTCACCAAAGAAATCTGAAATTAGAATTGACCGATTATAAACTTGCACCATGATTGGATATACCCAAGATATAGACGCGTGCTCATGTATTCGTATATACCTTATGGTGGTTGCACTTATTTTAAAGTTCTTCACGGATCATCAGCAGGCATTTGCTATGCTTCGTCTCATTTCAGCATAAACTACTGTTAGCCGCGCACACTAAAAGCACGAGCTTTTTGCTTTGGATGAAGCCTCGGTGGCTGCACGAGCGATCGTGTAGCAAGAGCTCCAGTCAAGGCTGTCAAGACTACCCACTGGCTCTTTCCCAGTCTTTGTGGTTAGTCCATGCTAAGGTGAGAAGAAGTATATCTAAACATCTTGAAAAACTAAAGCCGCCCTTAATTTCGCCAGAGACTATAAATGCTTCATCATATAGTGTATATACCCCAATACTGTCTTAAATTATGATCTTGTTCAGGGAGTTATTCATGGAAAAAAAAAAGTAAGAAGAACCAAACAAGTTAATATTGATTATTGGGGAAATATCAGTGTCTCGAAAAATCTGATTAGCTACTGCGAAGAACACAGTGTCTCAAGATAAATCTATACTAATTTAAAGGCATATCAAGGAAGGCTCCATTTTAATGTTATGCAATGTTTATTGTAAAGTAACCTAAGAAGTAACAATGTAACTTTAGCAAAGTAACTTTAACAAGTTGCTCTTTCAATTTTGTAACTGTAACTGTAGTAGAGTTACTTTTTTTTCTCTGAGTAACTGCAACTGCAACACTCTTAAATTTTAGCAGTAACGTGCCCATGACTGCTCTGAGGCAACATAAAATAAAATCCCTCCATCATGTGAAAAAGACCTTTAAATCACGTTTGGCCTACTCAGAGCACCCTAATTCCCTAGTTTTTGTGACCGATTTCTGCAGGCAGACTTTTAATATTTTCCGACTCAAGAAAACACGACTCCACGTGCCATAAAGGTTCCTCTCAAAGTAAATAAAAGATAGCCACATTTTTCACGCATGGGCTCACTGCAAAAATAAATGAAGAATTAAAATAAAATAAAAATACCCTTCCCAGACATAGTTAGGTTATTTCGGTTCAAACAGAGCTATGGCATAGCTTTTAGCCAGCACTGGCTGGGTACAACTCTGCACCCATACCCGCTGACGCACGCACAATGCTCTAATACTTGGTCATAGTGCCGACCTATGTGAACTAAAGGGAGCACAGAAACTCCTGGATGGATGGTACTGGTACTGGCTACACCCCCAGTTATGGACAGTCGCTTGCACCACCTAGCCTAAAAAAAAATCACCCCCTCCCCATCGTGTTTTATGTTATACCTTGATGGCCTTGTCCCTACCGCCCGTGGCAAGGAGACGCCTGTCGTCGGGGTGCCAGTCGCAGGTGAACACGGGTCCGCTGTGAGCCGTGAACTGCCGCTCGCACTTGTCGGCGCGCCGCAGGTCCCAAAGCTGGACGTTGCCATTTTCTTGGACAGCCACAAAGACAAAGTGGTGGTGGGGGCAGAACTGGACGTCCCGCACGCTCTCCGACGAGCTGAAATGCCAAGTGCGGGTACGAACCTTTCTTTTCAATAAAGGCCAGCTAAGTATCTCTTCAATTAAGAATTATATGTTGTGTCACTAATTATGACTAGACATAAAAAAATAAATAAGGGCTTAGAAGTTTTATAAAAGTGTGCAGCGCTTCGGTCACACTTGACAAAACTGAAGTGTGTAGAGTATTGCCACACGCGCACCTGACCAAGCAGGCAGTGCGCTCGTGGCCAAACGGTTATTGCACTTGCCTTCCATGCAAAAAGCCAAGGTTCAATGCCTGGCTGCGGGTCCACATTTTTCTTGACTCTGTATATTTGATGTTCTGGTAAATTCGAGAACCGTGGTGCTTGTTCTAGGTCAGAATGTTCTACGCTACGAATCTTCTAAGCAGATTTTTTCAGAAGCCCACGCCTGTACAAAAGGGGCTCCACGTGGCGAGCCAGAAGCAGTCTTGCCCCAGCGTTCGACCCTGTTGTTGCGCCAACTTTGACGTTCTGTTGTTATCTCCTATTTCCTTTCTCTTTTGGGCACAAGTTTGCCACATTAAACGTTTATTTCTTCCTGTTTATTTATTGTTCTTTTAGTGACCACCCGTGACAGTATGAATGGCGGTCATGCTGTTTGTGCCACCATGGGTCACACGGTCACGCAATTTGTGCCACGAATGCGACATGACGCCCGGTGTCACGTGACATCATGTCCCACTAATCTAAACGGGTTGGCACGTTTTGTAGTTTAAATTTTGCGGGATGGTGCAGCCAGCCTGAAGAGATATTCTATGTTGAAAGGGCAAGATGAAACTTGGGAAAACAGAGCAAGTTGTTTTTGCTTTTCGGATTTCACAACCTGCCTTCTTGTTTATTGCCAGGTCATGATTAGAAAGAGAATTCGAAGGCTGAGAGGGTCACGACACTTCAGCTCGACAGCACGCGACGGCTTGTGCTACAAACTCAAACATCACGAAATACCAAAAATATGAAACTTTGAGATATACATCAAAACTCTTGACACCCTTTAAACTCCATGGCTCTATTGTTGAACCTTTGGCTTTAAAAATGTTAGCACCATCTGAAATGATGTCTGTTACCTGAGGAAGGTGCTAGCAGCTTCACGCTTCCGAATATCGAAACATTTCATGGTTCCATCCTGAGATCCGCTCAAAAGAATGTGAGCTTCTGAAGGATGAAAACAGACTTTGTTGACTGTCCTCTTGTGGTCTTGAAACACAATGTCTACAGAAGTGGAAAAGGAAGAAAGCAAGCATTAGTGTGCTGCAGTTAGAATATCCTGCAAAAGATGTTAGGCATTCAGAAATCACCAAAAACATACCTTGCTTTGACCGTGTGCTTTTATTTAAGTTCCATGTGACGACAGCCCCGTTTGTCGCTGCTGTGGCCAGAATGTGATCTGGAAACCCCATGGAAATGACAACATTGTTTCGCTAAACTTGACACAAGAAGAATGTGAGGCTTAAATTGTGGTAGGGGTTTCCGCCTACCTTCAACGACGTTCCAAACAACATCACTGCAACTAAAATTCAGGTTGAGATTCTTTCCGACGCGTAGGTTCATCCGTTCCACAAACTCGTCATTTTCTAAACTGAAGACTTTGAAGACTGGAAAGAGAGGATCACTCGATTAGAAGCGTAGAAAGCCCCTTTTGACTGGTGTACAATTGGGGCCCAGCCTTGTCACCATCGACAGCTGACGTGAGAACAGCAAAGCAACGATTAAACCTTCCCCACATTTATAGTCGCAGCTAAGTTAAAAGCGCAGGATGTATGAGGACTCTTGACTCGCGCGATTGTGTGTTCTGCAACTCTCAGCTGACGCTGCAGTCCCATTGACTACGAGACAGCATATCAAGTTTGTGAGACTACTTCAGTGCCACACACCGTCAGCGACTTCAAATAAATCGCCAATCAAGGTGTAAAATAAGCGAAAAAAACCGTACCGTTTCTGCCTGCAACAGCAACTTGCGTGGCGTCACGATTTATGGCTAACGCATTGGCCGGTCCTTCTAAAGTGCAATGCATGGTTTTGGTCCCCATGTTGACATCGGCGGTTGTCTGCAGCAGAAATGAAGGCAGCAGCATTCGTCACATGACTGTGAAGCGTGAGGAAGTATGCTGAAACTTCTCCGAGCTACTCGCTCAATGAAATGTTATCGCACCCGAGTTTGCCAAGAACGGCAGTGACCGGCCAATCTAATATGTTTGGCTATCGCCTAAAACAGATTAGACGACTCAAATAAGTTCGCACCTTTGGTACTTGCCGCTTCCTGGCCGCTCAAGAGGTCCACCGTAGGTCCACCCACGAGTCGCGGCGTTGTGTACGAATTCTCTCTGGGCTGCGCTGTATCAATACAAACAAAATCAAATTGTGTACACAGAAAGCGCGTGCTTCGCTTCGTTGGCCGGTCGGCTCTCGGGACGTTGGTAAAAAAAAGGTACTGTACTTTCCCGTATTTGATCAAGACGGTGACTTGCGCCATCTTTTGCTTTATAATATTTTTATGTATTTAACGTTACTTTCTTTGAATTTATTTCAGTTCTATTTAACTATAATTTCAAGTCAAGTATTATAATATTCATTTTTTTTAATAATTACATTTTTTGTGTCAAGGTTGTCAAGGAAGCGACGCCAGCGACGCGCTCGATACGCTCCCCAACGCTCCCCGCTCTCCTCCCCGCTCCCGTCCAGCGCCGCTGTTCATGTTGATGCACGCAGCAAAATTTACAACAAGCATCGCCGATGATACTACATTTTCCAATGTTTTAGGCTTTTCAGATTCCGTTCCGAGCCTTCCCGTAGCACGATGTCCATTCTGTTAACCTGTTAGGCCTGTCGCGGAAAGCCAGGGGGTATGAAACGGTCCCCGAAATTCACCAGGAACAAGACCGACCCGCCGAAGCTACAGCCACTACCCCGACGACAGCTTCTGGGTCACGGCACCTACTGAGCGTACGTACTGCTGCGCTCTCTCGTTTTCGCAGTAGCCAAAGATCAAGCTGCACTCTGTTCTGTTCCTTTTGCCGCTTAGCTGGCAGGTGTGGTCGTTTCCTGACGCGGGTTTTCTGCGCAGCACAAAAAAGGGCGCCGCAGGGCTCGCGGGCGATGTCGAGCGCGCCACCGACTGGCTCTGTCGCTGCGCCGCCGGGCCAAACCACTCCGCAAGGATCGTCCGGAAACACACCGCAGGGATCGTCCGGGAACAACCTTCAGAGGATAGCCCACAAGAAGTCGCAGGTGAAGGCCTGGCCGCTCAACAAGAAGCTCGAGAAACTCGCCATCTATTCGTCGTGCAAGGTAATGTGGCTTCTTCGCGCGCGCTCCTGTGTCGATCACTAGCTAGTCACAGCGAGTGAGTAATCAATTGATTAGAAGGACCGCGATACGATAGCCACCTCAGGTAACAATTCGGCTGCTGTAGCTTTCCTGCGTGCTAATAAGAGCGTACAATGCGCATTTTTCGATTAGTGACAGATGATCCGTACTACTGTTTACTGTTTCAGTTTGCGGTCGCAACTTTCTTATTTATATATCACGCTTGCACCCTCCACCCTCTTAAAAAAATAAATAAATAAATAAATCTAGATTGCTTTGGCTCATACTTTTATACTTCCCTCTCATTTTTAATATTGTACCATGTTAAGCACCATTCTCTTCACCATGTCTCTTAACCTCAGATTGCAAGACAGCTTGGTGTTCTAAGAAAACAGCAGTGATATATATATGTATATATATATATATTTTTTTTTTTTTAATGGTCATATGACACCTTTCTTACTCTTCCATTCCATCCTGATCTCAGCAGAGTAGTAGGACACAAACAATTGTCTTATACATGCCTTGCACCTACGTCATTAAAATTGCATGCTGGGAGGGCCGTCGCCATTACGCCGTACCAAATCGTCAGCGCTGCATAGGAAGTTCGCTGCAGTTGCCGTCAGTTTGCCTTGCTGAGCGAAGGTTTCGCTATGTAGAATGGTTGCATGTGCGGTTATTAATTATGCAAACAGGACTAAGAGCAACAAGCGTCGTGATCATTACACCGTCAGTGATGCGAGATTTTTCAAACTACCGAAGGTGTTCTCCGCTCAGTCTTGGCGGACACACGAACTGTCAAAGAAGCGAAGGAGCATGTGGTTTGCGAAGATTAACAGGGCCGACCTGGTCGCGAACGTGAACACACAGGTGTGCAGCGAGCACTTTGTTACAGGTAACAAATGCTTCTTGTCGTTCTCCGTTTTCGGGATGCGTTCACCCGGTTGCTGTCGCAAAATTAAATGTAAAACTCGGTGCAGCATTGTCTGCTACGCCGAGTTTCGCGGACGTGATGAGCGCGTCAGCGAATGGCATTTTTTCTTTGTTTTACAGGAGCTCCTTCTAAGTTGTTCGATAACACGAACCCTGACTGGGCGCCGAGTTTGAAGCTCGGTTACACGGACGAAGGAGATCGCTCAGCCTTGAGTCGCAGCGCTCGAGGCTGAGCGAGTTACGTTAGGGAAAAAGGCGGCATCGAATGTCGTGTCCACGCCGACGCGAAGTTTGTAGGGATCCTCGCCGTCGCTAAGTTCCACCTTTATCGCATATCTCGCTCTCGTAGGTCCAACGAGCTCGTTGAAGTAATCTTCGCAGAGCGGCAACGTCCGCTCCCCCGGCGATGGCACATTTAGCCCGTAGGCGCTGGTAAAAATAGATTGAAACGATTTATTTCCAAATTGTGCGAAGAACAACGAACACGCACACACAAAAAAAAACGCTACGCTCTCAAACTGCGTAAACACGTCACGGTCGGACGGAACACGCCGTCGACTACGCTTTGTAGGTTCTCCGATCCTCCGGTGGTACGGAGCAATGGCGATCGGGGGCGGGGCATCGCGGCGTGACGTCGGGCGCAAGGCATGTATAGCAGAACCGTGTTTTTTGCGCAGGCGGACGATGGCTGCAAGTGCAATGGCTGGAAGAACCCAAACCTACCCCAGACCCCGCAACGGCTCGAGGGACCCCAGCCTCTGGCCAACCTCAACGATCCCTGTCGCAGCTGCAGCCACGTTTTGGGTGAGAACGTTCATCTCTTTGTCGGTGTGGCCCAAGGTGCTCGTGAAATAAAGTCAGTCGATTTTGGGGTAACTAACTTCAAGGTAATCTTGAAACTAGGTACAAAATGAATTTGACCCAGAATAGTGCACTTAACACGCTCGGTGGCCGAGCGTGTTAATGCGCTGCAGCTTGGGGCACGTAGAGTGAAAGCTCACACCGCTAAACACGGGGGTCCTGGCTTCAATCTCCGCTTGTGCTCGTTTAGAGCTAGATGAGCATCATACCATCATGTAGTTGTGAATCACTGCTGCGTGCTGCACATTAAAACCCCAGGCTAGCAGTCGAACTGCACTGGCTAAATTCCACGTCTACAGCGTAAACCAGTGTCGCCGTACCGACAGACCGACCTTATGCTGTCTAAACACAAATGTCACAAGTTTTTTTTTTTTGGACTGCATTTAAATAATGTACTTTGTTTCACCTTTCGTTGGCCCGCCAGGGACGTATGAGCCACCAGAGCCTTCACTCTATTTGTGCCATGTGACTTTGCTGTATGCACGTAGCTCCACCCAACTGGAAGGTCATGTGACACTCTTCGACCTATGGATTGGCTCCGCTGGCTTGTGGCGTCCACTGCGGTTCAAAGTTAGCTGAAACAGTATAGTAGGGGTAGCTTTTATCCTCCTTTTAAACGTTTCCTAAGCCGTCTACGGGACCTTTCCTGCAGGGGCACATGTGTCTCACCTTGAGAACGCACCGGAGGAAGAGCTCAACAGACTCCTCGGGATCGTGGTGGACGTTGAGAACATGTTCATGTGCGTCCATCGTGAGGAGGATGCAGACACCAAACAAGTCTACTTCTATCTGTTCAAGGTATGCTGGCAGGATGTTTTTATTTTGTGTGCGTGTCGGTGCATTTTGAGAGGTAGCATCAGACAGGCATGGTGAGAGTGCTTTGCTTTGGCAGGCCTTCAGGGTCAAAAGCGTGTTATGTGCCATGTCATTTCGCAAGTTGCTCTGGTGGTAATATTGTACTGGCAACTTTGCGTGGTAACGCTCTGCGGCTATGTAGCATATGATGCAAGGGCGACTGCACAGGGTCGGAGATCATAGGTTTGGATTCCACTCCTCCAGTAGACATCTGGACGCTCATTGTACTGGCGTGCATTCATGTAATCACTGCTGCGTGATTTAGCAGTTGTACTTGCTGCATGGGACAAATTGAACCACAGCAGCGAAGACACTAAATGCCTTTTAAGGGAAGTTAACTGTTTTGGACCCCTTTTGGATTGGCGGAGATGATGGAGGACCCCATCCGCTGCAGGGGAGGGGGGTGTTGGAAATTACAAGGACTAAAGCAGGGGTGGCCAGGCTGACCCGGCCTAAGGGCCACAAACAAAACCACGAAACTTCCAAGAGCCACGGGGTGTGGGGTGGGGGGGGGGAGGGGGGAAGGAGGGATTTTGTTTAGAGCAATAAACAAAACTCGAACTACTTTCAATCTACCTGAGTCAAAAGCAGTCCAAGTGCACATAAGGTAGCATTAGCACAAGACTACGAAACCGCAACCTGTCTTTCGATTTTAAACACACTCTATTTCTTTCTTTGGGAAAGTGCTTGTGTGACATGGAGGGGGCCGGGAGAGTGGGGGAGGGGCAGGGGAGGGGGCCGCGAGCTGCACTTTAACACGCGATGAGCCACATGCGGCTCGCGAGCCACAGCTTGGCCACCTCTGGACTAGAGTAAGCTTTAAAGCAACTTTGAAGCTTGCAAATAGAGAATAATCAACACTGTTCACTCGATGCACATTGTTCAGTCCATTTAGCTTGGTAGGATACCTACCATCAATAAAACAATAGTTTTATTGCTCGGCTTGACTGACAGTTGAGGACTTTGGAAACCTTAAAGGCCCGTTCACACTCATGCGGCCTCTTAGAACTGGGTGCCTTGAAACCTCTTACAACGAGAGGACACACTGGCATCATCTATTGGGTAGCAGTGTAAATTTGGTGGTCTGGCATATTTTCTATTTCTCTCATGCATTATCTTTTCTTTCTTGGCTCGAAAAACTTTTGTCAACGTTATAAACGAGCCTTTCTTATTGGTATTACACACATTTGACCTTGGAAATCCCTCAAAACCTTCGCTCTTGTGAAATGCAGTTTCAGGGTCACCGTATAGATGGCGCCAGAATGTCAGTGTGTTCTGTTGTCCTAAGAAATTTTAAGAGGTTTCAACAGGTCTCGTCTCTCTCAGTCGTACTCAATTGCAAGAGTGTGAACAGGCCTTAAAGAGGCCTTCAAGGACCCAAAGGGTCTGCAGTCCCCATTTGAGAACCACTCGTCCATACCTTCTTAAACAATTTTGATTATCACACTGCAAGTGATATCGTCTGAGCTACGAGGGCTGTAAAATATTTAAAATATAATATAAAAAAAAATGTACTAACTGCTAATTAGTAGATACATTGTAAAGCATGCACATATTGGAACCAGTGTGGAAGTACAACATACAATGCACAGAAGACTAATCTGTCGCGGAATTGATGCTGTACCCATTTCTATCTATGATCAACTCCTTTATTTTGTTTTAACACTTTCTGGCTTGAGTTTTAAAAGGAAATTTGTCCTTCCTTGCTGGGAACTGTGGAATGCCGAAATCTTGTCTTTTTGTTTCCTTGTGTGCCTTAGTTAATGCTGGCTGGGTTGGGCAATGTAGACTGCTTTGATGTTGCAGCTGCTGCGCAAGAGCATCCTCTTGATGACACGCCCCACCGTAGAAGGACCACTTGGAAACCCTCCCTTCGAGAAGCCAAGCATCGCAAAGGTCAAATTGTTCTCTCACAATATCTTCTCTGCAGTGTGGCTTTTCGCTTGCTGCTGTCGTGGTCTTAATGAAAGAATAGAGATGCACTCTTAGACTGAGAAAAGATGAAAACACAATCAAGCTGGAGTGTGACTTCTATAATTAGAGTTCCGTGTTTTCCGTAAATACCGATAAACCCCCATAAATAACCCCTGAAGTGGTTTTCCCGAAACTGGGGAAAACCAAAAATACCAGAATTGAACCTACCTTCGACTTGACAAATTCCCATGTTTGGGGAATAAGAAATAAAAAATTTATTTGCAGCATTCTTAGCATTTTGTTTTTGTGAACCTGGACAAAATCTTTACCGATTGTCTTTGAGGTTGCTTTTCCTTTGGTAACCACGTCCCTTGCCCTGTCTCCTTCTGTTTGCGATACTGGGATGACGTTTTTCAAGTATTTGGGCCACGGGCGTGGGTTCCATAGACCCCAGAAGAAAAGAGAATGGAGGGGGGGGGTCATTTGGGGTCTCAACTTTTTAAATATGCAGCTCTTATATGCTTTATGCTTTATCGAGGCTATATAAAGCATAATATCTTTCCTGGCATTGTAAATAAATACCGAAAAAGGCTGATTTCAAAAAGAAGAATAAACCCTAAATTTGAAGAAAAATAAACCCCCAAAACATGAAACCCTGTCTTTAATTAACCCAAGACAAAGCAGAAACAAAATATTTAAAAAAAGTAAGAGACAAGCCCACACAATGTCTCAAACACAATTTCATGCTTGTACTGAGAAGAACTAAAATACAAAAAGGGTCAAAATTCGGGCAAGGTGGTGCATGATGTAGATAATTAACTAAAATAAAATAAAAACTGGTAAGCACAAAAAATGTCTGAAAAAAAGAGCTCTTAAAGGGACACTGACAGGGTATTTATGCTCGCCGAGGTTTTTAGTTGTACGTGACATATGAGAGCTCAACTACCCAGAACAGAATTTGCGGCTCGAAATTCGGTTTCTTTCCGCCCGAAAACCGCCGATCAAGAACTGGCTGGTTCGAGTCTCGCTCACCCTCTTTTTCCGCGGTCACGGGCCGTTTTCTAAGGTATCGATGCGACCACCAAATTTAATCAAAGTCGTGGGTCACTGAAAGCACACACTCAGTATTAAAAATAGAAAAAAATATGAAACCCATATTTTGTGGCTTCTAAAAAGCTGTAAATACGTTGATTGAAAAAAAAAAGTTCCACAGACAACCGGAAGCATTCTGTGCGTTCGTCGTTTCGCGTATCGTGGGACTCGCGGGAACGGCGATGGCAGCGAACGACGGGCGGGGGACCTCTATTTCAGAACTGTCGTTTTCGGTACCGGCAAATTCTGTCTACTTTTAAAAGAGAAATTCGGGACTGATCAAAAGAATTGGTATTCATCCCGTACGACACGCCCGACCACCAAGCCGATTTGCACGAAGACGTCGCCGAGCAGTCGCTCCATTCTCGTGGCTGAAGACATCGCTCGTGCAAACGTCAAGCACGACGTGTCTACTTCGAGTTGAATATGCACGCGTACGATTTCTTTACTAGGTGCAAATGTCGCCAATGCGTGGTGCTTCCCGACTTCGACCCGGGAGTGCTTTTGCTAGAGGAAAATCGGCAGCAAACTTTACAACTTATAGTTTACCGGCTGAATTATTACTAAGGAAAGAGATCCACCAGTAAAAAGGTGGCCTAGTAGCTCAGTGGGAAAGACGTCCGCTTCACACATGGTAGGACCAAGTTCAATCCCTTGTGAAACCTTTTTTTTTTTTTTTTTTTCACACACTGAAGAAACAAACAAAAAAATAACAAACAAATGTTGTGGACGACACTTCGCTGAATTAAATGGTATGGGATTTCCTTTTTGACACCTGCGAACTCAATGTAATCACTTTCCACAAAATGCAAGGAGCATATAAGTCAGGTAGCGTCCGCGTTTCGAGGTGCCCGTGTATGTTCTACAGGAATTGCAGCCAGCCATTGGTCCCGATCCCGTTGATCTTTCGGAAACTCTGTCGCACAATGCCACTTTTTTTCGGACGCAGGACATGTGAGCCAGCTCTTCACGCAACATCTTGGGTGTATTCTTTTCGGAGCCGATCATGGAAATTCACCACGGGCACTCGCTACTCATCTCCGACTCCTCAATGTACAAAACAACTCATCTTGGAGTACAGAACAACGAGCGGAACAAACATAACTGCAAAACAATCGCACGGCGAACAGTTCCCGTACGCCGCTTGTCGTGTCGTCTGCTACGGAGAGGAGGAAAAAAAAAACCACACAGTCGGGTGTAGCCACGTGACTTCCGCCACTCACTCTCTTTTCTCCACTTCTCCGATCTCCGTCGGGTTTCGGTTTCGGTTTCGAGCAGTTGTGTCTTTTGGCTTTATTAAAAAAGTACGCTACTCTGCTGCAAAATATTAATTGGGTAGTCCTCCGACACCATAATGAAGCACCTGGCAAAAAATTAACAAAAAATTTTGGGGGCTGTCAGTGTCCCTTTAAGGGGAACACTGGTCTTGGAGCTTTTTTTTCTTATTCTATGACCAAACCCAATGAAACTGCACAAGCTTGTTCAGCTTTTTGTGCTGATTTCATATATCTGGTCATTTTCTCAGTCAGCAGAATTGTCCTCAAGATAATAAACTTGCCTGCCTTTGTTTTGAGGAACGATGGGGGAAAAACTGCTCAACAAAATGTCCTTTTTAACACATGGGCCGATACTACGAAGTGTAAAGAATACAATGTTGGAAGTACTTTTTAAGATAAACTCATTATTAGTGATTTTACCACAGATTGAAATTCAGTGCTCAATGCATGGCAAGCAAGTAATAGAACAAAAGATCAAATAGAAATTTCTTTAGACATCTATTAGAAAATCTGCTCTCAACATTGTATGCTTCACACATTTAGCAACACATTTCAGAAAAGGTTATATTTCTGTTCGTTCCTTGTCTTTTTTCTCAATTAACCACCTGATACACAGTTAGGACCATTGTCACATGATCCCCTGGCATTCACTTTAGTCAAAGAGGACTCCGCGATAATCAGTACAGACCTTCGATTGCAGTTAGTTTTTAGGGCTGGTTCAGGCATTTGTGTTTGGTTCCGAACGACAAAGTGTTGTGACCTCTTGTGTCTGCTTTTAACGAGATGATTTTCCTGGCAACCGAGATCCATGCAGCGCATCATAGGGGAACGCAAGGAGTCACAACATGATCAGTCAGACCCAAGTGCAGATGTGTGAACCAGCCGTGGTGTTAACAGGTCCAGCAAGTTCTATTATAACGTGCCATTGTTTATGCACGCTTTGCCACATTCATGCATGCTTTTTCGTACATATCCCTACGTCATGATCACTCCCTAAAAATTGAACCAATATTCGGTCGCGCTAATAAATTCAAGTTCTCACCTCTTGCCCTCTCTATTACAAACATGAATTCTCTTACTGACAAAGTTGCCACCGAATGGGATCCTTCTGTATTTCACAAGAAATGCTTAGCTCTGCTTTTGTGATTATTTTTATTTTCCATTTACTTTTGCATTTACATTTACTTCGCCCCTTTAAAATAGCTCACGTGCATGTGCGAACGTTGCTCTTCATGTTAAAAATGTCTTCGTGGAACCTGTATCTTGCCTTGACTCCACTTCTGTGATTTCCTTCTATTTTACCTTTGGCTCATTATATTGCTCTTTCTAGAACCACCAATGACTATGTCTAACTTTGTTTCCCCAGTTCCAATTTTGCTTATGTATATTTGTGAACTTTCTGAGTATACTACAAAAGCGTTTTAGATTTTCTGTTTTTTCGCGCTTCCCCTCATGTAATACATTCCTAGGAATGTCGTCGAGGGCTGTGAACTTGAACTTGAGCTACGGGGATTAAGACGAGGGCCGGCATTTCCGACGACACCCGACGACTGCCGTCCAACGTCTCCCTGTCACTTCTTTCGACAGGCAGTCACCAACTTCGTGATGCACAAGTTTGGGCACCTGTCGCAGAAGGAGTGGCAGACCATGTACGACCTGGCCAAGATGTTTCTCCACTGCCTCAACCACTGGAAGCTGGAAACCCCTTCGGCCAGGAAGCAGCAGCGGCAACACTCCTCCAACGAGGACGCCGCCGCTTACAAGATCAACTACACCAGGTAGCTGTCGGGGCAGGACGGGCTTCGGGGCACGGGTTCTCGAGTTTGGTTCCACCAAGAACCCTCGGCGGTTCCCCTCGGCTCTCAAGCATCCTTGACCGCCTTTTCACCCGAGTAAAGTGTTTTCCCAGTTTATGCACAATGTCGGCAGATCTGAGTGGTCCACTGATACATAATTATGTGGAAAACATCCCTTAGCATGTGCATTTACCTCTACAAGGTCTAAAGGTTTCTTTGACGATTTGTTACATCAATAGCTGCGTTCGATTTATCTACACTTTTCTGTCCCCGTGCAGGTAAATCGAATGCGGCTAGTGTTGACACCAGGAATTTCTCATCTGTCATTTAAGAGAGATAGGCACTCCTCGTGGTAGGACGAGCATCGGACAGCAGAACTATAGTTGGTGACAGGCTGAGAATGCTTGCAGTAGAATCTTTGCCTCGTGCGCAGGCTCGTTAGCTTTCGTCAGGCTTTGAGTGCACGTGTGCCGAAGTGTTATCAAAGGCTGGAGGCAGAGCATCTGCTGTATCCTTAACCTGTCACCGACTATATTGATTTATGGCACCCTACAAGTCCTTATGCTTGACGTCGACTTTCTGCGCCATGTTGTCCAGGCTAGCATAGTTTCCACAGTGCTGCAGCCCCGGATCGCTGGGAGATGGTAGGGCTGCATCTTGTGCCACATTTACAGGCACATTCGTATGCAGAAGACGTCAAACGAAGTCACAAGCTTGTGCAAGTAGCTTTGACAACATTGGAACACTGCAAAAACTACAATAGCCCTGACAGCGTAGCACAAAAATAGTGCTGCCATGCGACTCGTGCAAACTCTGTTGTGGCTGTAAAGATTTTCGATCCGACAATTTCAACCCTCTTCAGTGGCCAATGAAGCGATCCCCAAATCATTGTGTACCCTACCAATGTTGCCATAATCCTTTGCGGGTACACGGACCACAGTTTGAGAACCACTGTTGTACCAAAAGGAAGGATGCCGATATGTTTGCTCTCTGTACCGTTTCCGCCCTCGTCCCGATCCTCCTGCACAGGGCCGCCATTTCGAGGACTGTTGCAGTGCCTAGGCACGATTCTGAAACCAAGTGGTTAGTAGCTGTGAGGACATCTAGGCCTACTTCAGAGGGAGTAGTTTTTCCCAGTGTCTCGATGTCGCATCTCTTGTGACACGGTCCTCCTGCGTTCGCAAGCAGCAATCGCCGAACCACAAATTACTTTGTCTCGTCATCATTGCTAAAGTTGTAATTTTTGTGCACTATTTATGCACAAATTTACGCATGAATAATGCGTTTTTATATCTTTATCTGATATCAAGATTACCACCTCATATCTTTGAAACAATTTTGTCGCAAAAAGAATCATTTGCGAACCAGAACCAAGTGTTATCATCAGCACCACGATGGTGGGGACAATGATAACTAAACACTTCGTCAAGCGAAAACATTGCATCCCCGATTGGCTGCTGTCGCTTCAAATGTCTCAGAGTGGTCAGAGCTGCTCTTCCGTCTCTAGCCAGACATGATTCCAGCAATTTACGTCGCAGCATGAGGATCTAGGGAACAACGTGCCAGCAACCCCAAAATTGCCAAGAAAATTGCCCCATCCGAAGCAGACCTTAGCCGTCGCCCTAGGCTTGACCCGCTTACAAATCGGCTCTCGGGGACTCGCAGGTGGCTGTGCTTCTGCCACGTGCCAGCGTTCTGCGACAGCCTGCCGCACTCGGAGACCACCATGATCTTCGGGAGGACGCTGCTCCGGTCGGTGTTCCAGACGATGCGTCGCCAGCTGCTGGACAAGTTCAGGGCCGAAAAGGACAAGATGCCTGCCGAGAAGAGGACGCTCGTCCTCACGCACTTCCCACGGTGAGGCTCCTTGTTCGGATATGGCGCTACGCATCAAATGTGATCCCGAAGTGGCAACAAACAACGTCGCGGGAGTTGGCGTGTCATGCCACTGAAAGTTATGATCCTGGCGTGTGGTCGTACAGGTCGCGGCAGGAAAGAGAAACGAACGCGAGCGTCGCTGCCGTCTCATCGCTCTGTCTCGTGTCTAGTTAAGTTTCTGTGAACGGTAAAGCTGAAGAGAGACCTTTGCTGCTGTGCCATCGCCAGGTCTGTTGCAAACAACAGCATGACCTTTTTATGACATCGTAAGACTGTAATCGAGGGACCGCAAATGCAGACTCTGTAAACAGACCAGTTCGGAGACGCCTTCATGGTCCGAGACAGCGCCAACCGAGCGAGTTTAAATGGACTGATGGTTAGGCGGAGGAATTGTGTTGCAGGTGGCAGGAATCATTAAGCCTTTGAAGGTGGCCTAGAGCCATCTTTAAACGGAAATTTTTAAAAAGCAGTGGCGAACAAGCTTCGCTCCTATTCCTCTCTGCCGGTGCAGAGTTGGTGTACTGTAAATAATGGTTATGTTGATGGCCTCATATTTTGCTGTTTTTTTATATAGTGCTGGTTTTTAGGATATTTTGTGGGAATGGAGTGTCGTGAGGGAGTGAACTGTTCTACGGAGCTTCCAGAAAGGAGCCTGGCTCATTCAGTCAATTGGGGTTCTCCCCGCAAATTCTGTAAATTCTCGAGTTCAGGACATTTACAATTTCCAGGGTGCTGATGGGAGGAGGAGGAGGGGGCGATTGCTGCACCTTTTTGTTGTTCTCTGCACTCTTTCCACCACGCAGCAGTGATTTTGTTTGCCGGGATTATGCAGTTCTCTTGCATAGTGCCACACAAGTCTGCAAAATATGGAGGAAGGTTGGACACAGTAGCGGTGGGCAGTCAGCCAGACTGGCGGGCGGCAAAACCACTGACGCCCACTGTGGGGAGAACCTCGAGTCATATATGGCTACTATGTACCTTGATAGCAACCATGTAGCAACTTTGAGAAAACTGTGAGCAGAAGTTCATACTCTTCCTATATCTTTATTTCACCTTACAGTGGTAGTAAAGCAGCCTGCATTGGAATGCATCTCACCTTTTTGTAGCCTCGTTTCTACCTAGTGAATCAGACTTGAGTAAAATGTGCTTTTACTGCATCTGCTTGAATATGATGCAACCATTTTATGAGGTTCTTTGCATGCGCTCGAATCTGTCACTAACGTGCGAAAGAGACTAAAGGTGAGATAAGTTTTTTATGGCACCTCAAGGCTTACAAACACTTACAACTTAGTTTTAATAAATATTCTGCTGATTTTTTATGTGCATATTGGCCTGAGCACCTTACCATTTTGAAATGTTTGGCATATATCCAGTCTGACCCACTTTTCTTATATCAGATTCCTTTTTATTTGTGGTGTTTGTTATATTTTTACTGCATTTACTACACCAGGGGTTCTCAAACTGGGTTCCGGGGAACACAGGGGTTCCACGAGCTGGTCTCGTGGGTTCCGCGAACACCCAAATTGCAAACCCCCTCTCTCCCTCCCCCGCAGCAGGCTGCGCGGCAGGACCATGCAAAGCGCCTTCATCTCACTTTGTACTGACATCGCGATTGATATTGTGGGGACATATGGGAAGCAACACGAGCAAAATTGCCTACAATTGTGCATCTGTTGCTTCTCGGTTGGCAAATATAGAGGGGGGGGGAGTGTTCCGCGGCAGTTTTTTAGGCTTCCTGGCCTTCCGTGAGACCAAAAAGTTTGAGAACCCCTGTACTACACGACTGACCTTACTTGAGATTTTTTGGTCCCACTATCAATGTATTTATTTAGAATTACAGTTTGTCGTTTTTGGGACTGTTTTGAATGTTCTGGACTGTATGAATAACTTTGTGTTCTAAGGTAGGTTGATTTCACTATTTACTGGGGTGATATGATTAGAAGGTGACTTGACCACCTGTCTCGCTCAACTGTGCGAGAGGCCAGTTCTCTTCTGCATGGCTGCTTAGCATCTTAAATGATTCCGATTGTCTAGCAAAGTGCCGAAAGATTTTTTGTGTTCACTTCTCCGTCACCAGCATTTATACATCACTGACATGCACCAACTTCTTGGGGCCAAGAGCCTTTACTTGTTTCCTTGTGCGGTTTTGCTGCTTGACAGATTCCTGTCCGTGCTGGAAGAGGAGGTCTATGGAAGCAACTCCCCGATCTGGGACCCCGACTTCAAGCAGAACCCTCCTGCAAATGCCACAAGCGCCGACAGAAGTGAGAGCGGCAGTGACCTGCAGTCTTCTTTGATTGCATGTATTTGGAGTGATGTTTGCCAGGGTTAGAATGGCAGCTACCATGGCAGCTATCATTGACATAAAGTAGTAGTACCTAGTCAAGTATCCTAGGTCTTTTGGTGACACGATTTTTGTATTCACAGCATACCTAGGTATTGAGCTCTGCTAAAATTATGCAAGTCGTGGGCTTCTAATGTACAGACAGGTCCCTGGATATGCTAGCAGTGCGAAACAAATGTTTAAAACCGATACACTTGCCTAATGTACACTAAGGTCATTTGTTGTGATTCCTTGGAGCTGGAGATTTGCCATATATTTTTCTTCGCTCGAATTTCAAGGTGCCACGAGCAACGGGACCGCCCATTCGAGAGGCTTTGAGAAGCTTGCCGTCTCCAGCTCACCAGGCTCCGGTGCGGACAGCTACACCACGGTGCACCTGAGCCCAGGAACGCATACGTCTAGCCGTTCCTCCAAGGCCATCAGCATACCAGATGCCCAAGGTAGGACACCATATGTGCATGCATACACCCAATATGTACGAGGGACATCGACAATTCAGTGTGCCTGTAAAAGTGGCCCCGCATTGTAGGCGCCGTGAAAGTGGAAGCCATGTGTTAGTCCTTGTGTCGTGTTTAATTGATTGCCATGAAAAGCAGGGTTTCAGCAAGACAAGGCAGTCTGAAGGGGGCATGCATAACTGACACTGGCAGCACTAAGCGCAACAGTGTTTATGCAAACAAGCTGTTGCCGGTTTTTTTGTGATCTCCTAGTATCAAAGGGCCATCACGAAAAGAACTAGTGTGGTAAATTATTTATTTTGGGTACTAACCTAAGTGGTAAAATTTGATGCCCACCAATACCCCTTTAAAAAAAGTGTGAAAAAGGACTGACGTGCTTGCGCTAACAGCGTCGCACAGCGTATATTTTCAGGCGCAATCTCAATCGTACATCTGCTCGACTCTCGAACATGCCATCAACTGTAGAGGTCTATGCGGTACCTACTACATTTGAAGCACAATTTGCTTCAAAATTGAACACGCCATTACCATGTCCAGTTTCTCAGTCAACATTTTAAGGACGCTTCCACCTTGTGTGACGTTTCCCGTGCGAATATGTTTGCAGGAGAGAAGCGGCTTAATGATGAAGCCCACGCACCGGAGGCGAAGAGACGCAGGATAGAAGGTCAGTGCAGCTAAACTCTCCATCATCCAAATGACTGTAATTGCAGTAATCCTGTCACCCAACAGTTGTTTCACCCTGTCTCGCATTTTCCACCTCTTTGTTGTGCAACGTCCTGTACCTTAGTTACTCGAGCGCTGTCAACTGTCATTCATCCAATGATGATTGGCATCTCCCAACTGTCATTGAGCTCATCTCAGTTTTCGGGTGTTACATGGTACATAGGCCTAACAACCCCAATTGAGATACGTGTTAAGCCACACAGGTGAAATCAAAACCAAGATTGATGTCACTTTTTCTTTTTAAGAATAGATGCAAAAGAATTCATGCACAATTTTCATTTAATATTAATGATTAAAACAAAAGAAAATGAACTTCTTTTTTGTTTTTAGAATAAAGGAACAATGGTTAGAATCTCATACGAATTTAAGCAAGAGAGTCATAACGAGTCTTATCGGCGCTAGTAACGCAATGGCCACTTTCACGGAGCATGGGCTTCCGCAAAGTGCCGTGATCGTTCTAGCGGCAGCTCTGGGCCCGAATGATACCTCTTCTGACAATATTTGCTGTTACGGTACTTTATAGATACCTCCCCCAATCTTTCGCAATAGTAAGTGCTTCGCTGGCGCTCGCTATGGGTGGCAATGCGGTGGATGCCGCCATCTTTGCATTTCCCCTGTTATTTTTCTTAAGTGCAGTGAATCTGTAGCGCGTTATCTTTTTTTGTATTCAGTGAATCTTTAAAGACTTAAAGAAGTTTTAATGGATTGGAACATGGCGAATGTCACACCTGTTTTTAAATCGGGACCTAAAGCCAGTGTTAAAAATTATTGCCCTATTTCATTAACATCGATCTCATGTAAGTTGTTTGAACACATTATTTATAGTAACCTTTACTTGTTCCTGGATTTGACAAACTACCTTTCCCCCCCTCACAGCATGGTTTTTGAAGCGGTTACTCTTGCAGCACACAGCTGGTAGAATTTTATCATCATATATCCAGATCACTAGACAGCAGGAAATATGTCAGCTGCATGTTCTTAGACTTTCTAAAGGCATTTGACAAAGTCCAACATCAGTTATTATTCTATAAATTGGTTTTGATAAAAATAGATCCAAACGTCCTGAACTAGATACAAAATTATTTAGAAGGTCAAGAGCAGCGTGTTGTCTTAGATGGTACTATATCCACATCAAATAGGGTTACGTCAAGTGATCCACAAGGGAGTGTCTTAGGGCCTTTACTTTTTCTCACATACATAAATGACATCACCAAAAATATAGTCTCATGTTAAACTGTTCGCCGATGACTGCGTATTATACAGAGAAATAAACATGTCAGACGACCTTGCCATATTACAAACCAACATAAACATTTTATCTTCTTGGTGCAATCAATGGAAAATGAGCCTAAATTTAAGTAAATGCAAACATATTCGTTTCTCGAGAAATGAGCTGCACGATTCTCAAAGCTACCTAATCAACGGGATTGTTTTATGTACTGTGTTCGAGTATGTCTACCTAGGAGTGCTATTCGCTTATTCCCTAAAATGAAACAGCCATATAGAACATACAATCGGAAAGGCTAGTAAAATGTTTTATTTTATCTGCCAAAATTTTAGATCCGCTTCACGAAACATTAAAGGAACATTTTATTTTTCTTCGGTGAGAATGATCCTTGATTACGCGTGTGTTGTGTGGGACCCTTATGACAACTTCCTTATGAATAAACTAGAAGAAATTCAAAATCAGGCAGCGCATTTTGTACTGAACAACTGGGACTTTTATGCTAGTGTTAGAGATATGAAAGCTATGCTGGGATGGGAAACACTCGAATATAGAAGAAAAAAACTAAGGCTAAAATTCTTTCACTGTGTCTTTCACAACAAAACAGGAATTGATAAAGCCACCTATCTTATGGAGCCATCCTACATCTCTTCTTGTTGTGATCATTTTAAAAAGGTTGTTGTTCTAACTTGCAGGACTGACGGTTTTGCTAATTTATTCTTCGTCAAAACTGTGAGAGTGTAGCGACCTCCTGGAAGATATTGTGTCCATTGCTGATAATGATGTTCTCTTTTTCCACTTGCCATAAATTTTTCTAGAACCCCCACAATAATGCCCACAGAGCGATGTAGATACAATGTAAAAAAAAAAAGAAAATCTTTAGCTCTGTTGGGGCAAATTTCCATCACTTAACTGAGGTAGGCCAGCTCAGTTGAACTCGGTGATCGTTAGCGGCTCAATGACAGTTGGCGCCGCCGTGTAACTCTGGCCGATTGTGATTGACTCAACTGTCGTTGGCTTAAACAGCTAAGAACGCTCGTGTAACTAGGTTATTAGTTCACCCCATTTCTCTTGTTCTCATTTCCATGTGCAATACTCATGAGCCTACCTGTGTTTTAACTTTACGTTTGTTAGCCAGCTTCCCGTTGTGACATCAGCTGCAGCTCCTCATGCTTTGTTTCCATTGCCTTCCTCTGTGACAGTTCTTACAACCTCACTTCTAAGGGATACTTCAACGAAATTTGAAATATACCCTTCGTGTTCACAAATAGGCTGAATATGATCAAAAATATCCGTAAATGACAATCGCACACTTGTATTTTGAACCTGATGGCTGTATTTTTGTTATAAACGGCCCACTCTGGCAAACGCTCGGAGAGCACATCACATCCGCTGCAATTGTGACGTAGTTTGTCTTGGAACCTTACGTTTGGACGCAGCAGACGCTGTGAGCTATCGCAGCCAATCCCGCTGTGTGAATGTAGCCCATGATACACTTTCCGCGCATTGCTGTGCCCCCTCTCCAAGGTCATGTGACATTCACACGGCCCTGGATAGGCCCCGATGGCTCGTAGCATCCGCTGAAAGCAGTCGAAGCTCACCAGTGAGCAGGCCACCGCAAGTAACTCCAAAGCTGTCTTTGTATGAATTTTGAGTGACGAGTTAATCTTCTATAATCTTGTGGAGGGACAATAGCGACTTCTGGGACACAAAAAAGCGAGTCTCAGAGAGAGAGTAGTTCCTCCTTCAGCTCTACTCTCGTTGTGGCCGGAGGCGAGACGGTTACCGTCACTACCTGTCAAGGTTCCTAGACGAGCATTACAAACGATGCGTTAGCAACATCCACCAGGTGCTCTTTGCTAATTGTTTGATTTGTTTTAAAATTCCTTTTCGTGTGTTTTTCAACAAGAGATTGGTGTGTCTGATGTGCTAATGCTCCATTGAACACGAATAGACCAAGAAATAAGCGCCAAAATTTTGTTGTAGTATCCCTTTGATGTTTTCTCGTATAACATGGTGTTCAACCTTTCCCCCTAGGTGATCTTCCTGAAGAGGTGATTGCTCAGCTGGTAGCCACCATCACAGACCCCAAACAAATGTTGGGACCAGATGTGAGTGCAAGCTTTCTCATTCCTATGCTTTGGCCCATTGTTTTTTTGTTTTTTTTTGGTGGGGGGGGGGGGGGGGGATTACACAAAATTGGAGTGACGTCGTGGGAAGAACAGAGAAGGTAGAAACATAGAGATCGTAAAAGGACATCTGTTATGTTTTGTGGGCCAGCCTCGTTTAGAGGCGAAACTACAGTCTAAGCTCCTTATAACAGACCTGGTTACAACAGACATTTAGGTATAACATACTGATTTGTGAAGTTTGGTTGGTTTTCCTCTATGTACCATTGACTCAACTTCATATCTGCATACAACATACTGCTTTGACAACAGACCGAAATCTTAGTCAAAATCAAGGTCTGTTATAACAAGCTTAGACTGTAGTAGGGCCGAAATGATTGGCAGGAAGTTATCCCGGTCGTTGTCTGCAGTTCCTGGGTTTCTAAAGTGGTTGACTTTGCACACCGACACAACATATGTCTGGCTTATTCGCAACACATAGATACAATTAAGACATGCATAAATATTGTTTTTGTGGACGGGCGACATGTGTGGCGCTTGCAACGGAGCCCGCGGCATTTTTGCGCAGACGAGCGGCTTCTCGGAGTTGGCGGCGAGGGACGAGGCGGCGCGTGCCGAGGAACGCAAGGGGCTCATCGAGTTCCACATGGTGGCCAACGCCCTGAGCAAGCGGGTGGACCAGCAGTCCCTGGTATGGCTGGTGGGGCTCCAGAACGTCTTCTCCCACCAGCTGCCAAGGATGCCCAAGGAGTACATCACCAGGCTCGTCTTTGACCCGTGAGCAGCGACTCTGCGACCATCCGTAGTGCTGTAATAGCCCGCTGGCAAGAGCGCACGGCGTCTTCCTTTGCAGGCCCCTCTTCCCATACTCCGTCTTGCCAAACCTTGACAAATGGCCTAGGCTATGGTCCCAGTGAGCCAATCGGTGTATCAGAGTTGAAACACGCGACTAACTCTCTAGCTACTGCTGTGCTGTCGACGGGCGGCGGGGAGAGGGAGGCTGGTTTCGTACGAATTTTGAGAGAGGGGCTAATCTTCTATGGTGGTGGTTCTCAACCACAGACGTTTCGGGGACCACTTCTGGATCGGGAAAAGTAATAAAAGTAATGGCGGACCCCATCTGCCCAAGGGGTGGGGTGGGGGGTGGGACGGGATGATATTGAACTATAGCAATGACAAACAGGTAAATAAAGGAAACTAGATGTGTGCAAACAATCTCTGTAAGCCTGGAACAGGGAATAAGCTACCCTACTCACTTGGTGCACATGGTTTCATCTACCTATATAGTTTTGCTAAACAGCCAGCATCAAAAAAAAAAAAAGGTTTTAGCGCTCTGCTTTATTGATGATCAAAGGCTTCAAGGACCCCAAGAAGACCTTCATGGACCCCAAAGGGTCCGTGGACATGTTGGGGACACGTGGAACAGGGTCTGGGTAAGAGGGAGGTTAATCCTTCCCCTCTTTTCTAACTACTTGGGTTATGCTCTCGCCCCTGTAACAATGGTAAGGGCTGTCATGCGTTTCGCCTCTGTTGCATTGATTGGCTCAAAGGGGGACGTAGCGTTTGCTCTTTGCCGAGTTGCGGTGGAACAAAGTATAGTTTGGTTCAGTATGACTAAGTTACGGACTTTCCGGTTTCAACAGGGAGACTGCGATAGACATCCGTTGGCATCAAAAATACCAAGTCGGTTAAAACTGAAAACCTTGGATTTCTTGAAATGTTTTGCTTTAGCTAGGACTGTTTTTGTAAACATCCTCCCCTTGTAGAGTCCGTCCGAAGGGGGTAACGGAAATGCGCCGATTTTTCTTACATATAAACACCAAGAAATCTACGGGCTAAATATAATGTTGAAGAGAGTAGCTTTTTGCTTTGCCCTGGGAAGACAAGGTTACACGAAAGGACGCTTTGTGTTTACTGACCGCAGGAAGCATCGCACGCTTGCTCTGGTGAAGGAAGGCCGCATCATTGGCGGGATTTGCTTTCGGATGTTTCCGGGTCAGGGCTTTACGGAGATCGTTTTCTGTGCCGTCACCTCCAACGAGCAGGTCAAGGTGAGTAGCAGGTTTTGTGACTGCATAGTTTTTTTTTTTTTTTTTTTTTTTCATTGAATCTTTGTGACACGTTTCCCCACAGTGTAAAGATTACTTGGGCAGTTAAAAGTGAGACTTAGTAACAGATAGAGCAGGTATTCTCAAACTTTTTCGTCTCAGGGAACCCCCCCTTGTTGCTAGCCGACAGTTTTAGTGCATTGACAGTATAAGAGAAAATGGATGACTGCAGACAGAATAAGAAGGCAGAGGGGTTAACCTGGGACACAGTGTAAAATATATACCGTAAAATACCGGGCAAGCGCCCACTCAAACTTTGGAGATAATCGCAAAAAAATGGGGGATGGGCGCTTGTCCAGTGATCAATTCTACATAGAAATGTACTGTGCATATTTTCTCAGATCTTATAGATTTGGGAATGGACACTTAATGTAGAGTGGGTGGATGCGTGGTATTCTACGGTATACATATTAGTTTGAAGGGTGAAGTTTCTTCGCTCGCAACATCAACTCAATCTGTGGAAAGTTAAACTAGGGGGGGGGGGGGGGGGGGGGGGGGGGTGCTTGTGGAACCCATGAGACCAGCTTGTTCCCAGTGTCCCAGTGTTCCACGGAATGCAGTTTGAGAACCCCTGGGATAGGTAAAGTAGACAAGAAATTCGGCCAGAGAAAAGGTTTCTTTGGTCGTCGAGGCTGCAAAGCAGCGTTTTAGGTATTCAGCACGTAAACGGGAGGCATGACTGTCACAGTTGAAGATGCGCAATCGGTAATTGTGGATGTTCTCAAACTGGGTTCAAACCCAGGGCCCTCAGAATACCCTCAAGGTTCCCTTAGCACCCTGCTCTCTCAACCGCTCCAATCACCAAGTCAAGTGTTTTCACAGTTTAGACACTACTCCAGCCAATCTGGTACATTGTCTAATGTGCTAGTCTGTAGTCACTGACGGGATGAGGGCAACAGGGTGTTTCTTTCTGATCAACTGAAACTCCTGTCCATTCTAATCCTGTCGGCAAGTACAGAATGCGTGACATTTGATGAAACATTGAGGCATTAGAAAAGGGGTGCGAGTTACGCTGTTGTACTAGAGGCCTTTTAACGTGGCCTAATGCTGCCTTGTTATTTTCAACTAAGCCTCTTATAATAGCAAAATCAACACTGAATGCACTGTTTTTGTTTTTCCTAGGGTTATGGGACTCACTTGATGAACCACCTGAAGGATTATCACGTGAAGCAGAACATCCTGCACTTCCTGACTTTCGCGGACGAATTCGCGATTGGCTACTTCAAGAAGCAGGTCGGTTCGCCATTTTCCGGCTCTCGTTGCAGACGACATCCGGGCCTTTGGCAGGTGGTGCCAATCCCTGTCCTTTGTTTGTTTCAGGGATTCTCAAAGGACATCAAGCTGCCCAAGTCGGTCTACACGGGGTACATCAAAGACTACGAGGGGGCAACGCTCATGGGCTGCGAACTGGACGAGCGGATATCCTACACAGCGTTCACCCACGTCATTAGGAAGCAGAAGGAGGTCTGTACATCTGGTGGCAGTTTCTACCATTTACTACGATGTCTGCTCGAAAATCGGTTGGCGGTCTGTTGAGCACACCTGGCGTGTATGCTTTCCTATAAGCTGAGCAGTCTTGGGCAGTAACTAGTTACTTGTAATGCATTACCGGTAACTAGTTTTTTTTTTTTTCAGTAGCTTGTTACTCTAACTCGTGATTGCTTAATGAAAATAGCCTGTAACTGTAGCAGGGTTACCATTTTTTCGGAACTAACTGTAACTTCGTTACGGTTTGTTTGTATGAGTTTATTTGAGACAGCCTTACAGGAAGTCTCAGGGGACATGGCTAGAGGCACTCTGATGAGGCCACACCACCCTTTTGGCAACAGTGGTAGCAAAACAAGAGACACGAGAGTGACATGCCTTCACTGCTATACAGTAAAAAACAAATACAAAAGAAAACAAATAAGAAACAACCGGTGGGGTGCAAACAGAGGTGGCCTAGTTTCCTATAATATTACATTTTGCTTCAATAGATCTTTAAAACATTACACTTTTTTTGTGCTATCACATGCATTTATCATTCAAGAAGATTAGGACATATTTTTCGTTGTTTTATTCATCTGTAAATAAAATTTCTGTCACACTTTTCTTATAATTAAGGGGTGACCTGGCACTATTTAGAAAGTCTAAAATAGTTGGATATTGGTCCAAAAATTCTGGTGTCTGAAAACTTAGCTTCTGATCTCCATACTTTGCCCATGAACGAGATTTCATTATTACATTTTGTCGTAAATTGTACGGGCCAATTTTCACGGGGTATTCTGCATGGAACAACAATTTCTCAGTACGAAATTGCCGCCGAATCTCGAGGGACAGTTTATATTTGTTTAGATCTCTTAAGCTTAGTGTAGATCTCTTAAGTTCTCAGATTTATGTGCAAAAATATTGCAAACACGACCACCAAATCGTCTCGCAACTTGTGAAACTGTCCAGAGTCCTGATACAGGAAAGGCACAAAAAACTGCTGCAAAAATTGTCTAAAAAAAGTAAATAAAAAAAAAAAAATTAAGTGACCCTGCTTGGCCAAGTTGCTCCTGCTGACTGGAAGGATGGGGAGGTTTGTGTCCATACCTGCCGTGTATGGTACATTGCCCACAGCGCACACCAGATGTAGCAAAGCACGACATCTCTAAAGCATTTCTCTTTTTTTTATCTGGCAGAGGGCACGAGTGCTTTTCGCGTAGGACAGTTTTTTGGTGATTGTCACCCCAAACTCCCGCAGGCTTGCGGCTCGACCGATTTTCCGAACCTCGTCTTTTTGCCGCCAAGCATACGTTTCTTTTCCCTCCAATTTGATCGTCTAACCTCCAGATATACACTTGCGGGGTCTCGACATAGGCCCATTTGTTCTCCCTTCCCCCTTTTTTTTTTTTTTTTTTTTTTTGCAGCTTAGGTTGTTTGTAATTTTGCCAAAGAAGGAACTATGATTGGGGATTTGCCCAAATACTGACTTAAATTATGATCTTGTTCAAGGAACTATTCACGGCAAAAATTGAAATGGGAAGAACCAAACATGTTAATATTGGTTGTTAGGAAAATCATAGTTTCTCAAAAAATCTGATTCCATGAAGAAGAGTGTCTTATGGAAAATCGATGCTAATTTAAAGGCATATCAAGGAAGGTTCCTCTTGAATGTTTTTTTTAAATATTTTTTGTAAAGCCCAAGCACCCGCACAACGCCAACAGCGCTTCCGAAGGCGTGTACTGGCGACAGTTGTTTGCTGCAAACTAAATTGGTTGAGGAGATTTTCGTCTGAGCACCTCAGTGAACGCAGAACGACTCGCACTCATTAAAATAGATGAGCTCGACGAGCTGCTCTTGTTCATCACTCCGCAGACGCTGGCAGCCATGTTTGTTATCGTTTCAAACCGAAGCTGAAAGGCCATCTTGGGATATTATTGAAAACAATGACACTATCTAGATTATTTGTTTCTCAAACAAAAAAATATTATCGATTAAGATACTATTATGGCACGGAGAGACAATTTTACAAACGACATTTCACACATCAATCATCTCTCCAACCAATGATGGCAGAGAAAAGGTGCTTAGTTTTGTAAGCACCAGGCAGGGCCTAGAGCAGGGCTACCCCCACCTAAATTGTGCCTAACAACGTAAATATTGCGGTGTCTTTTTAATAAGATGTTTTACGCTGTAGTGATACACTAAGGCACGCTTGTACGATTCATCCAGATTGAGACAGGCAGGGGTGGGGATTGAACGCGGGGTCCCTGGGTTCTGCAGCGTGAACTTTCGCTCCATGCGGTCTGAGCTGCGGCACATTAACACACTCGGTCACGAATCCCCCAATTGTTTTCTTTTCTTGACTAGATAGGGAGTGTGTGTCCTGCTGTTTCCAATCGTGGTTTCCTTTCCCCAAAGCTGGTGAAGCTTCCATGCTGAAAAATCACTTGTGCTGCATAAGCCATTTTTCAAAGCTTTGTTGAGCCTGAACTTGCCGACATTTATTTAGCCACAAAAAAAAAAAAAAAAAAAAAAAAACGCTCAAGGGAGAGCATGTTTCTTAACATAGTAGGCTGCTTCACTTATGCCTTCCTTCTATTTTCAAAGATTGTCAAGAAATTCATCGAGAAGCAGCAGGAACACATGCAGAAAGTGTACCCCGGCGTCCCCTGCTTCAAGGAGGGCGTCAGAGAAATTCCCTTGGAGAGCATTCCAGGACTGCGTGAGTGTTCTCGGACCGTTGTCCTGCGTTGTTGCATACCTTGCGTCGTGTCCCATCGGCTAAATTACTGTTCCTTGTTTGAAATGCAGGTGAGGCAGGTTGGAAGCCAGACAAGAAATAGTAAGTGCGTAGGCCTCGAGGGCCTAGGCGGTCGACTTATTCGACGTCCTTGCACTAGCTATTTTAGCGGGATAACAGCAAATGGCTTGTGGATTATGTTCTTTCTTTTTTACCAGTGTGAAGCAAGAGCAGATTGACCCCGATCAACTCTATCAGGCCATGAAGTCGGTTTTGATACAAGTTAAGGTATGTCTCGTGTTTTGAGAGGCCTTGTCTGCTTTTTTGTGCTGTAGCTGTACTTGGTATGTGTGTAAGTTACCGGCCTCTTGGCATCATATTTTTTTTAATGTCTTCAGAATCACAGTAGTGCGTGGCCTTTCCAAAAGCCAGTGGAGAAAGCAGAAGCTCCAGACTACTATGATCACATCAAGTATCCAATGGGTGAGCAAAACTCAACTGTCTTTCACAGCACACAGTATAAGGTGGTGCTTAAGAACAGACCCAATAATTTGCAAATTAAATTGATTTTTAGGTGTTTAGAATAATGAAACATAACTGGCTAAAATGCATTTAGCCAGCCTCCATAGTTTTGACTCCATAGGAATGCTGCTAAACTTTGTTTCCTACGTATGAAGATTAAATTTTCTTAGAAAAAATAAAATGAATTTCTATTTAAGGGGGAACACTGGTCTTGGAGCTTTTTTTTCTTATTTTATGACCAAACCCAATGAAACTGCACAAGCTTGTTCAGCTTTCTGTGCTGATTTCATATATCTGGTAATTTCTTCATT
The DNA here is from genome assembly GCF_016920785.2 of Ixodes scapularis. Taxonomy (NCBI): domain Eukaryota; kingdom Metazoa; phylum Arthropoda; class Arachnida; order Ixodida; family Ixodidae; genus Ixodes; species Ixodes scapularis. The sequence goes on along the minus strand of NW_024609880.1, from coordinate 62,387,570 downwards.
CAGTAGAATTGTCCTGAAGATAATTAAAACTTGCCTGGCTTTGTTTGGAGGAATGATAGGGAAAATACTGCTCAACAAAATATCCTTTTTAACACGTGGCCAGATACTACGAAGTGTAAAGAATACAATGTTGGGAGTACTTTTAAGATAAACCCATTATTAGTGATTTTACAACATATTGAAGTTCAGTGCTCAATGCATGGCTAACAAGTAATAAAACTAAAGATCAAATAAAAAATTTTCTATACTTATATTAAAAGATCTGCTCTCAACATTGTATGCTTCACACATTTAGCAACACATTTCAAGAAAGGTTATATTTCTGGCTGCTGTAGATGCCGAGATATCCCTCCTGCAAAATTTCAACGAGTCCAAAAATTGTGTTATGTGAAAACAATGTTTTAGAGTCAACTTTAATGCACATTCAGCCTGCATAGACATAATAAATTGATTTATAGCTTGAATATTCATCCACGAAATTAGAAGCGTGGTAGATTCAGAAGAACAACAGCCATCGCCGTTTTCAAAAGAATGCAGTTTTAGGAAGTTTTTGGCTCCAGAGACCCATGTCCCCCCTTAAAGCCCGACATACACTTCATGCTTTGTACCTTTGCTCATTTTCTCCTCTCCTTGTTCGACGTTTGTTTGAAATATTAGCTGCCGCTTTTGAGGCGACAGTTACAGTACCCCTTGACACCGAATCAATCGGGAAACGCGATGTTGGAAGGCCCCCACAAAGCATGTTTGGCTTTGCCGGGCTTTAACTTTGCGAGCGCCATGCCCGAGTATGCTCTTGTGTGGTTTCAGTCTGTTCCCTGCCACTCTTGACTTGCGCGTGTATGAACAAGTGATGAAAACAATGCTTTATCTGGTTGTGGCACTTTGTGACAGCATGTGTTAATGTTTGCTTAGGCAGCTTTTGCTTTGGTGTGCTCCTTCGTTGTTACATGATGACAAATCTATGTAGTTCAGTTTCGCGCCTTGTGGTGAACGCCGAGATCTAAAAATTACCGATGAACTCTGTATTCAACGACTGTGAAAACTAGGAAGTTACAGTTTCTAATAAAAGAAAAGCCGAGTAAGGCGACCCAAAAGAGTGACCTCAAGGTGCCACTGCATAGTACCGGGTTTCGACAAGTACAATACTAGAAATATTTTCTTAATTCCGAGGCATGCAGACTTTTTTTTTTTTTTGCCTATAGAACTATGTTTTTTCGATAAATAAATATCCTTCACGAATCCTGCTACAGTGTTACCAAGACCAAAATTCGCATTTGGTATGTGGGAAAAAAACCTGGCACTCAAAGTTAATGTGCCTTGTGAGTTGTAGCAAGCATACTACGTTACCTCCCTGAAATGCTGAAATGCATTCACTTCCTTTTCGGTGGGCCAGACTTGAAGACGATAACGGAGCGGCTGAAAAACCACTACTACGTCCACAAGCGCCTGTTCATCGCGGACATGCAGAGGATCTTCAGCAACTGCCGAGCATACAACAGCCCGGACACAGAATACTACAAGTGCGCCAACACTCTGGACAGGTTCTTTCAGAATAAAATGAAGGAGGCAGGCCTTTGGGACCGTCAGTGACAGGCCATTGGGCAGTTCAAAGTGTGAATTCAGTTGTAGTATCTTGTTGTCATCGTATGCAAAAAGAAAAAAAAAAATCGCAAACAAAAAACAAGCGGACATTGTACGTGTCAAAGTTGTCTGTTGGAAAGTTTATGAAGAGCCTGTTCTTGCAGTGTTGCTCGTGTAGATGTTTTTTGTGTATAGAATGCGGTATGACCAGACTCCTTAAGTTTTGCTAGCATCGAGAGACGTTTCATACTTTTTTTCTCGTTTTTAGTGGGGTAAAAATATTCTGCTGCATTGGAACTGGACTAATTAACAATGTATGTTATTGTTTGTTAAGTGGAATGGAGATGTCCTTTAAAAGTTGCACACCCTCCTCACCTTTGGTTTCTTGAGCGAATTTCCGTGTTTGTTCAGTGACAGGAGCAAGCCCCATCCATTTGGTTGTCAGGAAGAGGTGCACAGAGTAGTTTGCCATTTTCTCACTCTGCTGTTCGAGGGCTTTTGGTATTGCTGGCAAACAGGCAGGAGAGCTTTTTTGAGGTTGGTCCTATCTGCCAGTGTGAAGAGGGAAAGGGAAACGACCTGCAAGACGACATCGGTCACGTGGCGCAAGATGCCGTGCGTGCCAAAATCTTTGATTTAGAGAATGGCGGACTCTGAGTCATAATTACGACACATTGCAAGTGTAGCTACAGACTGTTTTCTCTTCTGTGCTGGAAATTTAAATTCATCTCCACACTGCATCATTTTTTTTTTTAAACATTTTTTTGCATTTTGCAATTTATTCCATGTCAACCAATTTCGACAAGCATAGAACTAGTGTTTCTCTTTTCTTTAATGAGCCACGACAATCTGTGGTATGTCTTGTTTTCTTTGAAAACGAAGGAAAATAAAATTGTCTCATCTCAACTTGCCCTTTGTTTGGTGTTCAACTGCTAGAGAAGCAAGGACCTTGCTTGCGGTAAAGGGGAATCTCGAGGTAGCCAATAATTTTTCTTTCGGCGACTTCATAGAATTTGTTTCGTTCAATCGAGTATGATTCGTTTACCTGCATATTTCAGACTATTCCCTCTTTGGAGGCCACGCAGGATGACGAAAAGTGCCCGTGATACATTGAAACGTGGCTCTTGATCCTCGTAGCTGATACCGCGTCTCCAAAGCTCGTAAACAAGAAATAATACATGTACACGTGGCAAGACAAACGGAGAGAGAAATTCTGGAGCACAACGAGCACGTTCGACGTTCCAGCGGGCGTCGTACTGCATTTCAGCTTCCAGAATACCTTTGATTGGATGCATTTTGTTTCAGTGCATTAGTAAGACGGGAAACGCCAGAAAGACGGGGTAGAGTGGTGTAGTGGTTAGCATACCCAACCGAATATTGGGAGACTTGGAATCAAAATTATGGCTCTGCCAAAGATTTTGTCTTCCGGTGGTTTTGTAGAATTTCTTTTTAATTCGATTGAGTATGCTTCATTTATTTGCACATTTTTGATTACCGTAATATCTTGAGATGCCCCACCCTTGAAAGATACCCCACGCCTATATTTAGCCTTATTTGCTATTTTTTCTTTCCACTGAAAGGTAGCCCACTCCTAGTAAGTGTGGTGTTAGGATCAATGATGACCTCGGCGTAAATACGGCTAATTGGATATGGCGCGATATAAGCAAACGTTACCGACTAGGACGTTATCTTTGCTACACTACCCCTCGCCACAATAAGTTTGTCAGAAACACATATATTAAAAATAGCTTTTTTTAAACTTTTCTCGATTGCACTCCGAAAGTTAGCTCACTCCTTATTTTCACCCAATTTTCTCTTGATTTTAGGTGGGCTGTCTCCCGGGATATTACGGTATTAGTATACACTGTATACACAAGCACTCCGGTAAATCACATTATAGTTTAGTCGTGTCTCAAAGAAGACGTCTGGATGTTTCTATCGAGGCATTGTGGCAGGAAAATGGAAGCTATGCAAAATCTTTATTGTAAAGTTGTTGCTTGGGCCAGCTGAAGCGGAAACAAAATTCCTAATTCGGCTCGACACCCTTGCTGGTGTGATGCAACATCGACACATTCACGTCATTCCTGTTTAATACATTACTCGGTCTTTCCTCCGGGTAGAAAAAAGGTTTTTGCATTCCACCTTTCAGCTGCGGCGGAACTATACAATGAGAAAGTCGATTGAGACGTGCCTTTCCGAACATGAGAAAGCAAAGGTAAGAGGGAACGGCCACGCCTGTAACGAAGCTTCACCGCCGCATGAGGCATTCCCTTCAAAGGGTAACAAGCATCATCTAGGCTGCGAGTTCCCCAATTGTTGTAGCATGCCCGGTAGGTAGTTGGCAGAAACAATGTACCCTTCTAAGTGGTTAATGCACAGCACTGATAGGGCTAGCTCTATTGGCACGCGGCCTCGAATGGTGATGTCGTTAGTATTTTAAAGGGGTCAGCATGATGGTCGTCGCACGACACCCCGACCTGGCATTGCGATGTCACTTGACGCCGTGACATCAGGCTACACTGATGTCACTTTACATAGTCACGTGATGTAGGGTCACAGGACAATGTTCTTCCTTGATGGCCATCGGGCAACAATATGACATCACAGAGGACCTGTATAAACGCCCATGGCTGCGGTGAAGCGTTAGCCCCAGCCGCATAAGCGCTGGTAGTGTAAGCTTGTAGGCGCCAGTAGCTAAAGCTCACGTGACCTGATGTCCTTCCTAAAAGTCGTCCTTGATATCATCCTAGAGTTTGTCCTAAACGTCGTTCCTGATGTCGTCCTCAATGTGTGTACGGTATAGTAAAACCATTTCATCACCTTACCATTTCCTTTTCTAATTGTTTTCACCAAGTTCCCGTAAAGGTACCGCATTTCATTGCGTTTGGTCGAACTGACAAAGCTGCATCAATTTCTCTCAAAGGCTGAATCCTCATTTGTAAGAAACCAGTGAATTTTCAATGGCCGTAGAAGAGGCAACATAGTCATTACTACGACTAGCATGTTACCGTGCCTTTCGTATCCTTCAATTTGCGCTCAGCGCCATGAAGTCGTACCTCTTTAGCAAGAAGCAGACAAACTTAGTTTTTTTAGTAGGCCCCTTGGCAACTGTCCAAAATTTACACCAACCAGAAGGCAACTTTTGCAAGTGCCGATAGTTGTTTACCAGTACTACCCAGCTTGGTGTGGCACAAGCAAACTCTGTAGCACTCGCAGCAAAACCATGCCGCACGGTAATAACTAGGACAGAATTTGTGCGCTAGAAGTGTGGAGCTATTCATTTATTGACCGAAGATGGTACAATGCACCGACACCTGCACCGCAGCAACGTAACAAGGACAGAAGCTTAACCGAAATTAGGAAGTATTAGGATCCATTGTTGATTCAACACCTGCAGTGAAAATGAAGTGCACACAACCATCGTGAATGACAACGACAATGTGCTGGACCTCTAGAGTTCCTCGTCTCGCCGCTTGCACCGAGGCAAACAAGAAGTAAGGCTAAATCACGGTGCACTTTCCCAAAATTTCTCCTGTGCTTGTTCTCTCTCTTGAGGGCACTTCGGTTTAGCGCTTTCACTTTGGTCGTACCACGTGTTTTGCCCCTCTGTCTGTTTTCATAGCCTATGACCAAAGGTCTCGGAGTAAGGTTCTTTAAATTCCTTCTATCTCGAGAAACAGCCACTCTTCCAAGAGTGATTGCCGGAGGAAATCCTCCTGGTTGCAGGGTGGTGCAATAAAGTAGTGTAGTAATTAACAATGCAGATACTACGAAGTGTTTGGCACATAATGCACCAATGGACAACTCAGATCTAACAGTAAAAAAATAATGAAAAAACCCTTTACTAGGAGTAGGGACAGTTGAAGAAATTTGCGAGCTCAGAGAACCCCCAGGGGACCTTAAAGAACCTTTAGGTTCCTAGAAACCCGGTTCTGAGAACACAGTTTTTTTTTTTTTCTAACCCGAGTCCCTAGTAGCTTTTTTTTTTTTTTTTTTATATTTCCTTGTGGACAAGCTTGATAAAGTGTAGCCTTCGTACCACTCAAGCTCATGTACGGGGGGGCACAGGTAAAGGCAAATGGTTATGCCTGAAGTTTGATACATAACTGAAAAGCATGCTTCTCCATGTCAAGCCAGCCAATGATTGTAGCAACCATCATACCTTGGTCTGGTCTCATCCATATGGTCCCAAGAAAATGTTTTGATAATGCAAAGCGATCGCAAAAACTGCATTGCCAAACGCTTTCGAAAAACACTTGTCTGCGACATTTCCGTAGAAGTTACCGCAAAATACAGCCAAAGCGCCCACTTTTTACAAGCACCCACTACTATTAACATTTCTTGAACTTGGGATTTCGGAAAATGCTATGTCAAGTGCCCACCCCCTCCAAAGCTTCAGCACCGGCCAAAAATTCACCACGTTGCGGCGGCCAAAAGACCGCCAACAGCGAAGACGGGGATATTGTGTGAAAATAAATACGCTTTCTCCGATTCCGTTCACCCTGCCTTCAGAGTTCCTTCGTGTCAACCGATTTGACCAGACAAGCGCCCATGTCTAGATTAACCAAGTTTTTAGTGAAAGCGGGGTGGGCACACTCCTTGGTGCTTTACGGTAAGTGAAATATGACTGCAAGCACTCTTTCAAGTGGATCAAAAAAAAAAAAAGGAAGGCATCACATTTTATGCGAACAAAAGGAACACTGTATTTAACATCAGATGAAGACGCAAATGTACCACTATTTGTGACAACTATGTTTGCAGCAGCACCTTTCCTTCTTGGTTGCCTTAGATTCCTGAAGGCCCTGAAAAAAAGAAAAAAAGAAAAGAGATTGAAGCTTAGTGGGAAGAAATAGCTTGACTCCATACAAGAATGGTTCACCCGCTAAATTTAGTAGATGGTGGTCGCGTGATGTCATCAGCGTGTCATGTGATGTCCAGCTGTGGTACCACCTGATGTTGTGTCACGTGATGCGACGGCGTCGCACGACACTGCAACATAACGGTGACGTCGCATAACACCAACTGATCGGTACATAACATGATCAGGTAATGTGATCACACAACTCTGGTGCATCATGTGACACAGTGGTCACCTCATCACATAACTACAGCTTATGGCCTATAGTCATCATGTTATCAAATGACATCAGATGGCCCTCCTGAAATTGAGGCACTATAACACTGGTAAACAGCATCTGTAACAACATTAATCCAAGCAAGTCCTTTGACGCAACGGTACAGCACTGGACTATGAGGCAAGAGGTCCGTGGTTAAATTCCTGGTGAGGGACCAAGTGTTTTTATGGACACCTCGTTGTGTTATGCTTTTTTTTTGTAACACCTTTTCGTGAGGCTCTACACCAGAGGTCAGCAACCTTTCGTAGCAGCGGGCCGAGTCATCACGAAGCCCGAGGGGGCCGGACGGCAAGTTGCAAGTTGCAAAGTGGTGGCAGTGGGGTGGGGGAGGCAAAGGAAAGGCAAAAAGAAAGTGAGGACGTTCTCTGCCCAAGTATAGAGATGCCAGACAATGCCAATAGAGCATTTACTAAACCCCCAAGCATGGCGGCCCGCACTCGAGGAATTATGGGAATGGTGTTTTTTCAGTTCCTTACTCCTTAGTGATCGATAATTTCGACCAATTCTATGCTTACATACTTTTTAGTGTATAATCCGAAGTCATCTTAAATAGGCTTCGTGTGGATTGCAGAGACCTATCATATCACTTTTAAAATTTCTCGTCAATGTTGGTGTTTCTGATAGAGTGCATGCCACCCACCCTTCAACCTGGCTGAACTGCAGGAATCTCTTACAATATTATCTTCTCCTACAGCTGCAAAGATGCTAATATTAACTTAGAAACGCTATAAACAGCCCCGCTGACTTTGAGCTAAATCCTGGTCTTGGTTGTTGTGAATTCTTGGCTTTTGAAGCAATTCCTGCTAAAACAAGAATCACGAGAATTATAATATTGTAAGAGATTTCTGCAGCTCAGCGAGGTTGAAGGGTGGATTGCATGCAGTGTGTAAAACGCTGACACTGACGAGACATTATATAAGTGATATGACAGGTATCTGAAATCCACATGACGCTTATTCAGGGTGACTCCGGATTACACTCAAAAGTGTGTAAGCATCGAACTGGCCGAAATTACCAATCACTAAAGAACTGACGATTGGGAGATTTAGCAGGTAGTCTATTGGAAGTGCTCGTTGTTCCTATCTAACCCCATCTGAGACCAAAACTGCCGTGTGGTCCCCAAGTCTGCAAGAGTAAGCGACAGGAATGGGGGTGGGGGTGGGGGGGAGGGGGGGGGGGGGGGGGGGGGGCTGGGGGCTTTTTGGAGCTGTGCCGGGGGCTGCAGGTTGCCGACCCTGCTCTGAATTTAAAAACCAGCCCATAAAAGCAGTCTGCTTTAATATATTAGTATCTCAGTTTGCACACTGCTGCAAAAGCTGGTGTGACAAAACCTTGACAATAAAACCCAACTAGGTGGAGAGATCAACCCCTTAAGAGTGTTTAGCTTTGGGGAATTTCGCACCCTCAGCTGCTTAATTGTTGTCTTAAAATTTATACTTATTGCCTTCAAAATAAAGTTTTTAGCCACAAACAAAATGGGAGTAAAATTTAAAAATACTCAGCACTGCCATTTGTTGGCAGAGCCTGCTGCAACAAAACGGTCGACTGCGTGAACCACACTAAGCAATGAGCGAGCCTGGTTCGTCCAGAATGGTTGAGTGCGTGAACCAGGGAAAGCAGACGAGCTATGCTTGTCCTGAACGGTTGAGGGGTTAAACCAAGTCACTTCTATTAGACCCCAAGAACAAATAACACAAAAAAGTTCCAAAAGAAATTTTAAGCCCATACTGGGAGCAATAACAACAAAATAAAGTACTTCGAACAGCCAAATTTTAACAGCGTCCTAATTTCTGAAAATTTAGCAATTCAAGAAATATGGCAAAATACTGATACTGCAAATAATCACCCTAAGGTACAGAATACATAGCATACCACTCCCAATTGGGAAATTTTCCCGAAAACCACTTCTTGCAAAATTCGCGAAGTAATGAGTTTTCAAAAAAAGGCTCGAGGCACACCTAAGCACTTCTTATGAGTTATGAATGCGAAAGCATGCACGCCGCTCTTCCGCTCCCTTCTTTTTTTTTTACTTGTGTCGATGGTCAAGCGCCCGCGGTCCTCGGCACGCCGACCTCGGGCGTGGAGCGGTAGAGCCGCTGCCTCGCACACACGCAGCGCCATAGGGTTGCAGTCGTAAAAACTGACGCGCGGCGGCCAATGGGAGCCCCGTCGACGCGCGCCAGCTAATGGGACTAAAGCCGAAATCCATCAGCTTTACTCTGCTCCTTTGGGACTGAGGAAACTAGGTGCTGTTTAGCTAGGCTTTCCGCGAGGTTTCGTAGCTGGGAGCTGGCTTTACTTCGAGAAAAGAATTAAAACGCCGTTTGACGCGGTTTCAAAGCTGATGACGTCGGCTTGTTCCATGGGACAGTTAATGCTTTTGCATTAATAAACTGCTCTACAGTACCTAAAAACTACCCTAGTGTCCCCAGAGATGTCCCACCCTGAAAAATAACCCACCGTTACTTTTGGCGTGATATGCTATCTTTAAAAAAACAATGGAAGATAGCCCACTTATAATAATTGCAAGGTCCTGGCTAACGATGACATAGACAGAAACGACTTCAGTTAGGCAGGGCGAAAGATACGCGAACGCTGGTGACTGGGAAGGACACTCTTTGGTTTATCAGCCCCTCCCAGTGATCACGAATTTTGCAAATCACGAAATCTAAAACTAGCTTTCTTTTTAACTTCTTTTACTGCACAATAAGAGTTAGCTTATTCCTTATTTTCACGTGATTTGCTTCAGATGTTAGGGAAGGGAATCTTTCGGGATATTACAGCAGGCACATACATAAAAATTGCACAACTAACAAACAAAAGCATTTCCCGACTGCATAACAAGTAACACATTCTATTTCAGATTTGTCTACTAGACCATGGGTTCTCGAACCGGGTACCTAGGAACCTGAGGGTCCTCCAAAGTACCCTCAAGGGTTCCCCAAAATCACAAATTTTCTCGACCACCCCTACCTTGAGGTGAAGTATTTTTTCCGTTTAGGCGCCATTCTAGAGGACCCAAGTCATTTATGGAACCATAACTTCCATTTAGGCGCTATTTTATTTAGAGGACCCAAGCCATTTATTGAGCCATAACTTTGTGTCAAACGTAGTGATGAAGATTGTGGTCTGTTCCAAGAGGAATACGCAGAATACAGATACTGTTACTACCGACTTTGACGTGAATTATGACTGGGGTCTGTCCTAACCAGCAAAAATGGTGAAATGTAAATGGCAATTAGAAGGAAACGTGTTTGGAACTAGTGAACGTTACTTTGAAAGAAGATGGTGATCTTTTGTGGAGCTGCATTCGTGAACTTTAAAAGGTTGTATAGACGTCTTTTATTGAGCTGTGCATTCGAGACACACTGGCCGAGACCGAAATTAGCAGGTTGCGAAATTAAAAAACATTAGAGCGATCGCATTCCCCAGAGATGGCACCAGTTGAATAAACCGCATGGTAAAAACAGCTTTGCTCAACCTTAGCTGACGGCGCGCCCAACTGCCAATGACGATTGTTGTCGTTGCACACCTTAGGTCGTATCAGGCTAATGGGGCTCACGAGGCCTAAGCACAATGGCAGCAAAAGTATGCACGATGGATGCCACCATGCTACAGACCCAAAGCTGCCCAACGCTCCAAATAACGACCCGTCATAGAGCCCACCATAAAAGAATGGCGACGTACCGTAATATCCTGGGAGATAGCCCACCTAATATCAAGAGCAAAGTGGGTGAAAATATGGAGTGGGATATGGGATAACTTTCAATGTATGACCAAAAAAAGTTTTAAAAAATCCTGGTATTTTTAGGTTGTGTGTCCCTTCCAAGCTTGTTGTGGTGACGAGGAGCAACAAAGCAAAGATTACAGTACTTCCCAGTCAGCAACGTTCGCTTATATCCCGCCATAGCTAACATAGCCGCCTTTACGCTGAGGCCATCATTGGTCCCAACGCTACTACTAATACTAAGAAATGGGATATCTCTCAGTGTTTAAAAACAAATACTATAGCAAATCAAGCCATTAATAGGAGTGGGCTATCTTTCGGGGGTGGGGCAATATCTCGGAATTTTACGGTACTTACATCACTAATCACAGTTAATAATAACCGAATGTATCTTGAAAAGATACTGTAATAAGCAAAGTTTGGTCAATGGCATATCCAAACTTCACAAACCTATAACCTAATGTCTGCTATAACCAGACCTGTTGTAACGAGGTTATACTTAGGGTTCCGTGTTTTCGGTGTTTATTTTTCGTCAAATTTGGAAGATGTTTTTCGAAGTTTATATTTGTTTGATTCCCAATTCTCCAAAATTCTGAGTTTAATTTCGCAGTGTTTCCTATTAAAAATAAATAACAACCGGATGTAAGTGTATGCCAGATAAAAAATAGAACACGCTTGTATCAACTGAAATTTCTTCTGTTGAATTTGGCATTGATGCCATTGCCATTGGCAATACTAATTTGTCCCAAGACAGAAGTCGCACACGAGTGTTGCTTCGATAAACGCCGATTCCTTAAAATCAATAAACTCCTGGAGATAGTCGCTAGGAAGCTCGTAGTCACCCCGTCCTATTCCATCAATCTAGCCCGCGGCCGCGCGAGGTGCAGAGGTAAAGGATGTAATAGAGAAGTTTCAACTGCCCCTCTTCCCTATTTTATACAATCGCTATGGTCCACAGCTTCCACTGTTTACAAGAACATACCCTCTCCTTTCTCTAAATCACAAATCGCATGGCCCAAACTGGAAACCAAAAGAGCGGCTTCTGTCGTGACCCAAATGTATAATGACCTGTTGGCCTAAATCAACCTCGTTGAGACAAGCGGGAAGACCCCTTTTGACAACGGTCCAAGATTTGAAAGAAAATTATGGTGACATTTTCCCAGGACCATTGAATCTGTGCTGATCCAATTGTAAAAAAATAAAAAAAACGTCTTTTACTTCCTTTTTTTTTTTGCAGGGGAGGATAAACATTTCGAGTTTATCGGATAAGTCTTAATTGACCAAAATTTTCCCGGCGGGTGTTTTTCTGAGTTTTCTGGATTTCTGCGAAAACACGGAACCCTAGTTATACAGTCTATACTTATTACAACAGACCTGGTTACAACAGACATTTAAATAAAACATACCGATTTGTGAAGTTCCGTTGGTTTTCATCTACGTATTATTGACTCAACTTCATATCTAGATATAACATACTCCTTTTACAACAGACCGAAATCTCGGTCAAAATCAAGGTCTGTTAAAGCGAACTTACACTGTACTGTATGTTTGCTATTGTCTACAAGCTCTGTGGACTTCTGTGAGCTCGTAGCAACAGTGCAGAGACTCGGAAGGTTTCCTCGGCTGTCGACATTCCACGAAATTGTATTAGTTTTAGAACCCCTGTCTTAGAGGGTATGTTGGGGAACCCCAGGAAGGAATCCAGTTTTAGAACCCACTATTCGGAGCACAACAGCAACATGCTACAGTGCACGCTCGCGGGAGTGTCACCTGATAGTAGCCAGTGTGGTAGCCAGTCATGTACCACGACATCAGCATGGATGCCAGTGCCTCCTCGTTGTTTGGAAGGTCGCCGTGGCATATTGGCGGCGGCGGAGGAATGGGCTGCTTCTGCAATTACAGTAGTCGCCACATTTGAGGGAAATTGAGGGGCACGCACTCTTTGTGGTGTTTGAACGAAGATCAGCGCAGGAAGGGGGGAATTCTTCATTAAACAAATAAAATTAGAGCAAAAAAAGACAGGTACACGAAGTAAACAGAACGAATGCTAACTTTCAACTATTTTTACTCAGGAAAAAGAAAAGCATATACACATACTCAAAGCGGTAATACATACAGCTATCAAGTCGGTATCTGATCATGCAAAAACTGAAATTCACTTCCATGAAGCACAATTGACATGTCACTGGCACATGACGTCCCACTTTTCTTGATAAAAAATAGAACCCTTATCAGCTGAAGTCGCGGAACACAGCCACAAGTGTTGCAATGTATCGGAAAATGCGAGCCATATTTATATTTTTACTGAGAGTGTGTGTTCCCATGCTCGATCATTAATGCGTCGCTCCGTCTGGCTGACATAGACCTTTACACAACTCAGTGGAATTTCATACACTACACCCACTGTGCAGTCCATGTAAGGGGCCACGCATTTCTTTTCACAAGGCTGTTTTGCTTTTTTAACAGAGACGAGGGAGCACCACCCAGCCAACCTTTTTGGGACAGAAACTTCGGACACATCATACTTGCTTGCCACTTCCTTCACATTGTGGGCAACCTTGAGGAAGTATGGAATGACTTTTGGTCTTTTTGTTCTTTGTCTCGTTGGAACCTTTCTCTTAATTCCCTTCATTTTTTGTGGGACGGTCTCCAACAGAGACCAAGACTGAGCACAGGAAGCCAGTCAATTCCAGTTTGGTATACATGTCCCTGTCTTTATTAGAGCGCAGCTCTTAGGCACCCATTTCTGGGTTGAGCGGCGTCAGCATCGCCATCGTCGTCGCCGTTGGCGTAATTGCACGCATTGCATCATGGGACGTTTCCCCGCTAAATTTAGCAGGAAAATTTCCCTCTAAATTTAGCGGAAAAATTTTCTCGCTAACTTTAGCGGAGAAACGTCTCATTATACAACGCGCGCAATTACTTTGACGTCAACACCGCTCAACCTGCAAACGGGTTGAGCGACGTCAATTTACCCGCTAAATTTAGCGGGAAAATTGACGTTACGTGACCTCAACGCCAACTCAGTTACCCCGCTAAATTTATCGGTGAAAATGACGTCACAACTTCGTGTCACGTCACCCAAGAAAAAATTCAGCAGCAGGAGGAGGGGAGGAGGAAAGCAGGAGGGGGAGGGAAAGAGGGGGAGGGAAGAGGAGGAGGAGAGGAGGGCACAAAGGAGGAGGAGGGGCCCTCCTCTCCTCCGTACCCTCCCCTTCTCCTCCTCAAGAGCTGCGCTCTAGTTTTGCATTACAGAGATTTGTAAACGCCTCTCATTTTTTTGCACTATTTTATCTGTTTAACTAATATGAAACTAGCCCAGCAACATATTTCACTAGGGGGAATCCTGTATGTCAGCAAGTCTGCTCTGGGAAAAATATCACCTTAGAAGCATGAACAAATGGTTGGCATAATCTTCATCTAATTACCACGGTGTAAGGCCGAAATTACCATATTTTCTAGTGCAGAAATTGGATCGAGAAAAATGAAGAAATGTAAGAGTAGACCTGCGGACCACGAGGTTTCTAGAATGTTGACGTCATGATGGAAGGTGGGCACAGGTGAAGAAAGTGTAAAATGTAATTGACAGCAATTAACAGCAATGTTCCATCAGGCCAGAGTCACATGTTGCCTCACATCTCATTATGCTGCATAATGTCAGCAAAGACACATTTTATTAGCTTCGGAGCATTAAGTTGCTTTATTTCCACTTAGAACTATAGGAGGAACAGTCTTACTTTGCCGAGATTATGGTAGTTTTGTAGCGACACACCACCGCTGGTCAATATCAGTACACCAGAGTTTAAATGTACACCGCGAAAATCCCGAGCAAGCGCCCCCTCTAAAATTTGGAAATAATCACGTGAAACTGGAGGACGGGCACTCCCTAGGTCAACAACACGTAGAAGTATGTCTTTCGTGTATTTTTCAAACGTTACAAAAAATTGAGGGCTGGGCACTTATTGCGGAACGGACGGATGCTCGGTATTTTATGGTATTGCACGACACAGTTGGCGCAAAAAAGATAGACTCTTCTTGCATTTTACTTCAAAAGGATATTAGCAAGCATCACATTTTATCATATAGGTTAGTTCTCCTAATAGCAGTTTCACAACAGCATTTGAATTCCAAGAAAGAAAACAGTAAAAACTAGCTATCACATGTTTGTGTCAATTGTGTCATGCTCTGTATATCCCACAATGGCATCTGTGATGCCATCACAGCACGTATGAACATGTGCCATAATAAGTGAGGAAATGCACATTCTCAATACACGGTCACGCAACTCGAGTTGTTTTCGAACCTGCTTGCAAGCTTAAGGCGGGACATGGGTCTTTGGAGCCAAAAACTTCCTAAAACTGCATTCTTTTGAAAACGGCGATGGCTGTTGTTCTTCTCAATCTACCAAGCTTCTAATTTCGTGGATGAATATTTGAGCTATAAATCATTTTGTAATGTCTATGCAGGCTGAATGTGCATTAAAGTTGACTCTAAAACATTGTTTTCACATAACACAATTTTTGGACTCGTTGAAAATTTGCAGGAGGGATATCTCAGCATCTACAGCAGTCAGAAATATAACCTTTCTTGAAGTGTGATTCTAAATGTGTGAAGCATACAATGTTGAGAGCAGATTTTTTAATATAAGTCTAGAAACTTTTTTATTTCATCTTTTGTTTTATTATTTGTTAGCCATGCATTGAGCGCTGAACTTCAATATGTTGTAAAATCACTAATAATGGGTTTATCTTAAAAGTACTTCCAACATTGTATTCTTTACACTTCGTAGTATCTGGCCATGTCTTAAAATGGATATTTTGTTGAGCAGTTTTTTCCCTATCATTCCTCTAAACAAAGGCAGGCAAGTTTTAATTATCTTCAGGACAATACTACTGAATGAAGAAATTACCAGACATATGAAATCAGCACAAAAAGCTGAACAAGCTTGTTCAGTTTCATTGAGTTTGGTCATAAAATAAGAAAAAATGCTCCAAGACCAGTGTTCCCCCTTAAGTGCAATCCCCTCTTGGGAAAGAAAATACTTCCCAAGTATGAACCCGAATTTGTGCCTCCTCTACGTACAGATTGTTAAAAAGAAAGCTAAGCTGCATGTGCAGTGGGTAACACTAAGCACTCCCAAATTAGAGCTCATTTTAAGGAAGCAGGTGAAGCAAATCGATCTTGCAGACTGCACCAGTCCGCAACGATTCCAGGGGAGAATGGTAGAGCAAGGGTGGCGTCCGACTCCGCCGCTCTTATCGACGAGCCACTCACCATGAAAGGAGGAAGTCTGCTGAAGAGAGGCTCCACGGGAGGTACCGGCATTGCAAAAGACGGAAGAGACGATGCATCCTGCGATGCAAACAAACCAAAGTCAGCGACAAAACGCTTCTTTCAATACAAATATAAGCCACCGAACCTTTCGAAATGGCACCTTCGAATAGTTTGAGATGGTTGCTTACGACACTGCCGGAATTATTTTGGGAAAAGAATGACGCATTAAATACGGGCAGATTGGAAGTGTTCCATGAGCTACGCGACAGACGGCGCCATCAGGTTGTCTAGTGGTAAGGGGTTGTGAGCAGTCACAAGCGCCGTCAATTACGCTCAAATGGTTGCTCACATGATGTTGGTGATGCGCTTCTGGCACACGAGCGGCGTGACCGGCCGTCGCGCCACGTTCTTCTTCGCTCGGCGGGGTGGGCGAGCCGGTTGCCTGCAACGGCAAGCCTCAACCGTGAAAAAGCTCTCCGGGGGCCCTGACCTACACGGCAAGACCGAGGGACCTGGACGTCTCTGCTCGCTGTGATTGGCCGGGTCTGCACCACCGACCAAGGGCAGCAGGCGGCGATCTCCCAATCCCTTGGTCCCGCCGTGCAGATCAGGGCCCAAGAAAAGAAACATGGGTGCGAGCGACGTACATTTTCTCTCCTGGCCTGATCTGTCTGCCGCTGCCTCGCAAACTTTCCCTCCGACGGAAGCAGCTCGGAGAGGTAGACCTCCTCCTCGTTGCCATAGCCGATGTAGCGGACGGTGCAGGCCTCCTGATCCACAAACTTAATCTTGGCCTCGTAGCACCGGCCGTCCACGGAGTAGGTGCACCGGCAGAAATCTCCCACCTTCCAGTCCTTTGGAAAGAGTTGCGTAAAGCGGAGATAAGGAAGTCTGTGTATGTTGTTTAGGAGGTCGGAAATTAGTGGGCCCCAAGGGTGTCTGGAGTCTGCTGCAGATGAGACATTTAGCCGGTGCAGTATCACTGCTACCCTGGGGACTTCTAATGCACATTACACAGTAGTGGCACACTACCGTATACAAATACAATCATGTTCACCCAAATCAGAATAAGCAGGGTCATAAACCTTGTTTAAGCAGATGCATCTTAAATTTTTGCACATGCTCTCAAACCAAAAGCTATACCTGAATTTGTGGATTTAGTTTGAAAACTGTTTGAAAACTGTTGTTACAAGTGCGCTTTGCATGCACCAATATTTTTTTAAATGCTTCTTCCCTCACACGATTGGTGACCAGAATTCTCTTTTCTTTCATGTTATTTTTTCTAAACATTTTGCTTAATTTAGTTTAGAACTGCTTTTAGGGTTGTTCTTGTACTGTCGTTTTTGAACCCTGTCAATTGTTGTTTGGTTATCGAGTCACAGTGATCATGATAATAACAAACAGTTTGCTACACTGGACATTAGGGACTGCAAAAACATTCTTATTAGCAAAATAATCTTATTAGCAAAAATTAACTTTTTGATCAGTGTAAATAAACAGATGGTTCTAATTAGAAACTTGCTGAGCATCATTGAAAACCCCAAAATCAGTCATTTCAGGAAGACTGAAAGCATGTGGGAAGAGCAGCGGTAGGCTAAAACTACCACTTGTGCGGAAAGCACAAGGCCGGCAATGCAAAAACAGGGATAATATTCTTATCATTTGCGTTTTATCATTGCCGGCCTTGCGCCTGCTGCACAAGTGATAACTTTAGTGCACTCCAGAGCTCCCCACATACTTCAAGCCTCCTTAAAATTGACTGATTTAGGGGTTTTCGATGATGCTCATCACATTTCTAATTGGAACCATCTGTTTATTTTCACTAATTATAAAGTTCATTAGTAAATTTAAGGTAATTATCTTGCTAACTGATATGTTCTTCACAATCTTTGACATCTGCTGGGGCTAGCGGTTCGTTAAAGAAAATAGCTTTTTTTTCTCTCAACCACATTATTTTTAGGGACGTTCGAAAGTCTTTGCAAAAACGCCCAGTATACATGTCTGCATATATTTTTCTCTATGAACTTAGTTCTCTCACTAGGGAATCAGTCAAAAGGCTTCAACTAATTTTGCTTCGGTTATTTTGTTTAACCCGTCACTAGTTTAGGTTGTTCAGCAACGACACAATATGGAGTTGCTTAATTGTTTCATCTAACAGTTGTGAAGTGCTAATTTGATCAGGGACTTCATTTGGTCATGATTATTTTCTTATGCCCTTCCTGCTTCACCATTTGTATGGTTTGCAATGCGTAATAAATAGACACAAGCAACTGTGATCAGAGTGATACTAACAGACTCGGATACTAGTGCTTTGGCTGTTTGGCTTAAGAGCTGTCCACACACAAAACAATTCGCTCAGACTTGTGCTGTGCACGACTCCTACTGGTCGCTAAATTTCCTCACGCTTCCGGTCTGGAACAATATTTTTTGGAAGGGAGAGTGGCTGTCCATGTGCATCCTCTAGGGCTGGCTCATACATCTAAGTTTGACTGTGACCGAATGCGCTGGGATCTCTTGTAACCACAGTGGTACGCTGGCACCATCCATCACATAGTCTTGAAACACTTCCAAAAAGTGAATAACTAGACTGAATGTTTTCCAGTGTATGCAAGATCGATTCTATGCACTATCTAAGAAAAAGTCACTTATTACATTGCCAGAATTATACCGAGCCCACATTGAAGCAACGGTGGAATAATACTAATGGCACCGAAGCGTTAAGCGGTTATAAAAGATCATAATGCACACGGTCACAGTCAAACACAAATATCTGAACCACCCAGTTGAAAATTCCCATTAAATTAATATTGGAATTTTTCCATTGGTACCAATTGGACACTTAGACAACCATTTGGTCACTGCCAATGGGAACCAACGGGAACCATTTGGAATCCATTCAGGTTTCAACTGGAAAAATAATTTGAATTGGCGAGAGCCATCAGCCAGTGTGCTTCCAACTGGAACCCACTAAAAACCAATTGGTCCTAGTTAAAACCAGTTGGAATTCCAAATGGACTGAATGGGAATTTTTAGCTGGGCAGACTTTAGAAGAAGCTGATGATGTAGGCTCCAGGACGCAGCCCATCTCCCCCTGCACTGGCTATCAATCAAGGCCTCTGCAGCTGTTGTCCCTTCCATCTCCCCCATGCGTTTGACAACTCACTAATGTCAAAAGAAAGTCGTGCTGTTTTGCGCCCGGAAGCACGGCTGATGTCCTCGCTGAAATCGTAAACGTACACCGAAGTGAATACGGTTTTTGAAAATTGTACACTATTTTTTTGGTGTGCAAAACACAAATCCCGTTCAGTGGGGACACTCCTTCAGGAGGTGTCCAAGTGCGACAAAGGCACAAGGCTGTCTGTCTTCGGATGTGCGCTGTGTCAGCGCTCATTGCTCAACCAGCCATGTCCCACTCAGACGGGCGCTGATCAAAGAGGAGCCAGTTTACCCTAGCTTTGGATGAGGCTTGTGTATCAGTCTTCTTGCTGCCTTTCTTCTTCTGCTGTTTGTGTGAACCAGACCCAGTGGTCGAAGTGCTCGGTTGCTTCTGCAATGTAAACTCGTTCTGAAAAAAAAAAAAAAAAAAAAAAAAAAAAAATTAAGAAAGTGAAAACGGGAAATATACTGTATTTGGTTCACCTCCAAGCTGACAGTGCGGTGGAAGCTACATGCTCAGTAAAACAGTCTTACATCTATCTCTCACCTCGTGATTACACTCCCACCCATAGCTACGCATACAGAGCGGGGTCAGGTGATGAAAGTGTTATGCATTGCGGGAAAGAACATCAGTTGAGAGCCATCAAACGTTCATAGCGTTCCCTTTAATCATGGTGCCCCGAATCCCATGCCCCGTGCTCTTTGTAACCATGCACTCTACCTGTGCGGGTGTATGTCCCGCCATCTGCTAGCATAAGCCGATATGCAACATCTCCCCCTCATTTGGCTGTGGTCCCGTATCTTGTGGGAGCTCTTCCTTCCCGTGTACTAGCCCAAATGCGTATACACACAGGTGCGGACACTTCCTGTCCTTGTTTTCCCGACGAATGAGTTGATACCGCTTTGTGCCGGACTTCCAAGCCCCAGGCTGGTACTGGCGTGTCACTCGGCCGATCTGTGATTGCAGTCGCATGTGGTCCGTATGCCGTCGCGTTTGCCCTTTTTCTGCCTGGATCATCCATGACCATAGACCCAGACGCTCTGTGATGACTTCACACATCCAAGTGTGTCAGCTTGGGAACTTCAAGAACCATACGGATTGTCCCACCGTAAATTGACGCAGAATTTCCATTGTAGCTGTTCTGTCGTCCTTGGGAATGTGCACCAGTCTCTCTAGGGGTGATGGCAACTCCCGTCCAAACATCATCCAAGCTGGTGTCTTGCCTGCCACCATGCTAGGATGCACTTCAATACTTTTTTTTTTTCTCTTTTAGTAAGTGCTTCCCTCAGCTGCTGCACCATTCATTCTGCTTGTCCGTTGGTAGAGGTATGGTTCGGCACTCTTGTAATTGCCAATACTCCATTGAGTCGATAAAATGCTTTTAATCTCTTCTGAAACAAAAGCAGATCCATTATCCGGTACCACCTTCCGTGGTACGCCAAATGCCCCAAAAATGTTGCGTAGTTTGCTGATAACGGTAGTTGAGGTCATGTTTGAAACATCACATACTTCAAGCCATTTAATGTAATCATCTGCAATGAGTAGAAACACTTTCCCGTCTACCGGTCCCGCAAAATCGACATGAATTGTATCCCACGGACTCTACTGTCGAGACCGGATATAACGAAGTCAGTTATTACGAAATAGCGGCTACAGCAAAGCGATCACATTTCCCATTCCCTCTTTACTTCGCTATAACTGAAGTCAGTTAGAATGAAATAGCGGATATAGCGAAGTGATTCCCGATTCCCGTTGATTTCGTTATAACCGGTCTCGATAGTACAGTCTTTCCCATATCGGACTGCTGCATTTTGGTTTTGCCTTCTCATGCCACTGACAGGTGTCGCGCTTGGCTACACAGGACTCAATCTCCTTGTCGATTCCAGGCCACCAGAGGTAACTTCAGGCGCAAGTAAGCTTTCATGGCGACCAAGCCCCTGTGTCCTGCATGCACTAGAGCTAATGTCTCCGGTCCCATAGAGGTGGAAATTATGACGTGCGACCCCCAGATGAGAGCCACGGTGTATTGATAGTTCGGTTGCTTTTAACTTGTAGGCTGTGAACTGCTCCCCTGTTATCTTTTTTACCTTTCCATTCTTGACTGCCTGTAGAACTTCAGAAAGTGTGGTGTCCACTGTTGTCTGGTTTGCCAATTCTTTAGCATTCATGGGAGGTTTAGTCAGAGCTTCCAGCATAAGAACATTTCCAGGTGGTTGCAGTTCGTCCACAGTCTCCTCCAGTGGTAGCCTGCTTAATGCATCTGCATTCTGGTTGTGTTTTCCTGCTCTGTAGACGAGCTTGTAGTCGTAGGCCACTAATTTCACCCACCATTGCATCATGCATGGCGACAGGTATGCTGGTACTGGAGATTTTGGACCCATGATCCCCAGTAAAGGCTGATAGTCGGTAGTTAAGGTCTTGTGACGTCCAGCAAAATATTGGCGGAGGTGTCTCATGGCAAATACAACTGCCAGGCCTTCTCGATTGAATTGCGAGTAGTTTCTTTCTGCTCTTTTCAAGGTTCTTGAGGTAAAGATGATGGGTGCTTCTATTCTGTCTTCCTTCAGCCGTGCTGAGACAGCTCCAACACCATATGGTGATGCGTTGCAGGACACAATCAAATCTTTTTTGTCGTCATAATGCGCCAACACTGTGTCCTGTGTGATTACTTGCTTCAACCGTTGGAAAGCTTCTCAATGTTTTTCGTCCCACCTCCAGGGCACGTCTTTTTCGAGGAGAGCATATAGCTCATTTGTAATTGTGGCTTGATTTGCTATAAATCGATCGTAAAGTGCCAAAAGCCCGAGGAACGACTGCAACGTGGCTCGGTTCGTTGGCTCTGGCATCTCCATGATCGCTTTCAGCTCCTCATTAGTTGTGTAGATGCCTGCCGCACCAATGATATGTCCTAGGTACCATACTCGATTATTTGCACAATTATGGGATTTCTCTCTCTTGAGTTTAAAGGGATACTTCAATGAAATTTGAAATATACCCATCGTGTTCAAAAATAGGTTGAATATGATCCACAATATCCGTAAGTGGCAATTGCACGTTTGTATTTTGAGCTTGGTGGCTGTATTTTTCGTTATAAACAGCCCACTCTGGCAAGCGATCAGAGAACAGCCAGCGGAGACCACGTGACATCCAACGCAATCGTGACGTGGTTCGTCTAGGGATGAGCAAAGCTACGGCGAGGCTGACGTCGAGAGGATGGCCTAGTCGTTCCAGCCACTGAAGCGGCTGCCTTTCTACAAGTTCTGAGTGACGGGTTAATCTTCTATAATCTTGTAGAGGGACAACAGCGACTTCTGGGTCACACAAAAGGGATTCTTGGGAAGGGGGGTGTCCCTCCTTCCCCTCTTCTCTCGTTGTGGCCGGAGGCGAGACAAACATTGCCACTATCTGCCAAAGTTCCTTGGTGGGCATTACAAACGAGGTGCTAGCGACAACCACCAGGTGCTCTTTGCTAATTGTTTAATTCGGTTTAAAATTCATTTTCATGTCTTTGTTAACAGGTTATTGGTGTGTCTGATGTGATACTGCTCCTTTGAACACATATAGACCAAAAAATAAGCGCCGAAATTTCGTTGTAGTATCCCTTTAACGCCTGCTTGGGGAAGTCGTGATAAAACTGCACTCAGCCTTTCCAGATGTTCCGATGCGGTTGCCCCGCAGATAATTGTGTCGTCTAAGTAGACTCCAATTCCAGGAATTCCTGCCAGCAGAGTCTCCATAAACCATTCAAAAATTGCTGGAGCTGCTAAGATATCAAAAGGCATTCTCTTGACCTTCAACAGTCCATTTATGAAGTTGTAAACATTTCTGCTGTTTCAGCCGTCAATTCCAGCTGTTGGTAGGCCACTGTGAGGTCCAGAGTTGAAAACACTGATCCGCAGATTTGCCAACATCTCGGACAAGGTAGGCATCGGTTACACAACCGTCTTTGCTTCTTTGTTGACCGTGCTACGGTAATCACCACACAGTCTGATGGAGCCAACACTCTTCCGTACGGCTACAACCGGCGTGGCCCACTCCGAGTGTCGAATTGGTTTGAGGATCTCTTGGCTTTGAAGTTCTGCCTCCCCTGCGGTCTGCATCGCGAATGGCACCAGCCGTGCTTTGAGGAAATGTGGCTTGGCGTCTTCTTTCAGTTCCAGGTGCACCGGTGGGCCATTGTGCCCGGTGATTTTGCAATAAAAAAACTCTGTCATACGTGTTTAGTACCTTGGTGTTGCAGACTTGGCTGGTGATGTTATGTATCCTGCCCAATCGAATTTTTAGTGCCTCGAACCAGTTTCTTCCTAGTGGGCTGCAGCCTCTTCCTCCTGTCACCAGTAGGTGACATAAGGACATAGACGTTTGCCGTGTCAAGCATTCACACTCCTCCTGACCAGGCATGTAGGGTTATGTCCTCATGGTCTAGCCTCGGCGGACGTCTTGGCCACATCAGACAATATGTGTCCTCGCTGATGAGGGTACATGCTGCGCCCGAGTTAATTCCAAACTCCATAGCTCGGTTTTCAATCTTGAGACTAATCATGAACTTGGGTAGTGTGCTCAAAGCTCTCGCAGCATTTAGCTCATATAACTCGGGCGAAGTTCCTGGAGATTCGTCATTAGAATCCGATATTTGATCTTCCTTACTTATGCTGTGTGTGGCGCATTGATGTTTCTTGGGTCCTGTTTTCACAAAACAAGCTTTTGCAATCTAACCTGTTTTGCGGCGGAAGTTACATTTCACGTTGCGGAATCTGCAGGTGACTGGTGTGTGCTCTTCCTGGCACCTATAACACCTCGTTGATTCGAAAGGTTTCCTCTCCCTTCTTTTCTTTTTGTCTAAAAACTGTTTTTCCTTTCCAAACTTCGTGAATATATGACTTCTTGGTTTTCAAATCCCTTCGATGTTGTGCAGCGCTTTGTGTGTGCAGTGCAATGTCCTGTGCCTTCTGAAAGGTTAAGCTGACTTCCGCAAACAGCCGTTGTTCTAAGTGTTCGTCGCAGATGGCGCACACAAATTTATCTCTTAACATTAGTTCCAGAAGCAGCAACATTGGATTCATCTCTCGCTGTGCTGTAGGGGGCCGTCCCTCGCCAGCGGAACCCGCAGTGCTGGTGCTAGCAGTGGTCGCTGCTGGCGTGACCGTCAGCCCTCCGAAACTGCAGTCTGCGGCCAGTATCTTTAACACTGCGATGTAGCTCAATATCGACTCCTGATCTGCTTATACCTTTAGCTGATTCCTTTGCCAAAATTTTGTCCCGCTGCAAAAGTTCCGACAGCTGTGGGTCGTACTGTTTTTTCAGTATCGTCATAAGCTGGTCAAAACTGACCTCTCCAGGTGTTCTTGGTGACACCAGCAGGCTTACAATTTCGTATGTCTTTGCTCCGCAAAAAATCAGCAAGAGAGCTCCTTTATTTTTTCTTTTAAGGTTCCATTATTTTGTTAGCTTCCCAGTAGGAACCCAGTCGTTCAGCCCAAGAAGTCCATGCTGTTTCATCAAATTCCTCAAGTTTGCCTTGGGATAGCTATTGTTTTGTCGCCCTTACGTTATCTGTTGACCGATGTCGTCGCCAAAAGTGCTATGAATCGTGGGAAAGAGCCTCAGTTGAGAGCCATCAAACGTTCATATCATTCTTTTTAATCATGGCGCCCCGAATCCCATGTTCCGTGCTTTTTGTCACCGCGCGCTCTCTTCGTGCGGGGTATGTCCCACCATCTGCTAGCATAAGCAGATATACAACAGAAAGGAAGGAGTTTGATTAACCGGCAAACACGTGGATCAGGGATTTATACACACACCTCCCACAAGGCTTTTGACAACCCCCCCCCCCCCCCCCCCTTTTTTATGGAACTCAATATTGTATCACGACGAAATCCGCTGCACATGCTCAACTTCGACGGACCATGCTGCTTTGCGGCATGAGCCGTCCTTTTATATTGAATATAAAACAATGTTGATGATTTTCTGTCATAATCTTCTAGACCAGAGCTCTCAAAACACGCAGCCCGTGACTTTTTGGGACGCGGACCGCAAATGTTTCGCGACTGTGAGCGCCCATTGGTTGGTATGCCTCGAGCGCTGCATGCACCATAAATAATAACCTCTTGTCGTCTATTCATTTGCACTGGAAACATAGCACTGCTCTTATAATGTTTTAACATACTTGGCACTAATCTGTTTTCTTTTAGATTGAGGATTGTTTCGTTTTACTTATTGTTAAGACTCAAATATAGTTTCTCATAATTCTGCTATGAAAATCGTCAAGAAAGCAAAAACTACCGCATGAAAAGATTTTCTTTAGAGACATATTGAGCTCGGATAATTACCGAGGGAATTAACCCTCAGAGTAACAATTGTGTGCTTGGTTTCTAGTTCTATTGAAAAATTACAGTGCATTGGCCAGATGGTTGTATTTTAAATCTTTTAGTCACACTAGGTACAAGAGCAGAGTAGTACGAACAAATCAAAGCTAAAAGCGGCGCTAGCAAAACGGCTATTTTACAAAAGGGAAATGGCACGAGATCCCCTTTAAAAAATTGTTGGGTGTCGCTGAAAGACTCGGCTGCTTTCCAACGTGAAATGCCATTTTTTTTTTTTTTTTTCTAAAATGTATATATTCCCTTGCACTATGTTGGCCCTCGTAATTTCCTAGGAGGGTTATCTGGCCCCCCCCACTCAAACGAAGTTGAGACCACTGTTTGAGACTTTCTGAAAAATGCTCCAGAGAAGATAATTAAACTATTGTTTTGAAAAGTGGACAGTGCATCTCCAATTATTTTCAATGCCAGGAATAATGATACAAGGCTGCGCTAAAAGTGCGCAGCCGCTTTGGAAGAAATACTGAAGTTCAGAACATGTATAGCAGCGGTTCTCAAATGGGGGTCTGCAAAGCCCCTGCCTCATTAGTCAAGCCCGGCAATAAAGGTTGTTTGTTTTTAGATTTAGAAGAAATATTCCAATTCTCGAGCGAGTTTTCTCATGTGTATGTCAATGAGAGAAGTTTAGCCCTTAGTCAAATTGATTTATTAAATCATTATCATAATTAACTTATACTTTTCCCTTTCCCTAACCACAAACGGAGTCCCCCATCATCTTCGGTGATTCACAAGGTGTCCGCAAAACATCAGTGGTTGAGAACTAATGATGTATAGGATTAAGATCCAGGTTGCGTTACTGAATATTGAGTTTTATTAGTAAATATATAGTTGTCTAGAACACTGACTAATATACGCTATAAATACAAAAATATGATTACACTTGTTTACTGGAGATCAATCTGCATGCTTTAAAACCAAAGTACAGACAGAGTGCATGGTGGATGAGATATTATCTGAGAAACAGCTGGATTTAAAAAGACAGCATACAAGCTTCATGTACTATGTAATTTAGGAAATGTATAGAGCTAAGAAATGTGTTTACAATCACTGACCAGATTTGCTGAACATGGTTATTGTTATGAGTGTTCTTGGTATATCAGCAAACAATGGGAGTTAAATGAACTTCAATTTTTCTGTCATCAAGAAACTCTCATCATATTTTAATGGCATTTCTGTACAGGTGGATTATAGGATGCTCAGTGATACCACTACAAAATTGTGATTTGGAGCAATTTCTGAAGCACCTGAAAATGACTTTCGGAGCACTTTGGAACACCTAAAAATGACTTTTGGAGCAATTTGGAGCAGATGAACATGAAATTTGGAGCCCTTTTGAGCACCTAAATATCACTTTCCACAGTACTTTTGAGCATGCAGTTATAAAATCTTATGATCACCTAAATTTAGTTAAGATAATTTTAAAGTTTGCAAAAATCTCCTACAAATATTTTTTTTTTCAGTCATTTTGTAATGTTGATTTGCACAGGCTTAACTATGAAAAATTAATCTGTTGATGCAAAAAACAACTGTTGATGCAACTTACTGTGCACTGCTTATTTTGAACACAAAGAACTTATCAAAGGCCCACCCCTTCAAGTTTTGCAGCTTTTCATTTATGCCTGCAAGCTTAGTCCTGTTATCAGAAAGGGTTTTGCGTGCCTCAGAAAGAAGCACCTGCCCCGGTTAACAGTGCAGCTGCCTTATGTCCATCGCTTTGCCGCGGCTAAAGTTGCATGTGGCTAGGATAGGTGGCGCAAGTCGCCGCCTAATTTGTCCAGCCACGCATTTGACAATTTGTTTTATCAGAAAGGCACAGGAAATTGCCTCTGGTGCAAAATGGCACATTTGGCACAGGAGTGGAATCCCTGCATGCTATTTTTGGAGAATTTATCGCAGTGGTTCGCCCCAAAAAAATTCAGCTTCTCTATAAGATAGTTAAGGACTTGACTGCACATCTAGACACAGTAAAAGTAGTCATACATAGTTACTAGAACACAGATTATATTTTACTATATCTGCTTAGATTGCCGCAACAAATGTAACCTCTCGTTGCATCTTGGAAACAAACTTTAAATTCGGAGTTTAAAACAGCTCAGTGAATAAGGTTTCTAACTTCAAGAATTGCGACAGAAAGAATACAAGCTGGAATCCATAGATTGCAAGAGTCGCCATCGCTGGGTACTGGCGGTTATTTCTACGTACTGGTTTTTTCGAATTATAACTGCTGCGGAGTGAAACTAACACGGCGTACCAAATACTCGAGGCACATAAAATACTGGCAAGGCCGCAAATCACGTCACATGCAATCTATGTATAGGTCTGCTGTTTCATTCCTGTGGAAGACTTCCATTTGCATTGATTCAGTTATTTTTAATATTAACAGTCATACAGTTGACACTCATTAGTGCCATCATATAATGCCTCTGCTGCCTCCTCCTCCTCTTCACCTCCTTCATTCCTCACTCCCTCCCTCGCCCTTTTTTTTTTTTTTTTTTTTCAGATTCAAATTCTGGATAAACCCCTGGGACGGATCCTACTGCACTGTCCGCTTAGGGGTGAATGGAGAAAAGGAATATTTTCAAAACGTCTTCAGAAAATCTACTCCACCTTGCAAAAGAGGAAAGATGCGAATGCGGGTTAGAAAGAGGTGAATCAACCAAAAAACAGATTGCTGTCCACACCAACCAAGAAGCTTTCACCAAGTGATCATAAACTCTCGTGTTCCAGTCATGACACACGCGGTAGGCCCATGCATCCAAGGCCAGACATGTACCTCGTTCGTAGACACTGCACGGTTATATGCCTTGATGAGCGCTTCATCGTCCACCAGATCGTCACTCCTATCGTCCTGTAAAGAGAAATAGAAAGGCAACAACCGTTAAAGAGATGACGCGAATTGCTCTTGTTTACAAGGCCCGTTGTCACTCCGACCGGTCTGACCCGGAATGTTTCACGAAGAGTATTGCAAGCAAGTGTCTAATTTGCTCACTTCCGAGACCTTGTAGACAATATCGTCGTCCCCAGAAGCCATTTGTATTCGAGGAAAAGTCCCTTAGAGTCGAAGAAGCAATAATAGATGAATGAACGGAGCACAAGACGATACCGCTACGAAAAAAAAGCACGCTGAACTGATGTTAATGCTCCTGCGGCTTCGCTCGTAATCTAGAGTTGTACAAACGGATTTGCGCAGCAACAAGACCTGGTTTCGGTTTCGAGGCCTCAACTTGGTTTCGGCTTTGAAACATTATCGCACAATGGTGTAGCGTGTCTTTGACGATTTTCTTGGCGGAAATCCAGAAAAGGCATGTGAATATAATGACGCAAAATGGATCATTTAGTCTGTCTAGATTATATGAGGCCAAGAATAAGCACAGTTGCTCGTTTTATTTGGCCTCCGTGCCGAAAATTACAGCCCACTAGTGTCAGTGTCACTGAATGAATGCTCTGTTCAGTTTTCAGTAGCTCTACAGAAGGGGGGTTCGGTGGCCGAGTGGGCTAGCGCACACCAGCTCTGAGTACGTGGATCGAAAGTTCGCGCTGCAGAACCCAGGGATCCTGGGCTCAATCCCCACTCCTGCCCGTTTCGATCTGGATGAGCATCGTACCGGCGTGCGGTCGTGTATCGCTATTGCGTGGTGCACGTTAAAAGGATACTTCAACGAAATTTGAAATATACCCGTCGGGTTAAAAAATAGGTTGAATATGATCCACAATATCCGTGAATGACAATCGCACGTTTGTATTTTGAGCCTGGTGACGGTTTTTTTCGTTTGAACTACCCACTCTGGCGAGCGCTCGGAGAGCAGCTAGCGGAGAGCACGTTACATCCAACGCAATCGTGACGTAGTTCGTCTCGGGACGAGCGAAGCTGCGGCGAGGCCTCAGGCGAGGCTCACGCCGAGAGGATAGCCAAGTCGTTCCAGCTACCGAAGCGGCAGCTTTTGTACGAATTTTAAATGACGGGTTAATCTTCTATAATCTTGTAGAGGGACAATAGCGAATTCTGGGACAGACAAAAAAGATTCACGGGGAGAGGAGAGTTCCTCCTTCCACCTCTTCTCTCGACGTGACCGGAGGCGAGACAAACGTCGTCACTATCTGCCAAGGTTCCTAGACGGTCATTACAAACGAGACGTTAGCGACATCCACCAGGTGCTCTATGCTAATCGTTTAATACGTTTTAAAATTCCTTTTCGTGTCTTTGTTAACAGGATATTAGTGTGTTCGATGTGATAGTGCTCCTTTGAACACATATAGGCCAGAAAACAAGCGCTGAAATTTCGTTGTAGTATCCCTTTTAATGACCCCAGGTTAGCGGTTGTACTGCACCGGCTAAATTGCTCATATACAGCAAGTGACTCGTCGCAGCTTTGAAAATGGCTGACTAACTACACGCTGTATAAATATCCACACAACCCCAATTTTATGACTCTGCAGACCATAGGAAACCCGGCCATTTTCACGGGAGACATTCAACGAAGTTGAACGCAAATCAATTGAAGCGTTCGTAATTATTTCGGGAATGGGACAGCGAGTGCGTGCATCAGCTCACGTCGTTACGTCAACTGAATGTCGTCGCCATCAGAGGTCACCGTGAGTGTTCAAACTGCCTCAAGCGAAACTACGGTAAGCTTTTCGGACGTGATTCAAGAAGGGTGCGAAGGATTGTGCAGCTTGTGCTCGTGCTCGACCAAAAAGCAAGAGGTGCATTTTCGACGACGAGTTGAGATATAACGTACGCCTACCGCAATCCCGTTATAAGACCGTTCCATTAGGGTCATAGCAGAGAGGGTAAAAGAGAAAAAATGCACTCCCCCTCTCTCCCCGCATCTCGTCCGCTCCGCCGAGTGGGCTGTAGCTAGCGTCCGGCTGGCGTACAAACTCTGTTTAAAATCGCGTCATTTTGGAACTTTCAAGGGCAGATGCGCAGATTTTGGTATGCCAGTTGTCGTGTAATATTATGCTAGATAAAAAGACCCACAGGGTCCAATTGCGCTCTTACCTGCGTGCAAATAAAAAAAAAAAAAAAAAGAAAAGGAAAACTGTGTCAGACTGGCCGGTCTCTTTGGCGAAGAGTAAATCCGGTTGCCGTACCTACTGGTGTGGGCCTTTAGTAGGGTGACCAGACGTCCCGTTTTGGCCGGGACAGTCCTGTTTTTGAGGTCCGTTTTGGCCGTCCCGTCTTTTTGTCCCAATAAGGAATCATGTCCCGTTTTCGCAGGAGTGCATAATTTCGAACTTGGCACAAAGCGAGTTGAAGCAAGCGGAAACTATGCCCACTTGTTACAAATATATTTTACAGAAAAGAAAAGAAAGAAAAAGTAGGTACTTTAAAACATTTACCCAGTTAAATTCGGAGAACTGTTTTTGCCCACAAACACGTATTTTTGTCAAGACTCGTGAATAGAAATATTTTTTTTTAGTTAATGAATACAGCAAGCATGTAGTATGTTAACGCTTTGAAATCGCAAATCTGGTATTAAATTTTTTCTCCCTATCTCAACCTTTGATATACCTCCTCCCCTCGCTTCCTTCCCCTCCTTTCTTTCTCTCTCCCCCTCCTCCTCCTCCTTCTCCCTCCCCCTCACTCACTCACTCTCCCCCACTCTCCCCCTTTCCCCCCTCCGGGCTGGGATGTCCCGTTTTCTACCTTGAGGAATATGGTCAGCCTAGCCTTTAGCGACCATGAGTAGAAGTCTGAAATAATAAATAAAGCGTGCTCTCCTGCCGCAATACAAGCAGTAGTTGAGGGTAGTACTGCCGGCTGACTCAACTGCTATTTAAGTAACGGAAAAAATATATGCCAATTGATCATTTAGCAAAATAGAACAACAGAGAGCTATAGGATAATTTTGGAGTAGCCACAGCTATTCTAAGAACGCGAACCACTTCACAACGGCAGCTACGAGCGAGAGTTCGATGTTCGGTAGAGCCCGCCGATGCAGCCCAAAGATGGAGAACGGCAAAATCCCGGTTTGTCGTCTGCTAGCGGATTCGGGCGCGTGCCCTCTCTCTCGTTTTACCCCGCCGAACCCGCTAAACTTCCCGGATGTGTGGAGAGGGCGCTGCGGTCGAGCAAAATGGTGCCGCCCAGAGAGCGCTAAATGGAATGGTGAGACGTTTCAGACGCGGACGTAGAAATGATGTTTTAGATTCTACAGCCCTGGCGAAAAAGTAAGAAAACAAGTTTCATGCCCAACTCGCTGCCGATGGGATGACGCGAAATTCCTGGGGACATACCATGCAGACACATTGTTGTACATGACGATCAGGGGGACTAAGAAAACCGACACTATCTGCCAAGGTTCCTAGACGGTCATTACCGCCTAGGAACCTAGGAAGACGGTTTTATGATTATTTTTCAAACGTGTCATGAAGGGACGCTTTATTGCATGTTGTAAAACAGAAGCTTCCATAATATTTCAGGATATTTCAGGCAGAAATCCCAAATCCTCAGTCCTCCGCTGGTATGTGACACATCCTTTTTTTTAGTTAGTTTGTATGTGTTTTTGGACGGTGTTAGTTCGAGTTCACAGAATACAAGCACCCGAAAATTAACGTAAGTGAGCGAAAGCATTTAGTTATATTATTATTATCATTATCATTAAATATCCTACTCAGTGCCAAGTTAGTCTGTGTTATGAAAACCTGGGATCTGAAAAGTGAGCAGGTACTGCTTCAGGAATGTCACATATGGCATCATACTTCAGTCTAAAATGTTAATTTATTCATATTTTTTGAACTCCGAATCTTCGAAAATGGCGAATATTGATTATTATTTCAATCAATATTTATTTGATAGTCTCTTCGCGCTGACAGGAAGAATCCGATGCATGCAACTTTACTTAAAAATAAAGCGATGATCCTAGTGCTTGCGTGAAATTACGTGCGCACGACGGCGACTGGCCACGGTTGACGGCCGGCCGCGGTCTGTGGCGTATATTATTTCGCAGAAATCTGCCAAATTAAAGCTGTGCAATGAATTGTACAACACCGCAGCATCTTCGCAGTCACTGTACGCCCACAACACCGCAATATACCGAATGAATTATACAACACGCGAAACTTCACGGAGGTGCTTCCCCTAAAACAGAAGAAGCGCTGTGTCTGTCCTACTTCTCGTCCCTCGTCTGTTGCGCTGTTTTAAACCTTTTAATCATACGCTTTCCTTTAAAAGCATGCAAACAATACCCTAACCGGAAAGGATCTCGGCCCGTTTCATGGCGGCCAGGGGGGCAAATGTTTCGTTTCTCCTAAAAGGAACCGGAAGTGACGGAAGTGAGGAGATCGCGTCTGCTTGGCTAGAGGCTCAAATGACAAAAGAGGGAACATTCGTCATTGGAGCATCTAACCAATCGGACGCGATATCGTCACTTCCGTCACTTCCGTTTCTTTTTAGAAGAAACGAAACATTTGTCGAGCATAGCCCCCCAGAAGTGCCCGGAATACCATCTATACAAACTGATCAAATTCGCATCAGAGAAGCGTTATACACAAGAGGTCACCATTAGGAAAAGCAGCATGATTAATTTGATTACTCCCTTCATTTAGTAGAACCAATATATTACTCCCTTAAAGTTGAACTTATGGGTGTCAGCTTTTAACATTCAGTTTCAAAACCAATAAATAAAACACGCAGAACACCCAGCGGTACAATGATGTTCAAACTACGTGATCGCGTAACCGCCGTAACCAATCAATTGCTCGTCTTTTATCACCTGCCCCGCTCTCTGCGCGCGAATTGTCGCAGATGGCTTGATCACGTGGTGCAACGCGGAGCGCAAGTTCGTCTGTTTCTTGCGCAGATGTTACGGTGACGTCAGTATGCAAAGCTTTGATTGATTCTGATTGGAAGGATAGCGGACAGGCCCCAAGGCCCATTGAAGTCTACCCACAATCCTTTCAATCAGAGCCAATCAAAGCTAGGCGTTCAGACGCCATCGCAGCTTTTACGCAAGAAGCAGACGAACTTCCGCTCCGCATACCGTCGATTGACTGGTAAAAGGAGCATGTAGTTTTCAGCGCCTTGTAAGTTTAGCCGCTAAAGTAGCATTTTTGGCTGCCAAGACTTTGCTTTGATGCCATGAATATTCAGCTGAACTCGTTAATTAAAGGGGTACCCCGGTGTTTTAATCATTAGCTGGTCCCATGGAGCGCAGCCGGCGTCGTCTGTGGCCGCGAAAAACGGCTCCTCAATAAGTGGCAGTTAAAATGGCGGCAGCGCGTCACAGTTCCAAGGAACGCCACCCAACAGAGAAGCCCTCTGTCTGGCGCTGCGGCCCGCACGCCGCTAAAAGGGAGAGGGGGCGCGCGCGCTCCCGCCGCGTCAGGATGGACCCGGGGTGCGGGGAATTGGAAATTCTTGCTTTTGTATCACGTGTTCTACGCTCTGCTTTCAGCCATGTCGCGCCGCGGAGGAGCGGAGCGCTCTGCTTGTAGGAATGCGCTGCGTGTAGGCTACCCGTAAGCAGTCGTACGTGTCTCTCATTCTTTTCTTCATAGTCTCAGATTTGTCTGAAAATTTGCTACGCACATTAATAAACATCTCTCAAAGAAAAACCCAAACAATAGAACAAAAAAATATTTTTTTAGTTATTGAATTTACAATATTGGAACTCACCGTATTTTTCAAAGTGAACGTCTGCACCGGCAACAATTAAGAAGTTACGTCAGGGGAAGGCAGGGGTTCACTCGTTGGACTGTAGCATTTGCTCCTAACTGATTAAAAGCAGCTTCATGGTGTCAAATGAATGCTTTGGAAGCTCGCTCCAGCACCCACGCAACTACACAAAGGAAATGAAAAAAAAAAAAAAAAAATTGGCTTGCTTTGTATGGTTATACATCCTTGATGTTGGTAAGCCTGGTACGCCTCAACGGGTGATTGGTCTCTTAGCTGTAGATGAGAAATTTAGCCAGTGCAGTACAACAACTAACCTGGGGTTTCTAACGTGCGTCACGCAGGAGTGATTACACGAACGCGTGCCGGTACGGAACTCATCCAGATCGGAACGGGCGGGGGTGGCGGGGATCGAACCCAGGAGGTTCCCAGCGCAAGCTTTCGCTCCACACTCCGAGCTGAGAGTCGTGGAGCGAAAAAAATCTCCACGACTCTCAGTTCGGAGCGTGGAGCGAAAGCTTGAGGTGTGAACTTCCTGGGTTCGATCCCCACCGCCACCGCCCGTTTCGATCTGGATGAGTTCCGTACTGGCATCGGCATAGTCTATTTTTATACTGCCCACTCGACTTACAAGCCTGTCTACCCTGACGTCACGGCGCTGAAAAGCGCGGGACTGATTGAATGTTTTTTTTTTCATAATTTTTTTTTGCTAATTTTACAACTATTTTGAATTTCACGATACTAAATAACATACCGGAAAGGGTAAAGGCCAGTGATTTTGAAAATATAGTGCTTAAAAGATCGCTAGCGCACCCCTACTAGAAAAAAGAAAAAAAAAGTTTTTTCTTTTTTTGTAACAGTCTGGTTAAGAGTGGGACACGCGTGTCAAAAAATTAATTTTACGCGAAAAAAAAATTAACAATAATGACGGCGCGAGATTAATTTTAGTTGCGTCTGAATTATGCGCGCAAAGTCCATGACGTCACGGATTGGTGTCGACACTCGGAGACAACTTTTCTTGGCGTTTCAGAGGAGAGGAGGAGAAACGTTGAGGAGGAGAGCGCGTGCACAGCTTTAATCAGCGCTCGAAAGGGAAGAGGGCACGCGTGCCTGCCTGATCCTTCGACTGTGTTGCCAAGAAAACATGCATTTTCCCGCTAAATTTAGCGGGAACTGAATTGGTGTTGAGGTCATGTGACGTTAATTTTTCCGCTAAATCTAGTGAAGAAACTGAATTTGTCCGCTAAATCTAGCAGAGAAACTGCATTTCCCCGGTAAACTTAGCGGGGACTTGAATTGGTGTTGAGGTCACGTAGCCGGGAATTTAATTGGTGTGGAGGCCACGTGACGTCAATTTTCCCGCTAAATCTAGCGAAAAAACCGAGTTTGTTCACTAAATCTATAGCGGAGAAAGTTTAGCGGGGAATTGAAGGTCACGTGACGTCAATTTTCCCGCTAAATTTAGCGCGGTTAGGCGGGCGCCGATGCCGACGCCGCGAAACACGGAAACTGGCGCCTAAGAGCTGCGCTCTAAAAGAGGAAGGCGAGTCAATTACGAAATTCAACAGACTTACTAAGTTTAAAGTACCATTTGTTTTGTAAAGCAGATAAGCTGATATCTCATGCTCATTATCACCGCGGGGATCGCGTTACTATAGTAGGCTGCAACTCAGGAAGAGCAGGAAAAGGAGCCCTTCTCTTTTTCCACATTAGCACAGCAAACGCTGTGCTAATGTGGAGGCTAATGTGGAAGCAGGGATTGACCATTCTCCATTCTGATGATGATAAGAATGAAAATGCTAGCTTCATGCCGCGAGCTCACACTTGACAGCTTGCTTTGAGGCGGCTATGTTTCCGTTTCTGGTCTGGCCGCATGCGAACTCTCCGTCCGATGCGACCGGTGCGCCGCCACGCGGCCGTTACCGAAGGTAGGCAGTGAGAACCCCAGCGAAACGGATCCACGCCGCATACTACATTTGGTACGCATTGAAGTCGGAATGGTGCGGTTGCGCTGGGTTGACAGCATGAACTGCCGCATCGTTAATAGTTATGCGTCGTATCTCGGGGGGACAAAGTTTCACAGTTTTTCAACTCGCCGATGTTATGTGGGACAACGACAACGACGGATCCGTGCCGTACGATGCGAGAAATTCGGTCTCCCGATCGTGTCTGCCACTATGCCGGCACGGCTGACATATTCTACAGGGCCGTTTTGCGCTCTGCGTTTGTTTTTGTATCAGTAACGCCTACATATGTTAGCGCCGATGGGACGAATTGAAATACCATCCGCACTCGCAGGTATGCAGTGCCCATTTCATTGGAGGAATGCCCTCCAAAGAAGTTTCGTCCCTATCGTACGTGTCGGTGATATATCCAGACCAGTATGGCATGAATTCTGTACTTCATGAAGAAAGATTCGGACGGTACAAAGATTGACAAATATAAATCTAAGGAAAACTACAGTAAAAATTGGAATCACCGGACAATCTACGTTTGAGTATGGCAGTTTATGTGGTATGTTTTATTTTTTTTATCAGACCTGGAAATCGCCTTGTAGGCAGTAGGTGACCAAAACAAAACGCCAAAATTGTTTGGGATCAAATTAATGCAAAATAACTAGCACATCTTAATACAAATATTTAAAACGACAATTTTAGAAAGGTTAAGTAATGTCTATTTTTTTCTTAAGTTTAAACCAAGTATAAATTATATTTATTATTTAACATTCCCAACAATCACGGACATGGTCCACTTGCGCCATCTATGTCCAGA
Organism: Ixodes scapularis; assembly: GCF_016920785.2. Lineage (NCBI taxonomy): Eukaryota > Metazoa > Arthropoda > Arachnida > Ixodida > Ixodidae > Ixodes > Ixodes scapularis. Next base: position 62,350,927 of record NW_024609880.1, on the reverse strand, counting down.
CGCTGGTACCCTGTAAAAATTCAATAAAAAAGTTCGTTTTCTCGCCATAAAAAAAACAAAAAAAAAAAAACAACAAAAACAGGCATGGGTTCTTGAAGAGCGTTGACATCGCTTTGACACAAAAAAGAGAGCCTAAAAAAGATTGGAAGGTGGTTCCAAATGCGATTAAAATTCTGCCCAGTTTGTATGGGAAATCTTGCAAGAGAGACGGACTTTTCTGTATTATATTAATCTAGGCAGAACCTTGAAAAAGTAAGCGTTGATTAGGGAGGCCGGGACTATGCGCGACCCCTTTTAGCCAGATGCACGGGCATGGGCGTACCAACCGGGGGGGCAAGGGGGGCACTTGTCCCCCCAGTTCTCAGAGTGGGGGGGCAAGGCATGCGTTTTGCCCCCCCTGAAACGGCCGTCACTGGGCAGAGCAGACACAGGCCGGCGGCGCCCAAGGAATACCAAGGGCACTGCCCCCCGACCCGCGCGGGCATATTTTTAACGCGCAGGCGATACAAACCCTAGCAACGGTGCTCACGCACGCCGGATTGGCTGGTTTGTGGAGCCTTGCCCCACGAACAAGGCTACACGGTAACCTAACGGAATCCATCCGCGAGACATGGGCCGGACGGGCCGTCCAGACCAGGACGTAGGCCCTTACACAAAATAAAGTTTTGCTTGCTTGCTTGGAGATAGGCGCTGCCGCCGTCAACATAGGCAGCGGATGCAATGCGAGTTTCCGAAGAGGTAGCGTAACTTAGTGGTGAGATGTCTGCCTCATACGTGTCAGACCCGGGTTCTATTTATGGTGTGGGCCGGCTTACTTCTTTTTATTTTTTTTTCTCGAACATTTTGTTTTGTCAAGGCATTTGGCGATATTTACATTTCTTTTTTACCATTAACACTAAAAAAACGAATGTTGTTGACGAACATCGCTAAACTAAATCGTATCGACTCTATTTACGGAAGTGAATGGGGGGCAGCGGGGCTTGGGTTGCCGACCGGACGCCGCAAAGCGGCGTGTACGGGGGGTGGGGGGGCTAGGTGGGTTAATAGATTTGTAATTAGCAGCCGCACACCGTCACCGCGAAGCGGCGTGAACGCAGGCGCGGGGGTGGGTTATCGCGCTTCGAGTGATACACGAGCAGCACATCCGGCGTGAGCGTCGTTGTTAGGGGTTCTATTGCCTGCACCGTAAAAGGAGCAGTGTGTGCACCTCCTGTAGTGGGCAAGAATTCCTACATTGGAGAGAAGCGGGGACAAGCCCTTTCTTCAAATGCGTCAAGTCTCCTTGAGCTTCGGAATACAAAGAAACGCCACTATTCGGAGCTAATCCCACAGTTACTCGACCTCTCTTGCGTCGTGTCTGTTCGCTCCCCGCGCCTCGTAGCAGTGTTGTTGCAGTGGGGGGGCTCGTTAAAATTTTGGGGTTTTTTGGACTATCTAAATCACTTTCTTCCTTCCCATCCCCCCCTTTTCTACTCCGCATGCTTCCCCCTCTGCAAATATCAGCTGACCTTCCGACATCTTTTCTGTGTTGATAGGCAAAACAACCACTAAAATTAGAAAGTAATTTGTAATTTGAGTGGAAGTCACTCGGAAAAGTAGTTAAAGTAAACTACGAATTACTATAATATAAATGTAATTAAAAGTTACTAAACTACCCAGAAAAGTAGTTAAACTACAGTAACTTGAGTAAAGTAGTTGAACTACGTACAAGTCTGGCCCGGCAGGCGCTCTGCGTAAGGGTTTTCACCTATCTGCCTAGCCCCGCACACCATCACATGGGCCAAGAAAGGTGTAGTTTTACTGCAGAGGAGAAATCAGCAGGGTCCAAGATGGTGACAATGGAGGATGGGGGACTGTTCCAGTGGCTGATGGCTTGAGAAAGGAATGACCAATTGAAAGCGTTAGTAGAGTCAGAAATGTGCTTGATGGTGCAGACGTCGTTGAGGCGAGAAGATGTTCGGTCGGGAGGTAATAACAAAGTGGTTTTGAGGTCGGGAATGTGGTAGTAGATTTTGTGAATAAAGCACAGCTGAGAGACTTTTCTGCGAAGCTGTAAAGAGGACATGGTTAGTTCAGTTTTTAGCGCTGAGACACTGAAAAAAAAAGTCATAAGTGGATGAAATGAAGCGAGCAGCTCTGTTCTGAACTGCCTCTACAGGGTATTGATGAGGTACAGTCGATGGGTATTCCAGATGGTTGAAGCATATTCTATTTTTGGTCTGACGTACGTGTCCAAGGTTAGCTTACGAACAAAGGGTGGAGCCCTTTTTAAGTTACGTCTGCTTAGTCCAAGAATTCCAGATGAATCGGCAGTAATGACTTCAATGTGGTTATTTTAGGGAAGGTCAGATGTTAGTCTTACACCAAGGTATTTATACACAGTAGCGGTCTCAATCAGATCGGAGTACAAGAAGTAATTAAATGACAGTGTTTGTTTTTTTTCTTGATGAAGTGGATTAGTTTGCGTTTATACTTGTTTAATGACATAATCCACTCTTTGCACCAATTGTTAATTTTCTCTAGATCTTCCTGAAGCTGGTTATTATTTTGCACACAAGTTACTTTGTTATGGATGACGCAGTCGTCGGCGAAAAAGCGGTTTTTTGAAGAAATCCCAATGGGGATGTCATTAATAAATATTAAAAAGAGTAAGGGCCCAAGTACGAACCCCAGGGGAACACCAGGAGATACATTTATTAAGGAAGATTCATGATCATCATGGACGTGACCTGTACACGGGAAAAAAGAAAGTCACGAATCTATGCAAACGGTTATTTAGTCGAGGCAAAAAGATGATAGCTTAGAAAGAAGGCGTTGATAAAAAACACGGCCGAACGCTTTGGAAAAAAAAAAAAAAAAACTGCGTCAGTTTTTTCATTTTAAGGTTCAAGGTTCAAGGTTAGTGTGCAAGTCATGGATGAAGTCGCAGAGTTGTGTTTCGCAGGAAAGTACAGTCTCCGACGATATGAAAGACCCACTGGGAGCGCGTGGCCGAGGCGGTGGCTGGTGGGGCGCTGCGAGCGCTCCGGGCAGTTCCATTCTGCTTCGAGGGGAGGACGCTCATTCGGCACTCGGCACTCGGCACAAACTGATAAGCGCGTTTCGCTTTATCTGAGCCCGAGTGAGCGTCCTCCCCTCGAAGCAGAATGGAATTGCCCGGAGGGCTCGCAGCGCCCCCGCCAGCCACCGCCTCGGCCACGCGCTCCCAGTGGGTCTTTCATATTGCCGGAGAGTGTACCTTTTTGAAAACCGTGCTGCTGTTTAAAGAAAAGAAATGGGATGATAGGTGCCTCATGATATTGGAGTAGAGGATATGCTCAAGTAGTTTGCAAGAAATTGAAGTCAATGAATCAGGGCGATAATTAGATGCGGAAGAGCGGCTGCCCTGTTTAAAGACTGGGAATTACCCTTCCCACCTTTTGGTCAGATGGAAGGCACCTTTGAGATAAGGACTGAATAAAGATAAGTTTTAAATACTCACTCGAAATAACACTGGTGTTTCTTTTAAATTTTAGAGTTGATGTTATCGGTTCCAGCGGACGAAGTAAGTTTTAGTTTATCAATCAATGTTATAATACCGGCGGAGTCAACGTTAATAGGATGCATGCGCTCGTAAAGCTCTTCAGGGAGAGTGGGGACGAAGTCCAAGCACTCGTTAGTAAACACTGATGAAAAATATTCGTTAAACACAGAACTATCATGGTCGACGTTGCACATCCGACCATTCCTAACTCTCCCCATCTTCCTAAACGTCCGTGTGTGTCCGAACACCAGAAACCGGAATTTTAAAGGTTAAAAACGGCACGTTGCGAATATGGAACGCGCACTTTCATGCAAAGCTGACGTCAAGTGACTCAAATCGAAAAACATGCATATTTACAGTATTGTTATCTCTTCTGGTGAAGGCTCAGCAACCGTTGCATCCGTTTTCGCGCACGAAACGGCGACTACCAGAGAAAGTAAGAACGCAGTGATTGCCTTTATTTTAACAATGTAAACACACTTGCAGGCGTGCGCTGATGAAGCCTCAAAATCAAAGCTCTCGTAGTGTGATTCGTGACTGTGCCGGCTACTACCCAACCTCGTTGTCACGCCACTTTCTGGAAGCATACACCAAAATTACAAGTAAACACACAAAAGCGACATCGATACAATTATCTTCTAGAATATCACCTTATTTAGTCATAACTCTTTCAATAGGCACTACAAGTTGTATTTATTTTAAGAAGAAGAAGCAAAATTTTTTTCGTGAGAAAAAACAAAATATTAATGTTAAGTCTGGTAACGTTGTAATTTTGCCGAATCATTGCCAAATCTTTAGAAAAGTTGGACAAAAGTTGCGCCGAATTTTCGATTTGGGGGGGGGGGGGGGGAGAGGGTCTGGTTTGCCCCCCCACTCAAAAACAAGTTGGTACGCCACTGTGCACGGGTTCCCGGTAGTACCATTCGGAAATGTTCCTGAAAGCATTTTCCTCGACATACCTCCATTCATGAGCCGCACCGAGCGGCCGTACTCAGGGTCATAAGCAAAGTTTATGCTCCTCATGCTCTCTGCGGTGTGGTGCAGCGGTGGATTACACTTCCGGCTGCCGAGCGCGACAGACGTGTGCGCTCCGTCGGAGCGGCAAAAACGGCCGTGTCAGGTCGCGGTACATACGTTGTTTCTGGAAACTCCGAAGAATACAAGATCATCCTGCCCACTCTGCCTATTGGGTATACGTTGCCACTAACTCTGTTATTCTTCACTGCGATGTGAAGGGCCGGCCATACCGGATCCAAGACTTTCGCGACGAACTGCGGCTGCTGGAGGGGCTGAAAGACCTGGTGTCGGCGGGACCGCACCAAATGAATCACGTGTGGATGCTCCGACTGCACACGCTTCAAGAGAAGCAAAGTTTAGTGGATGCAAAAGACCCCGCCAACGTGGCGGTCGAACTCAAGCTGCATTGGGTACCTTACGACGTACCGAACTGCCAGGTTAGGAAAGAGGTGGAGCGGTATGGCAAGGTATCTGACGTAACCAGAGACTTCTTCCGGGAGAAGGGTTTCGAGGCTGTCGAGTCGAACAACCGGTCTGTACGCCTGATGCAGGCGGAAGGGGCACATCCGACGAGACTGCACTGTCACCGGTACGGTCACGAGACGGACCACTGTGTGAAGACGTACGCTTCAATCGCCCGTGACCGCGAGTCGGGGGACAATTCCGACTATGTCATGAACGACGTTGGAGCCGAAGAAGCCGTAGGAGGGTCACCCCCCGCCGCCCTGACACGGACGGAACCAAGCGGAGCGTCGAAACCCGATGACGACAGGGACCCTGACGCAGCGACTCCATCACAGGATCCTGAGGCGACGGTGCAAGTGCAAGTCCTGGCCGGTGAGAGAACGAAGGAGCAGCTCGACGATCAGCAAGCATATCGTGAACGTGGAGCAGAGGCAACGATGGTGGGTCATCCGAGGAGCGGACGACAGCAAAGACGTCGACATGAACTCAAGTCTGACCGGGAAGCGACCGGCTGTTGCACCAAATCCAGCCGGCGGGACTGCTACTCACGTGACTGCACCCAAAAAGAGTCGTGCAGCGAAACCGCGTTTTTCGACGGAAGACCGTCGCAGAGAAGACTCGCTGTGAGTTTCCACGATCATCCCAGTGTTTTAAGTTTCCGAACACAGCATGAGGCTCGACTGGATAGCGTTTCTTTCTATTCGTTTTAATTTTAATGCTCAACAACTCGAGCAGTTTTTTTTTTTTTTTTTTAAGCGAGTCCGTACGATTCGCGACTTTAAATGCACGTGGCTTTGACGCACGGAAGAAACAATACCAGCTGCAGCGACTACTGGCTGAAGAGAAAATTGATTTCCTAGCGCTCCAGGAGACAAAAATGGCCTCTGACAACGAAATAGAACAAGCGCTGCCGCCTTTCTTGAGCCGCTACGAGGTGTGCGTCAGTCACGCAAATGGGATGTCGGCAGGCTGTTTTTTGTTTTTGGCCAAGTCAGTGCCACTGCGAGATTTGAATGTCGTCGTTGATGAGCTGAGGCGTTTTGTTTTGTGTGACTTCACTTTATTTAACCGTGACTGGCGAGTCATATGCATCTATGCGCCCAACAGAGTGAACGAGAGAGTATTTTTGTTCCAGTTTCTCAGCTCGTACATGCAGTGCGACAAAGTAGTGGTTTTTTTGGGAGACTTCAATTGCGTATGCAGCCGGGCTGATCGAAGTTCACGCGTGTCGTACCGAGATAGCAGCGTAGAATTACTCACCGAAATGTTGCAAGAACACGATCTGGAAGACGTAGCGCGCACGAGGGCCAATCGCGACACTCTCCGTTTTATTCATTTTCAAAAGTCATCTAACGCGCGTCTAGACCGAATCTACATGTCGGCCGAAGTAATCACTAATGTATCAAGCTACGTCGTGAAGCCTCTTTTTTTTCCCAGATTATTGTTTAGTCACTGCGACGCTGGGAAATAAGAAGCGGCCTAAGAACAAATTTAGTTGGCACTTGTGGAAAATGAATAACCGGTTGCTAGACGACGCTGTTTTTGTTGAGAGCGTAATAGAGCCGCTAAAGAAAATTGCCTCCGGAAAAGAAACATCCTTTCTTGAAAAATGGGAATATTTTAAAGAAGAAGTCAAACAAATGGCAATAGAAAGGTCTTCCTACTTAAAGTAACATTGAGCTGCAATAGGCCTGTAGCTCTCAAGTTTTGAGCAGCGCTCCAGGTGAGCAAAATAGAATATTTGGCTCGCATTTCGAACGTGCGTCAATTCGCTTGTCCACTAGTTATTTTTCTACTCCATTCCATTCTTAGTGCCAGCGTAGCAGAGACTACAAGAGCGAGCTGCGAGCTTTTAGCGTCCCTGTCAAGCACGCGCGCTCGTGCAGTGCGAGCATCTTTCAGGAGGACGTGCTTTTGCGAGTAGCTTCGGCTTCGCTATCACGTAAAGTGAAACATACGTGCTCGCAGAAGCTATGAAAGAAAGCAAAGATGAAAGGAATGTTTAATAAACAGGACGCTGCGGCCGCGAGCTGCATATTTATTTTTCTTTTATTTTTATTTTTTTTATATGTGTTGTTAGTGCGCATCTTCAGATGCTTGCATTCGAACGTGGAACGGGCAAAATCGAACGTTACAGAGCCACCTGGATGGTTCAGCCATCATAACATGGTCGCGTCTTGTGGATGCGCTCGCGCCCCCTGCCCCAGAGCAACGGGTCTATATGAAAGACCCCCTGGGAGCGCGTGGCCGACGCGGTGGCTGGCGGGGGCGCTGCGAGCGCTCCGGGCAATTCCATTCTGCTTTGAGGGTAGCACTGTACGTGTTGAGAAAGAAGCATAACTCTATGGAAAGTAGGGTGACCACCCGTCCCGCAACTCGCGGGACTGTCCCACATTGAGGGCTCGTGTCCCGCGTCCCGCAAGAAATTCCCAAATCTTCAAAATGTCCCGCATTTCACATTGTCGTAGCATTCACTGCGCAAATTATGGCGCTTCCAAACAACGGGCAACGGGGAACCGCGGAGGTCGCTGATAAATGTGTGAATCTTGATGGCATGTCATTTTCTTGCCAAGCACTGCAGGAAGCAACCGTCGTTCTTGCAGGAGACTGACGCACGTGCGCCGTAGTGCCTCTCCCCTCGTTGGCAAAATATTGCGAGCGAAAATTGCTCGCCAAAAGCTGAAAAATAAACTATTGTAATTAGTTGCAAATCATACTGTATCATGCGAAAGGGTTGTTGTGGAAAACTTTTTATTTGTTTTAGTGAAGACGGCCACAGAAGGCAAAAAACCTGCAACTAACAACGGTCAAAAAAAGAACATAAGGTTTTATTTTTGTGTAGGAGCATGTTAATATAATATTAAGTATCGACAGGAAACAATAAGACAAAAATATTTACTGCTTTTATTTCCTTTTGATGCATTGGGGTCTGGTGCAGCCGATCTTTATGTTTTCAACTTAGATACTTTTAATAAAATATTTACCATCACAAATAAACAAAAGTATATCACTGCGAGTGAAACTTATCATAGTTTAATTGCCGCGTACAATTTTCAGGTCTATAATATGCTTTCGGACGGCACAGGATTTCGGGGTGTGCGCGTCGGTGAATTTCCCTTAATACTTATTTCTTAAGTCGTGGAAATACCGTCCACCTCTTACTCTCTCCTCCCCCCCGGGTCAGGGTGTCCCGCATTCCACCGGCAGGAAGGCGGTCACCCTAATGGAAAGAAGGAGACAGAATTCCAAAAGTATTGACATGAACTTTTCGAAAATGAAAATAAAAACCCGTGCACGAACGTGGCAGAAACAAAAGAAGTAAGAAGCCAGTTAGATATCTTACACCAAGAGCGTTATCGCGGTGCGATCGTGCGAGCTAGGGCAGATAAGTTTCTGTTAGGCGAGCAGCCCACTCGGCGTGCCCTGGCCGAAAAAAGGAAGTACGCGCAAGAAAAGGAAATAACGATGATTAGTCACAATGGTAGAATAAGTGGTGACAAAAAAGTTTTATAGAGAATGCCTTTCTTGGGATATTTTAAACAGTTATTTGGAAGCATCCACCAGCAGATTAATACGGACGAGATTGACATCTAACTGCAAGGAACACCACAGCTTTCAGATGATGAAAAAGAGTGGTTGGAGGAACCAATGACGCTCGGAGAAATAGAACGGGCAATAGATGGTTTGCCGGCTCATAAAACGCCCGGACCTGGCGGGATAAGTGCAGAATTTTATCAAAAGTTCAAAGATTTAGTAGCCCCTTTTTTCCTGGAAGTCATTCGCGAGGTTCAAAGCATTACCAGCCTCCACTCTGAAAACATATACTGTGCTAATACCGAAAGGCACTGATGCGAATGCGGCAAGGCGCGTAAGCGAGTACCGACCGATCACTTTATGTAGCGTGGATTATAAAAATTTTGCACGGGTTTTAACGAAGAGACTCCAGCAAGTCATATGTAATTTAATAGGTGAACACCAAACATGTGGCATACGGGGAAGGTGTATCCAAACAAACATACATGTCGCGCGAACAATTTTAGACACTGTTAGCAACGAAGGAGGCCAAGTGGCGATGCTGCAGATAGAAGGCCTTTGATCGTGTCCGACACGAGCTGCTTAGGAAAGTGCTCGAACGCGCTAATGTAGGGGGAGTTCTTTTGGAGGAAACACGCATGTCGTACACTGGGTGTGTTACACAATTAGTTTTTAATAATTCTTTGACCCCTAAAATACCTGTATCTTCCTCCGTTAGACCGGGGTTTCCCATGTCACCGTTGTTGCTTGCGTTGTACTTGGAGCCCTTTTGTCTGAGTGTTATTCAAAGTGAACAAGTGCACGGTTTTAGAATGAACTCAGTCGAGACAAAAGTGCTGTCTTACGCAGACGATATCGCCGTATTTTGTAGTGACAAAAGAAGCGCAGAGGAAGTTTTTAAACTGACACAGGCATTTTGCGCCACCACGGGTGCGGTGGTCAACCTCGATAAGTGTTCCGGCGTTTGGCACGGTACTCTGACTACAACACTATAGCTTTGTACGAAGGTATTCGATGGGAGTGCACCCCGTGTAAGTACCTAAGGGTCCCATTACAGCACCTGAGGAAAACAAAGCCTTACTGGGAAAACGTCGTCGAGGACATAAATAAACTCACAGCCTCATGGCGTAATTGTGACCTGTCTATTTTTACGTGAGCAATCGTGTGTAACATCTTCCTGACCGCGAATATTTGGTATGTCTTACAGGTGTTATGCCGCCCCCGAATCTATATCCAGAAAATGCACCGCGTGTTCGCGCTGTTTATCTGGTTGTCGTCAAGCGAACCGATGTGTCGGGACAACCTGTTTCGTCGTGTAACCAAGGGAGGGGTTGGACTGTCGCATCTTTTTATTCGTCAAACTGTGTCACGGCTTCTTTCTCTGCGTGACCAGGGACACCCCCATTTACGAACGATGTTTCAGACAAGGCTCAGAGACGCCCTACCGTCCTTTTTTGTCGCGTCAGACTCGGGGCCTCCAGCCAAACCCGTTGGGTTTGTAAAGGAAGTTATGGAAGACTTTTATTTTTTGGACGTAAGGTTTTCACGGGAATATTTATCAACAGTGACGCGCAGAAAGTTGACGCGCGACCTCCTTGAGGTGTTTTTCCTTGCTCCGTTGTATAGACTTCCTTATGTTTTGTGTCCGGGACAAGATGCTCTTGCCCGTGTAAAGAAAATGTGCGTCCCGCCTTGTGTAAAAAGCTTTTTCTTCCGCCCACATAGCGAAACGTTGCCGGTGAAGGTATGGCTTGATAGACGAGGCATTTACGTCCCATGAAGTGTAAATTGTCTACTTTGCAAACAACTTGAGACGATTGAACATGTTTTCTTGTACTGCTGGGATGCAGTGTTCTTCTGGGATGTTTTGCAACGGACTTTGAAAAAGGATTTACAGGTCAACCCTTTTTCAATTCGTTCCCTCCCGGTGGAGAAGCATGAAAGCGTCCCCTATGACATGTTTATGGTATTAGGATTGCATAGCCTTTGGAAGTCTCGTATGGTGGTGCGCCACGCAGAGCAGCACCCTAAGTCGGCCCGCCTGTTTTTTGTCGAATTTGTTGTGCAAGTGAAGGGCGTTGTTGAACATTATGAAACCCCGCCAGGACTGGGTTAACCTGTTAGAAGAGCTAACAGGAATTAAGGAATTTTAATGCTCCTGACTTCTCCAGGTCAGAGTCAATGGTCTTTAATATGTAATGTGTGACTTGTGCACAAGAAAGAAAAAAAAATCGCTGGCCGAGTGGGTTAGCGCACACCAGCTCGGAGCACCTGGAGCGAAGGCTCGCGCTGCAGAATTCCGGGATCCTGGGTTCAATCCCCCCCTTGCCCGTTTCGATCTCGATGAGCATCGTACCGGCGTGCGGTCGTGTATCACTACTGCGGTATGCACGTTAAAGGCCCCAGGCTAGCGGTTGTACTGCACTGGCTAAATTGCTCATCTACAGCTGGGAGACTCGTCGTCCGTCAAGGCAGACCAGGTTCTAGGCTGTATAAACATAAACAAAACCCATTTTTTTTTCTCAAAACTAAAAATGTATTAGTAATAAAAAACAGAAATAAAGAAAACAGTGTAGTCAACACTGATTACACCAACAAACACCTACTCATCTATCAGGCATCACACAATCTTTGGAGCGGAAACGGTTCACACACCGCTATTTATATTAGCTCGCAAAATACAAACATCTTTATTTGACAGATCTATCGACGGCGCACTGTCAAGCTGTCGATAACTTTTTTTTTTTCGGGTGTCCCATGTTCTGATTTTATACTTGCGGCGGGATTATTAGGCAGAATGTGTGATTACTAATTTCTGAGGAATTAGTAAATATGCCCAATAAACTTCAAGAATATTAAAAAAAGGGGCAAATTTGTTTTAACTATGTGACGAATTCTAATTGTGTTCAAGTGCCACGTGGGACTCACAATTTGCTAGGCTAAGAAAAAATAAAAATTTCGGTGAGCTTTTTTCTGACTTCCGCTCAAGGGCCGGTGAGCTTTTCTTTGCATCTACCGGTTTTGCGGTGAGCTTTTCTCCGGTGAGCTATTCTCCCGTGAGATTTTCTCCGGTGAGATTTTCTCCGGTGAGAATTTCTCTAATGAGCTTTCCTCCGCCGTCCTCAATCCTTACCCATGCCCGTTTCAATCTGGATGAGCATCGTACCGACGTGCGGTCCTTTTATAACTTAAAACATTGTTTGCGCAAAATTTATTAACTAGGGTATCGCGCAATAGCATCATGCAAACAGATCATTCGATCAGTACTTAGCTTCCATGGACTTGCTTTCAGTCTCCAAGTACCATTTAAAAGCTCGTTTGGAAGCAAATATGCCTCGGCTGTCACGTAAATTAGAAAACATTTGGGCTAGCGACTCTGGGGACACATGTGAAAGTGATCGTGATTATCTCCTAATTTCCAGACTTTCAGATGGCTATCGCCTCATAGAAAAGTGGGTTTTCTGGAAGAAATTAGGTTTAACCTGTTTTCATGAAACTCGTACCCGGTGCAAAAATCGGAAATATCGAATTTTACCCGACAACGAAGGACCCTGGGTATGATTCATGGTGTTTCTGCTGCCATTCGAGTGTCCTATTATTTAAGAGCTATTTTGGGTCCAACTAATATTAAAATTTAGTCAGCATGCACTAAAGTTAAAAAAAAAAGAAACAAGCGTTACAATATCTTTTGTTTTTCTGGTTCGCGTCTGCGAAGTTGACAACATAAAACAATGCGCGATTAGATATGCGCAAGCGACATATTTATATATGGCTTGCACAGAACATATCCCATGCTGGTGTGAGAAGCCTGCCGGTAACGCAGTGGAGGGTGCGGTGTCACGCGCCAACGAGCGTCTCGTGACTTCTAATAACACACTAAATGCTATGCTGTCACGCGTTCAGGCCAGGTTTCAACATGAAATGTATTACGTTGGTTGTAGTTTAATAACAGCCATATATCTTAACGGGTATAATAAATAGTTTATACTAAATGTGATCGAAGTGTCGTAATTGTGCCTTTGGTTCATTAATATCTTAATGTGCTTTTATATGTTGGAAACTCGACAGATGCACCCATAAGCAGCTTTGTTCTACAACTTAAAGCAGTTGAAATAATCTCAACAACGCGCTTGTCGCACAGAAAGGCGGTTTTCTCCTAGCACTGAGCACACATAGTTTGATTTCTTTGAAAGACGCAAAGTGGTCGGTGCGGTTTAAACCGTTTAGTTATGTTGGGCCTTTCTGCATGAAGGCTTGCAGTCATATTTCTTATACAAAGACACCGCTATCGATTTTAGGGGCTAGCCACGTACGTATGTCCGTCCGCCGTAGGGTGCACGTGTTCCTGCTCGTGAGCTCACGCGCTCACGTGCTCACGAGCACGTGAGCACGTGCTCCCGTGCTCGTGTAAAGCAAAAAAAAAAAAAAAAAAAGAAAAGAAAAAAAAAAACAGCAATTACCGCATCTCCGCGTGGTGAATGATGTTGATTGGGGCGAAGCTCTGGTGGTGCTTGTCTGCGTAGACGGTGAGCCGCAGCATGCCGAGCCTTTCGTTCGTTTTCATCCATGTCAGAAAGAAAATGTGTGGTATGGAACGTGGTTATATACGCATTTGAGCATTTGACCGCAGCGTGACATGGATGAAAACGAACGAAAGGCTCGGCATGCTGCGGCTCAGCGTCTACGCAGACCAGCACCACTAGAGCTTCGCCCCAATCAACATCATTCCCCACGTGGACATGCGATTTTTAAAACTGTGTTTAAGGGCTTAGTTTCAATTAGAAAATGGCTCAGCATCATTGAAAAACACTAAATCAACAAATTGCAGAACAATAGAAGGCACGCGCAGTTTTATGCACAAGCTTGTTTTCTTCATCATACAGCTGCGGAGCGTTATTCACACGGGTCTAAAAAATTCCTGGCGGTATAATTTCCTTTTGATGAAGGAGATATACTAATTCGCCATGTTTTGGTCTACCTCGTATACGTCACCATGTTTAAAAAAAATGTCTTCACCCCAGCCATGCCTAATTGCTTTTTGAACACGTCCAGCAAGTTTTTACGTGCTTGGTTTTTGTCGTAATTGTACTTCAGATGGTAGAACACAGCTAATTGCACCTCGTGCAGTCAACCCGAAGACATAGAACATGCCTCCTGGGCAGGCACGTAGCCAGGATTTTGGTTTGGGGGGGGGGGGGGGGGGGAGGGGAGGGGGGGGGGGGCGCCCATAACAAAATGCTGTATGAGGGGGAGGGGGCGAGGATGCCCTAGCAAAATGGAAGATTTTAGGGGGGAGGGGGCGGGGCTACGTGCCTGCTTCTGGGTGTAACCAACGTACGAGGACCACAGAAAGGCACTAATGGATACCTTCGGCAAGGTTGACATCAACGCCAGCACAACGCAAAGACTTACGTTCTAGAAAAGTACATAAACTAATCGGTTCGCGGCATTCTAACCGGTGATGGACCTGATGAATTCGGCGGGTCTCTCTTCTAGACTTTGAAAAACAAAATGACAACCTAATCATTGTATATCGCAACATAGAGGGCGTCCTCCCTAGTTGATCTATGCGTCCCACCTAACAAGCTATGCGCAGTCTTCACTCTCTTTTTTTACAGCGGAGCTGTTAAGGGCTAGTTTCCCAGGATCATGTCCGGTAGCAAACACATGTCGACACCCATGACCGATTCAACACTCTGGTTGCCGCCGTCGCTCAATGATGGCGGTAGCTGTCCAGAGTGTTGTGATTGCCGGTTGTATGCTTGCCGCCGTCACTCATAGATCGCGGCAGCATTTCTTCGGAGGAAGAGGAGCGGGAACGGAACGAGCGGCGATGTGCGCAGCAGCGCGAATGGTTTCGCAACCGCTGCGAGGCCGCTATCGCCTAAAGTTCCACTGCGTCGAGCGATTCCTTTGCGAAAGAAGAGCAGATCGCTCGCCTGGAAAGCCAACGCCGAGAACAGAAGCTACAGCTCCGCTGCTCTTCCTTCTTCACCTATGCGGAAATACTGAAAGTTTTTTTTCTCTCTCTCTGCACCTATATATTTTTACCACTCCCCCTCTCCCCTCAAAACAGAAAAGTTCAACTTGCTTCAGGTAAAATATAATTTCGTCTTACACTTCACATTTATTTCTATTCTATTAAATTTAATTATGTTTTATTTCAAGATAAACAACCTGCACGCGAGCACTAAAGAGAAGCATTTCCAGGAAACAATTTTATCCTATGATGCGGCTAAACAGAAGTTATTGTGTTGCGCATAACAGAACGAAAAAAAATGCTGATGACGGCTTTGTCAAAAATAGTTTTGAGGGCGATTACTGGAATCAAATTTTTATGTGGCCAGTCGAGCGGCACACACAATCTCCGTAATCTTTTTTTTTTCTTTTTAATTTCTTTAGTAACCGAAAATCATGCTCATCGCCTTCGATGGATTGGCTATAAAGGGCGACAACTACAGCACGAAAGGTATTTTATGGCTAAGGATTCATGCCACTACGCGTTTTCATCCCTACTTTCATTGCCTGTTCTCCTTCCTTCTGCAGAAAGTAGCAAGCCGTGACTAACCTCTCAGGTTAAGCTTCTCATCATAGTTTTTCGTTCTCTCCTTTTTGATACTCTCACAATAGTTTTCGAGGAGGGTCACACGCTTACGCCTGACTTAAGAAATAGGCAGTAGAGATAGAAAGAAACATGTTCAAAATGTATTTATTATTCACGGAGTGACTTCTTGCCAATTTTGAGAATTCAACTCGTTGCAATCGCTGGTATGGCATATCAGTGGCAGGTACACTGTGAACCTAGGATTTTTTGATAACGCTGTAGGCGATGCTACTTTTTATTTTGATATCGCCAAGTTGTCGCAGAAGAAAGAAGCGTCCTACACATAGGAAGCTGGTAGGAACAGTAAGCATATGTCTCTGTCTTTTATGAGTCTTTGCATGTCTCTGTCTTTTATGATAATGCTATGAGGGACTCACAAAAAACACTAATTTGAGGTGAACGTCTTAATTCTTAAGACAATTAACTTATTATTTTGGTACCAGTACTGGACAATTAAGCTCATTCAGAAATGCCTAGCAGGGCAAATGTACAGCGAATCACTCACAAACCCGCATCTGGTCAAGAGGAGGTCAGACAAGCACTATATTTAATTTAATATTGATAATTTATAGCTACCAGAGTCGCTTGCAAAACATAGACAAATTTATTAATGAAAAAAGTTATTTCTGAAAAGTTAAAACTTAGATTTGCTGTATATTAAAAGATTACTCTTTATAAATGAATGTAAAACAATTATAATTATTTAGTTAGTACGTACAACAGTAAATTTTCATTAGTTAAACAAAAAAATCCGGAATGTTCCGTAAATATCACATTTATACACAATATATAAAATTTAGTTTGTGTATTTGTACATCACAAGCCCCCTATGGGGCATACATAAAAATATTTCAAAAGTACGAAGGAAATAATTTGAAAAATATAGCCATATAATTAATTTTCGCACAATCAAAAGATGTTCCTACGGATGCGCCGTACCCACAGTTCCTGTGAGCAAACGTTCTTGCTTTAAGTTTTACAGCGTGAGCTGCTAACCTCAAGCTCTCCGGAGATCATTATCGTATCCGCAGATTACTTTCTTCCCTCCACGCCCCAAAGTTGGGATTACTGGTCACACATGTAATGTATCGTTTACGGTACTCAAACCCCTCTTCGTATATTTGATAAAACTATTATGCTTAAACTGCGCGTTTTTTTAGCATCGTTTTTAATGAGTCACATGCCCACTTTATTTGTGTCTCGCATTTCATCAATGTTGTAATGAAAAATTTACTATCTCAATCAATTGTTTATGGTGGTTAAAAAAATCAAGGTCTACTAATTAGCTGTCTAACATCGCAAAATATGCTAGCCTTCACGACATTTCACCAAATGCTGTAAATGGATTTGATGAGTGCCTGTCTTGTCCTTTTTTGTGCACCAATTCCCAGAAATGTCACCTCATTGAATGGAATGACCTCCGATTCAATGTCTGACACCCAATGAGGACTCTGTATATATATTTTCACAGTGTAAATTAGTATGCTTTAAAATGAGTTACATGCTGCACGAGTCTTCAGAAAGCAGCAGGAATTGTTGAACGTTTTTGTTGCATGCTTTTGTAGATGTTAGCTACATTATGCACCCCATACTTGCTTTTCAACATGTGTTTGCGTTTGTTTCCTCCAGCTTCCTCAATCCAGAGGCTTTCAGCGTTTGAAATTTCATAACTAAAGCAAAACGTCTAATGTTTTGGAATTCATATCTGCTTTGTAATACCTTATTCACATGTTCAATTAAATATGTTCAAAACGGGAAAAATAGAAAAAAAAAAAAAAAACTTGGAGAAGATTAAGCAAACAATGCGGAAACTTTCACTGGGAGCATTTTGTCCGGGTTAGCACTTGGGGCCATCCGTTGCCGGGACCATACTGTCCGAGGCCATACTGTCCGGGACCACACTGTCCGGCACCAATATACGGCGATAGCCGTATGTGGTACTTCATTTTGAGGAATGGGCGGAGTGTGGTAGTGTGACCATGTGTCCTTGTGAATGTGACCTTTGACTTTCGACACTTGGCCTCCTTCCTACCTGACCCCTCCCCTCACTTGCCTCTTTCATCTCACTTCATCCCCGTCTCACTCTCATCTCCCCTCCGTGCCGTCCCTCCCCCTCCACCTCATCTCTTCCTTGGATGATAAGATGTTGGTGGCCTCTAAACCCCTCGCTTCCCTCCTCTTCTCTCCCTCCTCTGTTTGTCATGTGGTTATGTGTTCGTGGCCTTTGACTCTTGATCTTGACCTTGGACCCTTGGTCGCTCCTCCTCCACAGCTTTTCCGTCTCCGTTCACACCTTGCTCCCTCCCCTCTCCCCTCGAGCCCCTCGTCACTCCATCAGCTCTTCCTCCCCTGTTTCCTCTCTCCTATGTCCCCTCTTCTACCCAGCTTCACCGCCTCCTTGTTCCGCCCTGCCGTTCTCCCCCTTTATCTTCCTCTTCCTTCACGCTCCCAAAGTACCTCATTCTCAGTCCTCTCTCCCTTCCGTCCCCCTCCTCCTGTTTCCTCTCTTTCTTGCGTTATCCTGTGCTTGTGGTCTTCGACCTTTACTCATAACCTCCTCCTCCCTCTGTCTACCCTCCTTCCCCACCTCCTCCTCGCTCCCTCTCTCATCTGTACCTCTCTTGCCCTTTTCCTCTATGAGATGACGGCTACCGCCGGCACTTGCAGTATGCTGCAATGAGCGGCCGTTTTTTTCCAAGATCATATTGCCCTGATTCCTTATCCGCCATGGAATGCACCTAGGGTGGGCTGTAGGACCGTTCGTCGCAAGACAATTCGTAGCAGGTCAAACGGTAGTAGGGCAATTCGTCATATCGGACAGGGTTCTCAAACTGTGGTCTTTGGACCAAAAGGTGCCCGTACTGATTCGAGGGTCGCTTCACTGGATGAAAATCGTCGCGAGGGGCATCCTTAAACCGAAAGTTTTGACAAATTTCTCATGCGTCGATATTTGCTAAAATTAGTGATAACAATGTATTACAAAAATGTTTTGTATGTGCTTGTCCGCAGTATGTCAATGGCAGAATGCAGGACTAATTCTCAACCGAATATCTTAAAATTTCTTCAATCGACGCTGAGATTATCACATTGACTACTTCGCATAATTCAAACACTTGCATAATGTTTGTTTGTAACATAATGTTGGCTTATATACATTCAAAATACCTACCCCATGACAGAAGGCAGGAAACGCGCAAAAAGTGCACGAAGCATTAAATACATTTCAAGTGCTGTGAGTTCCTTAAACATACAAGTTTTGGGTAGTAGAGGTTTGTGCCTCTTGTACCTTTTCTCTGTAATGAAGCTTTTCCGCCTCATTTAATCAAAAAAGCACCAACATTAATATAAAAAAAAAAACACGAACTGAAACGGGCGTTGTTAACAGGGAATCCAAATGTGTTGTTTGTGCGGGACGCCGCGCTTTTTGCCCACACCAACTGGGAAATCCCTTTCACCGTGGGGGAAGGAAAGAGGAGGTCGATGGGGAGGAAAGTATGGGTGGAGAATTTTCTGAGGAGGGGGAGGAGAAGTGAGTGGGGTCTAGAAGAGTGCGTAGAAGCGGGAGAGAGGGGAATGGTCCAGGGGAGAGGGAGCTTGGTGAGAAGAATGGGTGGGTAGAGAAGCTTGGACCAAGGGAGAGCGGGGGGAAGAGGAGGGAGGACGAGGGGGCATGAGATAAGCGGAGAGTAAGTGGCAGAGGGGTGGAAAGGGGAGGAGGTGGTGATAGCCTGGTCTACGGCTACCGGAAGGGGGAGGTTGGTGTGAGGTGGTTACAGGACCACCAACAGTGTGTGGGGTATGGCGGGTGGTGTAGGTAGCAGGGAAGCGAAAGAGGGTGGGTGGATCGTTTACGGGGCTAGGTTAGGATTAGGGTGAGTTGTAGCCTAGGGGGAGGTAAAGGGAGAGAAGGAAGAGGAATAGGAGTGAGGGGTGGGTTGGGAGGAAGGGTGTGTGTGGGTTAGGGTTTAAGGAGGGGCTAAGTAAATTGTGAGGAGGTGATAGAACGTAAGGTCTAGGAGGTGAGGGAAACAAGGAGAGTGGGAGGGGGAAAAACGGTGGATGGCCTAACAGGAATGAGCAGGTAGTAGCAAGGGGCAGTAAGCGTTTGAGGGCTCTAAGCATTTGGCCTGCAAACCATATTATTTTTATCACCTACATTATGCATACTGAAGATGAAGGGACAAAGAAAATTACGAAATGTTTTCTCAGATTTTTACATTGTTTGGTTTTGCATTTCTAGGCGAAATGTTAAGAGTTTCGCATTGACATGGATTTCCTACTTATTACTGAGAGGTGTAATATGGCTAAACAAACAGTGCTCATTTGTTCCATGCCCACTAAAACATCGAATTTCCAGCCTTTGACGAGGTAGCCTTACAAAAAATTTTAATCGGCACATAAAATAAATTTTGGCATTTTCGTCTTTACTTGAATGTGACAACACAAACTGAATTGGCACCGAAGAAAATATTCATTGGATCTCTTGTAAACATTTCATGAGGTTTGCTTTGTGAGTAACTGAGGATAAATTTTTCCTTGTAGACAAAAGGATATTAACACTTTTGTTCGTCCTGTTTAACTGAAATGGCACTTTCTTACTGGGGCAGAACTGGTGGTTCTTATAGTGTCCGGAAATACGTGATTTGTTGCGATAATGGAAGCTGCCAAGTTATTTTTGAAGAAACAATGTCCTCACAAATATTCTCTTTTTGGTTTCACTGAGTGTTCGCTTCGAAGAACATACCTTGGGTCACATGGAATTCGAAAAAAACAAAACAAAAAAAACTTAACGCCCGGCTTTTTATATGTTTCCCCATTGTTGACGCACCAGAAAACACTGCAGTAGCTTTTGTAAGACATCACCTGGGCACGCGAGAGAAGAATAAGATACATCAATTGGATCACAAACAATGCCTTCCCTCGGTTCATTGCGAAAGCGTTCGAAATAAGCAGCAGCCAGAATAGCATGATAATACACTGTAGCAGACACGAGAAAGCGGTGAAAATCAGTTCGTTGCATCCACGAATCGTTTCGTCAACATACTAGGTTTCATAAACAGTTCGTTTCATTGAAAGGCTTCCCGCGTTAGTTTCAACCACCCACCTTGCCAACCTTTTGAAGTTTTGGTGAACAAAACTCTGCCGTGATCGCAACCCACTGTTTGTGTCTCGCCTAGTTTAGAAAGAGAGGTTGGGGTATTTTAACGAATTCCGCGCTTGCTTTATGCACTTGGTAAAAGGAAATACTTCGTTGTCGAAAAGTCGCAGGAGCGCGTGTCTACTAGACAAGTTTTCACAAAACGTCACAGTATCAAAGCAACGTGCCATAAAAAGGTGTCTGCTGCCGTTGCAAAAAAAGCGGCTGCGTGCGACCACCCGGGACCGGCGAGTCCCGTGCCGCTCGCGCGCCATCGAACACGTGGTGTATGTGACGCAAAATATAGAAGTTATTTAAAAATATTGACAACCCAAAATAATCTTGAAACATTAAAACTTTTAGTCGAGGTATTTATTCGACACACCTGTATAATACTTGAGTCCAAGATATTTTACACGGAAGCGCCATTGAGCGGACGGCATGAAACTCACGATATGGGCCGCGAATCGGCTTCTATGTACTTTCTTTACGTTTACTACATTATCCTATTGTGCCGCAGCAAGGCGAGTTCGTTTTCATAAGGTCGTTATCTCAATAGACTAGCCGCAATGCCTGATGGGACTACACCCCGGCGCACTGCCGATTTTCCTGGTGCGTGTTGGGGCAACGAAAAGCCGCAACGGGAGAATGCGCTCCATTGATCGAGGACGTCCGGTGCGCACCGGTGCACTTGATCGAAGACAACGGGGCGCACCTCGGTGCCCAGGTGCGCACCGGTGCGGATGATCGAGGATGCTATTTATTGTGCGACACCTTGTGTACATAAGGCACCACCTGCACTGGCGTCCTTACTCTCTGCTCTTGAGTGTTTTTGCGGCTCGGACGTTTAATATTTGGTAGGAGTCTTTTTACAAACAAAGGACACGACCTACTGTAACGCTGACCTGTCTGCAGACTGGCTCCCCATGGGAGACGCTATCGCTTGCTGTCGCCGATGAAGCGCTTCGCTTTGCCTTTGGGGGACGCTCAGCAAAGGATTTTCATAGAGTTCCTGTATAGGCTCCCTACGGGAGCCAGAGTTGCGCGTTCATGCAAGGCATGTAGATACAGCTCTTCACGTGACTGAATTCGGCGAATAGCAGCGCCGCGCTCAAAAGCCGGGGAACGTACTGTACGCCGGGGCGCGTGCAACGTCTACTTTGCTGCACTACACTTGATACGGCTCCTCACGTGATCGGATCTCGGCGAATAGCGGCGAGGGCGGCACGCGGCACGTGGAATCAAACGTGCAACTCTGGCTCCCGCTGGGAGCCTATACAGGAACTCTAGATTTTCATAGAAATCCTGTATAGGCTCTCTACGGGAGCCAGAGTTGCGCGTTCATTCCCGTAGCGCCGTCTTTCCTGCACGACATGTTGATCCTGCTCCTCACGTGACTGAATTCAGCGAATAGCGGCGCCGTGCGTTCGAGGCGCGCGGCGCGCTCAAAAGCAGTGGAACGTACTGTCGGGGTGCGTGCAACGTCTACTTTCCTGTATGGCATTTGATCCGGATCCTCACGTGATCGGATCTCGGCGAATAGTGGCGTGGCGGCACGTGGAAAACAGACGCGCGACCCTGGCTCTATACCCGCTCATTCACACTGGAAGCGGATCCGCGTTCGCAAAGCGGTTGCGAACGCGGTTGTATAAACATCCAGTACATTTGCACGCGCACTTGATGTCATCGAGTGCGCGTGCAATTGTACTGGATCTTTATACAACCGCGTTCGCAACCGCTCTGCAAACGCGGATCCGCTTCCAGTGTGAATGAGCGGGTAGGGAGCCTATACAGAAACTCTAGCTTTTCAGCGGGATTTGCTATCTGCACAGCCTCAACAACGTTGGCATCAACCGGGGGTCACGTGACACTCCAGAGACGCCACCTCTCTATGTCACGCATCTTTGCTGGTAAGGCCCACGCTACCTTCCTTTTCTTCGCGTTTTGTTGGTCAACGTTATTTGAGTTCGTCGAACGTCAAGCTGATCGCTCCGCGAGCGGGTAGGCTCGGCTGCCACGAAGCGGCGTTTACGGGCGGGCCAACCAAGCGGGTTAACATTATTGTAATGAGCCGCGGCAGGCTGCCGCCGCGAAGGGGGGTTAACACGCGCCCCAGTTATATCGCCAACAGAAATGCGTAACGCAGAGAAACGACGTCACTGGAGCGTCACGTGACCCCCCCGTTGATACTGTGCAAATAGGAACTCACCTTTTTTGCGACCCAAACTTGCCTAAACTCGGTTCACAGGCTGCCTTTCTAGTGCACGGATTGCACGGCGCGCGGTTGGTGATATCTGATTACTGTTTTCCGGTCACACCTCCCGTAGCGTGGCGCCAGCAGGCTGGAGTACTGCAGCAGGACGCATCGCCGGCGTCGCTCTCATTTGGCATTTCTCTTCGCACCCTGCGTTACCTCGGGTGGAAACCAAAACCATCGATCATCACCAGAAAATCGACACCTCCTTGGGCTGCTCGCTCAGTCTTATCCCATGAGCACGTTTCAGGCCGCAAAGAAGATAAAAAATTCAAATCCCCCGAGTCTCAAATATTGTACAGATTAACACGTTGCATCCGAATTCAAAGATTTTCTTCGTGTATATACTGATGGATCGGTTGACCGTTTTAAAAGAAGCAGCACCTCTGCCTTGTGCATCACAAGCCTTAGACTAGAGTGGGCTGGACGGCTAGAAATAATGGTACCCACTATGACAGCCGAACTTTGCGCCCTATCTCGAGGCCTTAAAGGCTTTACAGGCGTATACGACTCAGCCTACCGTCATTCTAACTGACTCCCGTGGAGCCCTTTTCTGTCTACGCAAGCAAACCCACACCTGCGGAAACGACAAGCAAACCCGCGGAAACAACAAGAATAGCTCTTTATGAACTAGAAGTCGCTGGTTTTACCATTCATTTCCAATGGGTGCCTTCCCACGTGGGAGTAAGTGGAAATGCAATTGCAGATCGTCTCGCCTCTCGAGCCCATGATTTCGCTCCGACACTCAAGTGTCGGACAAATGACCGCTGGCTCCAAAAGCAAGTTCGCTATACACATTTCATCATTCGTTTCAGTGGAAGAATCAGGCCACCAACCTTGCCTCCTAAGTGGTCTCAGCCGAGCAGAAGCTACAATTCTACTTCGCCTCCGCACTGAGAGTGCGAAAACCGGAAAACCATTGTATCGATGGGGCAAAAAGAAGTCGTCTCTATGTGACGCTTGCAAGGTTTCAGAAGACGCCGACCATATGCTCTGGGAATGTCCGAAATATATTCAAAGGCAGAGATACTCCCAGTAGCTTCAGAACCTTCGTCCTCCGCTGGAGGAAACTGATGACATTATTTTTCCACGGGGCTCCCGAGCCCGCCGCAGACATATCCAGGTCCTTTTTCTGCGTTTTTAAAGGACTCTGGACTTTTAGCACAATTTTAAAAGCATCCAATTCCAGAACAGTACGTGTGTATCTGTATGTGTAGCGACAAGTGATTGTTAACATTGACCCGCAGCTTTCCTCCTCTTTCCTTCCTTCCTCCTTTCCCATCTCCTGTTTTCTTTCTCTGCTCTACTTTACGTTTCCTTCCATTTTTCGGACGGGACGCCGTCGGCGTTTTTCCCGCATGGCAAACTCCGTCCTCTCTACCGCTTTTCAAAATTCCTCGTCCTCCTCCTCCTCCTCATCGCTCTCATGCTCGTTTGGATCGAACGAGCAGGTTTCTCAGACACAAAAACTCAATTTCTTTTTTTTTTTAGCCCCGATTACTCTTGCGCCATCGTCGAAATAAGGAGCGTTCTCAGATCCCCATAAATAGTCACTGTGGCAGCCAGCGCCTCTAGTGACGAATCGGTCATGCTTCCACAGACTGAAGAGATTCCGCGAGGCCCGCGAGGAGAGCAGGTCAGGATCAGATAACGCCGCCGCGCCTTGCGCGCCTTCGCTTAACATGCGGATATTCTAGGAAGCAAAATGACTAGAGTGCCTTCATACACACGCGCGCTACAGACAAGTAGGCACCCTAAAAATGACCTTTGTGTAGCGCCGCGAAGCTGTAGCGTGACGAAACGCTGCAGTCGCGGCTAGAGCCACTCGATATGGCAGCGTAGTCGCGGCCAGTACTACAAGGCGCGCGCTGGCACTCTTTTGTGGCCAGGGGTGCTATTCTGGTCACAAACGGTCACGTTCGTGTTTCTCGAAAACTCCTCCCCCCTACGAACCGCCCGCTCCTATTGGCCACAGCCCGCGTGATAATTCCACGCGGTTCCCATGGGAATGTTCGCGAAACACGAAAGCAACCGTTTCCCGTAACTGTCGCTCTTCGAGTTCGGACCGTGACGACAAAGTGACGTATGACCAGGTCCGACCTACGTAGCACATAGCGGAAGTCGCGTCACTAGATTAACTGCGGTATTACCAACCGGCGGACACATCGAGCGCCTTCCGGTTTGCTATTTCAACGCCATCTCTTATCCGTTGGTATTCTATTAAGTCTTTCCGGTTTACGCCGGAAAGTTTATTTAATAGGATAAGATACATATTATTGTTGCTACTTACAAATTTCAAAAATTATCCTGGTAAGATGAAACAAATATCTTGGTTAGCTAAAGTTTCGCCCTCATACTTTGCTCTCATTGGCCGGTTGTTTTTTGTATTTTGACCGTTGAGAACAGTTGCGCGTCGGCTGCCGCGCTCGCGGATGCGTCGGCTGCTCGGCGGCGCCTGTGCCAGCGGTGCGGTGGTGGTTTTCGTTTGCGGCAGCGGGCAGTAGCGTTGACCTATTGGTTATCGGTCTATTTCTGCTACCAGTACACAGAGCAAACGAAACCTTGTTCATTGCTCGACTCAGTGGTGCTCTAATTCCAGTGGCAACAGCTCTGCCAAGTTCTTTGGGTTGCCGATCGAGTGACGAAAGGTAAAGACGGGCTGCTATACTTTTGGTTATACAGTTTCGGATTGCCGAAAACTTGCTGGTGCATGTTTCTTTATGGAAGAGTTATTGTAAAAGGTCACAAGGGACAGTGCATGTATCTTAAAATGGGCGGTGTGGGCGGTATCGGTGTTAGAGCACCGCAGCTCGGTAGCTCGTGCGTGGAGCAGCTCGCTGCAGAAGGAACCTGCGAGAAACCCCGGCGATCGAATCACTGTCGCTAACTACCGCAAAGTTAAATGTGTGATTGCAGGTCTGTGAATACTTGAATAGTAGTTTCGTGTAGATTTTAATACTTTGTTGTGCTGTGCAGTGAACGTTTTTTTTTTTTTCTTCTTTGTATAACGAGCGTGCCCAATAAAAAGAGAACTTGCAAAAGAAGTTTGGACTTGTGCTCAGACTGGCTATGTGCGCCCATCTTAAGCCGCTAAACAGCAGCGGCTGGGCGTGCTTTGCATTCATTCATTCACGATTTTATGAGAACTGGCTGTCACTGAACATGCACTGTTGCTAAGCCGATCTCAATCGAGCGAGGCAAAGTCAAGTGCAATTGTTTCGGAAGCGTCGGACATTCGCAAAAAACGGTAAACACTTTTTTTGTTCTAAAAAAGATTACATTGTATTGTAGAAGAACGAGACGGCGGCAATGGGAGCAGTTCCCTCTTCTCTCAACATCAGCGACAATAAGATGCAAATTCGTTCGGAGTTCGGAGGCTGCTCCGAACTCCGAACGAACTCGCATCTTTTTGTCGCCGAGGGTGAGAGAGAGGGAGAGGAGGGAACACACTTCTCTCACCCTCTCCCATAACCAAGCGGTTGCCATGACGACGGTGCGCGTATTGTTTTGTCTATTTCTTATTTCTTTTGGAGAAACCCAACGCCCGTTAGGGGAGATTTGGCGCTGCCGTCTGCAATTGGAGTCCCAATGGGAGGTATAGACCTTTTCTGTGTACTCTCGTCCCCAGCCACCGAATAGGCGTATCCGGTATGGGCGATGAAAAAATAATCCAACGTTTCAACCTGTAAATAGTAAAAAAATAGAGGGGAGGCAAAACGAGAAAGTGTGACGGTTACGCTTATATCCTAAATGCCTTCTATTGGCGTGGCAAAGGCAAAACAATGTTTTCGCCCATACTGGAAGTGACGTCAATTCAAGATGGCGGCACACTTACAGAAAAGGTCTATAGGAAGAGTCCGCCGGTTGGTATTACTCGACACACCCTACTCTCTGTTTCACTATGAGTGCGAGCTAGTGCGGGTGTAGGAGCTACAAGAACGTGCTCCGGGCTTTCAACGTCCCTGTCGAGCAGGCGCGCTTGCGCAGTGCAAGCCAACGTTCGTGCAAGATCGTTCGGGGTGATGCGCTCGTGCTTTTAACTTCTCTTCCTATTGCACGAAGGGTAACAAGCTTTGGGCAGGATTCTAGAGCGTAGAAAATGGCGGCGATGCTTGTTGCTCAACGATGGCTCGACCAACGCGTACAATGACGGGTTTTCAGCGAGCACCCGGTTGCCTTCGCGATGCACGACGACTGTTTCTGACGACAATACCGCTTGTCAAAAAGCACCGTGTGATCGCAGTGTGACAACGAGAGACGGCGACAATGAGAGATGACGACCGTCGAGCAGGATCGCTAGGTTGGACATTTGAGAAAAGGTACATGGAAGTGACGTAATGCAAAGGAGGAGCGTATCCTAGCAACACTCACGTGGCGGCTCTGCCCACTTTGACGCCGCTACGTCATCGCAAACCTGACACCCGTCACCCGTTTCAGCGACGTCCGGAGCCAACCACCGACGAGGGGAAGTAGCTACGCATTCCCTGAGGCGTCCCTACGCGCGGGATACGAGGTAGGATTTACTACGACGCGGGGAGCAGTTCCTGCGTTTAGCGAAGGAACGGCAGCCAATCCTGTGCGTCGCTGGCCGTCGCATCTGTTCTAGTTCAGGTAAAAGTATTGAAAAACAATCAAAACCTTTTGGGCGTTGTTAAAACAAACCTCTTTTTTGTACCCTTTTGCAATACATTTAAGAATTAATTGGAGAGAAAGTTGTTCCAATATGCGGGATGTGCGCTACGCGCCTTCTTCAAACCAAAATGTCGAACCACGAGGAGCCGGGTGTGCCGGGGGCAGCGGAGGGGTCGGCGGAACCAACGGGGAGCGCGCGAGTGACGGCTGTTTTAGTCAGAAACAAATTTTTTATCTTTCGAGTACTTGCTATTGCTGTGCTCAAATAAGAGTGTTTGGCGCAACATCTGTGATAATTCTTTCAAAGTGGTCCAGTGTTTATATGGTGGTATGCTAGTCAGAGAATATATATTTTTTTTTTCCTTTCGAAATTTAACTATTGTGCTCAAATAAGACCAGAGTGTTCAACAAGATATCTGTGATATATACTTAAGATTGCCCAATTGCTTACATGGTTCCAGTCGATGCTCAGTTTTACTTCCAAGAATGAAATATTACATTCCATGTTATCACACTTTTATTCATGAAGTCACAGGTTTTTCTTTAAGAAATAAAGCAATTTTCAAAACAAACTACATGTGCACTGTCTTGAGATAACACAATCACCTAACTTTGATGTAGTACCATAAAAGAGATAATAAAATGGAGCAGAAGGCAAGGCGCTTTGAAGTATTTGTAAAATGAAACAATGTCCATGACAACAATATCCCTGGTTCAATCAGCAACTAAAAAAGCAATCTCTGCAAAAGCAAGCGTTTCTTTCTAGAGGTAGTCTAAATTACTTCTGAGTTCTTTGCAGGGGCAATCCAGATGACCTGTTGGTCTGGCAATTAAACCTCCGAACCTTTTCTGTCACTGTCGACTGCGTCTCGTGCCTTCTGCTCATAAAAATTAAAAAAAAGGCTGTATCGATTTCACCGCGATGCACTCGACACGTATCCGGAGGCAGCACGCTGGCTGTGCGACGAACTTCACAAGGTGTAGGAGCTGAAGAGAGTATGTAGCTTGTGGACGGCCATGACTGTGGAGCAGGAAGCGAAGTGTGCACTTTACAGCTTCCACGGGGAGGGCTTCACTGAGGGCAAGGATGTGACGGGGTCCTTGGTGGTCAGGACCTGAGTCGTGGTGGCGAGAGGCTCCCTGTCGCTGGCGGCGTCCGTGCTGGGCACCACCGCAGCGAGGTCGCTGGGGGGCTCCCCGACGGTGTCCCTGGTGGTCGGGACTACCGTCGTGGCGGCGGACCCCTTGCGTGTGGCGCTCCGCACGGGCACGTCTGCGGCGGGTTCCGAACCGGGCGACAAGGCGCTGCCTCAGAGCCTTCCCCCTGTCCGAGAGGCCGACCGGAAGGCCGACCGGAGGGCCGGCAGGAGCCAGCCTCTCGGGAGCCGACGCTGACCTCTCCGAGCTCGGCTCAGAACCGTCCGAGCTCGGCTCAGACTCCAACTCTGACTCTTCAGGGTCGGAGTCTGACTCCGGTTCTGGCTCGCTCGATGCAAGGCAGATGTTGTGGAGCACTGCACATGCCGAAATAATGGCGGTGGCTGTTGAAGGGTGGTAATACAGAGCCCGGTGCCTTTACAGACACCGGAATCTGTTTTTCAACAGCCCGATGCAGCGCTCCACAACAGACCTGATCGAGGAATGCGCCTTATTAAACGGGCCGCAAGCGGTGGAGGTCGCGTGGTTCCCGGGGACGGGGGTGATGAGCCAAGGCTCCAAGGGGTAGCCGCTGTCACCTGCACATGTAGAGGATGGAACATATTACATTCTTTACTTTTTAAAATAAAAGGCAAGAAAACAGCTGTGTGCAACTATGTCAATTATAATGTAACTTAAGTGTGTTAATATTTCTGCACTACAGTATCAGTTTACATTATGATTAATTAGCACCAGCTTGCCTGCAAACTCCCTGTTATTTCATGTAACTATGTGTTTTCCTGGTGGGTTGTGTGGGATGTGTGCACGATTCCTTAGGGGTGCTGTGTTGTATGCAAGTGCATTATTAGGCCCTTGCATCCGACAGATAAAAGCTCTGTTGCTTTTGGGAGTGTGGCCGTGATCTTAGGCACGGGCAGAGCAGAACACGCTGGCCTTGTCTTTGGCAAGCAAGGGGATAAGGCGCCAGTTCGACGAACCTCTTTCCTAATCCTCAGTGGAGTTGGAGATGGGGAAAAAAAAGGGGGTGGTTAGATTGGAAAGGAGTCAGGTCCTGTTGGGACACGGAGGGTCTAATAGGAGGAGCTATATAGGCAGACCGAAGAAGAAGGGTCAAGGAAAAGAATCCAGTGTGTGGGACAGAGACGACCCGACGACAGATTTGGCGAGCCCCAAGTGGCCAAGGAGGAATTGATCCCATTCCGTACAAACTGACGACCGTCAAAGCGACCAGGCGAGCCCCCAGGGATCAGCGAAAGAGCTCCAACTTCATGCAAAAACCAACCAGCAAGCGGGTACAGGCAGACAGTAACAGTGAGTGGGCCGAACCGGACAGCGACTCGCACTGCGGTCGCATGCCTTACATAGTCTATCACTGTCGTGAGATTGGTGTGGTGTGGCTTTCGTAGCCTGCACAGTGTGAGAGTTATGTGGACATAAACAGAGATTAATGGCCAAACTTTGGGTGTTGTCTCACTTCAAGGAGTTCCAGCAACTGTGTCTGTGTGCCTCACAACAAGCACAGTACGTGTGGTACTGTGGTTTTCAAGCAGTGGGAGCCACCGTGTGCGTAAGGAATGAATTTAGTATGCTCACCAAGCAGGAACCGGCCGTCGCGTGGCACCTGCCCTTGCTCGAGTTGGCTTCGGAGCCAGGAAAATTGCCACACGAAGGAGTCGTGCACCGACCCGGGATACCGTGGGTCGATGCACATTATCCGGCAGTCGGCGTCACACACCTGAAAGTGAGAGAGATATTGACATGTAATTACCTGAATCCACAAGTAGTAGATTGTACTTATGGTTCACAAAACAGTCGCAATTTCAGAACCTTTTAAGTTATTTTGTCTGACACATGCATGTCAACACACCTTCCTGGATGCAAGGTACAACTAACTACCTTAAAACAAAAATAATGTTTTTTTTTTTTTTACGGAAGCTTGCACGTTTTAGCAGACAAGTATTATTTTTGGGAGAAGAGTCTCACGGCTCACATGCTACGTAGAGCACACGCTCGCGCAGTCGTGAGACCCCACAGCCCGCAGTCATAAAACGGCATACTTAAACCGTATGGGCAATACGTTTTTTTTTTTCTAGAGATTTGGGGCGCGTTTTGACAACGTAACATATGTGTACTTACCACCATCACGTTGAGGGCGTAGAAGTACTTGCGGCACCAGTACGCCGCCTTCGTGACGGTGGGGTCGTTCTTGGACGGGCCGACGATGGAGACCATGGTCCCGTCCACGCAACTGATGACGCCGGGTATCCTGCCGAACAGCCTGAAGCCCTCCTCCGCGTCGAACCTCTCGCTCGGCGTCTCGGGGAAGTGGATCCAGCCACGCTGGACCCCGAGACGACGCACGATAGCGACGGACACGGCGCGGACCGCAACGCTGACTGTCTTTTGGTCCCGCGCTACGTGTTCGTCGCTCGCCACCATGCCTTGGAAGCTCCCCGTGCCGTAGAAGCGCAGTGCACACAACACTTGAAGCTCCACAGTCATGACCGTCCACGAGGTACGCACTCTCCCCACCTCCGGTTCCTCGCGAAGTTCGTCGCACAACCACCGCACCGCGATCTTGGGCAGGCGGTATTGCTTCCAAAAGATCTCCTCCGGGAGCTCGAATGCATCGCGGTGTTCCCGATACAGCCTTTCTAGCGAAACAAAAGCTCTATTAAAGAAAAAGACGAATTGACGAGACGGCGACGCCTCGCCGCCGAACACATGCTGCCAATGACACCTAGTTCCGAGCAAGTACCTTTTGAAACGTACTCGGTACAAAACGAAACGTCATTTTGTTGTCACGTCCGGTAGCCGACACCGCCCAGTTTTGCCGACTCCGCCCACATTTTTCTAGGGAAATTACGTCACTTTTGTTTCCAACCAATCAGACGTGATGACGTCACTTCCGTGTACTAAAAAAAGGTACATGTACAATGTCGAACCTACAGCAGCTACTAATTGAACCGCACTGAGATTTTTCGCAACGGGTAACTACAAGGGCGCGGTTGCCCCCGATGATCACATAGCTAATGCCCAGTGGATGGTGATCAGAGCCGTGACGGCCGTCGTGAGTATCGCTGTCAACCGGCTGGGAAGAGACGGTTGGGTCGACAATACCCCGGACCGAGGCAGCTGAGGCATGTGCGAAAGAAGGCTTTCGTCGCCACCATGACAAGCACACCGACGTCGTCGGGTGCGTTGACTAAACTTAGACTCTAACTAAACCTTCGTCACCGTCATCATCGGTCTGAAGGAGACCGTCACCATTCTGAAGGACTCCAACACTTTGCCGC
Source organism: Ixodes scapularis (assembly GCF_016920785.2). Classification (NCBI taxonomy): domain Eukaryota; kingdom Metazoa; phylum Arthropoda; class Arachnida; order Ixodida; family Ixodidae; genus Ixodes; species Ixodes scapularis. The sequence goes on along the minus strand of NW_024609880.1, from coordinate 62,319,307 downwards.
AAACACCATTTTGCCATTAACAACATGGTGGTAAGTTGACGTTTAAACTTCAGGGTTTCTACCGCTTTGAAGTTGGTGCACGCTTAGTACCTATGTCTTCAGTTGACAATTTGTTGCGATCTGTAGCTCTGTCAATCACGCAATAAAATCTGGATGGGTTGCTGATGGCATTTTGTTGTATCAATTAGATAGTTTACCTTTTCACGCCAAGCTGCTGGAATTGCAAGTCAGTCATCGGAAAGTCATAAGAACACTTTTCGATGCCCTGCAATAAACTACGAACAGGTCTGTCCTAAAATGAATCGTTACTTGTCTAGACAGCAGCAGTTTAGTCTGACAGAGTATGGTAACATTGTTACCCACTGTAGACGATAAATTTAGCCAGTGTCTTGTGGATGGTTGTCATCTTCGTGACCAAGAAAAACAATAAAAATAGAATTGTCCTACATTCAACACACGTGTGTTAAATGTAAAGGTTATTATAGCAATTAAATAGGTTGTCGTTTCAAAAGTGACAGTAACTCATTGAAATTAAAGAGTAGTGTGAGCTGGATTTTTGAAATTTGCCTGTGATGCAGAGCAAATACGCACTGTTGGCTTATCACAATCAAGCGTAAACGACAAGCGGAGGCAGAGTAGATGTGTGAAGGAAAAGCGAGCATATGTACTGTGGCCAGCGGCATCGTCAGAAGCATTACCGACAAGCAGCGCCGCCCGCCCCCGGCAGTGGCAACCAAAAGCGCGCCAATAAACGCCATTGTTCTCTCAGCAATCACCGCGTTGGGTGGTCCCTACCCGCGGTCTACATGGTGTCAGAAGACACAAAGAACCCGGCGAAGTAGGCTTAATGTGAAAAGGCCTAACGGTCAGCCTTCGCCGAACAGCCGCGCCACTTGCGCAACCCTGCCGCTGCAATGGCTACAGCAGCGACAGCGGGAAACGTAACATCCCTGCTACCAGCCCCGAAGCCCCTGGATACGTCGCAGGATCTTTGGGTGGCATGGAAACTTTGGGCGAGTGAGTACAAGCTCTACGCGACTGCGACCGGGCTCGCAACGAAGCCAAAAGAAATTCAAGCGGCAACGTTTTTGGTCATAATCGGTGAAGAGGGACGGAGGATCTTCCGCACGTTCAATTTCGAAACGGAAGCGGATCGCGACGACGTAGACAAGCTCTTCGAAAAATTTGAGGAACACTGCAAGCCCGTCGTTAACCTCGCGTACCACGACTTCGTTTTCGGCACGAGAGACCAAAAGTCGGGAGAACGCTTCGATGAATGGCTGACTGAGCTTCGTACGCTCATCCGGAACTGCGAGTACGGGCAGCTCGAAGAGAGGATGTTGAAAAGCCGCATCATCCTAGGCATAAAGGACAAGCGGTTGCAAAGCCATCTGATCAACGAGAACCCCGATTTTCGCAAGCTCGTGGAAATTTGTCGCACGCGAGAGAAAAGCAAGGAGCAGGTAGAAGAGATACAAAAAACGACCCAAGCTGGCCGCGGCAACGCCGACAAGCGCCAGGACGTCACTGAAGAGGTCAACTTCGTACAGAAGGACAAAGCGTGCGCGAAGTGCGGTTACGCGTACCACAAGAACCAAGCCTGCCCCGCAGAAGGCAAGAAATGCAAGCAGTGCGGCAAACTCGGCCATTTCGCGAGCGTCTGCCGATCAAAGAAGCCGAACAAGAGAGGCGCCGGACAGGTGAAGACCCAAAAAGTTGACAGCCTGGAATGCGAAGAAAGCTACTTTCTGCATGCCGTCTCGTCGAGCTACACGCAAAAAGGTGGAGTTTGGAAAGCCGAGATCGACATTGAGGGCAAGCCAGCGGTCTGCAACTTGGATACGGGAGCAAACTGTTCGGTGATTTCACTCAAGCAACTGAAGGCGATAACACGCAAGGAGTTAGAGCCAAGCAACGCACTACTGAACACATTTTTCGGCCAGAAAAAGAAAGCTGCTGGAAAGGTGACCCTGCAAGTGTCCAGCAAACACGGAGCTGCTCGGGCACAGTTTTTCGTTGTGCAAGAACCGGTTCAAGCAACCCTCAGTGGTGAACTATCCCAAGAGCTAGGCCTCATCAAACTTGTGGCCACAGTGACAGAAGAGGGCCAACTCTACGAAGCGGCACAACCGTTCGAAGAGACTTTCAAGGGCCTAGGTGAACTACGTGGGGTGGTGTATCACATGAAAGTGCACCAGGGATCGCAAGGTGTAGTTAAGCCAGCCCGTAGCGTCGCTCTGGCCCTCCGTGACAAGGTCAAGGCTGAACTCGACCGAATGGAAGCAAATGGAGTGATAACCCCCATCACCGAACCGACTGAATGGGCCAGCCAGATGGTAGTTGTGGTCAAGAAAGACAAGATTAGAATATGCTTGGACCCAGTTGACCTCAACAAAGCGCTCAAGAGAGAGCACTACCACATGCCGACGCTGGAGGACATAGTCACAAACATCGAGGGTGCCAAGTACTTTTCTACATTGGACGCTGCCACAGGATTTTGGCAGATTCGACTTGACAAGCCCAGCTCGTATTTGTGCACCATGAGCACGCCCTACGGAAGATACAGATTCCTCCGGATGCCGTTCGGAATCGCCACGGCACCAGAAGTCTTCCAGAGAGCAATGCACCAGGTGCTCCAAGGTTTCGACGGCGTCGAGGTGGTCATGGACGACATACTGGTGTGGGGTTCAACAAAAGAAGAGCACGACAGACGTCTTCAAAATGTCCTGCAACGGTGCCAAGAGGTGAACCTCAAGCTGAACCTGGCCAAGAGCCACTTTTTCAAAGCGGAGGTACGCTACCTCGGCTTTGTGCTAACGGACAAAGGACTTTCGATTGACTCGAACAGTGCAGAAGACATCCTTGCAGTTCAGGTCCCAGAGAACGCAAAGGAACTGAAGACATTCCTAGGAATGGTGAACTTTGTTGCCAGGTTTATCCCGAACATGTCGGAGTTAAGTGCACCTCTACGAGGCCTGCTGAAGAAGGACAACGCTTGGGTCTGGACCGACTCCCAACAAGAAAGCTTTGAGCGTCTTCGGACAGCCCTATCACAGGCACCGGTCCTGGCATACTACGACAAGACGCAACCCCTTGTGTTGCAGGTAGATGCTAGCCAACGAGGAGTAGGAGCTGTCATCTTGCAGAATGGACACCCCCTGGCCTACTCTTCTCGCTCACTGACTGAAGTGCAAGAGAGGTATGCACAAATTGAAAAGGAGATGTTAGCCATTGTGCATGGATGCACTCGCTTCCACGACTACGTCTTCGCTCAGCGGTGCATCCTGGTGGAAAGTGACCACCGCCCTCTCGAGGCGATCTTCAGGAAACCACTTCACCAGTGTCCGCTACGTCTGCAAAGAATGCGCCTGACTCTCCAGAAGTACTCACTTGAGATAAAATAGAAGCCGGGAAACGAGATGTTCATCGCAGACGCCCTGTCTCGGTTCCCATCGAAAGAGAAGGTGCCAGAGGAAGAACACTTCCAAGTGAACGTCATCCAAGAGCTGACTGTCTCTGCAGAAAGACTTCAGCAGATCAAGCGGGCAACAAACCAAGATGAGAATCTCCGTACCCTGAGGGAGTATGCAAGCACGAAGTGGCCAGAAGACAAAAATGCGGTCCCCGAACAAATCCGAGCCTACTGGCCATACCGTGATGAGATCCATTCGGAAGACGACCTCCTCTTCCGATCAAACAGGCTGATCATTCCAAGCACAATGAAGAACGAAGTCCTAGACCTCCTGCATGCAGCCCATGGAGGTACAGAAAAGATGAAACAACGTGCCAGAGACGTCATGTTTTGGCCTGGAATGTCAGCAGACATCCAAGAGAAAGCGGAAAGATGTGCGCTCTGCAGACAACACAAGCCCAGGAACCAACGGCTGCCAATGATGAGCCATGATGTCCCAGAACTGCCCTGGCAGACAGTTGGCATGGACCTTTTCCACCAAGCAGGAGATGAGTATGTGATCATCGTGGACTTTTATTCGTTTTATTTCGAACTTCGACGCTTGAAACACACAACGGCAGATGCTGTCATAAAGTTCTGCCAAGAGGTCTTTGTTACGCATGGTCTTCCCCACACGCTGATCAGTGATAATGGGCCACCGTTTAACAGCCCCAAGTTTGCCGAATTCATGGAGCGCTGTGACATCATCCACGCGACGTCAAGTCCACACTACCCCCGTTCAAACGGAATGGCCGAGCGAGCCCTCCAAGAGGCAAAGAAGCTGCTGAGCAAGACTCCCTACGACACGACAGAATTCTACAGCGCCCTGTTGGAATGGAGGAACATGCCAAGAGACAGGCTCCTGCAGTCCCCAGTCCAGCGCCTGATGGGAAGAAGGACAAGGACACTGCTGCCTACGCACCGCAAGCTTTTAGAGCCTGAGACAGTGCCACCCCAGCAGGTGACTGCAAGACTTAAGGAGATACGCCAGCACCATCAGACGTACTACAACCAAGGTACAAGAAGTCTGGAGCGTTTGCACCCTGGGTCGACGGTCTCAGTGTTTGACAGTCGGACCTCTCAGTGGTCGCCAGCAGTAGTAGTGACAACCGACCCTGCACCCAGCTCGTACATCGTGGCAAACGAAGATGGGCAACAGCTTCGTCGCAACAGGGAGCACATACGCTCTCATAGCCCCACAACGACGACGCCACAGCCTTCGGGACCCCAACCTATGGCACTACGGAGAAGCTCAAGACAGCCCCGCAAGCCATGTCGCTACATAGAGTGTGACTGAGCAAAGCTTTAGCTCCAGATTTGTGTTTCTTTTATTAAAAAAAGTGAAAGCCGTTTACAACTTCCTGTAACGCCGAATTGGAGCGCAGCTTTTGAGGAGGAGTGGAGGGTATATTCCTCCTCCTCCCTCGTGATCATGCCTGCTAGTCCTCCTCCCCTCCTGCTCCCCCTCCCTCTCCTTTACCATCTCCTCGTCCTTCAAGCTCCTCCCCTCCCCTCGCCTCCGCCTCCTCGTCTCTCCTCCCCCCCTCCTCCACCTTCGTACTGCTTTCCTCCTTGCCGCTCAAGCCGGAAAGGGTCGCGTAAGAGCTGTGCTCTTACGCGACCCTTTCCCCCCCGAACCATACTAGACAATGAGGGGAGGAGGAGGAGGGGGAGGAGGAGGGCAGAGGTCCGGGGGGTCACGTGACTTCGAGGGGACGGGATCACATGACCTTGGGCGGGCCGTCACGTGACCGGCGGGGGGAGGGGAGTCACCCCCCGAGGTCACGTGACCTTGGCGGGGGAGGAGGGGGGGAGGAGGAGGAGCGGAGGGGGAGGAGGAGGAGGGGGAGGGGCGACGCCGACGACGACGCCAACGCCGACGCCGCACAGACTGGAAACGGGTCATGTGACCCCCTCCCCCCGAGGTCACGTGACCCGCCCGGACCATACTACACAATGAGGGGAGGAGGAGAAGGAGGGGGAGGAAGAGGAGGAGGAGGGGGAGGAGGAGGAGAGGGAGGAGCGTGGTTACGCCGACGCCGACGCCGACGCCGACGGCGACGCCGACGGCGACGGCGACGCCGACGGCGACGCCGACGGCGACGCCAACGGCGACGCCGACGCCGCTCAGGCTGGAAACGGGCCCCTAAGAGCTGCGCTCTAAAAGGGAGATGTGGCCAGCGGCATCGTCAGAAGCATTGCCGACAAGCAGCGCCGCCCGCCCCCGGCAGTGGCAACCAAAAGCGCGCCAATAAACGCCATTGTTCTCTCAGCAATCACCGCGTTGGGTGGTCCCTACCCGCGGTCTACATGTACTAAAGAAAGAACTGCTACGTAACGTGAAGAATGTCAGCAACTATCTTGCCATTGTGGTACGAGCTCAGTGGCTATGCACATGCTTATAGCAGCCTGTGAATGCAGGATGCTCCCCTTATGTGGCAAAGCCAGGGGGGGGGGGGGGGGTTTATGGGGCTTCGCTCCTTCCCTCCCCAAATCCGGCGGGCCCTAGAATATACACACAAATTCCGACACCATCCCCCCTGCACCCCAAGTCATAAACATCCCAGCCACCTCAACCCCGCTCCATCCTCACCCCCTTAGAAGTTCCTTGCTACGCCATACTATCAACAGCACTCAATAGATAGTCAACATTACCAAGATAAACGAAATTTATTTTATTTTTTGCACCATATAGGCAGTGTTTTCGTCTTTATATGCATGCAGCCAAAGCACACACTGTAGAAAACACTTGTGTGAAGCCTGCGTTCACAATGCAGTCCCCGTCAAACTTTCAAGGCGTTAACGAATTCCACAAATTAAATTTTCAACGAAACGAGTTTGTTTTGCAAAACGCTGGCAAACTTACGTTGCGTTTTACATCATTCACCTTTGTCGTCCGATGAATCAGTAGTCAGCACTACACAAACCTCAATGAGCTTGTCGTTTGTTTTCTTGCCGTTGGGGCGATCGCTGGCGGTCGTGGCGGCGGCAAAATTCTTTCTCAGACCGTTGGCTGCTGCCTCCGTGCTCGCGGAAACGTGGTTCCCTTTGTGTCAAGGTGAAGTTTTGAATCTTAATGAACGGCAACGCTGAATAAAGGTCTATTACCGTAATCATAATCATAATCTCAGCAACGCTACCGTGCGAGCCACAACAACACCATCACTTTCAAGCTTCATAACACCGGCACAAATAGAAGCCAAGTCTTGCATCTCGCCAAGCGTTACATCGGAGACGTTAAACGCCAGCTCACTGTGCTCTTCCACCCGGGCCTGCCGCCGAATGGGCTCATCCAACAGCACGAAGGTATTCGTGTGCAGCGTTGATCAAGTGACCAATCGCATGTCAAACCCCAGCTGCGGTCGATCCGACGAGCATCGCGGCCATGTTCTTTCGAGTTTAACTCGCCAAGGGTACGGTTGTCGAGTTAAAACAATGCAAATAATCCAGTGCATTCTTGTTCTTACGTCATTTTGTCGTCACAACCCGAACTCGAAAATGACTGTTAGCGGCAAACAGAGGCTTTCTAGTTTCACGAACGTTTCCATGGCAAATGGCGTTGAATCGTCATGCGCAATGAAGCCAATGAGAAAGCGAGGTACCTATGTAGGGACGTGTAAAAACGTAAAAGCCGTTTTTTTTTTTTTGCACGAGCTATTCTGCAAATAAAAATAAGTAAAAAAGACTGCCCGAGATTATGCCGTCGCGTGCATTTCTTCAGCGCCGAAAGAGAAGAGCATGGCTTATGGAGACTATACCGGCATAATCACTGCAGTGAGCAAATGAGCAAAGCATTATTAAAACTGCCCGAAGAAACTTTCCTGCATCATCCACAGCATGTTCACAACCGGTGCACTCTGCGTCGATCTCATGACTAGTCAATATTACCACAAAGTCGTCGTCAGCTCTGTATCCATTTGGAGTCTCCTTCACAGGCGAACAGGAAATTTCATTTGCAGCTTATGTTCACGGCGGTTCCACAAAGGATGGTCGGTGTCGCAGCGTACCTTCACATAATATTTTCTTCTCGTAATGCCATCCGTATCGTGCAGAAACAGGGAAAGCAACCACGCAAGCGAGACACAAACACCACAAGGTCGTTACCGCGGTTTTCGCCATGTTTGTTTTCAAAGACCGTAGCGAAACACTTCGAGAAAAAAAGCTGAGATATGTTAGCTAAATTTGCTTTACGTCATAATTATTGAAATAATCTTTCGTATTTTATAAAAGGATAATATTATTTTTCTCTGTTTCCTTCCATTTTCCGGAAGGTAGCCTTTTCTCCGTTATTCGCTCGTTCTAAGTCCCGCAGGAAAGGAAGAATATAACAAAAAGAACAGGGGGAAATGCAGGGATTTCTTCGCCCCAACTGGGTGGACACGTCACCGCGACGTAGGGCACCGTCAGATTCTAGTTGACCGCGAGCATGAACCCGAACGTTGGGGCGGAGCCTCAAACAAGAATCATTCTAGTTTGAGGCTCCGCCCCTTCTTTCTCGATACGTCACAACTCGAAAGGTACCCGTTTGCGACCAGAATAGCACCCCAGGATCGCTAGGTTGGACATTTGAGAAAAGGTACATGGAAGTGACGTAATGCAAAGGAGGAGCGTATCCTAGCAACACTCACGTGGCGGCTCTGCCCACTTTGACGCCGCTACGTCATCGCAAACTTGACACCCGTCACCCGTTTCAGCGACGTCCGGAGCCAACCACTGTCGAGCGGAAGTAGCTACGCATTCCCTGAGGCGTCCCTACGCGCGGGATACGGGGTAGGATTTAGTACGACGCGGGGAGCAGTTCCTGCGTTTAGCGAAGGAACGGCAACCAATCCTGTGCGTCGCTGGCCGTCGCATCTGTTCTAGTACAGGTAAAAGTATTGAAAAACAATCAAAACCTTTTGGGCGTTGTTAAAACAAACCGCTTTTTTGTGTCCTTTTGCAATACATTTAAGAATTAATTGGAGAGAAAGTTGTTCCAATATTATGGGGGATGTGCGCTACGCGCCATCTTCAAACCAAAATGTCGAACCACGAGGAGCCGGGTGTGCCGGGGGCAGCGGAGGGGTCGGCGGAACCAACGGGGAGCGCGCGAGTGACGGCTGCTTTAGTCAGAAACAATTTTTTTATCTTTCGAGAACTTGCTATTGCTGTGCTCAAATAAGAATGTTTGGCGCAACATCTGTGATAATTCTTTCAAAGTGGTCCAGTGTTCATATGGTGGTATGCTAGTCAGAGAATATATATATATATTTTTTCCTTTCGAAATTTAACTATTGTGCTCAAATAAGACCAGAGTGTTCAACAAGATATCTGTGATATATACTTAAGATTGCCCAATTGCTTACATGGTTCCAGTCGATGCTCAGTTTTACTTCCAAGAATGAAATATTACATTCCATGTTATCACACTTTTATTCATGAAGTCACAGGGTTTTCTTTAAGAAATAAAGCAATTTTCAAAACAAACTACATGTGCACTGTCTTGAGATAACACAATCACCTAACTTTGATGAAGTACCATAAAAGAGATAATAAAATGGAGCAGAAGGCAAGACGCTTTGAAGCATTTGTAAAATGAAACAATGTCCATGACAACATTATCCCTGGTTCAATGAGCAACTAAGAAAGCAATCTCTGCAAAAGCAAGCATTTCTTTCTAGAGGTAGTCTAAATTAATTCTGAGTTCTTTGCAGGGGCGATCCAGATGACCTGTTGGTCTGGCAACTAAACCTCCGAACCTTTCCTGTCACTGTCGACTGCGTCTTGTGCCTTCTGCTCATAAAAATAAAAAAAAAAGGCTGTATCGATTTCACCGCGATGCACTCGACACGTATCCGGAGGCAGCACGCTGGCTGTGCGACGAACTTCACAAGGTGTGGGAGCTGAAGAGAGTATGTAGCTTGTGGACGGCCATGACTGTGGAGCAGGAAGCGAAGTGTGCACTTTACGGCTTCCACGGGGAGGGCTTCACTGAGGGCAAGGATGTGACGGGGTCCTTGGTGGTCAGGACCTCAGTCGTGGTGGCGAGATGTTCCCTGTCGCTGGCGGCGTCCGTGCTGGGCACCACCGCAGCGAGGGCGCTGAGGGGCTTCCCGACGGTGTCCCTGGTGGTCGGGACTACCGTCGTGGCGGCGGACCCCTTGCGTGTGGCGCTCCGCACGGGCACGTCTGCGGCGGGTTCCGAACCGGGCGACAAGGCGCTGCCTCAGAGCCTTCCCCCTGTCCGAGAGGCCGACCGGAAGGCCGACCGGAGGGCCGGCAGGAGCCAGCCTCTCGGGAGCCGACGCTGACCTCTCCGAGCTCGGCTCAGAACCGTCCGAGCTCGGCTCAGACTCCAACTCTGACTCTTCAGGGTCGGAGTCTGATTCCGGTTCTGCCTCGCTCGATGCAAGGCAGATGTTGTGGAGCACTGCACATGCCGAAATAATGGCGGTGGCTGTTGAAGGGTGGTAATACAGAGCCCGGTGCCTTTGCAGACACCGGAATCTGTTTTTCAACAGCCCGATGCAGCGCTCCACAATAGACCTGATCGAGGTATGCGCCTTAATAAACCGGCCGCAAGCGGTGGAGGTCGCGTGGTTCCCGGCGACAGGGGTGATGAGCCAAGGCTCCAAGGGGTAGCCGCTGTCACCTGCACATGTAGAGGATGGAACATATTACATTCTTTACTTTTTAAAATAAAAGGCAAGAAAACAGCTGTGTGCAACTATGTCAATTATAATGTAACTTAATTAAGTGTGACTTAAAAGTGTGTTAATATTTCTGCACTACAGTATCAGTTTACATTATGATTAATTAGTACCAGCTTGCCTGCAAACTCCCTGTTATTTCATGTAACTATGTGTTTTCCTCGTGGGTTGTATGGGATGTGTGCACGATTCCTTTGGGGTGCTGTGTTGTATGCAAGTGCATTATTAGGCCCTTGCATCCGACAGATAAAAGCTCTGTTGCTTTTGGGAGTGTGGCCGTGACCTTAGGCACGGGCAGAGCAGAACACGCTGGCCTTGTCTTTGGCAAGCAAGGGGATAAGGCGCCAGTTCGACGAACCTCTTTCCTAATCCTCGGTGGAGTTGGAGATGGGGAAAAGAGAGGGGGTGGTTAGATTGGAAAGGAGTCAGGTCCTGTTGGGACACGGAGGGTCTAATAGGAGGAGCTATATGGGCAGACCGAAGAAGAAGGGTCAGGGAAAGAATCTAGTGTGTGGGACAGAGACGACCCGAGGACAGATCTGGCGAGCCCCAAGTGGCCAAGGAGGAATTGATCCCATTCCGTACAAACTGACGACCGTCAAAGCGACCAGGCGAGCCCCAGGGATCGGCGAAAGAGCTCCAACTTCATGCAAAAACCAACCAGCAAGAGGGTACAGGCAGGCAGTAACAGTGAGTGGGCCGAACCGGACAGCGACTCGCACTGCGGTCGCATGCCTTGCGCAGTCTATCACTGTCGTGAGATTGGTGTAGTGTGGCTTTCGTAGCCTGTAGAGTGTGGGAGTTATGTGACACAAACAGAGATTAATGGCCAAACTTTGGGTGTTGTCTCACTTCAAAAAGTTCCAGCAACTGTGTCTGTGTGCCTCACAACAAGCACAGTACGTGTGGTACTGTGGCTTTCAAGCAGTGGGAGCCACCGTGTGCGTAAGGAATGAATTTAGTATGCTCACCAAGCAGGAACCGGCTGTCGCGTGGCACCTGCCCTTGCTCGAGTTGGCTTCGGAGCCAGGAAAATTGCCACACGAAGGAGTCGTGCACCGACCCGGGATACCGTGGGTCGATGCACATTATCCGGCAGTCGGCGTCACACACCTGAAAGTGAGAGATATTGACATGTAATTGCCTGAATCCACAAGTAGTAGATTGTACTTATGGTTCACAAAGCAGTCGCAATTTCAGAACCTTTTAAGTTATTTTGTCTGACACATGTATGTCAACACACCTTCCTGGATGCAAGGTACAACTAACTACCTTGAAACAAAAATAATGTTTTTTTTTTGTTTTGTTTTTTTACGGAAGCTTGCACGTTTTAACAGACAAGTATTATTTTTGGGAGAAGCGTCTCACGGCTCACATGCTACGTAGAGCACACGCTCGCGCAGTCGTGAGACCCCACAGCCCGCAGTCATAAAACAGCATACTTAAAACGTATCGGCAATACGTTTTTTTTTTTCTAGAGATTTGGGGCGCGTTTTGACAACGTAACATGAGTGTACTTACCACCATCACGTTGAAGGCGTAGAAGTACTTGCGGCACCAGTACGCCGCCCTCGTGACGGTGGGGTCGTTCTTGGACGGGCCGACGATGGAGACCATGGTCCCGTCCACGCAACTGATGACGCCGGGTATCCTGCCGAACAGCCTGAAGCCCTTCTCCGCGTCGAACCTCTCGCTCGGCGTCTCGAGGAAGTGGATCCAGCCACGCTGGACCCCAAGACGACGCACGATAGCGACGGACACGGCGCGGACCGCAACGCTGACTGTCTTTTGGTCCCGCGCTACGTGTTCGTCGCTCGCCACCATGCCTTGGAAGCTTCCCGTGCCGTAGAAGCGCAGTGCACACAACACTTGAAGCTCCACAGTTATGACCGTCCACGAGGTACGCACTTTCCCACCTCCGGTTCCTCGCGAAGTTCGTTGCACAACCACCGCACCACGATCTTGGGCAGGCGGTATTGCTTCCAAAAGATCTCCTCCGGGAGCTCGAATGCATTGCGGTGTTCCCGATACAGCCTTTCTGGCGAAAAAAAAAGCTCTATTAAAGAAAAAGACGAATTGACGAGACGGCGACGCCTCGCCGCCGAACACATGCTGCCAATGACACCTAGTTCCGAGCAAGTACCTTTTGAAACGTACTCGGTACAAAATGAAACGTCATTTTGTTGTCACGTCCGGTAGCCGACTCCGCCCAGTTTTGCCGACTCCGCCCACATTTTTCTAGGGAAATTACGTCACTTTTGTTTCCAACCAATCAGACGTGATGACGTCACTTCCGTGTACTAAAAAAAGGTACATGTACAATGTCGAACCTAGCTATCCTGGTCAGGATTAAAGTTGGTCGTGGGATACGACTTATGTTGTACTGCAGCGAAGGCTGGAAACGCGAGCTCATAGCGTTGACAGCTGCCCTTACTGCACGAGAGCTTGTGCCGCCGAGATCTGCCCCAGAGCAAAGAGCTCGCGCTTATAGCCTTTCCTGCAGTACAACAAGGTGAAACAGCGCATAGCCAGAGCGCCGTTGGCTCCGTGTCCGGCCTTTTCAAAGAAGACAATAACGACGACAACGAAAGCAATACCCGATGGCCTTTCTAAGTGAGAAACGCTTGGGCTCATCGACGACCTTGCTACCTACCAGAATACCGCTAGAATGCAGCAAGCTTATACATGAGGCATTGGTCGGTCTTACGTTCGGCTTCGTCATCCTGGCCTCCGTCATCGCAGTCATCACCGTTGGCGCGCTCTCACGGTGGACCGAGTTGTCCCGCGATGTCCCTCCGCCGCCCTTCCGAGTCAGAGGATTTGTCATTGTGTTCCCCGAGGAACGCATGGACATGTTCCAGCAGCCCGTGGTCAAGAGGCGCCACCGGGGGGAGACGCTTCGTACGCCCAACGAGGCTCCGCAAGAGATGCTCCAGTTGAAGACACGGGGGAGGGTCATTGACATGACCCATAGACATGCACTGATCAGCTTGGTGGCTGTCACGAGGAGTACTGCTGTGGGTATCGCAGCATCGCCCTTGACTCGATCATCAGCGCGGCGGGTTCATCAAGAGGTGGCGGATAGCGCTAACCACGTGCAGGTGGAAAGAAAGATTGTGTCGTTTGGGGTTGATTCCACTGGGCGCAGCGGGACAGAGGCAGTACTTGACCCGGCCTCCGCTTCCGAAGGAAAGGTGGATTCAAACAGAAATGCTTCGCGAAATCAGGAACGCTCATTTGAACTTCTGAATGGCGCGACCATTGGCCCCGTCGGGAATGGCGAACGGTCAAGCACGTTGCTTCCTGAGTTGATAGAAAGGCGAGATGGTAATTCGAGCCTAATAAGTTCTGGCAATATTTCTCACTTGGTTCGCGAGTTCCGCGACCAGACAGTGGTTTCTACTAAATTCACGCCATCACAAAGCGGCGTCGTGACTGACACGAACTCAACTGGGACGTTTAAAGTCGCGAAGGTCACTTTGATAAAAATTCACTACAATGTAAATCAGACAGCCGCAGTAGATAAATCGGAAAGGTCGCCGAAGGAGTTATCTGTAACGACGTAGTGTCAACTTGAACGTCAGCGGCGAACCGAAATTGGTAGGGTTAAATAGTATTAAATGTTGCTATTTAAATCAGAAGGTTAGCGTGCTTTTATTGCTAGACCGTCCCCCCCCCTCTCTCCCCCCAAATTGTACGCATACATAAACACGTTTACATAAAAGATTCTGAGATGAGACTCCGAGTTCATGAATAATTTATGACATTCCGCGTGTTTTCGGGTTTATTTAACATGATATCCTGCGTTGAATATTTAAAAATACCTTTCTCTGAAATAGTAATCGCACTGACAAAAATTGTGCTATCTAAACTTGTTAAAGAAGCACGGGGCCTGGCTTACTATGTTCACGCTCCTTGCTTGGTAATTCTTTCTTGGGAAGCAGTCTTATCATTGAAAGTAGGGCAATCATAAAATACCCGGACATTGTCATGACTCGCGTTTTTTCAGCTGTTAATGATTGTAGTGAAACTACAATCATTAACGAAGAAATTGTCAATTCATGTTCACAACGAGGAATACGTCTACAATAAAATTAATTTGACACGAGATTTTTTTTTTTTCAAGGCGAAGTCGGGTGTAATGTTGACGCCACTAAGGTTTAATAGGATGCACAAATGGAAAGCAGCTCATTATACATCTTGCTCAAAGCTTTCGAATGTACATCTTTTTGGCGACGACGAAGCTTGCAATTCGCTGAATATGTGGCTTTTTCCTGGGTCCCAGAATAAATCACGGAGAAGGCTTCAACCCTTCGTAGTGTTTTAGTTTTTAGTTTTATTCAAAATGCACATACAATATAATATTTTTTTTGTTGTTGCGTGTATGCTTCTACAGCCAACGTTAGGCTGCCTCAGTGGGCGTCTGGTGTCTCAGCTGTAGTAGTAGTAGTAGTAGTAGCAGTAGTAGTAGTAATATACAGTTGTAGTAGTATACAGTAGTAGTAATATTAATAATAATAATAATCTTTATTTTATGTGTTTACAAACAGCTCATGACCTTTGGTGTGGTACAAAACACACTTAGGGGCACAGGAAAGCAAACACATTAAAACAAAACTACACAGAAGGAAAAGTGTTGAATGCAAAAAGCCTGCACAAGCACAAGTGGACTTCACCAAGCGAAAGCTCGCGCTGCAGAACCCAGGGATCCTGGGTTCAATCCCCACCCCTGCCCGTTTCGAACTGGATGAGCATCGTACCGGCGTGCGGTCATATATCACTACTTCGTGGTGCACTAGACCCCAGGCTAGCGGTTGTACTGTACTGGCTAGGTTGCTCATCTACTGCTGGGAGACTCGTCGCCCGTTGACCCAGACTAAGCTCTAGGCTGTATAAACATACACACAACCCAATTTTTTTTACTTCACCAAACTATGCAGGTAATACGCCCTCAAGATTACGACTAAATGTTAATATGTCACGAAATATGTCTATTCGTGAAGAATCGATCTTGTTAAATTCCGCTTGTATTCTTATCAATGGTGATGTGACAACGACGATTCCATTCGCAACCTTATACAAAAATAAGATATTTCGATAACTCCCTCTATCAAACAGAGAAGATGAACCGATCTTCGTAAGCAGTCCTTCGTAACTATACCACCTACATCTGAAAAATCGATCGTAAACAATAGCAATAAAACGATTTTGAACTCGCTCGACAAAGCATGATGGCTTAAGGAATTTCAAACAACAAATCCAAACTCAAGTTTTGAGCGAACAAGACAGAAAAATAAGCGAAGGTAACATGTATGCGAACAAAATTGTCTGGTGAAGAGAGAAAGTTCTCCCAAGGTTCTAAGGGAAGTATTACAAGTGACAAACACATTCCGATTAAAATTAAAAGACGTATATATAAAAACTCAAAGATCACGAATAACACTAACACGCTTGATGACGCTGCTGTCGAAAACCTAGCAAAACGCAAGTGGGCCTCGTTTTCTACTAAGAATAAAAGCTGGTTCAGACGCTTACGTCTGAGTGCGTTTGACTGCGTTGCGTCGAGAACCGAAAGCGAGTCACCGGCCCATTTGTGCTTCGTATGAAGCGTGGACTCCAATTCAAGGAATCATCTTGGCACGCGATATAAGCAGCAATGATGTCCTGCTTTCTCGCTGCCGCAACGCAGTCAAACGCAGTCAAACGCAACTGTCTGAACACGCCGATCTCACCAGCCAGTTTGACTACGCCACCGCTGCCGCAAAGCATCGAGGGAACTTTAGTCTTTCTGCGCGTGCGACAACCTCGCTGGAGCTCTGCGCGTGCAGGCCACGAACAGTCTCGTGCACTGTCGATTGCCTCCTGTGAACTAAAGTTATGGCTGCTTCGCGCATGCGTCGAACGCTTGGTTAGATCGGTCTATTGTTTTTGTTTTCAGTTTGTTCAGCAGGAGGTTATTATTGTGACACCACTTAGCCACTTCACACACATCATTCTGGAGAAGTGCGTACTCAGAATGCGAACGGACCTGACGAAACTGTTTTATACCATCCGAAAATAATAGAAATTTAGCATTTTTAACCGAAAACACAATATTATTAACAAAGCACACACGAAAAAAAAAGAAGAGTAATCACGTGCACCACGCAGTAGTGATACACGACTGCACGCGGGTATTGTGCTCATCTCGATCGAAACATACCGTGGCCCAGGATCCCTGGGATCTGAAGCGCGAGCTCTCGCTCCACGCGCTCCGAGCCGCCGTGTTAACGCGGCTCCAAGCCGCAGGATATAAAACATATTCGGCCACCGATCCCCCACACACAGACAACATAATGAACACATATAACGAGCACTGTACATATAACCTTTGAAAGACGTTTTCAGTTTTCCACAAAGAGTAAAAAAATGTATACATATTTTATTGTTACAAAACGAGCCCACATTTCTAAAGTTATTGACTTCATAAAAGTCAGAAAAACGATCACGTGCTAACCCAAGTCAAAAGTTATTTCTGCGTCATGGGTGTTGAGACAGCATGAATCAGACTGCCATAAAAGGAGGCGAGGTGCCTTCCTGCGTTAGAGCTGCACTTTGGCCTTTGCAGTATACGTCTGCTAACCCGGGAGCTTGAGCGTGCATCGTGCATGCTGCAGTGCATCACGCTCATGCGATATTCGAGACCTTCGCATGAGCTTTTGTCCCGGTTTTGTATGTGGAGCAAAAGTTCTTTGCGCAGCGGTAGCGATGATGTCAGAAAGCCAAGCTCTTAATGACTCCTTGAAAAAAAAAGAAAAAAAGAAAAAAGGTACGTAGACTTCAAGGCTTGTAGCCATTGAGGTCCACCCACAATTCTTCCAATAAAAGCCAATCGGAGTTCTGCGTCGTTCTGACGTCACCGCAACCCCTGCGCAAGAAGCAGACGACTTGCTCCCCGAATACACCAAGTCAACTCTCTGACGTCACGACGCTGCGGTGGCGCTGCTGTCGATACTGCGCATGCGTAGACGTTTCCCCTCAGCCGAATCTGGTTTCTGCGCACGGGCAATGCCCACACGCCTCGTGTAAGAAAACGCGGCCCTTGTTTGTAAACAATGTGTCGGTTTGTAACATATTGAAAAAAAAAAACTACAAAAAAAAAACAAAGATGTGCTTTTGTGGGCCTTCACAGAAGATTACTACATCGAAAAACGATAGTATTGCTTGCTTTTTACGAAGGCTCTACTACGGTGTCGTGTCTATTTGGCACGTCGAGCACGGTCATATCGCGCCCGTCGACGCTTTTGTTTTGCTATCTTCTCTTCAGTCCGTTCCTTTCTCTTGAGAGGCATTATGAAGAAGATTGCGGCACATCCGGTGAGCGCCTTGTTTCTGGACCTGCTTATGAGCAGAATAAGGAGGGGAAACTGGCACACGTGCCTCACCCTCCCGCACATGCGCATTTATTTTGATATCTCCACCGCAATTTTCCCAAGGGGGGGGGGGGGGGGGGAGGGGTGGGTGGGGGTTACTGATTTAAAGAATTGGTGCCGTATTTAAAATATTTTGCAGTAGAACGGGTGTAGCGTGAATCATGTACATCGATCCCTGGAAAACGAGCCAGGAATGTTATTTTCTGCATCTCGCGTTCCTGTAATAAAAAAGAAAGATAAGAACGAAGTGTTCTTAATGGTAATGGTCACATAGGATGTTTTCACCAACGCTATTCGATCAACTCCGTTGGCAAACTCCCGCGGAAAGCGTGATCCCTTGTCGTACCCCTCAGCCGGACTAACGCTGTTCGAAGCGCCAACCTTCTTGCTTGCTGCGGCGCGTCTTGCAACAGCAGTTCAAAACAAGACCGCAGCGGGCGAAAAGGATGACGCTTCAAACAGCATTTCCGAATCTAATACCCCTGTTACACGGGCACACTTAACCACGGTTAACTCAGCTTAACTACTGTTGCGCGGCACCACAGATACCGCACTATACTCTCGGACAGCTATTCCATAAGAAGTGAAGAGCGCGCGTGCACTGCTTCGATAGATGCTCAAGATGCTCGAGCGCACGTTCGCCCATAGCTTTGACTGTATAGCCACAGAATGTTGTCGGCAAGTATTGTGCGCTAACTGTGGCTTAGCGTAACTGCAGTTAAGTGTGCCCGTGTAACAAGGGTATAAGGGTTATCAGCGGAAACTGACGCGTGTCAGCGCGTGTCTTAGAAGGGATCACGCTCTCCGTGGGAGTTTGCCAACTGAGTTGATCGAGTAACGTTGGTTTTCACCGACGTAATTTCGTCCACCGTTTTGTTGTTATGAGCAGTCTGGCGCCTGCAGAAAGCGAGCACTCCGAAGATTCGAGTCACACCCTCAAATAGGTTGTACACAACAGCTTATGAGTTTTATGGCGCTGACATGTAAAACAAAATGACGGACTGACGTTATGGGAAAACGCCATAACCACGCTTTGAATCGCTTCACTGCCAAAAAATTTCAAACTTTCTGTCATCACATATAAAAGAAAAAAAAAAAATTAATGCTACGGTATGTAGCATTAAATTTTTTTTTTTAGATTAGACGATGTTCTGTTTACATTTTTGTGTTTTTCCCCAGCCCTCTTTTTTTTCCCCCGAGCATCATTTTCTTTATTTTTTTTCACTTCATTCGCCCTCGCTCTTTTTTTTCCTCTTCTACTTCTTTTATTTTTATTTCTGGGGCTGGGCGTCGATTAAAATTTTAGCCCAATTAATTGCCACCCTTTAATCGATAAATCGATTGCATTGATTTTTATAAATAATATATTAATAAGAATGGCCACGACCCGTCATACCTTTGAAGACTTATTTTACTTTTTGGTACACGGCGCAAAGGACATTTACAATTGAGGATACATTATAGTTTAACGATTCACACATATCTTTGCTCCAGCTCCGAAGACAAAGAAGTTTGTCGACATTTTCCGGCAGAAGCGAGTTTCTTTGTTTGTTCACGATCATGCCTCCTGCGCTGTAGAGTCGCTCACACGGTGTTGGGGTGGCTGGGACACAGATCACCCTCCTACCGATTGGCAACCAGCTCGGGAAGAAGAGAGCCCTGCGCTCGCCACCACTGCTACGGGTCATCGTCTGTTCCTTCTGGCAGAGAACGATAAAGTGACGCTTGGCAGGAGACTGTGGCTTCTTCACTTTCCTCCGAGAAGGCGTATTTTTTTTCTTTTGTGTGTTATCGCGATGAGTGTCCGGCGACATACGTGCCAGCTAGGAAGGCCCTTGCCACACTTGTTCTCGGCGATCTTTGTCGATGCAAGCGAGGCTCCTGAATCGAGGGTCGAGACACGTCGCCATCTCGTAATCGTTGTAGTGCGGTCAAGCGCTTAGCCTCTCATCGATTGAATCCACCAGCCTGGCCTTGAAGTAGGAGATGAAGGCGGAGTCACAGTCATTTATTCCCATTTTATTCTTCAGCAGCTTTATAACTGGAATGAGGACGGACCGTGTTACAAACCTGTTTCCTCTTTAGAGCTCCGTTACCTCAAGAAGGGGTCTCAGTCTCCCGAAGTTGTTCTAGCATGTCCCAGTCGACGTCTGTGAGGCGGGGAAAAGTCGCTTTGCTTGCACTGTCGTCCTCCGTGGCGCGGCGCAAGCCGCGCCATGGGGCAGGCTGTTTATTATTCTGCAGGTGGAATTCTATTTGCTGAAGCATTTTTTGGCTCTTCGACAACAGATGCGTGCTTTGAAAGGGCGGCCTGGTGGTTCGAACTGTGCTTCAATTGACCAACAGTATGGCGACAGGCGACCAGTAGTCATTCTACTCCTGTCACGCTGAGCGTCTTGTGGATGCACAGTTACAGCGTATGAGCTGAGCACTTCAGGCTCTGGAAGCTCGCTCTTTTGTGGTAGGGTACGTGGCCTTGCTGCATGCCCATACGGGAGGAACAACACGAAGCCGGGGTTTCCATAACGAGAAACTACATTTATTAGAGTAGTAGGAATGGGTTGTTAGTATCAAGGTAAAACATTGCCGGAGCGTTCGAACTGCACGCCTCCGTGACCAGGGTTCGTCTCCCCTCTTCTGTGGGCGTGTGCCCTATTTTGTAGGCTTCTGCGTCTGTCTCACGTGCGCTGTTGCGCGCCTCAGATGTTCTCCAGTTTGGGCGGCCGGCAGCGGCCTCTGGCCGTGGTGGCAGACTCTCGCTCCCACACTCTACACCAAGACGAATGTGACGCGCGTTATTTGTGCACACAGCTTCTACCTTTGATTGATTTTCCACGCCATAGCAGCCTCCAAAACCTCACGGGCACATTGTACAGCTATGTGGCGTTCCCGTACGTGTCACCCCTGCAGCGTTGCGAATTCGAGCACCCAGTCGCCGTCAATCCAATGCGCCGTTACACCAAGATAGGCATCAGTGGCAATTGAGTTCCAGAAGTCAGCCGTTAAGCTGATGAAGCTGGTTGCCGAAAGTTCTCCTTGAAGATACTTGTAATGTTCGGCGAGTTCCCGGGACAGCGGGGCATTGACGAGTGCACGCAAGCTTGCCCAGTGTTCATCTGTTTTAATCTCGTGCGACATGCGCTTTATATACAAGGTGTGCAGGGGGCGCCACCTGGCTGTCTATCACATTCCTCCCCCCCCCCCCCCCCCCCCCTAACAAAAATGAGCCAAGGTCCCACCGATTTTCACGGTGAAAAACGCACAGGAGGCTTTCGTGCTCGATTACTTCTCCTCGGTAGTGGAGTACCAGGACTCCTTGGTAGCGGAATGCCAGGAACAGGCTGAGTGTCGTCATGCTGGTATTCAGCTGTTTCGGTTTGAGGTACCGCTTGGGCAGAATCCTCTAGTGGTACAGGCACATTCTCATTAGGAGGAGCGGCCTGATCCACCGGCTCTGGTCGCGGACCCGATGATGCCCTAGCTTGGGATAGGTCAGGACGCAGATGTCCTTCATGACGCCTCCAACACCGACCATCTGGGAGTGCGATATTTGTGATGTGGTCACTTGGAGTGTCGATCACAGTTGCCGGTACCCATGGTGGACCTTGTCGAAAATTTCTCGCATAAACGGCATCACCCGGTTGGACAGTTGGTATCAGTCGAGCACCTCTGTCGTGCGCCATCTTCTGGATGAGTTGTTTTTTCGATACGCTTGACCTCAGGTCCGGGTGAAGTAGAGCCAAAGCAGTCTTCAACTTGCGGCCCATCAGTAACTCCGCCGGAGTGCACCCTGTGGTTTCATGAGGTGTAGTTCTGTAGTTGAGCAGGATTCGGGCCAGCTGACATTGGAAACTTCCATCAGCTGCCTTCTTCAGCTTCAACTTTATGGTTTGAACCGCTCGCTCAGCGGCTCCATTTGACGCTGGGTGATACGGTGGTGTTAGAATCTGCTTTATTCCATTTTGTTGAAGGAAGTTCTTAAAGCTACCGCTTACAAATGCCGGCCCGTTATCGGATACGACGAGGTCTGGTAGTCCGTGACAGGCAAACATCACACGCAGGCAAGGGATCGTGGCTTCTGCCGACGGCGTGGACACAGGAACGACCTCAATCCATTTTGAGTAGGCGTCGACCACGATGAGTAGATATCGGTTCTTCATTGGTCCAGCAAAGTCGATATGAAGACGAGACCATGGCTTTTCTGGGAATGGCCATGGCATCATTGGTGCTGGTCGTGCGAGTCGCTGGTTTTCTTGACACACACGACATCCCCGCACTGTAGCCGCAATGTCTTCATCTAATGATGTCCACCATACATGACTCCTAGCCACGGCCTTCATTTTGGCGATCCCTGGATGACCTTCATGCAAGAGTCGTAGAACCTCTGGTTGTAAGGATCCTGGGATGACGACTCTTGACCCCAACAGGATACAGTTCTCTTGTACGCACAGCTGAGTTGTTCGAGGAGCGTACGGTTTTAAGTCTGGGTCATGCAGCTCAGCTCCAGACCACAAATGATCTCAAAGCTTCGACAAAATCAAGTCTTTTGAAGTGGCGTCAGCCACGACAGACGCAAGTAGTACGCGAGGATAAGCCCCCTCGAGCATAAATACCTCGGCTGGCCGCTCGATGGAACATGGAGGAACTGGCAGCGGCAGCCTACTCAAGGCATCCGCATTTGCAATGTGTGAACCAGGTTTGTACTTCAGTTTGTAGCTGTAAGCCGACAGCATCAGTGCCCAACGCAGCACCCGTGGCGAACAGGTCTCAGGTACAGGCTTGTCCGCAGCAAGCAGCCCCAGCAAAGGTTTGTGGTCTGTGACCACTTCGAAGTCACGGCCCCACAGGTATTGCCGGAACTTAGTCACACCAAATATCCGAGCCAGGGCTTCCTTGTCAAGCTGACTGTAGTTGCGCTCAGCCTGCAGAAGACCTCTAGATGCAAACGCAATTGGTTTCTCAGCACCTGAATCTTCTCGGTGAGCAAGGACAGCCCCAATTCCGTACGGCGAGGCATCGCAGATAAGCACCACTGCTTTCTTCGGGCCACAATGCGCCAATACCGCGGCAGACAGCAGTAACTCCTTGCTCTGACGAAAAGCCTGTTCCTGGTCCGCACCCCAAGTCCAAGGCGTCTTTGCCCCCAGAAGATGGTTTAACGGATGTAGAACGCTGGACAAGTTAGGCAGGAACCGACGATAGAAATTGACCAGTCCCAGGTAGCTCTGCAGCGTTTTTACATCGGTAGACCTTGGAGCTTTCAGTACTGCGTCAGTCTTTTCTGGGTTTTGTTGGAATCCCGCAGAGCTAACGACATGACCCAAGTATTTAACCTGGGGAACCAAGAAATCGCACTTGCACAGCTTCAGCTGCAGCCCAGCTTGCTGCAGCCGACTCAGCACTTGGTTCAGGTTTTCCAGGTGGTCTTGATCGTTTCGCCCTGTCACGAGAATGTCGTCGAAATATACAACGACGTGCTTAAGTCCTTGCAATAGGTTCTTCATCTCTCGTTGAAAGATCGATGGTGCAGAGGTCACACCGAACGGCAGGCGAGTGTACTGGTACAGACCTCGTGGAGTGTTGATGGTAACCAGTTGTGACGACTTCTCATCAAGTTTAACTTGTAGGTATGCATCTTTTAAGTCCAACTTGCTGAATTTCTCGCCTCCGCTCAGCTTAGCAAACAGGTCCTCCACTCGCGGGATGGGGTACTTTTCAGGTACAGTCACAGGATTCACAGTGACTTTGAAGTCTCCACAGATGCGAATCTGCCCATTTTGTTTCAGGACCGGTACAGTAGGGGCAGCCCATTCCGAAGTCTTCACTGCACGTAGGACTCCCTCCCGTTCCATGCGTTGCAACTCCTCGTTGACTTTGTCAAGCATCGCAAATGGAACTGAACGAGGCCTGAAAAACCTTGGTTTGGCGTTGTCCTGAAGATTTATTTTTGCGGCCACCCCCTTGAAAGTTTCTAGACCTTCATCGAAGATACTGGAGTATTCAGCAACGAGGTTCGCAACAGAAGTCACGAAGTTGACATCCTTCGCGTTGGAAAGCTTGATGCCAAGGCCTTTCATCCAGCCACGTCCTAGCAGAGATGGGCAGGTGCCAGGGACAACATACGGGATGTCCTGACATTCACGGTTTTTAAGTCTCACCGTTGCAGTAAGGCTTCCCTGAACTGGGGAAAGTTCACCTGAATAGCTTTTCAGCATGATGCGCGACGGGTCCAGCTGCCTTGATGGAAATTCGCGTCGAAATGTCTCCTCAGACACAACAGACACGCTAGCTCCCGTGTCAAGTTCCATCAGCAATGGAGTCCCGTTCACCGTAACTTCCACTCGGAAAGGTTGGCCGTCGACTGCAGAAGATGTCATTTCCCACATCTCGTAGACTTCTGGCAGTGAGACATCTTGCGACTGGCCCGCTCCGTTCAAGGTGTGGACCGATCTCGGTATTCTAGTGGACGTCGTCGGGCCGCCGGCGGTTGCATCCGCTGTCTTCCCCTTGCACACTCGTGCCAGATGCCCCTTTCCCCGACACTTGTGACAAGTGGTACTTGCATGACGGCACTGTGTGGCGTAATGCTCGCCTCCGCAACGAAAACACGAAATGGTGCCAGTCTTCCACTTCGGGTTCACAGCTGCATCGCGTGACACTGTGTTAGCTGACGCGAGGTTTGGCTGGATAGACGTCGATAGCATCTGCGAATCTTTCTTCGCTGCTTCCATTGCAACGACCGTCTTTTTTGCGAGGTCAAGGGTCAAATCTGGAATCTCTAGGAGTCGCCTTTGTATCATCTCGTCGTTAATACCTCTGACGATGCGGTCTCGCAGCATTCTATTTCGGAACGCGCCGAATCCGCAATCATCCGCCAGCTTGTTCAGACAAGCAAAGAAATCCGCCGCTGTCTCACCGTCATGACGCATCCGTGAATTGAACTTAAAGCTTGCGACGACTTCCGAAGGCTTCGGTGAGAAATGCTCGCCTAATACCTCGAAAATGGTTTCTAGGCTGGCCTCCGACGGTTTGACAGGAGCCAGAAGATTTCGAAGCAACGAATATGTGGCGGGTCCAAAACACGTAAGTAAAACAGCTCGCCTTTTCTCATCCCTGACATCGTTGGCGATGAAGTACTGTTCAACCCACTCCCGGTACTCGCTCCAGTTCGTTTCAGTGTCAAACGGCTCTAGTTTGCCGACCACCGGCATTCCAGAACAGGCGCACGGTCCGACGGCAGCAGTTCAACACTTCCACTTCCTCGTCGCCACTGTAATGTTCGGCGAGTTCCCGGGACAGCGGGGCATTGACGAGTGCACGCAAGCTTGCCCAGTGTTCATCTGTTTTAATCTCGTGCGACATGCGCTTTATATACCAGGTGTGCAGGGGGCGCCATCTGGCTGTCTATCACAATACTCTCTTTGGTGTTGTACAGGCTGTTCACTGAGTACGCGACGCGAAGACAGCTGGAAGGACGGAGAGCTTAAGGCTATCTGAAACACATTCTTCACTCCTGGGTCTTCAACAATATTCAGTGGCCGGCTTGCAAAAACAAACCAAGAAGAAAGGGCTTGGAAGATGCTTTTTTCTTTTTTTCAGAGAAAGGGGCCTCGTTGAGGAGGTGCCGATTGTTGTCTGCGTTTTTGCGGATGATCCTTGCTGCAGCGGCGTACTTGGGTGCTTCGCTCGTAGGTGATACTGAAGCGAACTTACGCTTCCACTGTACGCAAACGCCTTTTTTCAGATGAGGCAGAGGGCTTCCTTCGAGTTAAAAACTTCACCGCCAGAGTTTACTTTAAACCCAAACTTTCCGGCGAGATTGCCTTTCATACTCGTGAACTCGTTAATTTTTACGGGCCGAATACTGGAACAAGTAACGATGGCGTTGTCGGCGTTGCTACCTGCCCAGGTTGTTTGTCTGCTTGTTTGTCTTGCCTGGGCAGGATGTGTAATAAATCCTAAACACATGACGTTTCGCGGGCGCGCGGGGAATAATAGACCCATTGCTAAATCACCCATAGAGTTATTATAATGTACGCTAGAGGTTCAACTGGCGCTAGTGTCTATGCGACTTCCGTGACGCAAATTGAAGCAGACAGCAACCAGTCTACTTTTGCGGTGCTCCTGTGCATTCCAGTGTGAAAACGCGCGTGCATTTTGTCTCTTAGCCGGAAAATAACACAAAGCACTTTGATTATTTGGGTCATACCGAATAGTATGTACCTTAATTAACATTGTAAAAGTGTAATTGCTTTAGCTAGCGCATTTTTTTTATCAGTGAACGATGTTTAACTTCGCTACCTTTCAGTCCCAAACCTGTGTTCCGCAGCAGATATGTAAAAACAAGCAACGATTCAGAGCAAAATTACAATCGAAAGTAATATAGAGTGTGTTCAAGGCTTGCCAGCATTCCGGTGACGCTTATATATTGATAATATGCCAGTCCTGTCACTATATGAAAAATTACCCGTCGTGCATGAACAGATAAAAACATTAAAAACGAACAGAATGAAGTACGTCGGCTACGAAAGGTGTCTCTTCGTATTGTTTTCTTTGCCGGGCAGCTCTTATCCGGCAGTTCTTCTCAAAGATTTCGAGCGTGCCGGTGATATTTTGAACGTAGACCAAGCACCTTCGCACAGAGCAGAAAAAAATATAGCGGTGCTTACTTATTTAAAATCGGAATATATTACATGGCCTTCAATTTATTTTGATCGTTCATGCACGGGTAGTTACTTATCCAGTGTTACTGTATAGTTCTTGCCATCTCTCTTGGTTTTCCACATGTCCTTCGTTCGTTTGGCACGTATATCCCCCATGCTGAAAAGCGCCGACGTCGCGTTCGTGCTAACAGTGTCTAACAGTGCACATAAAGACACGTACGAAGCCGTTTTAGCGCCGTTTTTCATGCGATGAATTTGAACGAAAAACACCGTAATTGACCAATTATTTCGTCGGCCTGTCTGAGAAATTTTCCAAGCTACCTAGTACGTACGATTTATTCAGGATATTTGCTCTTATGATCGAGCGCAGGGAGACAATGCACTCCCCTTTTCCAACAGAAATGCATTAACGGAAGTCAATTTTCGACTGGTTGCTGTCTGCTTCAGTTTGCGCCAGTACACTAGCGCCACTTAAACCTCTAGCGTACATTATAATAACTCTATGAAATTACCCAAGCATCAAGGAGAACGCAGGGGTTGGTGTTTCACGCGCCGCACGTGCTGGCCTCAGCAGTAGTAACTTTTCTAAAGAAAATGCCTAAAACAAATTGCATCTATAGCACGCGCGTTTGTCAACACTTTATTTTGGTTATTTACTTCAAATGTTTTATACGGGGAAGGCGTTCGCGTGTGGCGCGTGGAACACCAATCCCTGCATTCTCCTTGATGCTTGGGTAATTTAGCAGTAGGTTTATGGCGGGCCCGGCTTGTTTGTCTGGCCTCGGTAGAACTGTAATGTATATCCTCGAACACGTGACGCTTCGCGAGCGCGAGAAATGAACCTTGCCCATAGCACCTGCCTGGTAACGGAAAACCGTTCGGGACAGAGCGACCCGATGCACACCACGCAGCGCTTTTCTTGGGTGGGGGTGGAAGAGGGGGGGGGGGGGGGGCGCATGAGCCACCCCTAGTTCGGGTAGGTCGTCCGGGAGAGATCCATGCGCGCGTCCATTCACCTCTCTTTGGTTACCAATTAAAAAACCGATTAACCGGATAAAAATTGATCGCGATTAAAGCTTTAATTGATTAATCGAAAGGTTAATCGATCAATTGCCGAACCCCACTTTCCACGACATGCTTTCTCCCCAATTGGGTCCCAGCGCGTCATGCTTGCAACTGATGTTCTCACGTAACCACCTCCGCTTCGGGTCTCTCCACTAAACAATTTAATTCCCAGTACTGGTCTCGTATTATCGGAATAACTATTATAAAAGGGTGATAGCAAAGAGAAACATAAAAAAGGGGGTGAACGATGCCTCCATTCTGTTGTGCAAGAAAAGAAAAAGATCTCCTGCGTTATTTTTGCGTTTGTAACTTTGAGAACATCTTGGGATTTTCGAGAAACACGATCTTCATTGAGCACCACGAATGAGGAAACCTGAAACACGAATCATTTCAGTTATGCTTATTTGGTACTTGTCATATCTTTCCTACTGAAATCGGCGGTTTGCTTTATTTGACCACACCTTCATATAACCGTATATCCGAAGCGAATTTTTCTTTCGTAAAGAACCCGCTTCGCGTTTCCTTCGCTCTCGAAGCTTCGGTCGTCTCCAATAACGTTCTCGAAAATAGGTTTCTAAATGTAGCGTGCGCTTTTTTTTTTATGACTATTAGTTGTTTCTTCTTGAATTTACGTGCGCCATTTGAAGTTGCCTTAGAGACGGGAGGCAGATATCGTTTCCAACAGCAGACAGCGATAAAATATAGTACCTCCTTGCACGTTGTCCAGTTATTCCTTTTGTCGTAGCCGGCAATGGTGGACCTTTGCTCGCTACCGCTGTAATGTAACGCCTTAATGTATTTTGCACTATCTTTATTTGTTGAATATTGTTGTCTTTGCAGGCAAAATAATAATTAAAAAATAAGGGGGATTGTGCAAACGAGGTGATGAGCGATCATACTGAAAACCATAAAGACGAGGGTACACAAAATAGGGGCCAAACACAACACCGCCTCTTTTAGAGATGATGTTATGTGTATGTGTGTTGTCTATGAATAACCAACTAGCACAAGGGCATGCCCTTGGGCTACTTTGTTTGTCCTCTTTCTTGTGTCCTTTTGTCTCGGGATCTTTTAGTAGGAAGGTGATGATTTTTTAGAGGGGTCCTGAAACGATATCGGGTTGGAATATTCGTGACTTTGCAGTGGCGCACTGGTCCTAGTCTGGCCTAAGCATACTCGCACAGACCGCCACTGATTCAGAAGCTTTTTTTGTCGCGGTGAAATTCCGAGGATAAAAAAGATTATTTATTTCAGTCTTGCCTTCGTGAAGCTTGATGACGTGATTGTGAAATCGAAACGACGCGCCTGACGACAGTCGAGCGCGGCTCATGGACTGGACACGAGAACTGCGTGAGCACTCGGCTTCGGCTTTTAACAATCAATGCCTCGGTGGACACTCGAGTAGTGGCTCGTGTCCAACCACTCCGGTGATGAGAATAGCCGGACTCTAACAATGCCTGGAGCTCAGCAAGCGTTTTCTACTTTGCCAATTTCAGCGCGTGGCTATGATTAATGTCGGCGGCATAGAATAGGCATTAGGCCACGTGACCGCTTGTTCTGGCTCCGAGCTGAGGGGATGAACCATGCTTATATTTCTTGAATTTTTTTTAACGATTGCCATTGCCTAGAAAAAACAATTAATGCAAGTTTATCCAGTAATTAACGTTAGGGAGTGATTCCAGAGATAGTAGATAACTAGTTTCATGACTCCTTCAATATATTCTGAACGAACCTTATTTTTTTAGTAAAGTACTTTTCAGTTAAGAAATAAGTGCATCATATTACACGCGCAGTTAATAAAATATATATTCTTTTAGTCGCGTCACCGAAATGTTGAATAAGAACGAATAATATTGGGTCTCACAGGTTTCCTTATGGGTTCTGAGTTTTCCTAATCTCACTTTCGCCGCGTCCCCGACTGGATTCCACGATGTCACGCCTTTTTACGCTCATGGCGAAGTCATAGCCAACAAAGAAGCTATGCGATAATACGTCGTCGTATAGGCTAGTAAGACGGTCATGCCAGCACTTCGAAGACAACGAGGCATTAGTGCTGAGATTCTGTCATCACCTAAAATAAGCCTCATTATATATATATATATATATATATATATATATATATATATATATATATATATATATATATATATATATATATATATATATATTGAGTAAGCGTTCAGGTAGGATTCGTGTACGCAGTAACTGATCACGACTCCGAGCTGAGGGCTCACGCAACCCTCGTGTCTGATGTATGCCCTCCATTGGCCTTCTTTTTGTGACGTCGGAAGGTGAGTACTGCGGCCTCGTTAAGTAAAAGGCATTAGTTATAGGCAAAAAGGAGGAAGAGGCAAAGGGTAAAGGAGGTACAACATGACGTAAAATATTTTTGGCGAGTGAAAAAAAAAAAAAAAAAGAATGGCTCCAAATGGCATGGGGATAAGAGATAGGATGAATCGAAACGTGACGAAACACAATTGTAGTGCGAAGCGGCGAGGTTCGGATCGGAATGATGGATAGGTGCTCTATATCTATAGACGTTTGCAAGCGCGGCCTCTGGGCGCCGCCATTTTTCTGCTGGTGTGGATAGACCGTCTGATAATCAAGCATTAATGCGGCCGTGGGTATGGTTTAGCAATGCTCGACTATCAGACGGTCTATTCACACCAGCAGCAAGAGGCCGTACTTGCAAACTTGTATAGTCAATGACAACTTAAAGAACACAGGACGTGGCGAGTTTCGTGCGTCGAGTTAACGATTCTCAGACATTGCGATTGCAACAGATTCTACCGATAAGAAGGTCAACAAATGAATCACGAAGCGAGAAGCTCGAACACAATAGGCCAGGTCCTGCGTTTTGGACTATACTAGAACGCTTCGATTTGGAACAACGCGTCGTTTAACAGCGATACACATTACGAGAGAGCCCTTGAAGCGGCAATTATGAAAGCAAACCGCGCACGCAAAACAGTGTGGTGTCTCAACGCCTGCCGGCGGGCGCGGCTTCCTTTTGAAAAGGTCGAGAGAGCGCCAGCCAGTGACGTCAGAGCCGTAACGTCACGCTGACGTTTCCATCCGGGTTACCCAAAGCGCGTGGGAGTCGCCATCTGACGACCGCGGGCGGAGTAGAGCTTTCAGCTCTCCGTGTGTTTTTCCTCCCTTCGCCGGGTGTTTGGCGACGACTTGGAACCGACGTTCCGAACGCGGAGAAAAAAACCGACGGGGAAAACAAAAACGTGGACTCCCATGTAGTTTTTCTTTCTTTCTGCATCGTCTCCACGTTCAGCTCCGAAGATGGAGTAAAAAAAAGGAAACATTGGATTCCCTGCATCGGGGGCAAGATGCTGGCAGCAGCCGCGTTCCTCTTCCTAGTCGTCGCAAGCGGCTGCTCTGCGGACGGCAGTGTCGGTAAGCCTAACCCGCTTCGTGTTCCTATCCTCCGGCCTGTACGCGATCGGGCACCTGGAGTCCGCGTCTCGCGGTCGAGTAGCAGCCGTCGGACGGACTCGCCACGATGCCAGATGCCTCTCACGTCTCGCGACCGTTAATCGAAAGGGAACTCGACGCTTGTCAGGGGCCCCGTGGCGCGTTTTGAGTACGGTACGCCGTTCGAGCGAAACGAACCCGACAAGCGAGCACGTCTATCGTGGTTTCGGTATCATCGGTTCTCGGCGCCTCAATAAACGTACGGTGAAACAGCGTACGACTAAACCGTTAGCATTACTGTCAGCATTTATTTTGAGCCACCGTAATCATCGTGTCGGATGGTAGAATGAGCTAGTGTTCTGAACAGCAAAATGTGAGAAAAGGACTGTTCAGTGAGCCTGTCTAACCGTAAACTCAAAAGTTGAGTTCGAAAAAAACAAAAAACAGTGGCGTTACATTTTATATTTTTAGAGGTGAAATAGGGTAGGTACTGAAAGTCACTGTTGTAAACACTTGGCTGGAAAAGATTGCCGATAAAGCGTGACTGAAAAGAGTGGTTCTAGTCAGTCGCAGTTGGCGATCTGGAAAAAACTCAAAGGTCAGCGGAATCAATGGCAACTCCATATGGTCGTCCGTGGAGCACTTTCAGTCAGCTACAGGTATCAGCTGCGCTCTTGATTGCGAAAATTTCGCTTCTCTGCAAGGTTCTTGTTGTTTGCGGGTTTGTTTTGTTTGAGATGTTTGTACGTGTGAAGCGGTCTAAAGTATGGTCGATCGCACGCCATATCTTTGCCGTTGCTTGAGGAATAGTCGCAGAAGCGTTTGTCTACGACTGTTTCTAACTGCAGCTCTGCACGTGACAAAAAAAGTAAAAATAAAATTCACGTGCATGATATCTTGTTTTAACGTGTGTTGGTGCGTAGCGACCGGCTTCTTGCTATTAGGTAAGTTTCGCATTGCTTTCGTTGATATGTGATTGAACATTCACCATTTCCTATACGTTGAGAACAATACGGTTTACATTGCAATGTTTTGGTACTGAAGTCACTTAAATATTTCTTATTTGAAATATATGGAAGATGTATTTAAATGTTTTATAGCAATAAGAGCAGTATACATTTACGCTTTGGTTTTTGAAGCCTCACGATTGCGAACAAATTTTTTGTTCCACATCAGAAAAATCAGTCGTAAGCGAAGAAAAAGAAAATACGTATAATTGCTATAAGGCATTTTGTTCCTCGTGTTATAAAAACAAAATGCATGAACTGTGAAAAGTATCAAACGGTGATTGATTTGGTTTACAAACAAACCACTTCTGTGACTATTTCTAATACGTATGCCTACAGTGTCCCATGCAGCAGCAGTGTTTTTTTTATGACTCTAGAAGGATAAAACTGGGCAGCACACGTTCCCACGTTAACAAAGAAGAACGACAAGGAAGTAACAATAAAATAGACTGTGTAAGAAATACAAGAGAACAGCAAAACAACAAACCACGAAAAATAAACAAAAAATGTATATATTTTCACTTCTACTTCTTATACCCTACTTTATTTTTTTGGCCTCTATTCATTATACTTCGAAATAAAAAGAAGCAGCCCTATTCGTTTTGAGGTGTAAATAACATACGTCGTATAAAAGGTAGTACCGAGTGAGATAAGATTACTTTGTAATGCCTCCTGAATCGGAACTGTTTTTCTCATGGTTGTGATAAAGTGGTCTGGTTTTCCCTACCCTTGTGTGTCCTTCATCCCATGCTTCTTCAGTACGATCATGTATTGACAGCTCGTTCGGTAATTATGACTTCAATTAGAATACACCATTAAGTAGAAGAATAGACAAGATTGAAACACCACTGAGGGCATTGGTACGTATCTCCCCCTCCCCCTTTTCCTATATATGTACATATATACTTCATGTAAGTATTTGGCAAGCATGAGACCAACACTTTTGTTTCTTTTGTTTTTCATAACTCGCCGTTGGCCGGTCGCTCCATGTTAAAAATACTAACGAATCGTTGGACCCCCCCCCCCCCCCCCCCTTCTCTCTCTCGAAACCGATTCCCTCTTTCAAGGTAAAGGTCGCCCACCCGTGACGTACAAGCGATGTTTTTTGTCTGCTGTCTTCATAGTTTCTCGCTCTCTGGTAGGCTTATCATCGATCGCGTGTTGTAAAGGAGCCCTTCGCCCCTCCCCTCCTTCCCCCGGCCTCTCCTCGTCCCCCTCTTCCCCTCACGTGCGGCTTTCCATGTTTGTCTCTCCATTCCAATATGTCCCCGCTGCACCCACGCGAGAGGAAATCATACGGACAATGTCGCCGCGGCACGAACGGAGATCCCCACGAAAAAACGAATGAAACGAAAAAAAAAAAGATCGATAACCGAGAGCTTTAGCATAAGCGTTTCTTAACGGCATGTTTGATTAGCCTCGGTAAACACCCCGTGAACCGCGTCAGTAAGGACGCCAGCTATATAGTAATGATTTGTGTCGCGTGCATGCTTAGAGAGCGGTCAGTTAGACAGCCCCCAATGGGTGTCCGGAGTCCCCGCTGTAGATGAGCCATTCAGCCGGTGCAGTGCAACGGCTAGCCCGGGGGTCTTTAACGTTCGTCACGCGGTAGCGATGCACGACCGCACGCCGGTACGATCTTCAGCCAGACTGAAACGGGCCTCGAATGGCGGGGATCGAACCCCAGCGCCTCCGGGTTCAGCAGCGCGAGCTTTCGCTCCACGTGCTCCGAGCTGGTGTGCGCTAGCCTATAGCCCTCTCGGTCATTAATCGTCCGGGTTATAGACAGTGAAAGGATGAAAGAAGCAGGACGTGTCTTTAGGATCCACGACCACCTGCACGTGCCCATCACCTTACACCGCGCTTTGGTTTGCGCGTGCACGCTCGCGTGGTTCTCGAGCCGCCGAAATGTTATTGAAGGTAACGAGCTTGTGCTGAAGGTGGGACAACCGAGAGGCTTCCCAGCCGTTCTCGTCCTGCCAGTGACTAAAGCGCTTTCTTAAAACGTCGTATATTCGAACTTTCCAATACTGTGGCTTCTTTAGACGCGTGGACGCGCGACTACCGTAAATTGTCTCATCATTTCCATCTCGACAAATGTCACTCGTCTTGCGTAATCTCGAGCGCTATAGACTCCCATGTCTGGGCCATTTCGACGTTGCTGATTCTTTCGTGCTGGTGTATTTCCGTAACATAAAATATCAATTTCCTCGACTCTAAAATTAAGAAAAAGAGCGTTTACGCAGCCACCTTGATGCTCTGAGATTGGACACGTGTGCATCGATAACGTCTATATTGATTTAAAGTTAAAATAAATTTCTGTCCGTGATAACTGGCAGGATTAGAACGGCAGTGATGTACTTCGTTTTTTTCCGCCACCTGCGCGAACTTCCTACTTAGGATGACGCTTCGGGGTCTCGTGACCCCCGAGCGTGCACGCACAGACAATGCGCGGTGGAAGGCATCGAACGCTCGCTGGAAGACGGGAGTTTGAAAAAAATAAATACGTCGCCTACCGTTTTCATTTTGTCAGTGGTTATAAAATGTTACAGCCGCCACTTGCTTTTAAGAACCAACAACCATAAGCGGTTCACAATCCCTTTTTGCATTCGAATGTTCGGCTTCTCCTTTAAAAGGCCAAAAGTGCAGAGAAGCCAGCTTGTCGTTGCAAGCCCTCAAAGCCGTAAGCGCCTTTGGACATCCCACACTGCAGAAAAGCCAGCTTGCCGGTGGAGGTCATAGGCGCTTTGTGCTTCTCCTTTAGAAGGCTAATAGTGCAGAGAAGCCAGCTTGCCGGTGCAGATCCTAAGCGTTTTTCACGCTCTCGCACCCGCCCAACACCGAGCCGTTGGAGCTGAAGATGTTTTGGGCAATACCATTGTGCCTGGATCGCGCCTCCGACTGGTGTGTTTAGCGTCCTATCCCGCCCCCAAGTCGAAGGTGGTCCAGAAGTTGCATCAAATGACGTCACAAAACTCCCAGTGTCATGCTGTAAGATGTGGCGATCCTGGCGGGTGGTCGTAGAAACGCTGTCGAAACGTAGGAGCGAACGCGATTGTCGCTGTCGACTCGGCGTCCCAACTCCTGGCATCCCAAGCTTCTGTGCACTGCCGAACTGGAGACCGACCTGCAGCAGAACAGGCGTCTTCCACATCCACCACCGCTGCTGGGACACCGCCAGGATCGCGACCGGCGACACCATGACGTGTCTGTGACGTCATCAGGCGGAAATCGAGGGACCAGTTTTTTTGCACACGGTATACACAGCAGTCGGAGGAGACGCGTTCCAGGCACCAGAGCGATACGATCAACGTGGGGCCGCGTTGAAAGGCGGTATAACCTCGACACTCCATTCTTCGATTATTTCTTGTGGGCGCCGCCATTTTGGTGCTTAGCGCAGAATCGGGATCAATCGGCGATCATTACGATACAAAAATGCGATTTCCCGAGCTTTAGATACAGGTATCGGGAAGCTCGTGCCATATTGTTTCCCTTTCTCGCGGACTGTTTTAACGTTTTTCGAGGACGGAGAATCATTTCCTGCGATTTTAGATAAAATTTAAGATAACTGGCAGCATTAATTTCAAGAACCTAAAAGGGCCGAAATGCCGTTACTCTGAATCGCAGCTTTCTTATTGGCTCTAGTGGGATCACAAGAAAAAGCAAGAAAACCCAGAAGAAGAACAACGGCAAAGGCCACTTATGGTTTCGCCCACAAAAAGCTGCCTTCAAGCGTGTGTACCATCTGATTCAGACTCGAAGAAGTTCCTCATTTTCTTATTTGCTATGTTCAGATGCTCTCTTCTTTGTCCTTGGCATCCTCCCCCACCTCTTTTTTTTCTGTTTTTTTTTCCTTCGGTATTTACTTCGGTTCGTTCGCTCGGTATAGCACCGCCTTCTTCTGCGTAGGTTGGCGCCGCATTAGGTGCCGTTTGCCGTTTCTTTTATTGGATCTCGCAGACAGTAGGCCGCTAGAGGATGCCCAAAAGCGATCCCGGTGTTTCTCGGGGGAGAAATGAGAGAGACAAAAAGTGTGGGAAGGGTGAATAATTAATCGACGGCCTCCAGTGTGCCGTACGTCAGCGCAGAACGGCTCTCCTGTTAGCCAAATTGCTCGATGTGGGACTCATACATTTGGGAATATGGATATCATGTTTATCTGCTTCTTTTTTATTTGTTTCCCATGTATTTCCTTTGGGGCTGCGTGTCTTTTTTTTTTTTTGACGGTATTGCCATTATATCGGCCTGAGATGGGGTTGTCTATAGTCGCTGGTAGACTCAGAAATGCATGGCGTGGCGAATTCATGCATCTTAATATTGTAGCGGCTAATGAGATTGAGATGTTAGTGGGTAAGAACGGCGAAAAAAAAATAGGAAGCAAGAGCGAACCTAATAATCAGAGCCCCGCGTTCCTTAAGTTGTCAGGAACTATGCGGCGCGCAAGTTCGTCTGCTTCTTGAGCAGGATTTGCGTTGACGTCAGAAGAATGCCGAGTTCTGATTGGCTCTGAGGGAGGGATAGGGGGTAGACCTCAATGCTAGCTGCCTTGAGGTCTACCTCCTATCTTCTAAATCGGAGCCAATGAGATCTCGGCGTCCTGACGTCAACGCGACCCGTGCTCAAAAAGGAGAGGAACTTGCGCGCCACATAGCTTCATTCCGATCGTCTTCAATGTCCGGTGTCTTTCACCGGTGTAATGTCTCACCTGTGCTGGGGCTCCTGAAAACTCGGGTTTAAATTTTGTTTCCTTACATCTGGAAACACCCACCATTGTCTCTGTTGTGGTGCAAAAATAAAACACACAAAATTGAATTTCTTTCGGGTACAAACGTTTTCAAAGCGGACCAAATTTGCAGCAATTTATTACCTTTCCGCGCCTCAAAGGAGCACAGAACCTCGAAAACTGTGACAAAAAGTCGAGAGAAAGAGAAAGAAAAAAAGCTTGCTTCGGTGACGATAATGTTGTTCCGTCTAGCAAGGCAGCAAGCTCTCGTGCGACTCTAATGGCAAGATTGAATAAAACGAATGAAATAAAAAAAAAGTGAAAAATGTCGCTTATAGTTGCGTATATACGGAGCTCTCTGGAGGCACCTATTGTCATAAAATTGTATTTATGCATTCAAGAGCAGAGGATAAAGTTCTTCAGCTGCTTCGAAATGTGTTTGCGTGGCTTTGGACCCCTTCTCCCTCGCCCACTTTAAAGTCATATTCATATAAAATGTGAAAGTTATAAAGTGTGCGTCTTAGAGGGTTTGAGACGGGCTTTCACCACGAAGGAGCTTTTGCTAGTTTTTTTTTATATAAAAAAGTTAAATGCGAAAACAAAAAGAAAAGGGGGGGGGGGGGTATACTACTGGTTTGTCAAAATGTAAGGGACGCTGATTTGTCTCCGAGGCTGTGCGCTTTTTTAATGCCAAATGGAGCCTGCGTGAAGTTCGACAATTGCACGAGCTGGTAATCGTTGAAAGTTTCAAAAGTATGATTTGAAGGGGTTGAAAGTTACGATTGAGGCTGCCATCCTAAATTATAGTTACAGCTCACAAATGTTATAGAAACTTGAAAAGAAAAAAAAAACACTTTAGTGACTATTAATGTCGTCACAGCTTAGAGTAGTTTAGATACTTATAGATAGTTACATCATAACTCGTGTCCGTTTGTAGTCCATGGCAGGACGAGAGAAGGCAGGGAGGAGTTTCAGTTGTCCCGCCTCCAACGCGAGACTTCCACCTTCGATGGCGCTTCTGCGTCTTTCGAGCTTTGAGCGTGCACCAAAGCACGACAGAGGGCAACGACCGCGTGTTGGAGGCCGTGCAACCAAAGGAGATGCCCTATCTGTCGTTCTCATTTTCCCTGTGTCTATAGTACGACGGATTGCGAGTGATTGCGTGCGAGAAAAACTTGGGCAAGGAGGAACAAACCACCGCGTGAATGTGGGGTAAGTAAGTGTTCGTTGACCGTCACATTATACATGCTCCACCTCACACGTAACTCTCAGAGCTATCGAAGGCACTGGCACGAGAACATAGCTTAGTACATAAAACTTAAATAATACAAAATTCATAAAAAAACAACCTTTTTAAAAACACACGCTACAAAAAAAAAATCTAAGACCCTGATTTTTTTTTTGAGCTTGCGTTTTTGGAGATGAAATTTTGTCACAAAAAATATAAGTACATGCCATTTTGCGAAGCTCTAAGCCTAATAACTTTTTATCTTTACACGTGAGTAGAAGAGAAGTGAAGTCTTCGTATTGTTTTTTTACTTATTTATTTATTTCAAATACTGCCAACCCTTGCGGGTTATAGCAGGAGTAGATACAGTAACACATCAAACAAAATACAAGTGACACAAGAAATTATACATAGAACAATTATTCTCACAGTTGCAACTACTCGTCAGCAAACCAGTTCATCTACTTTTCTTCAAATTTTTCAACAGACGTGACGTCCGAAAAAAACACTTGGGGGTAATTTGTTCCATTCTTTTATTGTTTTGACAAGAAACGAATATTTAAAAATGCCAATATTGGGCATAAATGGGTCAACTGCCAATTCATTGTTTAGTCGTCGAGACCGTCTTCCAGGAGATCTGATATACGTTAATATAGATGTAAGTGTAATGTGTCATAGGAGATGAACAGAGACAAAAATAATTAGGAACAACAAAACAAAAGTTTATTATTATTCCGGGAGTAAGACAGCGCCGGAAATTACAGTACATGAAAGCCAATTACTTAAAGTAACTACGTAGCCTAAGTAGGGTAATTGGAACATATATTTGATTACGTCTGACGCTAAAGTCGGTCACATACTTTTTTAATCTTAATGTTACAATCATTATGCAGAGTGCACGAACGAATCGATAACAAACTACGTACCCTTTATTTAGCCTCTTTCGTTGATTGGAATATTGAGTTACATAGGAATTGGGAATTTTAAGGCTCGCTTCATCTTATCATATCAAGCAGCGGAAATAGAGGAAACACGAAAACGTTAAGTTGGCGGTTCGCTTTTTTTTTTTTTAAACATAAGTTTCGATTGCATTTATGTTTTACGACAATTATATTTAAGGAACTTTTACCTTCTCCAGTATTCGCTTACGTACGAAAAGAATGCAGAGCAATTGGTTATCAACGAACAGAAAAGAAATGCGAGACAATTAAATATATAAAGTTTAGCTCACCTGAGCTGTGCATACTTCATTCATTAATATGTAATGAAACTAATGACAGTCATTCATTCGTGATTCTGTCGATTACTGTAAACATTTATCAGTGTAGGTGGATATATGATTTAATAAATTGAAGAACTGATATAAAACGCAACAAAAAGAGAAGCGCACTATGGTGTGAGTCTCTTTGTCCTCGTCGTTTTGTGGCACATTTTCTTTATAAGTCACGTTATCAACTAGCTTCCAATTAATTTTGCTGATACGAAAGAGGCTATTCAAAACCTTATTGTTCGTATTTTCTTAATGGCGTTACATGAGAGTACAGTACGTCTTCATGCGATCCTAGCTTATACGTGATACAAAAAACAACCACGTGCAATTGCTTTGAACGTGACGTGAAAAGCTCTTCCGCCTCGTTCAAAAGTGTCGTGTTTTCTTCTTTGTTTTCTTTGAGCGCTCTAGTCACTGATAGCTTAAGAAACGCAAGGCGTAACTTACTATGTTCACGCTTCTTGCCTCGTGTTTGACCGTTTCGGATTTCTCTGTGGTGAGGCAGCAATGTCATTGGCTGCTGGTATCGTTACGTCCTGCGTGTCTTGAGCTTTCGGTGACTGATTCGATTATCACGCACAATGCGAAAGATGCATTTTCTAATATTTACCTACTTGGCCACACGCGCTGCACTTGATTGACGAAGAAGGGCAGGTAGATACTGGAGAGAGAGTTTTAGCATAGGCCACACATAATACGCGAACGAGATGAGTTTGATACGACTACTTCTTTTGTAAAGTTTTGATCGTTTGCGCTGGCAACCAAACCCTAGCGAATTTGCCACGCGGAACGACTATTTAGTAAATGCGTCGGAGTTGCTGGCGGGAACACGTGACACAAATGCTATAAGCCGAACTCCCACTGCTCGGACATTGTACAAGAATACACGGCTGCAGACACGATGACAGAAGGATTTGAGAACACGCGTCAGGCATTACCGAAGCGTGGTCGCTTCATAAATATGTATTCTTCGAACATGACAGTTTTTGTATGACGAGTGTCTTTTTAGACTTAGGCTAGGTGACGCAAGCTACCACCCGTTAGAAAGGGTGTAGCCATTTACATCCATCCATCCATTCATAGTATCACAGGGCAGTCATTCGAGGAAGAAACACGCCCCGGTCAATGTCTGATGACTGTCTCTCGTATGATGCATTATCCGTGCGACCGCCATAGATTGAGTGACGACGCAATGATTCTCTGGATGTTTCGTGCCGAACGAGGGCGTGTTGGACCGCTACGTTTAGTAGCTGAATCTTTTTCTTCCTAACGCAAAATTGACTTTTTTTTACCGTTGGGTTTCGTTTTGACGGCAATGTGACAGATTACTCAAGTATTACCGTAGTGTGGCAAAGATAAGCAGAGTGTTCGTGAGGACGGACACAAAGAAGCTGTGGATTGCGAGTTCCGGATTTCCACGCCGAGTTGCACCTTAATATTTCGGTTTCGTTACTGCTACGAACTCCAACGCTATGATTGGACGAGGAGCAAAATTGTACGTGGAACAAATGTTGCCGGCGAGAATATGTTATGCGGACCTTCTATGTCTGTTTCTATTCTGGTTAATTTGAATTATTTTAATCGTTGCACGAACACAATGGGAAGGGGGGGGGGGGGAGCAAGAGGCGGGAGTGGTAAGTCTTAAGATGCAGTTTAAACGTTGTTATACATTCCTCACAAACGTAATCTTTTTAAAACAAAACGAACGATTTCTTTGAATCTCGAAAAGGCGTCAAAACATCACGAAGGCTGGATCTTTCTAGGACGAAAAGAGGGGACCGCGGTTGTAGCAGTTAGTATCTTAACTTAATTATGTTGCGGCTTGTATATCTTGAGTTGATATGCCTTTAAGGAATAGGAACAGTTAGATGATGACAAATATCAATAAATTTAATAAAGCTAAAATGTAACTAAGTTACGAATGCCCTTACACGCTTACAAATGTTTACGCGTATGCAATGTATTTATTTATTTATTTATAATACGTCGAAGGTACATTTCTGGACATTACACAAAAAAAGGGGGGGGGGATTTGGTCAGATTACAGTATAATCAACAATAGGTACATGAAAATTCTTCTTTTTCCGAAGTAACTTTACCTACAGACACATATGAAACAAAATACTGTCCGATTTAAAAACGTTCTACCGACACAAACTAACAACGCACGTGCAGTTCAATAAAGTCCGTACAAGATTGTCCGTCGGATGTTTCCATCTCATATTTGCAGCAAAGCGTGTGCACACATCTACAAGACGGCGCTTGATCTTCTCTCTGTCCTCGCCGTCGTTTAACATCGCTCTAGGCTATGCAAATACACAAGGAGCGATTTCGTTCGCGTCACGAACCGAGTGAAGCGAGCGAGCCCGAGCCTATTTATATCGAGCATGGTCCAAATATCCGGCACGAGTGGTTCGATTCGATGGGTCGAACACGGGGAACATACTTACGTCGTCCGAAAAAAAGCAGGGACCGAACACGGCCCGTGTGTCACTCGTCTTCTACGTTAAGTGGGTTCTCTCCCCTTGTGTGCGGAAAGAAACTTGCAGGCGCGAACAAAAAAGAAAACAAAAACTTGTCGGGCTTTCTATGCCAAGGTTAGACTATCTTTTACCGAGCACCAAGTAGCACGCCAGACGATAGCCCAACTTGGCACAAGCTTGGTAGTCTTAGGGGCCTAGCTTGGGCCTAACACGGTTTTGCTCCAAGGCGTTAGAAAGCGCCATAGTGGTACTTTTCTTTGGTATTTCTATGGCTTTTTTCTGGCTCGCCATATAAATGCCAAAGTGCCAGACGTCAGCAAAAGGTGCCACGCATCAGCGAAAAACCAGCAGCAAAGTCTAAATCTGGCACTTGCTTTGGCGATTTAGGCCTAAGGCTGCCATATATGACAGCCGAACTACCAGGAGCCTAGCCTAACTTTGGCACTCGTTTGGGAAATTAAGAAAAAAAAAAAAAAAAAAAAACTCAGACTGTCAAAGAAAAAAAAAAGAAAAAGAAAAAAAAAGAAAAAAAAGGTCACTGAGTGTAGTTTTATTTTGGCTTCTTCGGGCTTTTTAAGGCTCTAAATTTATGAACCGAAGCAAAAGTTTGGCCCAAGAAGAACTCGGCTACCCGGAGCCGCATCTCGCCCTGGTCTTGTCTGGACGACTTTTGAACAGGCGGCGGCTGTTCCGGTGATTGTAAGGACTCTCGCTCGCGCTCGGAAACTATACACGTCAAAGTTTTGTACCTACGCGCTGCGTAACCAGGAACAAGGTCTGAAAGTCAGGCTTTGCGCATTCTTTATTTGGAGGTCGTTTTGTACCTTGAACAAGAATAACCTATTTATTTTAAGTTAGTTTTTTTTTCTAACGCAGACTGTGGTATTTTATTATATGGCTGATTCTTAGCTTCTTAGTGTGACACACACGTGTAAGGTAAGAGCGACTCACGAGCGCTGCGTCAGCGTTCGGTGGAAACTCGTGTCCTTGCTGATGGAACACGAGATTCCAAAATGAACGCTGACGCCGGACTCGTGTTCAATCTGCGCCGCGCTAGTCTCCGGTAGGTGGCGTCCGAAACACAGCTCTGCGGTCTCGGTATTTAAACGCAGTTTGAGCGAGCATACTCGCAAATATGAAGTGAAAGTGCGCGGAAGACGCACGGGAAGAAGACAAGCACGTGCTTCGGAGAAGACGGGGAGACTCGAAATAGTGGTGTAAAAGCTGGGGCGTGCAAACGCAACAAGAGCGAACTTAGCGATCCGCATACACAGAAGCTCTACACGCGCGAACACGGATCCGACGTCACGTCATTGCGGTGATGGTGCTCTTCGCAAAGCGCATTCGCAGAAGCGCTTTACCTCATACGAATAGCGTTTCTGCGCTATTCTCACACCCGGCATGGGAACACGCCGGCTTGTTTGTAGACCAACAGCGCGTTGGTCTACAACTCCGGCAGGTCCTTTTTCTCATACAGCAAGGCTACGTACAGGTTCATCCGGGCGACAGCGCCACAAAGAAACAGACAGCGCATTCTGTTTTCCCGCGTTTTTTGCTATGATAGTGCAATAAAGGGGGGGGGGATTTTTTTTTATGCCACACACCGTCTCGTTTTGCTGTTCTACTGGGAGGGCATCCTTTCACCTCATTTGAGCACTCACTCGATTCTATTCCAGACACCGGATGTTTAAAGCAGGTCTAGTGTCATTCAGGCATAAATTGCACATCATGTACCACTCATACATATAAAACGTAACTACACATGACCTACCTTGTCAGTACCTCCATCGCTAGGGTTGCGTAACATATCATTTTATTATTGTTATCATCACCGTAATGATAAAAATCAGCGCCATCATTACAAATTTTTGGTATTCACGCGCGGTTTAATAGTTTTT
The DNA here is from genome assembly GCF_016920785.2 of Ixodes scapularis. NCBI lineage: Eukaryota > Metazoa > Arthropoda > Arachnida > Ixodida > Ixodidae > Ixodes > Ixodes scapularis. The sequence continues at coordinate 62,275,992 of NW_024609880.1, read as the reverse complement.
GTTTTTGTTTTTTAATACCACTTGTCTTTTTTCATTCTTAGTCTAAAGAGTTTTTACTATTCTGGTCTACGTATTCCCTCCCTTTCTGTCTACATTGCTCTCTCTCTTTCTTTTTCTTCCTTTCTCGCTTTTTATTCAAGTGTCTCTAATGGTAACATAATTTTAACTGGATACGGATGTCAAAAGAGGAACAAACACAGACCTCTCCGAGTGTGTCCCTTTGTGTGTTTTTTCCCCTTTTGTGTCGTTCGTTCGCCTCCGGTTTAAATTACTTGTAACCTTAACCAGCTCGACTGTTTGTTAGCTTTGCTTTCCCTTCTTGTTCTCTATCGCTTTCCGACTATTTTTTACTCTCTAAGAGAACAAAGACGTTTTCACTCACAATTAATCTCTGTCTTTCTCACCCACGTTTTTTCCACGTTTCCGCTGTTCTTCTACTCCTTCCCCTTTTCTCGCTCTCATGCTGAAGGCAGATCCCTTTTTTTCCCCAGGGCCACCTGATCTCCACGTGCCGCCTCCAGCTATCGTATTTCGCTCTAGCCTTTTCGTGCTCTCCGTGTTTTTTCATGTTCCAACCTTTGCTTTTTCTGTTGTTCTCATTTTTGTGTCGCTCTCTCGATAGTTGCTCTTACCCACTGCCCGACGTTACCTTCATCATTCTATACTCCGTTTCGCCTTACCGTGAAGCGCAGGGGACGCTACTAATGGTCGCACCCAATCCAATTCCGCGTGAGTTTCACGTGATCTTCGCTAATAGTAGTGCACCGACGCCCGATGCGCGTAGTCACGTGTTACTTTCTCAGCGCTGAATTGGCCTGTGTGGCTCGTAGCGTCCGCTTCGGTCCACGGTAAAGTGGAACTGAGTATAGACGCCATTTTGTTTCCCTTGTTACTCTGTCACGCTCCTTAGATGATGTTTTCTTTGCTTTTCCTTTTTTGCTTTCCGTTGTATTTTTTTTTTATTTTGCGTCGTTATGTTTCCCACGAGGGGTTCGCAGTTGTTGCGCTTAATATCCCGTTCGAAGCGCATACGTGTTTATGCTTTGCTTGTGACGTTCTTGTTTTTCTTTTGTTATTTGTGACTTTTTTTTCTTGTTATGCATACGACCCCTCTTGTTGCTAAGCATAGGGTTTTAGTACGTGTAAGCGAGTTTGTGTTGCAATCTTTAACAAGCCTACGAGAATGCCGGGTTCTCGCGCTTTTTATTGCGCCGTCAATTTTGATTTTGATTTTTGTTTTCTCCTGCATCTGTCTGTATCGACAAGGAGGTGGTAAAGGTTTATTGGGTTTGGTTTCGTGACGGAACAAGGTTACGCTTAGATTTTTTTTATGTGACTGACTGAGATGAAATCGATAAGCGGCGTGCTCGTCATTGCTCTTTTGAGTGGCCGCTTGCACGCCAAATTGGGATCACTGTTACATATATCTCAAAACTGAAGCACAAGCGAGAAAACAAATAAACAAACAAACAAAAAAAACTGCTTGAAATAAAAACGTTTGAAAATGGTTGTTTCCAAGTATTTTCTGAATAACAAATCTCGCGTGGGTGTTATTGGAAAGAAGTAGCAAACATGCTCGAGATGAAACGATATTTCGTGCTCATACAGTAAGGAGGAAATGTGCACTAAAAGTATTCACTGACGTTCGTAATTCAGTCTGTTGCTCCTGAGCGCTAGCTTACGACGAGCTTCCACACTGCTTCCACGTTGCGAATTCCCTCGCCACCAAAAGTAAATGTTCTCCATGTATGTTTAAACATGAGTGATACCCCTCTCAGACGGGAAAGTAATACCCGTACAACAGGGGCAGCTCAAATGCCATTTACAACGAATGACATTTGTGTGATGGGCGAATCAGCTCGCAATCTGTCGCGCGTGGAATGCGCTACACCCGGAGTGTCGCGCGCTGATTGGCCGTCCGCTCAAATGTCATTCGTTGTAAATGGCATTCGAGTTGCCGTGTGGCACAGGTATAAATGTAATTTTGATCGAACGTCATTTTCCGCTCGGCAAATCAGCTCGTGATCCTGGTTCTGCACGTGGCACATGAACGCGCCGCGTGGCGTATTAAACACGCGGACTGGCCGAGCTGTAATTTCATTTTGCTTAAATGTCATTCAACGTGCCCGTTTGACAAGGTTATAAGGCGAGCGTGGTGCAATCTATAGGGAGTATTCACTGGCGGCCATATTCGTGTGCGCTGCTGCTGAGCGCGTGATGACGGCGAGCTTCCGCAGTCCCTATGGAGCGTGCATCTAGCACCATCAAAGTTGCCGGTTTTAGCAGGCTATTAATGTGAGCTCGTTCTGAGCATGCGCTCTAAACATCGCCCTCAAATGTGGCGTCCAGTGAATACCTCCTATATACTTAAAATTGAAAGAATAAAAGCACGCAGGTTCTGGACTAGACATCACCATTCTTTCAGTAATCAAGCGCAGTCTAGATGTCATTGCTAGATGAAAGAGTTGTATTGTCTCGACCTAGTCCTTCGTGTTCGTTTTTTTTTAAATTTTAATTAAATGTTTAGACAGCAGGCAAGTTAGTCTCCCCCACTCGGCGTCCACTGTCTCCACTGTGAATAATATATTTGGCCATTGCAGTACGATATATAACCTGGGGGTCTTTAACCTGCACTACGCAGTAGTATTCCACGACCGCACGCTCGTATGATGCTTATTGAGATCGAAACGAACAAAGTTTGGACTCGAACCGTGGACCCCTTGGTTCTGCAGCGTCTGTTTTTGTCCTGCCTGCTTCAAGCTGATTACACGAGCTGGCTCCGGTACGACGCTCATTCATATTCTTTCATCAAACATAAAAAAAGATATATCGCGCAAGCAACATGCATTCAAAATGTAAAGCTCCGAGTTACGCTCAGTCCTCAACAATTCGAAGGTACGAAGACAAAATTTGAGCCCGTTAAGATGATATAAAATGTAGCTTATAGTTTTTAGGTGTAATATATATGTATTTTTTAATGTAATCATGTTTCGGCTAGTTGGATACTTACCGAACGCGAGTGACCGTTAAAGAAGGTAGGTATACACCGTCGATTTTTTGAGCTACCTCAACTAATTATGTATTTTAGGAATCCTTGGCCCTTTACCCTTTCCAGTGTGATATTTACTTTCGCAAATTTCGGAATAGTTCTTGTTAAATCGGCTAGCGACAATGACGCCAAAACCAACATTCAAATAAACCCGCGCTTTCCAGTGCCGTGATGACGGAAGAAGGCAGGCTTACAGGTCGAGCGGGCAGTTTAGAAATGGACTATGTCGAGCATTTGTTTCGCGCTGGTGCGCGGGTACTGGAACGAGCTTCCAAAGCATTCATTTGACACTCTGAAGCAGCTTGCAATCAGATGAGTACAAAGTCTAAGGTGCAAAGTCCGAAGAGTGAACCCTTCCCCTCCACTGACGTCACCTTTCCGTTGTTGCCACTAGAGACTCAGTCTAAAAAAAAACGACGAGGACCAAAAGTGTAAATTCAAGAATTTCGCAAAAAATATATTTTGGCCCAATATTTGGGTTACTATTTCAGCGTTGTTTGCTTGTGTGTTTAGGAAATTTTCGGGAAAATCAGGGACTATGAAGAAAACTCTGGAGTACCCTTTTAAAGCGAGCGATCGCTTGTTCGGCATCAACGCGTCCTTGAAAAACGACCAACGATAAGGCGCATTCAAAATGGTTCCGATTATTGCCAAATTGTAAAAACAAGGGCAACCCGAAATACTAGCTATAGTATACTATGTAATCTGGCAACGGTGAGCTGCAAAGAAAAGTGCTCTACAGGGGGTCACAAAAGGAAATTTACACGGTCTTTTTTACTTTCAAAAATAAACTGGGCATCGCCGAACGCTCATTCTCCGCCCAAAGGTAGAGCGAGAGGTCACAACCAGATGCCAAAGTTTCAGCCCGATCCGATAACTTAATCAAAAGTTATAAGTGATTTTCTGAAAATTTCAATGGGAAAATGGAGCCCATTTCTGCCCGTTTTCGGTTTCTGGTGCCATAGAGCCCCATGTGTTTGAAAACACCATCGGCCGCCATTTTCCCATTGAAATTTTCAAAAAATCACGTATAAATTTTGATGATGTTATCGGATCAAGCTGAAACTTTGGCATCTGGTTGTGACCTCTAGCGCTACCTTTGGGCGGAGAATGAGCGTTCGGCGATGCCTAGTTTATTTTTGCGGTAAAAAAGACCGTGTAAATTTTCTTTTGTGACACATTGTATTTATTTTGGGCGTAAAACAGTGCTAGCGTGTCTCCAAAGGCAACGCAGTATGGTGATTTCACAGTGTATTATTGCGAAACTCACTAGTCGTATTTTCTCAGAACAAGCGGCTCAGTTATGTTTAGCGTACAATACCTTAGTCTCGTATAAGGGGCATCACGTGAAACAAGGTCGTAGTTTTTTTTTCCTCTCGTTCTTGGGGAGACAAAATGGTTGATTTCGTTATTGCTGGAAGGTGGTCTTGCTTTTTATATGTATTGTCTCAAAACTCTGCGCTGCCAATTACGGATTTACGGGACAGCGGAGTAGGATATATGTATACATAATACACCTAGTTTGATGAAGCAGAAAAAAAAAGTAGTTCAAACAAGAGAGTTTTGTTTTAAACCCCTTCTGGGAAGAGTTTCTAAAACTCGCGACCTCGGCCCCGACCTAATTGAATTTTCAGCACGCCTCCCAGGGAACGGATACTCGAGCGAAGAACATAAATGAATCAGGGGCTAGGTTTCGCCAGTGAGACGTCACCTTCAACGGACAGCGACCGCTAAAACAAGCGTTAAAATGCGAGAATAATAAAGTGTCCACACAAGGCAAAATCGTTATTTCTTTTTTGCGTTGTCTTTTGTTTACATTTAACCTGGTTGCAGTAATTTTTTTTTTTTATGGCATACATGATGAATATACGGGTGGAAATTAAGAGGAAGGAGGAGATGAGAGCAAGCGAGGACGTCAGGGGACCGAGCTCTGACTGGAATGATTTATTTATTTATTTGAAATACCTCAAAGGCCTGTCGGCATTACATGGCGAGGAACTATACAGTCTGATTAACATGGATAAGGAATAATGGTGAGCACGCCGACTCCATACTCCATAGTGGGTATAGACGCAAAGCTGCCTTTGTTTTTACTTTGTTCAAACACGTTTTTGAGTGCGTTCGAAGACTGAGTAGGGACGACGAAAGCTAATTCTGACTCTACCCACTAATCATTCCAACCAGAGCTCTTCGTTCTGACGTCTTCGGGCGCTTTCTCCTCTCCCGCACTTTCCATCCATGTTGTCCAACCCACTGTATACAAACAAGCCCACCTCAAGCGTGCGCAAATGCGCAGTTCAAGGTGTGGGCACTGCGCATGCGCAGGAACCAGATTCGCGTGAAGTGGAGCGTCTGCGCATGCGCCCTGTCAATGCGAAACGCAAGTTCGTCGCGCTTCTTGCACAGGGGTTGCGACGTTTTCAGAATGCCGAGCTTTTATTGGCTGAGTGAAAAAAAAAAAAAAAATAGTGGGTAGACTCCAAGGCATCTAGCCTCGAGGTCTGCCCACTATCCTTTCGATCAAAGCCAACCAGAGCTCGGCGTCGTTCTGCTGACGTCGCCGCAACTCCCGTGCGAGAAGCAGACGACTTGCTCTCCGCATGGCTGAGCCACCGCAGCGATCTGACCTGAGAGCCGCGTGTTGGTGGATAGTGCAGTGTGCACACACATTGGGTGCATTTACTGTACATTCAACAAGAGCAGAAGCAGGCTAGTCGTATAGTAATGCCCGAGTCCCACTAGAGCGGGGGTCTCAAACACTCGGCCCACAGCACTCTGGGAAGCGGCCCGCAATAATATCCCGCGGCTGCGAGCTCCCATTCCTAAGCCTCGAGCGTCATATGCGCCATAAATAATATTCTTCTATCGTCGATTTATTTCCGCTCCAAAAAAATAAATTGTACTTATATAACGTGTTCACGCATTCTACGCTTTTCTGTTCTATGTTTTTTTGTGATGGAGTATTGCTTTGTTTGAATATTGGCTTCGCATTATCTTCTTATATAAATCTACAGGAAGGACGATACCACTAGTAGGCTACAAGCGTGAACTCTTTGCCCAAGGGGGCACCTCGGCTGCTTGTCTCGGTCAGCGGGAGAAACCGCCAAGAATAAACCTGTGAGCTGGGGTTTCTAGCGGTCAGACAATACATTTAAAGTTAATGTATTTTCATATAACGCTGCAATAAAAATCGCCAGGAAAAAAATACGCCGCATGAAGTTATAGTTTTATATGCTTGATTTTGCTTGTGGATTGTGCAACTAGGCAAGGATAGTGTGCTTGGTATCGCTCTAATAAAAACGTCTTGTACTGCGGTGTAATGGTGTTTTAAATATTGTTATAACATCAGGTGTCTGCCCAAAGTAGTCGTATTTAGAAATGAAAGCTAAAGAGGACAAAACGGTGAGCTTACAAAAAGCAGAAGGTACAAGGTTCGTTGTCTAGAAAATCTCTGGGGATTAGCTGGGAATCTCGATCCGCTGCTTTGCAACGTGAAACACTAATGCTGTTTATCTGTTTACACTTTTTGTCCCAAAATAACAAACTATGCCCCCCCCCCCCCCCCGTCCCCCGTTGGCTCTCGTCCTTTGGGGGCTGGACAATCAAGCCCCCACACTCGAACGAGTTTGAAACCCCTCCACTAGAGCGACAAACAGATACAACCGTCAACGGCTAACATTAAACATGAGCGGGGTGATCGGTGGCAGAGGGGGCCAGCGCACACTAGATCGGAGCAGGTGGAGTGGAAGCTCGCGCTGCAGAACCCCTGAGATCCTGAGCTCAATCCCCACCCCTGCCCGTTTTGATATGGATGAGCAGCGTACCGGCGTGCGGTCGTATATGACATTTCGTGGTGCACGTTAAAGACTCTTGGCTAGAAGTCGTACTGCACTGGCAAAGTCTCTCATCCACAGCTGAGAGACAGGTTGCCTGTTGAGTCTAAGTTCAGGCTGCGCGCGCGCACACACACACACACACACACACACACACACACACACACACACACACACACACACACACACACACACACACACGCATGCGCACGCGCACGCGCACGCGCACGCACGCACGCGCGCGCGCACGCACACGCACACACACACACACACACACACACACACACACACACACACACACACACACACACACACACACACACACCAATCAGTTTTTTTAAACACAAGCTGCATGCACGCGAAGGTATCTTGGCAGGCTGGCGATCACTCGTGCCTAGTTCTCGGACACTAAGGGATTGCAAGCCCCCCAAAGATATCTTTGCGTGCATACCGCACGTGCTTGGTGTTTGTCGTGTCGCCGTGCAGGTTACTTCTGTTTGTCATTCTAGTGGCACCCGGTTATAAGAGTAGTGTAACATCAAATTTGCTGAAGGTGTCTTCGTATTATCAGCGGTTGTATTTATAAAGGCTCGACTCACTGACAGTAACCAATCAAGATAGAGTTTAGCGTGGTGCCACTGCGGTAGAAGGCAATTTATCTAGTACACTACGATTACGAATCTGTGGTCTTGACCTATACGATTGACCTGAACCACGCAGTACTGATTGAGCATACGCCGGTACTATGTTAACCGACGTCGAATTGTCAAATACAGATATTAAATCCAAGATTTTACTCACCGTAGGCTTTATAGGTATCATTTTTTGTTATTTTGATGGTGTAAAAATGTTGCTGGAGCCAAAAACGACTCAATTAATTTTCTGAGAGAGGACGACATGTAGGTAGAAGGCAGAAGTTTCATATGTAATGCTACACATCGATGTCCGTATGTACACACACCTGCCACAATCACAGACACGAACAGCCGTGTCATTCAGCTAAAATGAATAAATCGATTTCTGAGAAAAACAGCGATTTAATAAAAAAATGTCTCATTTCATTTCGGAGGTTTTGCTCGCGTTTCGTAATTATGATTTTTTTGTCCTTGTTTGTTTGTTCTAAGACCGACGTTGAATGTTCCGTGGGTGTAAAACCAAACACGCAAAACAGTCTGAAGCTGCGACGTAATTTTCTTTCGAAGATCAAAAGGCAGATACGAAAAACGAAGAAAAAAAAAAGAAACATATAATGACAACGTTTGAATTTTCGCTCCTGTCCTTGATCTCTTTTTCCGCTTCCCATTGTGTTTTTTTTCCCCTTTGTTTCCTGGAATTGGAACATCCGGAAAAAACAATAGGATTGGATTGAAGGAGATTAGAAAAACAATATACATGGCAATTTTGATTTAGCGGTGATTCGTTTTTCTTTCTTCGCAACAATGTTTTTGAAATGTCGATCATCCGGATGTTGGTTTACGTTCTTGAGACTCGTTGTTTATATTGTGCAGTTGGAGTTGACATTCGGAGGGGGCTCACATATGCCATCTAGGTAGGGTTTCCAGCATTAGTTTTGGTTGTTTAAGGAATGTTTTTTTTGAGACAGGAAACCAAAATTTCCACAAAACAAAATAATCTAGAAATCGCTCATCAACATGTAAATTGTATTGTGTGTAAGTTTATACTGCCTGACATTAGTCTGCTTCAACGGGCGACTCGTCTCCCGGCTGAATATGATAAATTTAGCCTGTGCAGTATAACCTCCAGTCTTTAACGTGCACCACCAAGTAGTGATACAAGACCACACGCCGGTACTATACTCATCCAGATCGAAACGGGCAGGGGTGTGGATCGAACCGAGGATTCTTGGGCTCTGCAGCGCGCACCAAAATGTACCGACGCCTTATCGTGAATTGTCAAGGGGACTGTACCTCATAACGCACATAGCGCTCAGATAAAGTAAGTATTTAACAAATCGGTAATCTTTTTTATTCTTGTTGAAAAGTTACAGATATATCAAAGAAAGACACAAAAAGAAATGATTAGCGAGGGTGTTTCTGTAATCCGGCTACTCTGTGTTGCGGTTAAGTTTTCAAAACGCACACATTATGAAATAGGTATATTTTTTTATTAAAGAGGAATGATTGACGGGAAGTTGCCAAACAAAATGAATACACGCCTAAACATTCTTTGTCATCTTTTTTCCCGCGTTGGTACTTTCCGTTACTTTTTGAGAACTTTCCAACACGGTTCCCTCCGAAGTGAGCACTAAGAAAGCCGAAGCTTAATCACGCTTTTCTTCGCATTATTGGTCCAGTTTTTTTTAACGGCACTAATAAAGGTGGCTAATTAACTTTAAAATTGTTTTTTTTTACTAAATTTCTTTTCTATGCCAGTGTTCATTTGTCCGAGTTCGTGATGTAGACATGCGCATGCTTAATAATCAGGTGGTGGAAGTCTACGTGAACACCAAAAAATAAACACAGTAAAAAATAATCCGCACAGTTAACTTTTTCATTCGTAAAGAAATAAAAAAAGAAAAAAAAAACACCCCGTGATTTTTTTTTATTACGGTTTGTATTGATTATGTTTATTACAACCATGCACTTCTGTTCTCAGTTGCCGCTGTGCTTCGTGCACTATTAAGCCGCAATCACACTGATAATACACGATTAAAAGAAAGACAGTTTGAAGACATTTCTTGTTTGTATGACGGTCACACTGGCCACACAAAAACTGCCTGCACACATGTCCGAAACATACGTAAGCATGAAGCAATATGCCTCGAGCCTGATTGAGGCGTGTTCGCAGACAACAGTTCTGTCATTGTGTCTGCAACGAACACTGTCTCTCTTGTACGATGTACGAAGAGTGTGGCTGCGTCTTTAGAAATAGGCGATTTCCGTCACCGTTGTTTACATTGGCCCCAGCATTAGCCGACGGATCGATCGTTACCGAGCGAGAGCCGACCTGCGACGCGCTGCTCGTGTCCTATAGCTATCCGCTCGAGCTCCGCTCGGCTCTGACCACTGATCTGTACGACGATTTGCTGGATCGCTGATCGCCCCTCCGCAAATGCGGCCACCGGTCGGCCATCTTACGTCACCTACGTGGAGCGTTGTCACGCCTGGAAAGCTACCACCTGTAGAGCACATTTTTCGCTTAATCAACGTCGCTTGTCGAACCAGTTTCGTGGAACTTTATGTAAACTGTCCAACAGTAGCCCTCCAGAATCCTGAAAAAGTTTCACGAAACCACAGCGCCTCAGGGTCGAGTCGACAGCACGCATTGCCAGTGAGCTTTATAGGCCCAACCACGCTCAAGGTCATGTCGTCAAGGTCACGTACCCCCGGTGACTGAAGTGCAAGGTAGTGTGATCAAGGTCACGTAAGCTCGTAAGCGCCGGTAGCTGAAATTTACGTGACCTGTTGACGTCGTCCTTGACGTCGTCCTAGAGGTCATTCTAAACGTCCTGCTTAAGGTCGTCGTAGGGGTCATTTTTGAGGACATTCTAGAGGTCGTCCTAGAAGTCCTTCTTGACGTCGTTCTTAATATCGTCCTAGACGGCGTTTTCGAAGTTGTCCTAGATGTTGTCCTAGAGATCGTCATCGACGTCGACCTACACGTCGTCCTTCACGTTGTCCTCGATGTCATCCTAGACATAGTATTTGAGGTCGTCCTAGAGGTTGTCTTAGACATCGTTCTTAAGGTCGTCCTAGAGGCCGACCTTAAGGGTGGCGCACCGAGCTTAAAGGCGCATTGAGCTCCTTAAAAGGGTCGTCCTCGAGGGTGACCTCTTAGGCAGCAAGATGCGCCTTTAAGTCCTCGACGCCATCTTTGACGTCGTCCTTGACGTTGTCCTTGAGGTCATCCTTGACGTCGTCCTAAATGCCGTCCTTAACGTCTTTCCCGATCTGTGCACGACATATTACAACCATTTCATCATCGTATCGTTTCCTTTCCTAATTGTTTTCACCAACGAGGTTCCTGTAAACATGCCGCATTTTATAGCCTTTGGTTGAATGAACGTGCGTGTAAATGTTCCACAGTTTATATAAGGTTTCACAAAGTTTCTTCAACAAACGATGGTGATTGAGGACGAAATGTGCTTTACGGGTGGCAGCTTTCCAGGTTTGACAACGCTTCATTTAGGTGAACCAAGATAGCCGACCGGTGGCTGCATTTGCACAAAGGTCTCAAAGCGGGGATCGGCGATCCGGCAAATCGCCATAGAGATAAGCGGTTCTAACATTGTGGTGCCTGGAACGCGTCCCATCCGACTGATGCGTTTACTGCGTCCAAAAAAGTGGTCCCTCAATTTGCGAATGATGACGTCTAAGAGGTGTCATGCTCTCGTTGGTCGCGATCAGCAGCGGTGGTCTATGTGGCAGACGCCTGTTCTGCTGCAGGTCGCTCTCCAATGTGACAACCCATGGAAGCTTTGGCAGTCAGAATTTGGGACGCCGTAACGACAGCGGCTGTCAGCTTCGCTCGTGCTTCTCGCCAGCATTGCTGCGACCAACCGCCAGGATGGCGACATGCAACAGCATGACACTCCGGCTTCTGCGACATAATTTGTCAGCATTTCGGGCCTTTTTCGATGCATGGGTAGCATAGGACGCTAAACACACCAGTCGGAGACGCGCTCCAGGTATCACACTGACACTACCGAGACCGTTTAGGCATGGCCAGTTCAAAACAAGGTCACAAGTGACCCCTTAAATATGACATCACCGCTCCAAACAAACCGCTAAGTCCGTTGCTATGGAGGAATACATTGGACTTGATTTCGCTGCTAAAGAAATATCGGCCAAGAATTGGACGTGAAATTTAAACGTCTAAATAGAATAGATATCTCGTGCCTATATTTCACACTTATCACGACAGATGGTTTCCGACAGTCGGCTGTTTCTGAAATATTTGCGACGGCATCTTCCGGTCCTCGAGACGTCTCGAGATGCCTGCTGCAGACGACAAACGCCTTTACGAACGCACACAGAATGACTAAAGTATGCTGTCTGCAACATTATGAATCATTTGCACGATGATACGACTTCGATTTTGTATTTATTTGGAACATGGCAGGCCTAAGAAAGCTCGCCAGGTTTATAAAAACTAATTGTACTTGGGTGCGATACGATACTGTCTGACGAGAATCATCACACGCATAGAGATCTGCTAAGCATACGCCGAGAAAAATTATCTGTTCAGAACATGATATCAAAGCAGCGTCGGGCCATCTTTTTTATTTCGAGCGTAAAATATGTGGAGGGCAGAATGACATTGCCTAGTCATTCTCGAACATTCTAGGTCGAACGTTCGAGATGTCAAGTGAAGTAGGTAAGGAGTCAAGCGTAAGTGTGGCCGACTTCCTCAGATTCTCCCGACGACGGGGCACATTCCCTTTCGCTTCAGCCAGCGGTCACGCCAATGCCGTGACGTACGTAGCTGCTGTTTCGACGTATTCCTTCTTTTGTTTCTGGCGCAATTAAGTTCGTAGATTAAACCTTTATTTATAGGTTAACTCCCGTCGTGGTTTTCACATCTGCGACATTTCTAGTGGCAGTGCGAAGTAAAGGGGAAAGCGTTCCTTCTTAGTCTTGCACGCGGTAGTTTAGACCTTTGCAAAAATCGCCTTCTGCACGTTGTCATCTTTGTCTGCTGGGCTGTGGAACGCCTTCTGAGCATGCGCTGTTGGTCTGCTGTGCGGTATATCGGATGCTGCGCATGCGTCCACAGCTCAGTGACTCAGCATTTTCCGCCCGGGCGCTTCGTTCGAGACTGCCGCTGGAAAGGTCTATATGCTGTAAAATCTTTTTTTTTTTTTTCACAGCGCTGATATTTTACAAATTGGGCAGCATGGTAATATTTGCAACCTTTAAATGTCGCGATTTCTAAAGGTTGGAACTCGCCTCTACAGACAATAGAAATATTCTCATCAACTAAATTTGGCGAATTTTACAACTCGTGAAACTCGCGAAAATGAAGGGCTTGCGAACATTAAGGGCTTAACAGTATATGTTACGGACAGTTCGTTTGATCATAGAAATGTGCATTGAAAAACTGTGCTGGTCATTAATCCTTGAAACGTGTGCTGGCCTGCACTTTGTCCCTGATACACTTCACGTCGTCGTCGTACGTCATTCGGATTCACAGTGTTTTCACCTTCTCGACTATTGCGGGCGCGTTTTTCGCGGGAAGGCGTTCGCGCGCTCGTGCAAGTCGAGGGTCGATCAAAGGTGTGTACGGACACTCTTTGCGTCCGATATCCCACAGAAATTTGACCCCGAGAATAGAAATTTCGTCGATCATCACCAACTTCATTCAACGCGGTCGTGTACTCCCTCAGAAAGACCCGCTGAGCCTGTGAAGCCATCGTGTCGTCTGCTAGTAAGACGAAATCGGCTGTGAACCTTTATTACAAGCTTTTGTAATCGTCTTCTGGTACTGCGACGATAGAAACAGTCCTCAAAAAATATTTTATTTATGTTGTTATCAGACAATTTCCAACCTCTTGTCGAGCCCCTGTGCATTTGTTCATAACAACAACCCGAGAAACGCTTTATTTGGAGCGGAGCGCCATCTTGTGACGTCATCACTTACGGGGTCAATGCTGTGCGTCCAAGTAAAAAAAAAAGAAATTACCTGCTTTTACATCGCAAGATCATGTGGCGAAAATTGCGTTTTACTGCGCGATGCATGCTAGAAGATTCTGGTTAGCTAGAAGTGTAACTGCTTTGACCCAGTTGTTCCTTTACAAAGGAGACACTAGAGTCACTAAATAGGCCACGCTTAGAGTATGGACACTGCAATACCGGATTTTCATGTGGGTGCTGCCGTTTTGTTGCGTATAGTGCAAAGCGGGAGCCATTGCTCATAGTTACAATTCGCAAATGCGACTTCTTCTGCTTTCAATATAGTGTCAGGAAGCTTGGGAAGTACAGTTTTACTCTATCGCGGACTGTTTTGCCATTTCTGGAGGACGATAAACCGTTTTCTGGGATTTCGAATAAAGCTTCAGATAATCGCCAACGATGATATTAAGCATCAAGGCAACTGAAATCTTGTCACATTGAGGCACAGCATTGTCTCGAGGCGACACCATACAGGAAGATTAACGTCCCGCTGTCTATACCTTCATACAAAAAGTTTCGACTTTTTTTTAATTGGATTTTTACCCTGCCTCTTACCACAATATATAAAAGCGGTAATATTTGAATCCGATAACCTTTCACGATACCTTAAAAAAAATATATATATTCTGGACAAACGCCCATCTTTCGATCGACAAAAATTAAATGCTTTTCGACTGCCACGTGCTGCGACGTTTCGAATCCGTTTTTAAATGTTCGTGTTTTGGTAGGAGTTCACAAGGACATCAAGATGCCAACAAGCATAGAACGAATACTTTCACGTATAACAAACATTCGCACGTACAGTGAGTATTGCGGGTACAACGAACATTTCTGGTCTTACTAAAAAAAATCATGGTATCCGGTAGCGTAAACACGAAATTTGACTTTTATGTAATCGGTCAGATACAATCTTGTTTTTTGCGAAAGATGTTATATCAGGCAAGCGAACCTGGTGAAAAGAGACAGGAGGAATTCACGCATTTCGCACACTCGTAATAGGAAAAACAGGTGTCGCGTTTCGAACACGCGTGCTTCATAACGCGCATATCGAAAATTCAGACGGTTTGTATTCGGCGACTTGTAAGTCTTTTTTTTTGTGTGTGTGTTTGGTTTGTATATATCGGCTTATAAAACAAATTCTGCACACCTGTGTGTGGAAACAACACGAGTAATGCTAAAATTGAACTGACTTTAGAAAATGGCACAAAATCTCGCAAAACGTTGTAAAACAAAACAACAAGACACTCTACAAGTTTACAGGGTGTCCTAAAAGTATCCACATATGAGAAATGTTAGTAAGCCATTTTCACAACCCCATCAAGTATTATTGGCCGTCACCATTTTTGGAGCACGACACGTGCGTTGGGATCTGTGTCCTCACCGAGCGCCGACGCAATACTCGTTCTCGTTGCCAGCTGAGCCGAGTTCACACCGAACGTTGACGCGGTCCCCGTGTCCAACACATGCTCAGCGTATGTAATACAATAATTGTGGACTCAAATAATCGGCGCAGAAGTACCTAGATTGGGCGAACTTTTGAAAAAGGGCCTACGAAAAATAGATATGTCACGAGAGTTTCTCAAAGTGGAAGCATTCGAAAGTCAAACCCAGGCCAATGCGATCCCGTCATTCCCGAAACGGGTATATAGTTTCTAACAATGTCGGTCTTTCAAAAGTTTGCGATCAGTTTGGCTACACTGACGGTAGCTGCAGAGCCGTGCTTCGCGCTGAAAACCTCCACAGTATGCCTGAGGCCGCCTTGCCCAGCCACGAGGATAATCTTGATCGGTCGTCTCGCGCCAAGGGCATTTTGGCGTCTCACTGTCGCAGCGTTGATCTAAAGTGATAAATTTTGGCGACAAAGGCGCAAGCGTAGTCTCCTAGGTGGTAATGATATACAGCAGTGTCTGGAGCGTTGCCCAAGAGTAGGTTTCAATATGCAGAGGAAGTGGGGTGTTTGTGACTCTTTGAGGGACAAGTTTCTTTTTTTTAAGGTCCTAATCCGCTCCGAAATTTGCGCGAGAAAGTACGCCCATTTCTAGCTGGCAACTTGTTTGAAGAGTTACCAAAACACCAGACTCGTTAGAACGCCAGGTTTTCACAGGCGCCCGCATAAAGAAATTCCCCGATAAAGCCTCTGGGTTGTCTTCCATATCTCGGAGAGCGTTAATAAAAATACTGAGTTGTGTAGAGTCTTGTAAAATATACGATGAACAACTGAGCAAGGAGCTAGCTGCTTTTGTCTTTACCACTTGTCTTCCTCCAATCAGAGCAGGTGAGAGTGTTGTCAGTTCCTCACGCAGCGTCTCGCGTTCGAACGCGTTCGCTCAGTCAGTGGAGACAAGGACAGCTAGCATTTGCGTCTATCTACTATTCTTCTAATCAAGGTTTGGCACTCCAACGTCCCCGCGCACTCCTGTTCATCGTCTGCTCTCCCTCAGTTTTTCACCGTATTCATACAGTGGCTTAAAGGGGTCGAAGAAAACCGGAGAAGCGGCACAGCATTGGAAGACGGCCGCGGGTGGCGCTGGCGCTTGCGGCACCGTCGTTCCGGCTATCGCTCCGGCTTGGCCGCTTGGCCAGCTTGGCTCCGACCAGTTCCGGCCGATTTGCAGCTGTCGACTACACTGTCGTCCGTTAGTTTCACATTTTTATTCACCTACGAACACAAACCAAGTCCTTGGAAGTTCACTGGAAACAAATACTGTAAAGACTTAATTTTCGCGAGGACATAATTTTCGCGAATTTCGCAAATCGCCCACAATATGCTAAAATAGGTCCCGCGAATAATTCCGGTAAAATGTAAACAAGTTGGAATCTATATTGAAGCCCCACCGCGCCGCGAAAGTTAGAACCCTCGAATTATTCTAAAACTTCAACTCTGACCTAAATCGCCAAACATTGAGCCCGCGAAAAATAAGTCGTTTACAGTAATTGTTTTTGAGTTATTTCTATTAGTTATGAAGCGTGTTAGGGTGCCTCTGTCTGCCGGCCGATGGAGGCACCCTAACGGAGCTGCGGATCGAACCGTCACCTACACTGTCTTCCAAGGAGCGGCCGTTCCCGATGCATGGTGGAGCCTACGCGGTAACTACACTATTCCCTTTAAGGCACTGTAGCATTCACTTGTATTCGGGTCGAGATCGAACCGTGTCGCCACCGTGCGGCTGAAATTGGAAACATGCGAAAGCGGGGATACCTCCGTGCGTCGTCTGCTCCGGGTGCACGTTCAGAATCATGGATCCGAACGACGCAAGCCCGTTTCCGGCTGAGCTGGATCCTCCGTAGTAAATCTTTGTTGTTGTTCTTGTTTTTGTGTTGTATCGTTTCACACGTGTGGATATCCAGCAAAGCGATCAATATTAAGTCGGATGCTTTCATAATTTTAATGCTGTGGTTTTTAGAACTTTTGGTATTATATATTTTTATCTCGCACAATCTATAGCTTTCATAAAACTTTGAATCTTGATTGGAGCTGGGGGTTTATCAACGAATTAACCCGACTGATCGACACCCTTTAATAGACTAATCAATCTATAAATCCGGTAATTGATTATTCTCCAGTCACATTGCATAAAAACGTTAAAACTACACATTGTTTTTACAATGTTTACTGTGTCATAAGCGGTATATTGCATTCCCCTTTTAAACTTCACGTTGTGACGCCTTTTAAAGTAAATTAATTTTAAGTTATTATTTAAACAATATAATCACCCTCGATGACAATCACAAGCAGGGTAAAAGGGTTTACCGTGCAAGCCTGTGTCCTAAAAGAAAAAAAAAATACTCAGAAATATTAAGGCAGGCATTTTTTACTTACTTGGAATGGAAAGCGTGCCAGTAAGGTGGTTAATATCAATAAAAAGAAGAACGTTTGCTGCCAGTTGAAAACTGTTTTGTCCGTCCTTGTCTTTTATATTCGTCCCTTTATTTTTTTTTTTGAACTTTTTCCTGACTATTTTTAGCGCAAGAAAATTGCAATTAAAGCATCACTAAAAAAAGTTGAAGGTTAATCGTCCTGATATGAGATGAACTGAGGGTGATCTGAAAGTCTCGTGAGAGTCGCTAGCCCTCATCAGTAAAATAGTATCGCTGCGGCCGATGCTGTCTGTGTCGTGGTGCGGGTTGTTTGTTGGAGTTGCTGAGTCTATTATGTTTGAATATAAGATTATTTAGCAATATATTTATAATATTAGCCTTTTGACATCCGCAACCCTCACCGAGAAAATTGAATCGGGTGCATGAAATCACACTACCGACAAAAGCATCTAATTACACGCATGCTTGGTTACACTCGTTTGTTCCACTCGCGGCAGATATATTAGATTAGTTTGTTTCACCTTTTTCGGTTGTCCTGCCAACGAACAGTCCGCGGATCATAGCTAGAAGAGGCTCTCCTCATCGCAACGTAGTGGAATTGTTCCGACTCCGAAAAACATACCCACACCATGGCACGGCAAAAGGAAACTTTGGCTGCAGCGGAACTCAATAGCACGGCGATTTCTAATACAGAACTAACTTCTCTTCATGCGAAATATTTTTGTTACTGCAAAAACTAAAAGTAAAAAAAAAAAAATGCATAGCACTTGTGATTGCACAGCCCACAGTACCAGTATTATGTTATCCATGTTGGAATTCAATTTTCTATTGAATTCCAACGCTGGTGAACCAATACATCTATTTCAAAGAAACAAATATTTAACAATTTAACATAATTAGTGCAGTTCAACCGGAGACAGGCATTCGTCGTGGTCCATGCTTCCCAACGTTTGCCTAGAAGACGACGCATTCACACGAGCGATTTTATAAATTTAGGTCGTACGCAGGTAACTCAATTAAATCTTCACTGAAGCACCGAACGATAACGCACCATTTTCCGCTAAAATCATTTTCCCACCTGTACAATGCGACAAAATAATCGCAAGAATCTACACCGTCTCGCGCGCGAAAGTGGAGAGCCTATGGATTCGGCAATGCTTGTATCCCCGCTTTGATGATGATGATAGCGCGACAGTAGCGCCACCTCTAGGCCGATCTCGAGGCCAATAGAGTATTTTCCTATAATAGCTGAGTGCGACGGCCTTTGCAGACGGCTGCTCGATTTTTTTTTTTGTTCAAGCCGCAGCCGTGTAATTGTTGGGATCTTAAGAGTGTATCCCACTAAAGTAGCGGTCGTAGATTTACCAGGGTTTAGTGCGCTACAACAAACATCACTGTGTGCTTTATTCTCTTAATTGATTAGGTAATGGAGTGCCCGATCCTTTTGTGAACAGAGAGTGGGTGGTAACACTGCGACTAATGCGATCCATGGCATTAGTTGTCATGATTGCCTGTGTTGTAGAGGGATAGGGTTCGGGCCGCTTCCCATCCATCTCCAGTTTCGTGCACATTGCGTTTTTGTTTTTTTGCTGATCGATGTACGGAGGAGGTTTAATTAAGATTATTCATAGGACTTATTTCGCATCTGATGCAAAGTAGCTCCGAAATAACTACTATACGTAAAAGTTTCACTCCTGGGAATTCGTCTCTTCGCGTGTTTAAGGAAGTGACATTTATTTCTTTGCGCACGTTATCTAAAGGATGTTACATAAGGTAACACGCAGAAAAGACATATATCGATCACTAAAAAAAAGAATAAAAAAAAATACAAGTTATATAACAGAACGCGGTATCGGTTATTGTCGACGGCTGAACAAACGCAGTGCGCATGTTTCAACCCTTGGGGGTAGGAAGCTTCTGGACGCGACATGACGTCAACAAACGTGAATGCGGGAGCTTTCCGGTTCGGAGAGACACGTCCCCAACGATGACCAATATCCAAAGACGCCATTCGATGGAATGGGCAGCTGGTATGGCGTCAACAGCTATTTTGGTCACCCTGAGGTGAGTTTCCACAGACTGCGACCTCTACTTCCCGCTTCGCTTGGGGTTTTCTCGTTTGGATGGCTTGAGCCATGCATGTTGCCCCCTCTTCTTCCTAGCTCCGTGTTTTAAACTTTTTTTTAGGATTCGTTCTTCGCCGTTCTCATCGTCAAGTATAATCAATTATTCGGAAATCGCCACGCCTTGCGTGTCTTTGGTTGTCAGTGTCTATTGTGTAAACAGAAAAAAATACAAAGATGAAGAGTAACAACGCCAACGCGAAACCAAAGATTGGTGTTTTTTGTTGTTTTTTTTGTAGACAATACCAATTTGAGTTGTACAAATACAAGCGGTATACCAAAAGCTGATAGCTTCAGTATTTCGGCTAAATGTAAAAATGTTGTAACCAGTGAACAAGGGATATAAAGAAAAACTTATTAGCTTTACAAGAAATATAAGAAAGAAAACTACACGTGAATAAAACAAACAAGAAAATGAGACCACTGAATTTTCGTGAGACAATGCACTCATATCATGGTCATTTGATATTATACCGCAGAAAATAAAGATATAATCACGAGCTACAAATTCGGAGAAGATTACATTGATCCTGGTTTTAGGAAAAGACATATTTTGATACAGCCCAATTGGTGGAAATTGCATCTTGCGCCGTAGAGAATTGGGTGTTTTAATTGAACCATTAAAACGTACAACAACGTAGCATTTTACACGCTCCGTGCGTTTGCGAGGCAATACGCACCTCAGCTGTATTTTCGCTTAGGAATTTTATAAGAATAGAATAAATGATGGGTTCTTCCTATATTTTCCACTGACAGCTTAAGGAACGCAGGACGGGGCCTGTCTCATGTATCTTATTTCTTCAAATTCAAGAGAAAAAGGAGAGAGAGAGAGAGAGAGCGAGAGCGAGCGATAAATAGAAAGGGAAAGAGGGATTGTGTCAATGAAGGCGGGAATGGTAATGGGAAGACTGTTAAAAAGTCTCAAAGAAGCATTTTAGGCACCTTCAAAGTGGCCATCAATTCCGTACTCGTGAGGAACGCTGCCAAGGTTTTCGTGGCCATCATGAATAGGTGGGTTGTGTCCCAGACATTGATAACTTTCGAAGAGCTGAAATGTCGCAAGTCCATCGCCATTAATGTCTGTTGCAGCACTTGCCGTTCCTCGTTGAATAGCTTTCGCATTCGCACAGCATCTGTTCAACTGTCCCTCCGACTTCGCAGCCTGTACAGTTCGCAATATCTCTACTTTAAATTAAAAAAAAAGAAAATAAATGTGGTATATTTGTTACACGAAGTCCTAGTCGGTGCAGAACCGCCTCTAGCAGTCTTTAGTGTCGTCGGTCGCCGAAAATGGTGCTGCAGACAGTGCAGCAAAATCCTATAGTAACAGCAATGAAATTGGTACGCTTCACTACAGATCTGACACAAAAGTTCTGGATCAGGACGTGACGAAAAAAGTCCATGGAACAGTTTGGAACAAAAACGCACTTAGCCGGCAAGAATCCCCCTCCCCCAACCCTCCCCCCCCCCCCCCCCCCCACACACACACACACGAAAACGAATCACGAAGTGAGAAGCATGAAGACAATAACGATAACAATAAATTATAGTCATAATAACATAATAAATATTACATATTAAGCCACGCCCCAGGATACTTTCAGCTCTCAGTGACTTTTTGCGCGTATCTCTGATATGCATCGGTAAATTAGATGTTTTTTCGTTGTTGGTTTTAACGTGATTTGCGTGTATAAAAGAAACTCAACACTCATCCGATTTCTGCAATGGTTTTCAGGGCAATTGCGACCATTTACAGCAATAAAACCACAGCGAAAATACGGAAAATACCAAAAGTAAGCAAAATACAAAAACAAGAGAGAAAACATCAGTAATGCAGTTCTTCGGCGATCATATTTGCCTAAGATGGTCCGGTGGGCCCTAAGTGTATGCAGAGCAATAAGGGTATCGACGCAGTCCGACGCAGTTCTATTTCCGGTGCAGCCACGTCTTTTACAATCATCTTATTCCGGACATGTCTATATAAACCGGCACTTTCTGTTGCTGTTTTTTTTTCATTTTTGTTGTGTTTTGTTGGGAAAAATCGCCTCTCGGTTCGACGTGAACGCATCGAAATCGAAATCGGTACGTTTTCTTTATGTTCTGCATTTTTTTTCTTTACAAATTCGATGGTGTTGTGTTACGTTCTATCATTTAAACTTCTAAATGGTTGTATCGTTAGGTTGTTTTATATTACCAGTGTTGGAAATGCATTAGTTGCCCATATATGACGAACAGCTGCGAGAAATGGGGGTGGAGTGCGGGCGGGTGCGTTCGATAGCCTCGGACTAGGGTACCCTCTCTGAAAGAGAAATATTATTAAACGATGTTTCAGAGCATTGTGGCTGATGGTTCGATTTTAAGTAAACAAAATGATGCGTGTTTTTTTTTTAATTTTTATTTTGTGTGTGTTTCGCTCGTTTAAAATGATGCGTGGAATGCCAGATGGGAATTTCGGGAATGTCGTACAATTCTATGAATTTTTCTTTTTGAACCAAAGTTTCTATGCTGTTTTGATTCTGATTATGGATAAGTGAATGACCCTTTTCATCTTTCATTTTTATTTGCAGTGGTTTTGGCTGGATGGTTTTACTCTTAGAGACCAATATTTAACAACTCGCTACGTATAGAATATTGAAATGTGGTATGATTACGAACGGCAGTACAACCAGTTTGTGCGAATCACCTAGCGTAAATTGAATAAGAAGAACGTCGCCGTTTGCATAGTATGCTATATTGAAAACAATTGAATATATTTCTATGAAAATGCGCGTCTTGGCAGAAATTGCAGTATAAGCTTTCGAGAAATTTAACAACAAACGATTGGTATGCAAGTTAAAGAGTGCATTACAGTTTCAGTGTTTATGAAACATCGTCATTAAGAAAGAATCTGTAGTCTTTCTGCACGCGCGACAACCCCGCTGGAGGTCTGCGCGAGCAGAGCACGAAACGGCACGATTTGTCTTGTGCACGGGCGCCTACATCTTGTGAACTACAGTTATGGCGGTGTCACGCATGCGTGGAACGCTCGGTGAGATCGGTCCATTGTGGAGTATTTTGATCGTTGATGTCTATATATATATATATATTCGCGTCGAGAAGTTTGGGTGTCGCCGCCTGGTGGAATTTTTTTGCAACCTCCCCCCTCCCCCCCCCCCCCCCCCAGAGTGAGGATACTTCAACTTCCTCTGTTGATGCAAGCACATCCAGTGCCGAGCTCCTAAGCACTATGAAGATTGAAACATAACCGCGTGGGTAGAGCGTGCACTACCCCTAATGAGGAAAACTAGGGTGCCTTCATGTGCGCTTTGCTTAGGGTGGTGGCATCTCGCCATTTTGTCCCACACTTTTATTTTTATTTTTTGTTCAGAAGCGCGTAAAAGAGCGTGTTCCTGCACGTGCTTGTGGCGTTGACTGTGCTATGGCGACATTTTGTTTTCGTCGATTTCTTTGTATTTTCCCCGTGAGCGCGTGCTGTCGGCATCGGCTACTACAAAGGGTGGCATCACCCTAAACAGAAGAACATTGAGGCACCCTAAGGAAAACATATGCGGCCATAGCAAGGTTCTCACTGCGAATACCCGTAATAGTTGTGTTAATAATATCAGTTTACATGGTGTGTTAAGGCTGGTTCACTGTTTTTTTTTTTACTTTTCAAAGCTTACGTACGCTTAGGTCGAAATACGACCGCAAGTCACCGGCACGTTCTGGCTTTGTACGAAAAAGTGCAACCATTTAAATGAGCACCTTGGCACGCGAAATACGAAACACGGACGCGCCGGTAACTGGAAGTTGTATCTCGACATAAAGCGTGTTTCACATGCAGCGATTTTGGCCCTAAAGCCTAGTTCACATGCAGCGGTTTTCGCCCTAGAGCGGCGCGATTTCTGCCGTCGCGGCGCTTTGGCCAGCACCAGTAATTCTGCGGCACGAGCGCCGCGACGGCAGAAATCGCGCCGCTTAAAGGGCCGCCCACACTAGCGAGAAAACGCGCCCGGCGCGCCGATAAATCGGTTAAGCGGGAGGATAAAGGGCGTGTCTCTGCACGCGCTCGTGGCGCTGACTGTGCTTCGGCGACATTTTGGTACTTGCCGCGATCGGCGTGCCACGCGCGTTTTCTCGCTAGTGTGGGCGGCCCTTTAGGGCCAAAATCGCTGCATGTGAAACCCGCTTAAAGCGGCGCGATTTCTGCCGTCGCGGCGCTCGTGCCGCAGAATTCCTGGTGCTGGCCAGATCGCTGCGACGGCAGAAATCGCGCCGCTCTAGGGCCAAAACCGCTGCATGTGAACTAGGCTTAAGCGTACATAATCTTCGTAACGTAAGAAAACGGTGCTCTGTGAACCACCCTTCTCACAGTCCGTTCGCTTTCGCGGGTGACAAGAGCAGAAGGCATAATCGCGAGCTGCGATGCAAGACTGCAAGAGGCGAGGCCTCGTGCTCGGCTGGCGAGTCGATGTTTCATCTGCATATATGTCTGTTAACGCTACTAGAAAAACTCAGTTTAGGCACTGTCATAGGAGCCCGCCGCGAGAAATTGGCCGCCAAACCGTACTCGAGAAACCGAACTATACTTCGTCTCACCTTAGCAAGGACTATTGTTAGCCGCGCGTGCCAAAAGCCCGAGCTAGTTGCTTTGGATGAAGCCTCGGCGACTGCACGAGCGCTGCGTGCAGCGAGTGCTCCAGTCAAGGCAGTCGAAGCTAGCCTCTCGCGCTTGCACAGCCTTCGCAGTTAGTCCGTGCTAAGGTGAGATGAAGTATAGACCGGCTCTGAACTAGACGAGATCGCAACGCCGCCATTTCTCCCATAGCGGCCATTCCGGGAACTGCACGGCAGCACTTACCGATACAGTCGAGTCGCGGAAGCCCTTCCGCGACTCGACTGTATCGGTGGCGCCATCTCGCAGTAGCTATCTAAAGCAATTTTTTTCATGTTTTGACTCGTGTCTAGTTTGGTCTCGGTGAGTGTTCTAGTAACGTTGATGTTAGCGTTCTTGGTGTGAGGTTAACCCTCTTGTACTGTGAGCCCGCCACCGACTACGTCATTTTCTTACTACGCAACGCAGAACACGGAAAGAAACTGATGGAGAGGAGAAGATAAGAGCGTGCTCTGACCTTAGAGGGCAGAGCTCGGATTGGAAGGATTAGTGGGTAGACGTAATGGCCGGCGTTCGAAGCTTGAACGCCAGACCGTGCGCGAGGAGCAGACGACGGTCTTGTTTGTTGTACTTGGAGGGAGACAGCGAGTGTAGAAAAAGGTAGTTAGCCATCGCCTCTACCCACTGAAGGCCTGTTCATACATGCGGCGGAGCGCTACAAGCATAGCGTTGACCTCGCGCTAAGGGCGTGCCGACAGGAGCGCTCAACAGCTGTGTATCGCACCGTCAAAACTGTTGTTGATGGCAGACGATAAGTAGCTGACGACGCGTGAGCAGCGCTACATCAGCGCTTCGCTGCACGTGAAAACCAGCCTTAATGCTTGCAATCACAGCAAGGCGTTTTGACGTTAAAGCAGGCTCTCATCTTCTCCTCTCCTACAGTTTCTCTCCGTATAATGTTAGGAGTAGAAACTGAGAAAGAGAGAGAGAAAGAAGGAAAGGTGATGATAGCGTGCGGAAAAATCAAAACTCCGAGCTCTGGTTTGAATACTTAAGGCTTTTTCACGCGCCTGGGACTGCTTAAGCCGGAAGGCTTTTTAATTATTTTGGGACTGTTTACAACCGGATGTACAGCAGCACAGCCGGTCGTAAGCAGTCACAAGAGTTTAAAAGAGTGGTTGTTAGCCTCTCCGGTCGTAAGCAGTTGTAAGTGTGTGAATCAGTCTCCAGTGGGTGGATCCAAAAACTAGTTTCCTTTGTCTCTACTCAGTGTTTAAACACGTTTGAACAGCGAATAAATACAAATGAGGCTAGCTTTGCGTTTATCCACTAATCATTCCAACCAGAGGTCGATATTCCGACACGCTCTCGTGCCCTCCTCCTTTCCTTCTTCTCAGTTTATACCCCCATTGCGGAATGTGCTCAATGCGCCCGGTATCTTCGAACATCGGAATAGAGTAAGAGCTGACAGTGACAGGCAACCTGGCAATGTTATTAACAGAACCTATGCGTGCGCGCGTTTTCTTCGGTCCGTCAGACCCTGGTGTCAGACTCACCAGGTTTCTTATAACGGTCTGGCGTGCATGATAAAAACAAGACTAACGCCGATCAGTAATGTTCATATTCAAGATATCAAATAACTCCTATAAAGAGTAAGGACAACCGCTTGAGGGTATTGGTGCTATTACGCATTCTGTAATTCAAGCCCAATACGTGCACTTTGCACAAAATGCGATAGAAGCAACAGCCGCAAAGGTACAGTGTAAAGAAATTTTCCACAAGAATGAAATGTTTTCTCTGGAGTTTACGGTATTGGCGCTGGATTTCAACAAAATAGAGTTTTTGCTTCTTTTTTTTTTTTAACCGCCTCAGTTCGATTGTTGTTTGTGTTGCTTCCAGCTTTTTACCGGGCTCTGTTTACGTATCTCTAAAAGGGAGCTGCGTGGGTTGTTGTGGAGTATTGATGGAAAAAGAGTACCGTTTAGAATTTCGTCTTAGCCTTCCACGAAAGGCGAGCTGCCGCGCGAGAGGTCTTGCGAACTCTGTCTCGACTTTAGAGTTTAGGTGTTCTTCTTTTTATTTCCGCACGCTTTATCAAACCTCTCGGGGATTGCTGTTTTTCCTAAATGTATGCCTGTTGGTTCAGTCTGCTTCGGCGCTTTTCCTTTTTACTCTTCTCTCTTTATTTTTCTTTTATTCTTCTCTCGGTTCTTGACAGCGATGCGTGCGTCATGATGCAAGGCGTGGTCGGGTCCTGTACTTACCCGTTGTCTGCATATTGATTTCCAATCCGCGTCTAGGAGTCTTTGAGTAAACAAGCTGCCTTTGATCTTAAGTCAGGAGAGTGGCAGCGAAGGGCGTTGCATTTTTTATTCATCATACATAATATTAATAATATTATTAACAACTGCATCAACAGAGCTACTTCATTATTTATGTGTGCATGCGTTTGTTCACGGCACTGTTTTTTCATTCTTTTTTTATTGTAACGGCATAATTAAATTTTTCTTGCCACTTGAGCTTTCGATCAACATTAAGTTTTAAAGATTTATCCGCAATACCGCAAACAGGAATGCTACAAAGTAGTCAGATTGGACACAATTTTCTGGTTAATTTCATTGACAACCTTTTTTTTGACTGCTCTTCTTTTCTACAAACATTTTGGTATAACAACACAGTTCTCCTGGGTTCAATCACCACTCCTGTCCATCTCGACCCGGATTAGCACCGTGCTGCTGTGTTTCATTGCATCGTGATACATGGTAATATCACCAGGCTAGCAGTTGCACTGCGCCGCGTAAATGTCTCATTTACAGCTTGTAACGGTGTCGTGATACTCTGGCAGACCAAGGTCAGGCTGTATGAACAGAGCGACCTTCGTAAATTAGTCCTCCCCCCAATTGTTACTAGGTGTTTCGGCATAAATGGTATTTACTAGAATGGAAAGTTGGGCGAGTTGGCCAACAGAGACAGCGCCTCGTCCTGCGTGTTCTCTCCTTCTTGTCCGTGTGTTCGCGCTGTTTTTCAAAATGGATAATTGGTGTCTTCCCGTTGCACTTGCAAACTCTGGCTTAACAGCGTTTTTGCTGCATCTTGTGATGGACCTTGCTCAAGAACAGTATTGCTCGCGTGCAGGCCCTCCTCACGCAGAAACACAAGCTCAAACTACGTTTGGCGTCCGGAGGGTGAAGCGCACTACCTCTCCTGCGTCGTTTGCAACTACGATGAATCCCGGAAGTGGCAGGAGTGGTATAGCGTAACCACTTCCAGACGCCAATCACACTTTGAACTTTCGCCGCTTGGTGCCGCGTACCACAGGTGCAGTTCTGTTAAAGGTATAACGTGTATATACGCCGTCAGAGAAGAACTAAATAAATAAGGACGGCACCTGACGGGAAAATACTGAACTGGACGAAACAGTTACTTTCTCGATTTGTGCTCGTCTTTCGTGGTTTCAGTGTGTGCACGTTGTCGGCGGGTGGTGCAATGACCACCGAAGTAAAACGAGAGGTTGCGTTGGTTATGCTGAGAGCTGTGAAAATGGCGGCAACGACATGTCCGCAGGAAAAGCACTCGACGTGACTTAACGTATTAGCTGTGTCTCACATTGCTTCCCATGATGTGCATAGGTGAACAATTTTCCCGACGACTTCGTGGACGGTTCCGTATCAGCGAGGTTGCTTCGAACGCAACCGACGCAACCGAGCGAGCCAGACATTTTGCTTTTATCAACTTTCATCAGCGCGGTGGAAAGGTAGTACGTAGTCCTTCTATTCCTTCCCAGAAAGAAAAGCCAAGCAGATAAATAGAAAACCTCGCTTGCGCCAAAACACTGCCCAATGTTTTGAACGTTGCGGATAAAACTCGGGGCAAACCATTTTGAAGCAAACGCTTGCCTGCTAAAAGATAAGCGTTGTGCACTGAGCTCGCTCGTGTCACGACACCATCTATTTTCGGCCGTGATATTTGTCGCGACCCCTATTGGTGGCTGGAGTCACAAACGGGGCGGCAAATCAGTCTTCGGGCCGCTTCTAGAAAAAAAGAGCTAAAAATCGGCGTTTGCGCGTGGCGAGTATGAACTTTCACGAAAGATGTACTTTGATGGTCGTTTTTGTCTCGCCAAATTCTAACACGTAACTAGGTTTTTGCGAAGAAGTGAGAACATCCTCATTTATAATTTAAACGTCGTAGGGTGATGAAGACGACAGAGTCGTGGCGAGAGTCAGATTGAGGTGTCTATCGTAGCGTTACATGCTGCAAAGGGGAAATGCCATGTCGGCGGCTCTCAATAAAGTTAAAGATAACGTCGTAAATTAAATCTTGTTTAGATTTAAACACGAACGAAGAAGTTAGCATCGGGACTGAAATAAATGAAGGCACACGCAATCGTACGAATTTGATGCCGATGCGTCTCTTACAAGTGCTGCTTGCTTTCAGTGATCTAAGGTGTCACCTTTCTGTAAAAGCATTAAACCGACTATTCGCCCGGTTTCTCCGTTTGCGTCAAATTCTGTCGTTTGAAGTTTCAAGGATATTTCCGTTTCTTACAAGGTCACAGCTTTTATTGCAAATTTCACTACATAATAGCGACCCATAACACTATTTGATGAAAAGTATAACCCAGTTCTCTAGGACACTAATTTAAAAAAAAATATATCACAGGTGACCTTAGATTCGGTGCTTTTCTATATTTGTGTAAGCGGACGTCAAAAAAAAAAACAAAAAAAAAAGAAAACAAAAAAGAAACTTGAAACGGTGAAGATCTATAAAAAAAAGAATACGAGCCCTGCGATTTCGATGATTTCATCATGATCCACCGATAGTAATAGACTATGACAACAGATACTTAAACAAAAAAAATAGGACCCATAAATTATCTTTTCGGTAAGCACCACTGCTGATTCAAATTTGCAAAAAGAATTAAAAGAGAAACAGCTAGGCCGTTCCGTCATACGGAAATATCTCATAAGGAAGACATATATTCTGATTCACCGAAACCGGTACAGTATTTCTCTTTTGCCTTGGGCAACGGTAATTCTAAAAAGTAAAACAATTGCACACACATGCACACGCACACGCACACGCACACGCACGCACACACGCAGGTACGCAGACGCACGCACACGCACGAAGGGGGCGGAGACGGACATGCACAAACTTTCAATTCACATAATTTATTTCTGCTCAGAAATACACGGCTCCAGCAAAGTTCTGTATGGAAAAAGAAATGGCAAGCCCGGAAACAGAAAATGCATGACAAGGGACATAGAAAGGCGAATAGATAAGAAAGGCGAGTGCGAGTGAGAACGTTGGCCCCCAAAATACGGACCATAAAAGTCTCAAAATTTATGGGTGAATATATGCGTGAAGTGACAATAGCACCCAGCTCAACTGGTTTAACTCTGGCCGCAGAAGTGCGAATTGCTGCTCTTACAGCACAAAGGAAGGCGTCGCTAAGTTTTGGCATAGGTTTGGATTGTAGTCGTTCTCCCTGCGGTCGTCGCAGTAATAGTTGGGAAGAATGTTTGGCACTCACTAATATGAGAATTAAAAAAAAAAAAAGAAGAAAACTACGTTTTGGTTTTTGATGTGAACTCTTTTTGGTGCTCGCGGGGCCGATCATTGATGCAGTAACCGGTCTAGTCTAAAGTCACTAAATGAGCTTATTTAGTAGCTGTAGTCTAGCCTATACGCCATTCCAATATTTACAAGTCAGCCCAGCGAGCGATCTCCTCAGCCCAGCACGCACATGTTCGTCGCTTCAGTGTTCGTCACACAGACACTGAAAATGGAAACGGCCAGGAGCCTTTTTTTTTTTTAATAGTCTATTAGCGGCGAGGTGTTTCGGTGGTGCCCTCCTATGGTTCCCTCTCGTGACGTCACAACCTTGCAAACAACAAATTCGATGGTGTTTGTAATGAGCATGATGGAAGCTTGAAATCATTGCGCTCTGAAACCAACGCTGCCAACATTGCCAAAATTGAAGTTCTTCCATCCTTCTCATTTTCGTAGAAGAGAAATCCTTTGCAGATGTTACAGCCAGCATTCGGCCAATCGTGGAAGGCCGATCAAAGCGACGCTTGCAACGTGCGTTCCACACAATCAAGATTGTCGGTCTTAGCAGCCTATCAGTGTGAGCTCGTTCTGAGCATGCACTTTAAACGGCCCCCTCAAATATGGCGTCCAGTGAATATTCCCTATAGGGAGTATTCACTGGCGGCCACAGCTGTGTGCGCGGATGCTGAGCACGTGCTGACGGCGAGCTTCCGCAGTTCATTTACAACGGTTATTACGCACCATCAAGGTTGCCAGTCTTAGCAGGCTGTTAATAAGAGCTTGTTCTAAGCATGCGCTCTAAACATCGCCCCCAAATATCGCGCTGGAATGCGACGCGTGGCGGCGCATGCTTCACGCGTGATTGGAGACGAATTTGCACTGATCTCTATGAGAATTGCTCGATCGCGTTTGCCCGTTCCGCGAATGCGGCCACTGGCGGCCATCTTTCTGGTAGAGTTATATCACCTCTAGCCAATGTACAGCTGGTGCAGACACTGTCATTCATTCACGACAGACAGCGTTGTGGCAGTTGACCCCGTAAGTGATGACGTCACAACATGGCGTCGGGGTCCAAACAAAGCGTTGCTAGGGACTTAATGCATGGAGACTCCACATGAGGCTAGGTTTTTGCTTACAAGTTAGTAAATAATTTTGTTTTAAGCAACCTAACTTATCGATATCTAATTATGAATATGTTCTTGTCGTCTCAGTGTCGTATTTCAACAATGAAAGCCATTTCTGAAGTATTACACTCCGCTTTGCTTTGGTAGCAGACGACACGATATATTTGCTGGCCTTTGTTGCTGCGGGCGTCTTCATTAAAATGCGTCGGCAAACAAGCGACAAAAACAAGCGGATTTCCGTGGTCGCAGAGGCCTATGCAATGTGAGTTTTTTTCGTGAAGAACCCAGCTTAATTCAGAGGGGTGGAAATGCCGCAAAATCAAACCACGCCATGCAGATCATTTATTACGACGACCTGAGTGCATTACCGGCGTAGTGCAGGCCAGTATATATGAGAAACAAATCGTACGCCGTCAAGGTAATTCGTTTATTATTATTATTATTATTATTATTAAGGTTTTCAGGTAGTTAAAGAATTTCATGTCTATCGTGATTTTTCAGTAACCATCGCAGCGATGGTTACAACCAGATACGACGCACCCTCGCATATCGCGAATCCACAAACAAAATTTGGGATCTCGACCGATCGCCTGAAGTGCTTTTCTCGCGGGTGCAATGCAATCTTTTAGCAGACGATCATCTCGATCGACGCCCGGACTTTCGGTAAACCATATTTTGCATCGCACTTCACAATGAATTCTTATAAGTGTATGATACTCCTTATATTTCAAAGAAATACCATATCAGAATATCGTCTTTATTCGCACAATTCAAACGACGGCACCAGCTTGACCGGCCGGCGTGTGTCAGACGGCATACTTCTTGCATCTGTCGTCTGCTGCAGGCATCTTGAGGACCGGAAGTTGTAGTCGTAAACATTTCAGAAACAAGCGATTAGCAGCACACTTCTGTCGAAACATATATGACATTCAAGTTTTCTATATCTGTGATTTTTAGAAGTTTAAATCCTACCCCTGATTTTTGAACGGTCGGGTTTTCATAGCGCAACCTAGCCACATGTATTTGTCCATGACAACGACCCTAGCAACTGTTTGTTTGGACCCGTGACGTCACACTTAAGGGAGTCAGTTGTGGTGGCAGGCTGCCATAAAAATAGCCGTGGGTGATATTTCGTTCTTAATTGAAATTGCTTGACGAAACCTTTTGTTGAAACCCAGCGTGAAAGGTGGCCCGGTCTTCGAGGGCCCGGTGAAAGTTTCACAAAAATCGCAGCACCGGGGAAAAGCAGCACAGCACATATCGAAAGTTGCATCGAAAGAAGCATCGAAAGCAGACGCCAGCAAAGTAACGTTGGACGCCGGTACCCTGGCAACCATGTTTTTTTAGACCCGAAGATGGTTGAAGTGTCATTTCAAAGGCGCAGATCGCCCAAAAAACTAGATCAAAAGAAGACGAGAGGAAGGCGCGAGCTCACAAGGGAATGGAACGAAAGAAGCAAGGCCCACAATCTCGGCAGGTTTGTGGACAATCCTTTTAATCGGTAGATGTAATCAATGTAAATAGTGTAAATAAATATGTGGGACCTAATCGTGGTCTAAAATTTATTTCAGCTTTTTTTCCTTGCCATTTCATTTCTTCTTTTGTTGATCAGACATGACTGAGAAGAATGGAGCTTTTTTTGAACGTCAAGGAAAAAAAGGGTAACTCCCTTTTCTACAGCATAAAGTGTTCTCCTTGCATGCAACTTTTCATTAAGCTGGGGGTTGTTATATTTACAAACAAACGCACCGCCTAATTAAGCCACTTCGTGTTTTCTCAAGATCTATTTGCAAGGTTCGGGATTTATACCGACCACATGGCTACTTTTCATTTCTGTCTCGGTGTATCGTGTGGTGTGTAAATACTTTCATGCTATATAAATCAGTGTCGTATTATGTATGATTGTGTTCATTTTCTGTAACTTGCGGTATGTAAATAACTCAGTGCAATCATTTCTGTGTTACCAGGTTCACAAAAAAAAAATAACGTGGAAAACCTGCTTCCGTGTCTCTAAGCATGAAAAAAAATATTGAAAAAGGAATACAAGATAAAAGGGGGAGAACGGGAAACTGACGGGCACAAGCCACCAGGGCCGCCCGTTCGCTACAAAACACTGGCCAGGGGGCGTAAGCCAACCCCCTATTTTCAAAGGAGCCAGCCGTATTAATCTATCCACGCATCCTCTGCATTCATTCGGCTACTTGCGCCCCTAGGGGCAGGTGTGGAGCATACATTAAGTACTCCTAAAAACCTTTTGCGTCCACCTTCTACCGTGGCGCGCCCACTCTTCTTCCTTTCCTCTCTTCCTCCTCCTCTCCCTCCCCCGCTCCCCAAGGCTACGGATGCGTAAGCCCGGGTAGGTCCGCCCATAGCCTCCTCTAAACTCACAAAGCCTGGCAGTTCGATGACGGAGCCATAGAGTGCCCGGTCGGAGATTTGGAGCGCGGAGATATGATTGCACAGAGCATTTCTCGGTGAGTCTGGTATTCAGCGCACCGAAAGGCTACCAAGAAAAAGAAGGCCAAATGACTGAAAATTCTTGTGGGTGTCTCATGAAGAAAGCCGAAAACTCTGCGGTACTTCAAATCATCAGTGAAGCTGATCTTGCTCTGATTGTGTAACTGACTAACGCAAGACACCAGAGTATGGAGAGTTATCTCCCGCCTGAAATAAAACATTATATTGAAGGCAAACCCTCGCTGAAATGTTTTCACTTAAAGGGCCCCTAAAAAAATATATTTTTTTCTAAACGGTGTGGTTAGGACACGCGTGTCAAAAAATTAATTTCACGCGAAAAAAAAAAAAGAAAACACAACAAATTAAGGCAATATTGACGGCGCGGGACGCGATTTAGTCGGTAGTCACTTCCTTTCCAGTTGTTTTCTCTCTCGGCATTTCGGGCTCGTAGAGGAGAGGAAAGGCCATCACGTTGATGTGGAGAGAGTGTATCACCATCTCGTTCAAGTAAAAAGAGCGTATGACCATTCCGTGACGTTATGGACTTTGCGCGCAGTGTTTAAAATAAATCTCGCGCCGTCCATATTGCTGTATATTTTTTTTCGCATAAAATTTATTTTTTAACACTCGTGTTCCTAACAGACTGTTCAAAAAAATCTTTTGTTTACGGGTTCTTAAGAATTTGCGATCTGCAAAGAACAAGATTGCTAATCTTGAAGAATGTTTTGTTTAGTTAGATTTTTCCTTCGATGTCATAATGTTATCTGAGACCTGGTACTCTGATGACGTTTACATTTTTAGGTTACCTATGTACACCAGTTACCTTCTAAACCGAATGTAACGTTTCAATATGTTACACCTGATCGCTTGGAGAACTTCAGGCGATCAGGCGATACAAACTGGACCGTAGGAATGTTACCTAAGAAACTTGTTCTTCAAGGAACTTAAGCTATCGTTAAACATTCGAAAGCCATGGATCATATTAAATATCGTAGCGAAGATTCATATAAAAATGTCCTGTACGACAAATTCATCAAAACTAGGTATCTAGACAACCTTAAAACACTAAAATCTCATCGTAATCAATTAACGAGGGAAATATGCTAGATCGCGGTACTACCCTGATTCCTTCAAAATCTTCTTTTGGAAGCTCACACTGCGCATGGAAAATATTAAACTCTACTTTTTCGCTCTGTGACACGTTGCCCTATCGACCCTATCATCTGCAATGGTAAACGTCTAACCGGAAGCTCTTTGGTTAACACTTTCAGTGACTATTTTGTCAACCTGGTTGATAACTAAACGACACGAGATGCCAGCATATATCTCAAAAACAAAAATAACCATTCTATTTTCTTTTATCGAGTTGGTGATGTTGAGGTAGTTTCTATTACTTCGCAGTTAAAATAAAGCCTTGGACTATGTTCAAGTTAAACCGGTGCTTAGAAAAATCCATATCCGTGCTTTTACCGGTATTTTCAAAATACATTGAAAAAATATTACAGTCTCGCTTAGTAAGTTTCTCAGATAAACATGGTTTGTTGAATACGTCTCAGTTTAGGTTCTGGAAAAATAAATCGACCGAGACTGCACCCCTTGAACAGAAAGAATTCAATCTGCGGGAGTTCAAGGGGAAGCACTTAGTGCTAAATGTTTTTTATTTATTTATTTTATTTCAAAATACTGCCAATCCCCGAAGGGATCTTTGCAGGCATTGGTACATAATAAAAAGACACATGTGAGGCATTTAACAACGAGTGAACAACACTTCTCGTCATTCAAAACATCCAATAATTACGAAAAAAGTTCATCTTCGACTGCATTGATAAATGATTCAACAGTGCCGTGACTGAACACGTGTGGATCAAGGCTATTCCAGATTCTAATGGCAGAGGGAAAAAATGAGTGTTTAAAAGTGTTATCATAAAACGAATAGTCAACAAGTGTATGGCCGTGCTTG
Organism: Ixodes scapularis; assembly: GCF_016920785.2. Classification (NCBI taxonomy): domain Eukaryota; kingdom Metazoa; phylum Arthropoda; class Arachnida; order Ixodida; family Ixodidae; genus Ixodes; species Ixodes scapularis. The sequence continues at coordinate 62,240,845 of NW_024609880.1, read as the reverse complement.
TGTCTAGTCGGTCTTTTGTTAGACAATTGAACGTACTTGGATGAGTCAATCTTAAAGGCGCCCTGTAAAATAAGGTGGAGAAATTTCAGACGATTTAATGTTGCGCGGTCAGTAATGGTCTGTAAACCTGCTCTTTTCAGAAGCTCTGTGGGGGAGTCAAAACGACCATACTTATGATAAACAAACTTAATTGCCTTTCTCTGAAGGCTTTCAAGTGTGTTTATGTTTATATTCGTGTGAGGGAACCAAGCAATATTTGCGTATTCAAGCACTGGACGTATAAGGGTTTTATATGCTAAGAGTTTTGTTTCACAAGACGAACATTTTAGGGTTCTCTTCAGAAAGAATAATTTCGTGAGAGCTTTATTAAATACATATTTAACGTGTGCGTTCCAGTTAAGATCAGATGTTATCAAGACTCCTAGGTACTTATACTCGGTGACTCTATGCAAAGGTTCATCTTTAAGGCCATATTGAAACTGGGAGACATTCTTTTTCTTTCTCGTCAAACTCATGGAGACTGTTTTTTCTTTGTTAATCACCACTTGCCAGTCATCGCACCAGTCGGAAATTTTTTTAAGGGATTTGTTTAGTAGGATGTGATCGTCTTGGTTCTTAATTTCTGGATATATGATCCAATCATCAGCGAATAATCTTATGTTAACATCAATGCCATCGGCTATGTCATTTATGAAAAGAAGAAATAAAAATGGAGCTAAAGCGCAACCTTGTGGGACGCCGGATACTACAGCAACTGGTCGCGTACTGTGTCCCTCTCTAATAAACAAATTGGAAACGATTTTTTAAGTGGTCTTCAATCCATGCAATTATCGGTCCTTCGCCCAAAACATGTTTAAGATTTATTATCAGTTTGTCGTGGGAAACGCGATCAAACGCTTTTGAGAGATGCAAGAACACTGAATCTACCTAACTTCTGTTGTCTATGCCCATCGTGAAATCGTGAAGAATCTCAATTAGCTGTGTAACGGTCGGTAGTCCACTCCTAAAACCATGTTGATGTGAGAATAAGATATTGTTCTTTTCTACAAATGATGTCATGACTTTGAGAATAATATGCTCGAGAAGTTTGCAGCAGGTGCAAGTAAGTGATATGGGCCTAAAATTAGAAGCTAGAGCCTTATCGCCAGATTTATGTATAGGGATTACTTTCGCAACTTTCCATTCGGCCAGTACCGAAGAAAGGAAGAGAGACTTGTTAAAAATTAGCACTAAATACTTGCTAACCCATTCGGCGTATCTTTTAAGAAACATATCCGGAATTTCGTCAGGACCGTTACCTTCTGTGGTGTCTAAATTGAGTAAAAATGCAAATATGCCTGGTTCCGTAACTATTAGGCTTCCAAGTTCTTCGGCAGTGTTGCGTTGTGGTAGAGTTAAACCGTCATTACCATCATCAGCTATAAATACCGACTTAAAGTAATTGTCACATTCATCTGCAATTTTTTGTTTCTCTATGGAGCTCATACAATTCATTTGGGACTTTTTTGGGTTACCGTGGTTCCAAAACTTCCGAGCGTTTTCATGACCTCATGGAGGGTGACATTATAGTACTTATGTTTGGCTTCTTTAATTTTTTAATTTAAGAAGTTTAGCGTGCTCTGAAACCTTTGCTTTGTAGTCGGTGTTTTCCTGGATAGAGTGTATTTTAGATGATTTCCTTAGCCGCTTGAGTTTGCGTTTCAGGTGGATAATTTCTCGCATGATCCATGGGTTATGCTTTCTTGATATTTTTTGTTTTTTTGGGATGAACTGTGTAACGCAGTGCGTGACAATTGATTTAAACTCGTTCCATATGTCGTCAATACTGACATCTATCTCATCACAAAGTTCACGGAAATGATAAAATCTATGGGCAAGGTAGGTTAATATACACGCGTCATCGGCACTGTTGAAATCAAGTACAGTTTTAATGTTGCCGTATGAGAACCTAGATGTACGTATAGGTATGGTGCATATAACTGCTTTATAGTCGGATATGCCCGTTACTACTTCAATATCGATTTGCCTCTGGGGGAAGTGGTCGCTAAGAAATACAAGGTCAAGCAGACTGCTGGACGTTCCCTGCACCCGTGTTGACTCTCTGACACTTTGTGACAGATTAAACGCAAATAAAATGTCTAATATTGCATCAGAGGTAACAGTGCCAAGTTGCAGCGAATCCCAGTTTACCTCAGGTGTATTAAAATCGCCAGCCATAATAATCTTTTGATTTTTAATGTGTTGTTGCATGTAATCATATAAGTTGTACAGACACTTGTGGTCGGAGTTTGGAGGCCGATAAACGACACCTACAACAACAGAATAATGATCGAATGACACTTTGCACCATAAAGATTCAACATCTTTCACATCAGACATATGTTCGTAGGGAATACCTCGTTTTAGAAGTATTGCTACTCCGCCACCTCTAGTCATTCTGTCTTTTCTCAGAATGATGTAATTTGGTGGGACAATTTCGCTATCAAGTATTAAGGGATGTAACCAAGTTTCTGTGATTGTCACTATGTGTGGATTAAATTCTAAGAGAAGGGACTCCAATGAATATGCTCTATTGTGAAGACTCCTTGCATTTATATTTACTTCTGTAAGCTTAGATGGCAGAATGTGGCTTTCGGTTAGTTTTTGGTCGGGAACATAGTTTTTTTCCTCGGGAATTATGTCTTGTTTTATCTCATCCCACGCATAGAGATGCCCATTTATGCGAACCTTATCATATGTTAAGAAAACCTTTTCTCGCTTATCTCGGTTTGCTTTAGTGCGGTCCCAAAGCTTCTTACGTATTTGCTGTACGTGTCGGGAGAAATCTTCACCGATTGAAAAATGTGTTCCTTTCAGTTTGACGCAGTTTTTCAGTATCTTTGATTTATCTCTACTCTCCAGTAGTTTGAGTATGACTGGACGGATCTTGTTATCAGCCTGTTTCCCGAGGCGGTGAATTCTTTCGATGCCTGCTATTTGTACGTTTAGAATTCTCTCGAGAATTTCACCTACGGCTACTCTTTCGAGTGTCTGGCTGTTTTCGTTCTCTTGTTCTTTAATTCCGTAGACAATCAGATTCGACCGTCTACTTCAATTTTCTAAGTCGTCTAGCTTTCTGGTAATAATTTTAACAGTCGTTTCAAGTTCAGTTATTCTCTCCCGACATGCACTGACGTTCTTCTGAAGCGTACTGAGACTTTCCAGTTTCTGCTCGATCGCAGAAAGTCTGTCATTTGTTGTAGCCTTTTCATTTTTAATTTCCTGTATGTCCCGGGCGATTTCTTCAGTTTTTGTAAAATAGCGCCTGTTTCTGGACCAGGGTTGACCTCGACATCCCCACTCAGCAAAAGTAGCATTCTCAGAGAGACAAACACATCGCACAACCACAAGTAACAGGACCGTGGGCACGGCAGCAAAATCAAGCAAACATTATTGCTACGGTAGGAGTTGCAAAATCGTTTGCTTACCTGGACGAGAAAGACGAAGGGTTGTTAGACCTCATGTTTGCAGTGCTGCCGTGCCCAATGTCGAGGAGCGCCTCGCTGCGCCGTTTTATAGCCCGAAACGGTGATGTCACAGTCGAAGATAAAAGTTAATAAAAAAACGAACGACTGATTCCAGGTTCGAAGATAAGATGCTTGCTGTCGTCCAGCGTCGGTGCAATTCCTCCGATGACGGAAGGGAACGGCGCGTCGCGGCGCGCAGCATCGCTGCCTGTGTTCAGCTCGTTGACGTTGACCGGCACCAGCACAATGTCAAGCAGGATCTGGACGAGAAAGACGAATGGGTTGTTAGCCCTCATGTTGGCAGTGCTGCCGTGTTTATATATTTCACTAAAGCTGTTGACTATTTGGATGATGGTATTCTATTTGATAAATTAGAGTACTATAGTATTCGGGGAACCGTTTTAGGACTATAACGGTTATACCTGAAACGTCGAAAACAACACGTAAATATATCTGGCTATTTTTCTGAAACCACACCAATTACCAGAAGACAGTGTACTTGGGCCCTTCATTTTTAATATTTACGTGAAAAATAGAATCAACATCACCTCTATGGCAAAGCTCATAATCTTGCGGATTATACTACTGTCATCTTTTTAGGTACAGACGAAAATGATTTAGTAGATAGGGCGAACTTCTTTTTGACACAGCTTGAAGCTTGGTTCAATGCAATTGCCTGAAGATTAATGGCTAGCAAAACAAAAGCCGTACTTTTTCGACCAAAGATTAAAAGGGTGCAATTAAACATGGATACTGTACTAAGTTCAGGTCTAATAAAGATTGACAGTTTTTTAAAACTTTAAGTGTTTTCTTTTCGGAAAATATGTTATGTGATAACCATGTATTATGTTATCTCAAAGTTATCACGTGTTATAGGATTAACATATCGTCATCAGTTTGTACTACCAAGCAGCGCCAAAGTATTAATTTACAACTCTTCGTTTTATTTGCACGTGGTGACAATATACTTGTAAACGTGGCAATACCACGTTCACAAACCAGAAAAAGAAAACTATTTGTTACAAAATAAAATGTAGAAAATAATTTCAAATGTTTTATATTATTCTCACACTGAACAACTACTTGAACGCTTCGAAGTGCTCGATAAAAAAAATAACTATATAACTACAAGCGCATTTCCTTTTTTAAATCCGAACAAATCAAAAACTTGGTTCTTTAATTAGCAACTTTACAATGCCACATCATTACACACCCCTATCGACATAAAGAATACTGAAAAATTTCAAAGTGTGTAAATAATTACGGATATAAGATGCTTAAAGGGCCCATGAAACGCATTTTGGGTTGGGATGAATGATTTTAAATTGGGACTTTACTAATCGCATATCGTTTGGTTGGCCAAAAGAAAGAGGCTAGAAAGTCAAAAGCCAGCTTTTCGGTACGAACATTTGAAAATATAGCGGACTATTTTGTACCTTCTTGCCTTCGAAAGCTCTCCGCCTTTTCACTAGGATACATCCGCGGTTCCAAAAGCGCGTCACCGGCGCCAAACTGACGTCAGCAGAGCCCAGCTCACGCATTGGACACGAGAACTGCGTCACTCGGACGTATGCGCTCGTCAACAATCAATCCGTCGACGAATATCTGGATTCGCGTTCGTGGCCAATGAGCGCCCTGACGGAACCTATTGTCACTGGGGAATGACAAGTTCTATGGTGTGCATAAAAAGCACGGTGCAAGCTAGGAGTCCTCGCACCGGTGCCGAAGGAATGTCACGACCACGTGATTTCACAATTCGCATTTGAGTTGAGGATTAAAGCTAAGGAGGAAGAAGTAGGAAAATCGTTTCATGACCCCTTTAAATTCACGCTTACCAAACTTCTAAATTGTCTAGATAAAAAACACACACACACACACACACACGTTGATGTTGAATGAATTTATTTTTCTGAACTTCACGATTTTTTCCTAAAACCATATAAATGTGATTATTCACCAGTCACCTAGCTGTGTTTGGAGATTTATTTTGGTCCTTTGTCCCTCTTCTTCCCCTTCTCCAGGGGTTATTTTCGTCATTCTTGTCCAGCTCGCTTGCACCTTTGCGTTTAACTGATTATTTCTGTTTGTACTAGCGCTTTTATAATGATTGTATAATTTATTTCTGTTATTCTTATATATTGGTATTCGCGCTAACGAGCTCAGTGTTTTTAATAAGGGGGCCAAGGACCTGTCATGCCGTCTCGACACAGCTTTTTTCCTTGGTCTCCTCCACTGATGTACATCGATGGAAATAAAACAAATTATTATTATTACTACATAGTAACACTTAGTTGGTTCAAATGAAACAGTTATCTCAAAATTGAGTTCCTACATGTCCTGACCTCTTTACCCAAAGAGCGATTGGCATCGGAAATTTACTAGAGGAATTGCCGCTACTGTACTCGCACCTGCAGCTTAAAGGGAAGTTCAAGCAATTCTGAATTTGGAAGAAGAAAAAAAGAAAAGAAAAGAGAACACTTCAATCGTCTTCATTTCGCCTTCAGGATAACGAACATCAAGATTATTATTTTTTTTTCAATTTCGTGCACGAAGGCTGCAAAAAATCATTTTCAAAATACCGCTGAAGCCCCTTTTATCGGAGCGTCACGTCATAAAAGGATTTCCTAGGTGTGCTCGGATAAAAGTTGGTGTTCCTGAGTTGAGGCATTTGAGGTCGAGGTCTCTTATAACGTCTAACAGTGCTGTGCCTCGTGATGTCGTCACACTGTTCCCCCAAGCGGGGTGATTAGCGTTAAAATCTCCACACCATACTAAGGGACCCGGACAGCGTGCGCGAATTAGCCGTATTGATTCAGCGTCCCAAGGCTGACCTGGGCGAACATGACTGGATATGATTGTAACGCCCCACCCAGACAAGCGCAAAGTAACGGCAACGTGTTCATCAATTACATTGTTAATGTTTTTAAGGTTGACCTCCACTTGCGAGATGTATCGTTTCACGAAAAGTGATGCCCGTGACCTTCCGCTTGGATGAAGTGTTTTGCTGTGATATTCGACGTATGGTGAAAGCCTGTGTGTACCTCGCTGAAGATATGACTCTTGAAAAGCAAGAACATCCGTTTGGGTTTCTCTCAGACCCTGGCGGAGTTTTGATAGGCGTGGTTTAAGGTTGTTGGTGTTCCATTGAATAACGGTAAGGAGGACTTGTGCGGGTCGTGTCCTAGGACGTCTTTTGGTTTGGCTGGGTTTACCCATATTCTTGGTTATTCAACCCCTCATGAAGCAGTGAACAGTTTAATACTGTTTCTATTGAGAGAAGAGCGTGAACTTCAGCAAGGTCGCTTGCACCCTGTAGGGATCGAATGATAACTTTTAGTGCCACAAATAGCATTGTACGAAAAGGATTCTGTTCCTAGTTGCCGGATGGGGTAGGTGTCTTGTGTTGATTTGAATTGAGGAGTCCTCAGTTTTAGCGGCCTTCGAGCTCGAGGAGCAGGCGTAGGCCGTCGAACTTCTGATGATTGGCTAGATTCTTGTTGATGGCGGCCGTTGTTTTGTTTTCTGTTGTTTGGAAGATGCGGGTAGTTCTCCTTAACCATTAGATTATGCTCCACGGTTGGCTTCACGAAATCCAGGTTTACAGCTTTTTGGTTTGCATTTTGGAGTTTTGCCGTACTTCATCTTTGTATTGCGTGCAGATGTTGCTGCCTTCTTGCTGGGACATAGGCCGTATGATGCCGGATGAGGTCCACCACAATTTGTGCAGCAAGGTTGACGCCTCAGTGAGCAGTCCTTGTGGCTGTGTGAGCCCGCGCAGATCTTGCATTTCTGTGGGCCTTCACAGTACTTAGCCATGTTGCCATGCTTCTGACAACGGAAGCATTGCACGGCAATTCCGAAGTACCCTTGTACGGGGCGGCTCGTAAAGCCGAGAAACACTTTTGTTGGGATTGGTTTGTCAGGTCGAAATGTGAGGATCACACTCTCGTGAGGCTTGACTGTTATAGTTTCATCGTCATTTTGATTGTACGATGCTTGTCGACGGACTGTTTTAACTCCGGAGTCGTTCAAGTACTCCAGCAGTCGCTCATCTTTGTATTCTCGGGGCACTCCTGTTATTTTGCCGACGCTTCTAGAGTGCGATGCGGGAACACTACTTTTACATGGAATTCCAGCGAGTGCTGTGATGGCGAGGAGTTTGTTTGCTGATGTTAGAGATGACACGTTCAAGACTAGGCTGCCATCTTTTGAAAATAGTGGGCTAGTAGCCTTTCTTGCGCTACGGCGACTATCTTTGTGGCCAGGTTGTTAGGGTTTACCAAGTTAGGGTTAGACTTGAACATGATTGGGATTCCTGTTGCTCAATCTTTTCTAAGAGATACCAGTGTAAATGGGGTGTGCTCGTCGTCCTCATTGCTTTGCATGTCATTTTCAAATTCGCTCATGTCTCGGTGTCTTTTTGCGCACGTAGTCTTCCGGTCAGAGATGTTCGGGGAGGGGGTGCAATTGTTCAGGCCAGGGTTCGGCATTTTCTTTGACGGCAGTCCAAAAGCGGTACTGGCAGTCCGCCCGAAGGCGACAGATGACTGCTGTTGGCGAAATATACTGTGCAGTCCGAAACATTTCAAGAAAAATATTAATATAAAAAGGAACGCAAAAAAATGGACGACTTGCCTGCAATCGTCTTCTTCCTCTTCCGTGGTGTCAGTGCGGGCGAGGAGCGACACGCGCTTGGCGGCCGAAAGATCCTTTGATGACGTCGCGACTGTTCGGAGGTGTTTTGTGTTTTCTCGCGTTTAGTTACGTCTTCGGGGAAAACAGAGGTTATATTTTGATTCACTGGGTTAAAATACTATAAAATTCTCGTTATTTGTTTTAATAACTTCTTCAGCTTTTTTTTTTAAATTTAGCACTCACCTCTGGAGAGACTTCGTGTTGGAACTTTCATTTACGTAAAAAACATCATTAAATTAAGCACCTGTATCGTATCTGCTTCTGTTCACAGGGTGCAATGCTTTTCAGCTCGCTGTTCCCTTATGTTACCTATAGTCTCTAAAAGATAAATAATTGGTTTTCTCACAAAGCACTTGATGGGAGCCCATCGCTGCAATCTAGAAAGGAGACACTGAGCGTGACGTAAGCACGTGAAACGCCCCGCTCAGTGTTGCCGTGCAGACTGTTTTTACGGCGAAGCTGTTATATGCTAGGATCTAGAAAAAAAAAGCGTCCATGGATGTTAACAAAATCTCCCGTTTAAACGGCGCTCCTTCGTCCCGATTGGTCGTGATAAATATAAGTAAAAAAAGGGGGCAACCCGCGTGAGACAGCCTTCCTCGGCATTATTAGGTAGTGAGGTCCTGATCCCTGGTTATCATCTACGGTGGCCGACTTATTTCAGCTAAGAGTGCGCTGCGACGAGGCTGAGGGGGCAGAACGCGCCAAACTAAGCTTCTTTTCTTTGGTTTCCGCGATGCTGATTACGCAATGCAAAGTGTCAGGCTTGCATTGCGTAATGCCACAGCGCAGATTTAGTTTTAAGGTCTAAAACAGATCTCCTGCCTCACCATTCGCTGAGCTGATTTCGTAGATCGCAGAGATTGGCTCTTCGAGTGTTTTGCGGGTAAGTAAACACGCAAGCATTTCTTAGAGCGTATGCTAACAGTGCGGTGAAATTCAGCTACGCGCTTCGCAGGAGCAATCAGTCGCCTTCCCTTCACCACCTGGCCGCCCTCTCTGCTCGTAGGTGCGGCCGTTCTTACGCTGGGTAAGATAGGCGTCCTACAACTTATATCCAAGGCGCACGTAGCTTTCACCGCTGTGTCAGCTGAGGGCTGAACTGAGTATAGGTTGAAGTTATCACTGCAGCGCGGTTATCCCCGAGCTTCAATTCCATTTCGCCGTCGTTGCCATGCTACGCGTGGATCGTCTGCCCCGCCCGGGATTACCCCAATTAGTGCCGTGCACTGATTGGGTGCCATCGCGTGATTGTAAAAGCTTCCTCGGCTCGGGGTCCTCGCTCCCCCGAGGCCACGGCGGATTGATCGAAGGGCCCAGAGACGAACGGCGTTACGGGAGAGTCATCTCCTGTTCGATCCAGTGGGGAGGAACCTGGTCTAAGCCGTATGCCTCAACCTTTATATATACTCCCGTCTCTACAACACCTTTTCTTGCTAGGACCGTTATATAACATTGTTTTGTGCTTTCGCGGCGGTTGGCGGAAGAGTTACGATACTTAACATGCATATATGTCTTCTAAATGTTATCTCGCATTTTTTTTTATTGATGGTAAGTTGAGTCATACTTCGATTGCGGGCATTTATGGCGAGATACCCAAGAGTCGTGGCTACGTTCAAACTATCCAAGAAACTCCTAAAAAAAAGAAGAAAAAGAGCGAACTTTAAGGACTTAATTGAGGTGAGGCGGAGAAAGGCATGGAAACAAACGTGCCCCAGTCTGCTCCCGCGTTTGCATTGCAGACACAATCTAATCGAAAATAAAATAACAGGTGAAGAATAATACATATTTTCTTTAGAAAAGTCAATTTGTAAGGAAAATAAACATAAAACAAATTCCAGGTAAAACCTACGCGGAGCGCAAGTTTGTCCGCTTTTTTTTTCTTCAATGGTTGTAGTGACGTCTGAATGCCGAGCCCTGATTGGCTCTACCTCAAAGCAAGCTGCCTTGAGGTCCACCCACTATCCTTCAATCAGAGCCAATCAGAGCTCGGCGTCTTTCTGACGTCACCACAACCCCTGCAAAAGTAGCAGACGAACTTGCGCTCTGCACAGGGGGGGGGGGGGGGGGGGCCCGAATATAACTGGCTGTGTTTTAAATTAAGTTGTGGTTTGTTTGGGAATTCTTTTTTTTCTAATGTTGCTTCTTGGTCTTCATTGCTGTTTCTTCCTATATTATATTCAGTGGAAACTTAAGAAGCGCAGTGTATAATGCGAAACTAGCATCTTATAATTGATCCGCAGCCAATGAGATTGCCGCATTAGCTGATAAGAAAGTCGAAGGTCCAATCACGAAGCCAGATGCCTAATCATAATAAACTACGCCTTACGTTTATGATGCTATCAGTGCCTATATCTGTATTATACGGAGAGAAACTTGTTTTGTCGTTTATTGTTTATGTAAGCAAGAATTGTGCCTTCTCGTAAAGCTTTTCTTTCGGTAGACTTACATTGTATGATCCCCTGGGTACATACAATTCAAGCACATAAGGTACATAATGTAGAAAACCCGAGACTGTGGTAAAAGCAGGGAAACGGTGTCGGAGAAGAAAGACAGGGGAAAAGAACATCTCAAACTCATTTACTACGTTTATGTCCACATTGTCTTATATACCCACAACCTAACCACCGACCACCGACGTCACAAGGTCAACCTTTGTTATCTATACAGTACTGCCCACACTGGTCTTCACCTCAACCGTAAACGGTGACCTCAATCCCGAACTGAAAGCTTGGGACCTTGAACAAAACAAACACAACAAAACAAACACACGGAAAACGAGAACTGCTATGACCCCGCAAAATGACTCATTGCA